>NC_134858.1:14710849-15910849 GCF_049852395.1 Peromyscus maniculatus bairdii | reverse complement strand
TGCCTTACAGAAGCTTTTCAGAAGTCCCATTTATGAACTGTTTATCTTGGCACATGCACAATCAGTATTCTGTTTAGGAAATTGTCTCCCGTGTTGATATGTTCAGGGCTATTCCCTAGTTTATCTTCTATCAAGTTCAGTTATGACAGTTTTTATGTTGAGATGTTGGATCCACTTGGACTCAAATTTTGTGCAGGGTGAATATATGGATCACTTTTCATTCTTCTACATGCAGTCATCCAGTTTGACCAACATCATTTCTTGAACATGCTTTCCTTTTTCTATTGTGTTTTTCTGGCTTCTTTATCAAAAGTCAGGTGTCTATAGGTATGAGGATTTATGACTGGGTCTCTGATTCCAAAATATAAGAAGAATGTACCTGGAAGTTTACCTGTGTCCTGCCCAGTCCAATAGCCCCTAAGACCCAAATAAACACACAGAGGCTTATATTAATTAAAACTGCTTGGCCATTAGCTCAGGCTTACTACTGACTAGCTCTTACACTTAAACTCAGCCCATTTCTGTTAATCTATATGTTACCATGTTTTCTATGGCTTTACCTGTATGCCATTACATGCTGCTCCTTGGATTGTGGGCTGGCATCTTCTGACTCAGCCTTCCTCTTCCCAGAATTCTCCTTGTCTGCTTATCCTGCCTACACTTCCTGCCTGGCTACTGGCCAATCAGCATTTTATCTATCAACAATCAGAGCCACACATATTCACCTTATACAGAACATCCCACAGCAGAACTCAAGAAACTAGACATCAACAAACCAAACAATCTAAATAAAAATGGGGTACAGGTCTAAACAGAGAATTCTCATTAGAAGAATCTCAAATTGCTGAGAGACACTTAAAGAAATGCTCAACATTCTTAACCATCAGGTAAATGCAAATCAAATCTACTTTGAGTTTCCATCTTATACCTGTCAGAATTGCTAAGATCAAAACACAAGATACAGCTAGAGAAGATGTGGAACAAGTGGAATTCTCCTGTATTGCTTATAGGAACAGGAGGGATCAGGTGGGAGAGGGATGGAATTTGAGGAGAGATGACTAGAATAGGTGGGCATTTATGTATAATTTCTTGGATATGGTTGAGATCTAATGAGCTTTTATCCCATGAATTTGACATATCTATTGGTGTCATCCAGGTGTAGCTCACATTTGGCAGCCATACTTGTGAGAATTTTTGAGAGTAGCTTCTGAAATTACTAAGAGATCTGATCTTAGAGCAAACTCCTGGATTGTGTCTCCTATAATCTATCTATCACTTGTTCCACAGTGTTACTGAGCACTAGGTGTAGGAGTGTTTTGCCAGTGAGATTAGGCCCCACAATGTTTCCTTTTGATTTGTTGTAGTTTTCTATAAAGACAATTTCTGTTGTAAACAGAAGTTTCCTTGATGTGGGGTGAGGACTACACTTAGCTTCAGGTATTAGGATAAATATTTAGATTGTAAGATGTTATTCTGGTTAGAAAATTAGTGGTTATAATTCCTCTTCTAAAACCCATGAATTCACTGTGACTGAATAATTTACTGAGGTCCATTACTAGACATCAAGTCTCTCAAGTTGAGTAAATTTTCAGTCTAAAGAGTGAGCTGTTGTTATCATAAAGATACATCTGCCACTACTGTTCCCTCAGGATTATCATGCCATGGTGGTCATTGATGTGATTCATAGGTGTTATAGCTGAATAGGACTGTTGCCCCTCTCCTTTGAAAGCTTTCATGTGCCTTCTGGTAATAAAGCTAATCTTTACTGAGGGGTCAGTTAGGTCATTTCCTGGTCAGGGTCTCTGGGCCTTGTTTCTGAATTTCATTCTGAATTTCAATGCAGGCTTACTGTCCACTTCTAGAGGGTAAACAAGGCTGTTTGCTTTGGAAATCTGTTGGCCATCCCTGACCAATAACTCAAAAGAAGGATTTCTCCTTTCTGGTATTGGGTTATTTGGTAGTAGGTTTTCAACTCTTGAAGGAAGCACTATTATCCAAGATGATAAAATTTTGTCAAAACTGTATGTATATATTTTACAAGGAATTACATTTTTTTATCCAAATTTTGGATATTCACACTTTTATTTTCTCCTAATTTAATACTTGTTAAAAGTCATTTTCACTTTCTTCAGGGCACATTTCATAATACAAATTTGTGTTATTTGATTTTGATGTTTTTGTATATTTATCTGGATTTATACTTATTATCAGTTTTTTCAATTATGATATGATAACATTTCAGAAATCATTTTATTAGTTAATATTTGTTTTATGTCATAAAATATGATATATTTTAGAAGAAGTTCCATGGGATGACGTGTAGAATATATATCCAGATATTTGTATTGATCAAGTTCCTCTGATTTATGATGCAACTTAACTCTGAAAGCAGATCTTTTCTTTTTGATGTGGACAACCTATCCATTCATTGGTCAAAGTTGGGTATTGAATTCACCTAATATATTTGTACTGTTGCTTATCTGTCTGTTTATGCTGGCTAGCTAATATTTTATGAAATTGGGGAAAAATTAAAAGATCATGTGCTTAAATGATAAAAATATTTGATGTGTTGTTATTTTATTAATATACAGTTCCCTTTACCTCTTCTGACTTCTTGGTATAAAGTTCCATTTGTTGGATATGTTCTATTTGTTTCTGCTATATTTTATTGAAATATCTAAGTTCCAGCCATTTTCTTTCATCCTGTGCCTGTCCATGCCAGTAAGACACATTTCTTTCAGGCAGTACATAAGTAGATATTATTTTATTTGATTCAGTTAGTCTGATTATTTTGAGTGGAGTTAAGGTCATTATTTTGTAGGATCTTTATAGACCCTAGATCACTATGGACTCTATTGTTCATGGATACATGATGCTCTTTGAGTGTGTGTGTGTGTGTGTGTGTGTGTGTGTGTGTGTGTGTGTGTGTAGAATACTCATGCATATGCTGGTACATGTATTCACAAAAGCTCTGAACATTATAAACTTATGGGTAAATCAACTAAGCGAAAGCAAGCTCTGCTCTCAGTGATTCCATATAAAGTAATGTCTGTGGACAGATCGACAAGCTAAAGCACTTATTCTCTCTCTCCCATAATTTTAATAACTGATTTTAAATGGAAACTCATTTCACTCATAGCCACACAGATCCTGCTTCTCATTCTGTAAATTATGTCCAGGAACTTCTATCTGAGTCCCAGCTTTATTTACATACTTGGTTTCTTTTGTGTAGGAGAAGTGGCTTGCTCAGTGAAGAGAAGTTAATGAATACTGAATTTATACAAATTCCAAGGTTGTAGCTACTGCTAAATTAATTATACAGGGCAAGACCCTATTCAGATGCTTCTTATTAGAGACTATAAAACAAGCTAGATACTGAAGTACCTGCCCCCTCATATACAGCCTTTCTCTTTAAATCAAAGACTTAAACTACATTTTTGTAAAGTAGAAAATTATTCATATGCATTGCTTATTAGGAATTTCATCCCATTTTCTTGTTGCTGGATCAGGTTGGGCTTTGGCATTGAGAGCTTCTGTGTGTCTCTGACTTTGTCTTTGTAACTTAAGGAAATTTTTTAAATGTTTGAACTTGTATTGCTGCCAGCTGAATAGTTTGACATGTAACATTTCTTACATGGTTCTGACTACAGCTAAAATCAGCAAGCTAGGAAGAACAGGAGCTGCTCTTAGGTTATCTGCTTGATATTCAGATTGCATAATTCACATACTGTAGTACTGTGCTGAAATGGGCCAAATTTACAAACAAAAATTGATAGGACACTAGAATGAGGGGTACAAACAGAAGGTGATAATAAGGAAGGGATATTGGGGGTTAATATGATCAAAGTACATTGTATACATGTAATCATTAAATATTCTGAACAATTAATAAATATCAGTTTTGAAACTATGTTGAGGTTTCATCTTTCCTAGAATTTCTACTATAAAATACACATAAATTTAAAAGTATTAGAAGGACCTGGTCTCTTCCTGAAGCTGGAACTAGTAATTTTGGATAAACTGGCTGGCCAGCAAGGCCCTTGTCTCAAAAAAATGAGATAGAAAGAGCAAGACACTCAACATTGACCATTGCAAGCACATGAATACACACACACACACACACACACACACACACACACACACACACACACTCAAAATAAAACTAAACTACATTCCTGGCTATGTATCTGAAGGAGATGAAGTTTAGCATACAAAGAGATAAGTATAAAACTATGTTCATTCTGACACTCTTCAAAATAGCCAAGATATAAAATTCTAGATTACCACTAACATGTTTGTGGAAAGAAAATTATGACATATATTTGCACATTGGAGTCTAATTAGGCATAAAAAAGAATGAAATGCTAGAAAGTAAATGTAGAGATCATGATTTTAAGTATGCTTTAAAATAAGGCAGACAAATGGACAGGCATAGCATCTGTTCTCTCAACAGAAAAGTATAAAATCAGATAATGTCAAAGCAGGGTTATGAGAGAATGGGAATGCTGCTCAGGGAAAGAGGTGAAAGGACAAACAGGAAAAGGTAAGAAGGAAAATGGACATAACAAGTTTGTTATATATGTAATTATAAATTACTAAGTATGTAAATTAGATGTAAGCATAGAAATGTCACAATTAATTTATGTAATTATACATGTTAATTATTTAAAATGAAAAAATGTCACTAGTTACATATCTGGAGATACATTTATAAGTTAATTTGCCTATTTGATAGCTTTTTGACAGACATAGATATCAGGGACATATTGAGTAAAAGACAGTCTAATTAGTAAAGGTAATAGGAAACTAGGAAATCCACATGTGGAAGAATCAGATTATATTTCCCTACACCATTAAGAACAATATGGAAAGTATAGATTAAAGACAAATGTAAAACTAATAAAAGCACAAATGTGAGAATACTCTATGATGTTGGTTCAGGCAACTACTGAATGGCTGTTGGTGAGGGAGTTGAGTAGGAAGATAAGTGATAGATGTGATCAATTATATATATATATATATATATATATATATATATATATATATATATATATATATATATATATATGAGTGTGTACCAAAAGTGCAGACAGTAAAAGCACTCACAAACTGTGAATGGATAAAAGTAACATCTTCCTCACCTTCCACTCACAGATGAACAATTTGCAGAGAGAGGAGACAATCTACACCATGTTTCTGAAAGCTATGAGTCTCTGAAGTTACATTTGACCACTTGCAGACAGGTACTTCTCTCACCATGGATGACATATACATAATTGTATGGATATCAAGTCAGCCAATTAGAAGGTGGTTCGTCTGGCACAGAATGTTCATTTAGGAAAAAATGACAGCAGTAGCTTCCCCACTAGGTACTATGATTTCCCAGTCATGGAGTTTTCCTTCCTTCCTTCCTTCCTTCCTTCCTTCCTTCCTTCCTTCCTTCCTTCCTTCCTTCCTTCCTTCCTTCCTTCCTTCCTTCCCTCCCTCCCTCCCTCCCTCCCTCCCTCCTCCTCCTCCTCCTCCTCCTCCTCCTCCTCCTCCTCCTCCTCCTTCTTCTTCTTCTTCTCTCTCTCTCTCTCTCTCTCTCTCTCTCTCTCTCTCTCTCTCTCTCTCTCTCTCTCTCTCTTTCTTTCAAGGTTTACTATATCAGGTATGAACATCCAGCCATAAGTGGAACATCCATAATATCTGCCCCACACATACCTTAGAAAACATTCTCAAAGAAGGTGTAAAATAAATGTAAAAGCCAGAGAAAACTAAGAAGGGTGATGTGGAATGCTGGCTTCCAGACATGACATTGATATTGTACTCTTGAACTCATAGCAGATGAGATTAACTGCATAAGATCTCCACAAAGTTGAGCATGTCAAACATGCTTATGGATGCTAGAGAGGTTCAGAGGGCCCTACCCCTCTCTGAAGTTACAGCTAATGTGGGATAAAATATAATTTCAGTAGGATACTCATTTGTAAGGTACATGTTCTTGTAAACAATCTAAAGACACTTATCAGGTTATAAAAAATGACATAAAATAAAGAAGATTGTTGGAAAGAAGAAAGTGGATAAAGAGGATTATGGGGGAAATTTTCTCAAAGAACTGACTCTTTGTGTCATTGATTCTTTGTATTGCTTTCTTTGTTTCTATTTTATTGATTCAGTATGGCAGTTTTTAGGAAAATTGGGAATCAATCTTCCTCAAGACCCAGCTATACCACCCTTGGGCATATACCCAAGGAATATGCTCAATCATACCACAAGGACACATGTTCAACTATGTTCATACCAGCATTATTCATAATAGTCAGAACCTGGAAACAGCCTAGATGCCCCTCAACTAAAGAACAAATTAAGAAAATGTGGTACATATACACAATGGAGTACTACTAAGCAGAGAAAAAAGTGACATGAAGTTTTAAGACAAATGGATGGAACTAGAAAATACCATCCTGAGTGAGGTAACCCAGACTTAGAAGAACAAACATGGTATGTACTCACTCATATATGGATACTAGATGTAAAGCAAAGGATAACCAGACTACAACCAGACTCAAGAGAAGCTAGCTAACAAGGAGGACCCAAAGGGGGGACAAATGGATTACCATGGGAAGGGGAAATAGATGAGATCTCCACGAATAAACTGGGGATGAGGGGTGGGCAATGGAGGGTAGGGAATGAGGGATGAGAACATAAGGTAATTGGATGGTCGAGCTGGAACAGAAATGGAGTGGGAAAGCAATGAAAGATACCATAACAGAAGGAGACATCACGGCGATAGAGAGAAACCGGGTGCTAGGGAAGTTTCCAGGAATCCCCAAGGATGACCCCAGCTTAGACTACTGGCAATAGTGGAAAGGGTACCTGAACTGAACTTTCTTATCCCAGTGATCACATCGGTGAATACCTTAACTGTCATCATAGAGTTTTTCTCCAGTAATTGATGGAAGCAGATACAGAAATCCACAGCCAAACACTAGGCTGAGCTTCAGGAGTCCAATCAAACAGAGAGAAAAGGCTACGAACAAGGGCATCAAGATCATGATGGGAAAACCTGCAGAGACAACCAAACCAAACTAGTGGGAAATCATGAAATTTAGATCAATAGCTATAGAGCTTGCATGGGACTGGGATAGGCATTCTGCATAGTGAGACGGTTGTGTTACTCGATCTGCTTAAGAGGCCCCCTGGCAGTAGGATCAGAATCTATCCCTGTTACATGAGCAAGCTTTTTGGAGTTCACTACCTATGATAGGGCACCTCACACAGCCTTGAGGCAGGGGGAGGGACTTGGATCTCCCCATGGGAGGCCTTACCTTCTTGTTGGAGGAAATGGGAAATGGCTTGGGAGGGGGAGGCTGGAGGGGCGGGAGAGAGGAAGAGGGCGATCTTTGATTGGTATGTAAAATGAATAAAAAATTTTCTTAATAAAATGCTTTAAAAAAGAGAGTTATTGGGGGAATACATTAATCAAAATACATTTTGGACATCCATGAAAATTTCATAATGAAACACATTTTATCTATTATTAACATTATAATAAAACCATTAAAATATACTTTGAAATACTATAAGTACCTTTAAAAAAAGAAAATTAAACGAAAGAATATATTTAAAACCATTTATTAGTGGAGAATTCAATATAAAAATATTGAAAAATCACACAACCTAACTGTAAGAAAATAATCTGCTTAAAATCAATAAAGGTTCTGATCAGAAAATTCTCAAAAGAATATAGCTAAATATAAGTTATATAGAACATATTCACTAATTCACTAATCATAAAGGTAATACATATTATAAAACTGTAATAAAATAGTGTATGCTTCAAAAACTATGAACATAGTAAACAATAAATGTTTATCAAATATAGCAAATATTTGAATGATGTTGGCAACATAAATTAATATAATTATAGAAAACAACATATATAATTTTCTCAAAAAAGAGAATAACCATAAGATTTGGTAGTCTCATTTAAACATACCTATCCAATGGATATTAAATTGGTACATCAAGATTTCTGTATAATATCATTATCTTGACAGAATTACTTTAATTGCTTGTGGATTTATGTGTTTATTATAAGATACACAGATAAATGTGACACTTGTAAGGCAAAAATATACAGCTACACGAATCAAGTAATAGAGATAAAAATACAAATATAACATGAATTATCTTAAATGTGGATCTTAAGTAGTAGACTTCATGTGGAGTGAAGTAACTGTCAGAGTATAAGGGAAGGGTTTTAAACAGATGTTAGGGAGGAACAGGTTTCAGTTTTCCAGAAATAACTCCAAAAGATCTCTTCTATAGTACATGAATACTTAGTAATAAACAACTCTTTAAAAAAAACTATCATACTATAAAAAAACTTGCAAAAACATATCTGATAAACTCCAAATATCAAGATTATATAATGGATTAATGACAAGAAAAAGTACAATCTGTATAATTGGTAAAAACTTCTGGCAAAAAGTGAGCTGGGGATTGGATAACAGCTAAAGGAGTAGAGATTCTGTAGTGACACAATCTTCTGTGATAGTGCAAATTTCTAAGGAGCAGACTAACAAACTGTACAAAAAATTTAAAAAAGAATTATAGGAATGAAACTTCTTACAAAACAACTATATGGACATTTCCTGTTCAAACCCCAATCGTCATTGCATAAAGGAGCACAGTAAAAATAAGACTCACTGTCCAGCTTAAATTACAGAAATCTCAGGTTTCTCCATGATTAACCATAAAACTAAGAAATCATGACCACACTAACTATGTGTAGTAAGCTAGGTTTCCAGTGCCAGGCATGGTTTCTCTCTTGTTGGGAAGGTCTTAAGTCCAAGGAGTGAACTGTGTTTACTACAAAAATATGTGAACCACCTTTGTACTCTTAAGGTTACGATGATATGCTGGTCATCAATGTGGTTCCTAGGAGTCATAACTGGGTAGAACTATTGCTTGCCTATCTACATTGGGTGCTTGCATAGCACCTTTGAGTGCCATGATATTGGAGGAAAGTCTACAACCACTAATTTACTAAATCAGTATAACCTCTAACAACAATCTATAAACATTTGACCTTATAGTGACAGATAAGTATAGTTGTCATCACTCATCAAGGGAACTTCTCTTTGCAACCAACAGAGACCACTACAGAAAAGCACAATCAATCAAATTGCAGTTGTTGAGTCCAATCCCAATGGATACATCTGCAAAACAAATTGTAGAAGAAGGAAAGGAAATTATGAGAGCCAAAGTATCAGGAACTGTGAGATTGTGCCTCCTAGTAATAGCAGAAGCGACACCCATAAAGTCTCACAAACATGACTGCCCGAGTATGGGCTGAACTAGGATGGTACCAATAAATATACCAAACTACAAATAGTTTTCTGTAAGTACAGACAACTGAGAAAATCTGGACAGAGAAGAGGTGGTCTTTCCCAGGGAAGAGCACACTAGTGTTAAAACGATTAAACCCTGAAGACATACATACAAGCAGCATTAATTAGGCTGAAATGATTATATTTAGGAATACATATGGATATGCATATATGTATATACCTACAATAACAATATTAGTTAAAGAGGCCATGAATTTGAAGGACAAATGGGGGTATATAGATGAGATTTTGGAGGAAGGAAAGGAAGGGGAGAAATTTAATTAAGGTATAATCTCAAAAATAAAAAAATAAAAATGAAAAACAATACAACAATGTTTTCAGGATAAAATCATATATACTAAATAATAATAACAGAACTGATAAGATAAAAATGTTGATGTTAGTGTTTCCATATTCCCTTTAGGGAAAACAAGAATACTATCAAGTTAAGGTGAAGAACATTAACCTTACAATAATGGTTTATAATAAACTCATATGAATTGATGAGCCATAATTCACATCAAATTTAAAATATCAAAAAATACTATAAGAACACTTGTAAACATTAAATAACATGCATAGTGAATTAAAATCATTTCTGTAAAAAATACAAAAGCACAAAGTTACATATACTTTTAGAATAGTGTAAATTAGGCACATGGGGTATGATAGAAAAGGACCACCCAAGATAGGTGTGTTCATAAAATTTTCCTTAGAGTTCTCAATATGAATTTAGTTCTGATGTCAATAATCCAAGATGGACAAGAGGCAACTCTGATGAAAAGTTCTCCAAGGGCACCTTTCACATCCTTGTTTCTCAGGCTATAGATGAAGGGATTCAGCATGGGGCTGATCACAGTATACATCAATGAGGCAAGCATTCTTCTCTGGGAAGAATGGACAACAGAAGAACTGAAGTAAACTCCAAGTCCTGACCCATAGAACAAGGAGACTACACAGAGGTGAGACCCACAGGTAGAAAATGCTTTGTACTTACTCACAGTAGAGGACATCTTTAATAAGGATGAGACAATCTGTGAGTAAGACATAAGGATTCCAGTCATAGGAATCACACCTAGCAGGGAAGTCACCACATACATAAAAACAGTATTGATGTGAGTGTCAGAGTTGGCTACCTTGAGAACCTGAGCCAGTTCACAGAAGAAATGTGGAATTTCAGTGCCTCTGGAGAAGTTCAGTTCATTTATCAATAGAATATGAATCAGGGATACCCAAAACATAATGATCCAAAAAATCAGAACCAGAAGGGCACACACCCGAGAGTTCATGATAACAGTGTAATTGAGGGGGTGACAGATGGCTACAAATCGATCATAGGCCATTAAAGTGAGTAAAAAATTATCCATTCCAGAAAAAGTATTAAAAAAATATACTTGTGTAAGGCATTCTGTATAGGAGATGTCTTTTCTCTGTGACCATATGTTCATCAGCATCTTTGGAATTGTAGTTGAGATGAAACAGATGTCAATAAAGGACAGATTGGAGAGGAAGAAGTACATGGGGTTGTGGAGGTGGGAGTTGGAACAGACAGCCAGGATGATGAGCAGGTTCCCAAGCACTGTGACCAGATACATGGACAGGAACAGTCCAAAGAGAATGGGCTGCAGTTCAGGATCATCTGAGAAACCCAGGATGAGAAATTCTGATATCAGTGTGTGGTTCTCTGTTTCCATATGACTTTTGTATCTGCTGGAGATGAGATAAGTATAGTTTTAAAGTAATAGCCACTGTCAAGTCAAAAAATAACCTGGGGAAACTTGTCTTTCCTCAGGACAATTACTTAACCTCATTTACTTAACCAAGTGATTTTTTTGACCATTTGTAAATATTTGTAATTATTCTTATTTTTATTTGGCCATATATCTCTCTCCTTTATCATATATAACTGCTGTTAATAGAATTTTTCTACATAAACCCACATAGACAATTTATTCTTTAATTAAACCCTCCCCTTCAAAATGAAGTTATCTTATTACTTTCTCTATATAACTGTAGTAATATATTTCTCCTAATAGCTCAATAATGTTCATCAAATGAGATTTTCCCACTATAATCCTCATGTGTTTGTCACTGAGTTCTTGTTTTCTAACTTCATAATTGTTGCTATTGTTATATTTGATATTTAAAAGTACCTTGTGAACAGTATATTTCAATTGGTGTCATTGGCCATCTTAACATTATTATTGATAAAATTAATCTACTCCCTTATGATAATCATTTTCAGTACACAAAATTTCAAAAGTAAATTTTGAACGGTGATTTAGATGTTGAAATCTTTTGTCAGGTCTCTTTAATGTAATTTTGATTCATCCTTTGACATCTGTGTAAACTTGAGAAAACTATGTGAACTCTCCAATTTATCATGCATATTTATGTTGAGAATACTCTTTTAACTAGAGCAGCAGCAAATGATGATGTATTTATTATATAAATACAAGAGGTATGTTTCCTCTTTGAAAATTATGTACCACTTATCATTAATGAGGTTTTTTGCTTCTCCTTTTGAACAGTTGCTTCCCAGTGAATGTCTCTGGGAAGAGAAAGAAGCTATAGAGATGGGAGTAGGAAACAAGAAAGCACACCATCAGTATAAGAAAGCAGAGCGAGTATGTTTTTATATGTTCTTATATATCCATAGGCAGGAGTAGGAATATGTTATTCTGAAATCAGGAGTGTTAATGGTCAAATATATAACCAATGAATCTGATTACAGATATTGAAAGATAATTTAAGCTAAATTGTCATAGAAAAATAAAAGTCAGATTTATGACTTATATAAATTACTAAATTTTCCATGATAGAAAGTGTTGGCATTATGAATACCCGAGAATGCTATTTAATTTGGGACAAAATACCTGAAAAATGATAAAATAATTCTTCCTGTGAGATGGAGAGAGTGAATAGTAGCATCTTTTCTGAAATGGGAATATTTGAGCAAGGACCAAAAGACAAAACCCAAAGGAGCGAAGTATACAAAGCTGAGAGAACAGTATGTAGTTTCTCCATGAGATGGTGATCTGGCATACGGCAGGGAAACAATCAGAGGATGGGGGCATCAAGGACAAAGTATGTGGTTTTCATATTGCCTTCTCTCTTTTCTTTATGTCATTCTAGCATTGATTGAGTCACACTCTTTATTATTCTGAGATCCTGATTGTTTTGTCCCACCATTTGTAAATTGGGGGAATTGCATTTTGCTTATTAAATATTAAGACTTGAATAAATATAAACATTGGAAGTAAAATAAATATTGAAGAGAAATCACTTACAAAAGGAGGATCTTCCAATATTTTCTATAGCTAAATGTAAGTATAGTAAATTTAAACAAAAATGCATTAACAATTTTTAAAGAGAGTAACTCATGATGAACAGGAAATCATAGTTCTAGAAATAGATCTTGAATAAATAGTTATGGAATATGAAACTGGGCAAAGGAAGTCTTACAGGATTCTACAAATCTCAGAAAGAAGTGGTGAATGAATAGATATTCTAGGTAGTGATATTGGAAAAATAAACAATATTGCAAAGATGGAGACATGGAAACAGAATAAGATCGACAAAAGAGACTCAGTGAAACCTGAAGTGCCTCTCAAGTACAGGGTCTTTACAGTGATGGACTAACTAGGCACTTTCCAGTTTGCATTCTTCTAAGGATCTAGCCCAGTACACGCATCCTCACTGCTTCCCATGCCTACCCCACAAGCCCTGATGGGGGAACATCAGCTCTTCCAATGGTCGTTACTGAAGCTGTTTCCTCTTAACCATCTACTCACAGAAGGATCAGGTGAGTTTTCACAGCACAGAGATCAGAGATAGATAAGGAGAAGGAGCATTATTAAACTTTCATATGTCCCAGGGTTTGAATTCTCAAAACTCCTCATTAGTTAAATTGTTCTATTGTTTTTACAGTCTCTAAACTATTTAGTTCCCTTGGGGTACAAAGGAAAGTTGAAAACTGTTAAGTCAATTTTGTGTTTGTGTAGTTAATAGCAAAAGGAGATTGATTTATTTTCTTCAAGAAAGAACTCTCTATCTAGGTTTAATTAAAAATCATGTTATGTCCCCAAAGAAAATATCAATTCTACAACAAACAATGCAAGACAAACCTGTGACAATTCCTTTAATATTAATCTCAGGATTGAGATATATAATATCTGTGCTATCACAAAGGAAAGTAATACTGTTTTTTATTATAATATTCCATGGCTTATTTTTCAATTTTGTTAACCAAAGTAATTATTTAACTTGACAGATAAAATATTATGTATATAGTCCATAAAATATGATGTCTAAGAGTATTTTACATTAGTCATTAATTACAACTGAGAATTAACTTATACGTGAAATTATGATTTTAATATTAAACTATTCCACATGTGTCATGTTTCAGGAATATATCATCACTAATTATGTTTACTCTCCTGTTCAAACCATTATGTATTCCTCAAGCCTAAATAAATTTTGTCATCGTTGACAAGTTTTTGTCTCATATGACCCTTCAAGTGTCTGGACACTGATAATCCCCTCATTTACTTCTCTAGTGTAAACTGGATAAGTTCCAAATATCAATAAGATCGTATGGGATTTTCCTTACTCTACTTGGTTTATTTCAACACACACACACACACACACACACACACACACACACACACACACACACACACACACACACACCACACACACTTTTTTGACCTACTAATTTTTCTTCTAATTGTACCTTATAGATCACCAGCTAATACAATAATTTGGTATTTATTTGTTGTTTTCCTTTCTTATTTACAGTTCTAAAAATAGTGGTTAGCCTGAAAATGGTGGCCCACACCTTTAATCCCAGCACTTGGGAAGCAGAGACAGGTGAATCTCTGAGTTCGAGGCTAGCCTGGTCTATAGAGTAAGGTCCAGGACATCCAAGGCTACACAGAGAAGCCCTGTCTCTAAAACCAAACCAACTAAACCAACTAACCAACCAACCAACCAACCAACCAACCAACCAAACAAACAAACAAACTAAGAAAAGTGTTCAAGGAATCCCTTTTATCCATGGATCTCAATTTTTAAATATAATTATTGATGCACTTCAATGTTACATAATGATAATCATGACTTTTATATTTCTATGCTTGCCATTAAGTCAAATTTTCAGGAAAAGCTGGATCAACATTAAACATTCTACAAGGCTGATTAACACATAAATGACTGTCTAGAATAGGGCTTTTGTAAGCCCACAGTCAAATTTTCTTGGGCTTTTTTAGCTTCCTACAAAGCATTTATAGCCCACCTCTCTGTGTGATCTAACCTCCTTATGTTTATCAGATAAATCCTTTTTGAATACACAAATAAGTCCTTAGGTTCCACTAAAATCTATGAGTAATTTTAGGCAATATTAGAGGCCTAAGGCAGAGAGTTCCCATTTTTCTCAACCACCTACATTATGTTTTTACCAGTGTGTTTGAAAGTATCTTGATATATGATTTAAGACTGGATTTGCTCTCATACAACAAACACTTTACAAACTGTTACAACATTTAAACAGTATTTGAAGTAATGTAAACCTGCATTGGTAGGCTATGGTTATTTATAGCTGACTCCAGAATAAACTATCTCTTATATCCTTTGAGGTAGAGCGGTATTTTTTGTGTTAGTACACAAATCTTGCTTTGCTCATGTACACACCCTATCCTGTTCTCTCTACTACCTCCACTCTGATCCATCAGCCTGACTTCCATAGTTCTCTCTGCTCTATATCCATATCGTCCTTTTTCCATCTCATATTTATAGAAGTAACACATAATACCTTTCATTCTGTGTTTAATACACTTGGCTTGACATGATGCCCTGAGTTCCATCTACTGTTTTGTCTTCAACTCATATGATGTTATAATTTTCATGGCACAACAATATTCCACTGATCTGCAGTAAGATTTTTCTGAATGCACAACATCATTAGATATTATAAACTTTACAGCTTTTGCAATTTCAGTAGGTCATGGTGTGTTTCCATACACACACCAATTTCTTCCAGATTTTCCAATATAATGGATTATAATTTTGAAAATAAATCTTATGTTTCTATGGAATTTAATAGTCTGTTATAATATCCTGCTTTCAACTGAAATTATATCAACATGCTTCTTTTTTCTCTTCCTTTTGGTTATTTTTGGTAAGATTTCTCAATATGTCTTGAATTTTGTTTGTGTTTGATTGTTAGTAGTGTTGATATTCAAACCCAGGACTTTCCATACATCGTATAAGGATTCTCCAAATCTACACCCTCATTCATGATTTTTTTTTTAATGAAAACCTATGCCTTCCCTTTGAAACTTTGTAGTTTTCGGCAGTTTTTCTTCTCACAGCCATAAGACACATCATCTGTTTTCTTATTTGTATATATATATTTCAGTATAAACAGTCATAGTTATAAGGCATCCCATTAGAACAAACTGTCTTTTCTGTGTTCCATATATTCTTATTTCTTTAATTAAATCTGTTCTTTGACAATTTCACACTTATACATAATGTGTACTCAACAATTGTCTCCTCTTACTCTCTACTTCCTTCTCAACTTTCTTCCCTACAAATTATTTTTTCATAATTCTGTGTACATGTTTTGTTTTCTTACCCACTGTTATTAGCCAGGACCCTCCGTGTTGCCTAAGCTAGAAGTTATGTGTTGGAGACTAGTAGGCACAACAGTCGGTACATAACTACTTATTTCCTAGAATCTATCAATAACAAGTAGTTCAGTCGTAAGGGAGAGGACTCTAAGAGTCCTTCTCAATTCTGTCATATATTCTTATATGATGTGTTTTGATTTTCAACTTATTCTATGAAAATTTTAATTCTTGTTTCATTTTTAGTAACTCACATTTATTCATCAAATCTATGTTTGTAAAATTTCTGAAGTTTTCTTGCTGATGATTGTAGCTGAAGTTTTTCTTTGTTAAGCCTGGCCTGTGGTCAGGACAAATCTTTCCCACAGATGTCCTCCAATTAAACACACAGAGTCTTATAATAATTAAAACTATATGGCCTGGTGGCTCAAGCTTCTTGTAGGTAGATTTTACATCTTAAATTAACCCATTTCTATAAATCTATATCTTGCCATGTGGCTTGTGGCTTACCTGCATCTTTACATCTTGCTTCCTCTGTGTCTGGCTCAGGACTTCTGACTCAGCCTTCCTTTTCCCAGAATTCTCCTCTCCCTTTATACTGCCTATTCTTCCTGCCTGGCTACTGGCCAATCAGCACTTTATTTATTAACCAATCAGAGCAACACATTCATAGCATACAGAGTGACATGATTTCTAGTCTCATACCACTACAATCAAAGATGTAAGAAATTATCTCAATTTTTTATTTAACAGTTGTGCTATTGAATAAATTGTGATGTTTTTTGAGAAAGTTCCATGAGTCTCTGAAGAAAATACATATTCAAAAGTTGTAAAATGGAATGTTCTATAAAATCCTGTCTATTTAATTGATAGTCAATCATTCAATTTATATAGTTGAATGTGATATTAAGACAATTTGCATTCATCTAGTCTCAATAACTGTTTTAAAGCAAGGGCATTTGTAAGAAAATGAATATACCTGGAAATAACAATATTAAGAAAATTATCCAGTCTTAGAAATACTGATATCATATGTTTGTTTGTATTTGTGGTTACTGTAATTTATATACCCACATAAAATTCCATATTTATGAACATATAATTGAAATTGTCTAGGGACAAAAGGAAGGAAAAGAAAACGGTGTTTGCCTACATATATATATGTGTGTATAAAAAGTTATATATATGTATAAAAGTTATATATATGTATAAAAAGATATATATATATATATATATATATATATATATATATTTTTATTTTAAAAAATCAAACCAGTGAACATTCCAGCATGGAGCTTGAAAGGGCTCTCAAGTTCCCACACTCTAGCCAAGAACTGTTGATTGCCAATGGCTGCTGGGAGGGAACAGATTGATTCTGTTTTCTTTAAGAGCACGGCCCCTGATACGTCAACCACACTCCACTGGAGGTCTCACACCTGTGAGTATATGGGCAGTACAAATTGGACTCAGAAGAAAATGGAATTAAAAAAAGAGGACAAAAAGTTTGCAGTGGCATGCAGGGGAAGATCTTGGAGGAACTCGGGGAGAAGTGGGGTGATTATGATCAAAATATACTGTATGCATGTATGAAATTAATAAATATATTACATTTTAAAACTTTCTTTTTATTTATTCTTTGTGTCTTTTACGTCATGCCTCTCCACCTGATCCCACCCATCTCCCTCTATCCCCAAAATAAAACAAAATAAAATTTCAGAGCAAAAATGAAAAAGCATGAAGGGGAGAATCTTGTCATCGAGGCCACAGTACAACACAGTGAGTCACACAGTAAACCACATATATTTTTACCTGCAGATGCTCATCACAAAGTAGCATTGGTCTGGTTCAAGGCCCCTGGTGCCTGTTACACCATTGACCCTGGATGCCCAGTGGAACTCTTCCTGGACATCCCCTTGCTACCCTGTGTCAGGGAGATCCTCTAGCCCTGGGTCCACAGGACATGACACCTCCCCTGCCCCCACGCTCCAACAGATCACAGATGGGGCAAATGTGTGTGTGTGTGTGTGTGTGTGTGTGTGTGTGTGTGTGTGTGTGTGTGCGCGCGCGCACGTGCGTGTGTGAGAGAACACATAACTTGGTTCTGGGCCTGGGGAGTTGCAGGGTTGGTCAGCCTGTCAGCTCTTTCCTGTCTTCATCATCAGGGCGTGCTCTCCAGAGTTGCCTTGGTTAGTTCACCCCTTGCAGCAATGAACAAGTTCTCTGGATTTTACATCCTCAGGTCATTTCTCCCACACCTATATCTTCAGGGCACCTCTACTATTGTTGGCTGGGTCCTAACTCCTTCATGGGAGGGGCTGAAAAGGCGTGGCATCAATGGCACAGACATCAGGAGTCAGATAAGAGGCAAATAGCACATAGGTTTAGTCAGGAGTAGGGAGAGCCTTATATGCCTGCTCCCAGCACCCAGGTTGTGGCCCAATCCTGTAACATTGCTTGTAACATATTATTCTAAAATCTTATCCTTTGAATTTTCTTTGAGGAAATTGCTGCTATTCTGATTTGATTGCCTTTGTAAGTGCTTCTTTTTAAAAACATTTTCTATGCAATCAATATATTTTAAACATATTACCTCCCTTCCCTCAAGTTCTTCCTGTGCTTGGCTATGTATGTGCAATCTGATATTTGGGAACTATTGTATTATTTTACGCAGCAGATTTTCTATGGTCTTTAGTCTATACCTCAGTACTTTGTCTATATTAAAAAGTCATGAATTTTGTCTTTAAATGATGTTCCTTGGCTATTGCTTGCCTTGTTAGTAACTTCTATAGTTTTAATCTATTATTCTCAGAGTGTAACTATGCACCACTTATATCTTCAGGATCTAAAACAATCTCAACTTGATATACTCTGCTGATGAGAATTTCCTGAGGTTTCTTATTTTACTGAGAGAGCTTTTCATTTTAGTATTTCTGTTTTGTTTTCTTTCCCAAAATCTGTCTTTATTGAACTTATCATATATCTACACTGTGGTCTTCCTTAATGTATTCAGTTTTATGTTTTTTATCATTTGGTTGGAATTCACTGATGTTAAAAATAATTATTTCATTTTTTGGTATAGCAATACATATATTCCTTAAGAGCCTGTTCTTAAAGAATTATAAATTCTTTATTACTTTTATTGCCTTGTTTTTAGTAATTCTTAAATTATTTTTTTAATATTTTAAAAATTTTTATCACACTCCTATGTGTTCATGTGTGCACATGGTGGGCATGTGTGTGTGCACATGCACTGTATGTGTGAAGGTGCCTGTGTGGGCAAGAATAGGATTTTAGAATCTCTGATGTATAGATTGAATATACATATACAAGAGTGATATAGCTGGATCTTGAGGTAGATAGACTCCTGGCTTCATGAAGAACCTCTACACTGATTTCCATTGTGGTTATATCAGTTAATTATTAAGTATTCATCCATGTCAATGGATGTTATTTGTTTTATTGGTCGTGGCCAATCTCACTAGAGTAAAATAAAATTTCAAAGTAGTTTTAATATACATTTTCTAGATAGATAAGGATGTGGAATACTTCCTTAAATATTTCTCAGTCATTTGTATTTCATCATATGAGAATTCTCTGCTTAGTTCTCTACTTCATTTTTGCTTGTTTTTCCCCTTGGTGTTTTTGTATTTAATATGTTTCACATATTAACCCTCTACCAGATGTATAATTTTTAAGGTATTTTCCTATTCAGTAAGCTGACACTTTGCCAGAAAAAAAACATTGTCTTTTGATGTACAAAAGCTTCTCAGCAAAATGAGGTCCATTTACTAATTGTTACTCTTAATGTTTGGGCTATCAGTGTCATTTTCAGAAAAAAATTCCTGTATAAATACATTCAAACACATTCTCCACTTTCTCTTCTGTCAGATTCAGGGTATCTGGTCTCATGTCAAAGGCTTTGCTCAATATGCAATACAATTTTGTGCAGGGTGATTAATAGGAATCTATTTGCATTCCTCTGTATGAAGCCATCCTCTTTGATCAGTCTCATTTGTTTAAGATGTTGCCTTTCTTCAGTGTTTGTTTTTGGATTCTTTGTCAATAATCAGCTGACTGTAGCAATATTTCTCCCTTCCATCAATAATGAGTCTCTCCATCAATGCCAGATCAAGTCAAATTGAAAAAAGAATAACAATAGTTTTTTTTTTTTTTTTTGAGAACAACTCCTGGATGGGATTTGGGTTACAGAGATCAGGGCCAGAAAAAGTCCACTTCCAATGAAAGTAGGGAGATTTTATAGGTGGTAGGCAAGAGTTGATGATGTGTCTACCACAACCTTGGTTTGTGCCTAAGTATGGTAAAAAACTGAGTGCTTAGGTGGGGACTTGGGTGATTGGCAACTTCAGGTAAGGAATCTGCAATGACCAGAATGTGGAACTGGACTTTTTGGTGCCTTTCCTTTGTTTGGAGACTCTCTGAGTTGATTGAGTTTGGAGAAAGTGACAGGAATGGGGCACTCCGGGCCATGCAGAGGTGAGCCGGAGGTTCCAACTGAACACATAGGTATGTGTAGTTAAGGATGGGAACAATGTGTATCTTTTCATGTCAACACCAAAGTTATATCAAGATGAGAGCAAGTTAATTACTGTCATAAACCCCAGTGAAATATAAATCTGTCAACCAAAGGAGCCAAGGGTCAAGCCGGGCGGTAGTGGTTCATGCCTTTAATTCCAGCACTTGGGAAGCAGAGGCAGGTGGATATCTGTGAGTTCAAGACCAGCCTGGTTCCCAATGTGAGTTCCAGGAAAGGCACAAAGCTACACAGAGAAATCCTCTCTTGGAAAAAAAATCCAAGGGTCAGATAGCTTTGTTGAAGAAATCTACCATACCTTTAAAAAAGAACTAATGTAAATACTTCTGTAATTATACAAATCAGATACTAAAGGAACATTTACTAATTCTTTTTACAAAACCACCATTATCCCAGTACCAAAATGACACAAGGATCCCACCAAAAATTATAAATCAATATCCTTATGAATGTAGATATAAAAGTTCTCAAAAAATACTTGCAAACAAAGTCTAAGATCACCAAAAATATTATACATCATGACCCTGTTGGCTTCATCTCAGAGATTCAGGAATAGTTAAGCCTATGTAAATTAAAAAATGTAATCTGCCACATAAATAGAATGAAAGAAAAAACACACAATCATCTCATAATATAGAGAAAAAGCCTTTGGAAAATAATTGAACATCCCTTTATGATTAATGGCCTGTGGAGACCAGAGATACAAGAGGCATTCCTCAGCATAATAAGGGCAAATTAAAGCAATTTCACATTGAAGTCTTTAAAGAAAGAAATCGAAGGATATCAGAAGATGGAAAGATCTCCTATGTGCATGGATCAGAAGGATTAACATAGTAAAATGGCCATTTTACAAAAGCAGTTGACAGCTTCAATGCAATCCCTATCAAAATTCCAACACAATTATTTATAGACCTTGAAATAACAACACTCAACTTCACACGGAAAAACAAAAAAGGCAGGATAACCAACACAATCCTGAACTATAAAAGGCCTGTAGAAGGACTCACCCACCATTCCTGATTTCAAATTGTACTACAGAACTAGAGTAAGAAAAACCATGTAGTTTGGGCATGAAAATAAACATGCTGATCAATGGAACCAAATTGAAGACCTAGACACAAATCAACACACTTATGGACACCTGATTTTTTTTAATAAAGAAGGTGGAAATGCACTCTAAGAGAAAACAAACAAATAACAAACAATCAATCAATCAAACAAACAAAAACCAAAAAAATGTGCTGGCCAACTGGATGTCTGTATATAGAAGAATGCATATAGTGGATTAAAGATTTCAACACAAAACCAGAAATACTGAACCTGACAGAAGAGAAGGTAAGGAATAACTTCAAAAGAGTTGGTAGAGGAGACAGTTTTCTGAACAGAACATCATTATTATCAACAATTAATAAATGGGACTTCATGAAACTGAAAATCTTCTGTAAGGCAAAGGACACTGACAATCATACAAATAGGCAACTTACAGAATGGGAAAAAAATTATAAACTCCACACCCAATAGAGGATATCCAAAATATGTAAAGAACTCAAGAAACCAGATATAAAAAATGCAAATAATCCAATTAAAATTGAGGTTCAGATCTAAACAGAGAATTCTCAAAGAGGAATCTTAACTGGTTGAGAAACAAATAAATATTCAACAACCTCAGCCATTAGGGAAATGGAAGTGAAATCTACTTTGAGATTCCAGCTGACATCTGTCATAATGGCTCAGATCAATAACATAAATGACAGCTCATGCTAGACAGGATGTGGAGCAAGGGGAACACTCCTCTATTGTGAGTGGGTATGCAAACTTGACAGTCACTGTGGAAATCAATAGTGCAGTTCCTCAGACAACTGGAAATCAATCTACCTTAAGACCTAGTTGAGCATATACCCAAAGGACACTCTGTTCTACCACAAGGACAGTTGCTCAACTATTTTCAGTGCATCATTTTTAATAATAGTTGGGTACTGGAAACAACATATATGTGTTTCAACCAAAGAATGGATAGAGAATAATAAGTTACATCTACACAATGGAATATTACTACTAAAAAATGATGTCATGAAATTTGTGGGCAAATAAATGCAACTAAGAAAAAAATCATCCTGAGTGAGGTAACCCAGACCCAGAAAGACAAATATGGTATATATTCACTTGTACATAAATACTAGCTATTAAGTAAATGGTAACAAAGCTAAATTCACAGGCACAGAGAGGATAGGTAAAGAGGGGTACTCATGGATTTCCCTGGGAAGGGGAAATAAAATAGATTTTGCAAGTGGACTGGAGCAGGAAGGGATGGAAGCAGGAGGGATCATTTGTGGGTTAGAGATGGATGGAGAGGGTACATGAAGAGATGGCTGGAATTGGTGGTTATTTGGGAGGTGGCATGAAAACCAAGTTCTGTGGAAACTTCCTGGAATCTATGAGGGTGACTATAGTGAGGACTCCTAGTAATGGAGGATATGCAGTCTGAACTGGCCATCTTTTTCAGCCAGGTAAAACTTCCAGTGGTAGACGGGATTGCATTAAGTAGATTTGTTGCCTAAGGGGATCCCATGGAGATCCCCAAAAAGCCCAGGCTGATGCTAGGACAGAAGGTCACTCTCAGAAAACTGACAACAGGGCACCATTGCCAAGGACAATATTCATACAGGCAATTGAAGATAAGGAAGTAGAGCTGGTACCTGCACTGGAGACTTCCCTCCTGTATTCTAGCCTCTTTGGTGTTGGAAGCTACTCTGTATTCTACTGAAAGAAAAACCTGGACACATCTCAGGCATAAAACCTTTGACACACAAACTGCCCTAAATTCAAGATATGCTAGTTCAAGACTGGTGCAGAATTTGTGGTTGGCCAAGGAATGTCTGGTTTAGCTTGAGGTCCAGGCCATAAGAAGTAGCCCATGCCAGACTAGACCTTGCCTGGATGGTCAAATCAGAAATTGGATAGATCAGAGAGCTAGTGTAGAACCAAACACAACTGACCAAAAGGAAAAGAAAAGAAAACAATTAACAAAAAGATTCCTAATAATAGTGTTCTATACTCATAGATTGGTGTCTTAGCCAGTTATCATCAGAGAGGGTTCCCCCAGCAGCAGATGTGAACAGGTACAGAGACCTGTTGCTGAAGGGCTTCTCTCCAGGTTCCCCAAGCCCCGCAGTCCCACAATCCACTTATAAAGTAATCACTCAGACGCTTATATCACTTATAAACTGTATGGCCATGGCAGGCTTCTTGTTAACTGTTCTTTTATCTTAAATTAACCCATTTCTATAAATCTATACCTTGCCACGTGGCTGGTGGCTTACCAGCGTCTTCACATGCTGCTTGTCCTGGCGGTGGCTGCAGTGTCTCTCCTCCTTCTTCCTGTTTCCCCAATTCTCCTCTCTCTTTGTCCCACCTATACTTCCTGCCTGGTCACTGGCCATCAGTGTTTTATTTATATAGAGTGGTATCCACAGCACTTCCCCTTTTCTTTTATAGTTACAACTTAGTATATATAATATCTTAGATAGAACATATTAAGTATTAGATTCAGGTTCTTTAGGATAGGACACCTTTGAATGATCTTTATAACATGCCGTTTTAAAACCTATGCTCTATACTTCTCTGGATTTTAGAATGTGTTTCTTGCTTGATATTGTTTGCATTGGTTGTAGTTACATCTTATCTAGGTCATTATCCCTCATTATTTCTGGACAATATTTGATAACCATTCCTTTGTATATAGTCTTGTATTAGTTTAGAATCTTCTTATTTAGACAAAAAGGGGGAGATGTAGTGGGTAGCCATTCCAGCTTGGATCTGGAAGTTCCAACCCCCTTTGAGACTCTGGCAACTGTCACGCCTACGAGGCGGGGTGAGGGGAGGTGCTGGAAACCCGAGAGCTGGATGGGCGAGCACTCTCTCTGGGCGCGCTCTCTGCGCCTGGACCCTGGACGGTGGAGATTGACTGTGCAGAGCTCCAGAGAACACCGCTGGATTGCGATACACCTTCCCCAGACCCCCGCAACCTATCCATTCCTTCATTTGTAAGTCATCCACTAAATAAATCTTCCTTTTAACTACGTGGAGTGGCCTTTATAATTTTCCCCAATAGAGACCCGCAGTCAGACATTCAGAGATTCTAAATTGGAGGTCTCCATTGAGTTCTTCCTCTCAGAGTTCGGTGAACCACACAAAGGGGAAGGAATGATTGTAGGAGTTGGAGGGGATGGAGGACACAGGAGAATATGGTCCACTTAATCAACTCAGAAGGGCTCTTATGGGCTCACAGAGCCTGAAGTGTCAAGCAAAGGGCCTGCATGGGACTGCACCAGGTCATCTGCCTTTATGTTATGGCTTTTAGCTTAGTGTTTTTGTGGGACTCTTAACAATGGGAGTGAGTGTATCTCTGATTCTTTAGCCTACTGTTTAGATTCTTTTCCTCCTACAGGGTTTACTCATCCCACCTCAGTATGAAAGCTTTTGTTTTGTCCTATTGTATCTTGTTTTGTCATGTATGGTAGTTGTCTCTTGGAGGCCTGCTCCTTTCTGAAGGGAAATGGAGGGGGAGTGGATCTGGGTGAGAGGTGAGGTGGGGGGATCAGGGAAAAGTAGAAACTATGGCCAGGATATATGGTATGAGAAAAGAATTTATTTTCAATAAAAAATCAATAAATATAGATTTGGAGCTAAGTGACTCTCTCAGTCCCCATGGGGCTTTCTGTGACTCAAGAAAGACTTTCATAATTATGTGTTTTGTTTTGGGTAAAAAGGCTTTACCTCAAGAATATGTTTCAGCTGCAAAGACCCATTTCACTTTATCCACAGAACCCCTGGATAATGACAATGTTATAAATTAAATCTGAAATATCCCCACAGACTCATGTGTTTGAACACTTGTCCCCAAATTGTTAATAGTATGTTGGGAGGTTATAGAACCTTTATGCTTTATGGCCTGGGTGGTAAGGGCCATTGGACTTGGCCCTTTGAGGGTTATTTCCTTGCCCTGATTCCACTCCCATTCTCTGTTTCTTTTATCTAAGATTTAGATTTATTTTGAACTGTACATGTATGTGCGGGTGAATGGGGTATGGGTATGTACACATGAGGGCAGGTACCATAGAGGACAGAAAAAGACATCTGATTTCCTGGAGGTGGAGTTACAAGTGAATGTGAGCTGCCTATTGCTGTGGGATGGTCTGTATGTCAAATTACTCTGATTGGTCAATAAATAAAATACTGATTGGCCAGTGGTTAGGCAGGAAGTATAGCCAGGACTAACAGAGAGGAGAAAAGAAAGAACAGGAAGGAGTGAAGGAGTCACTGCCAGCTGCCACCATGACAAGCAGCATGTGAAAATGCCGGTAAGCCATGAGCCATGTGGCAAGGTACAGATTTATGGAAATGGATTAATTTAAGTTATAAGAACAGTTAGCAAGAAGCCTGCCACAGCCATACAGTTTGTAAGCAATATAAATCTCTGTGTTTACTTGGTTGGGTCTGAGCGGCTGTGGGACTGGCAGGTGACAGAGATTTGTCCTGACTGTGGGCAAGGCAGGAAAACTCTAGCTACAGCCTATCATGGGTACTGGGAACTGAACTCATGTGTTTATAAGAGCATTGCGCATTTTTAACATCTTTGTCTTTTTTCTAGCCCCTCGTCCTCTAGTTCTTAATTTACCAGTAAGTATACAACTGACATCTAACACTCCCACCACCATATATTTTTACTATGATAGTATCTTAATAATCAGTTCTATTACTGTGATAAAACATCACGACCAAAAGCAACTTGTGAAGGAAGGGGTTTATTTTATTTACACTTCTGTATCACAGTTCATTATTAAATAAAGCATGTCAGAAACTCAAATGAGCCTGGAGGCAGGAGTGGATGCAGAGGTCAGAGAGGAGTGTTGCTTACTGGCTTGCTCCTCATGGCTTGCTCAGCCTGCTTTGTAATAGCACTCAATACCATCAGCCCAGATGTACCATGTCATAAAAAAGTACTGGATCCTTCCAAATAATCATTAATTAAGAACATGTTGCATAGGTTTGTCTAGATCTCAATCTTAGGGGGGCATTTTTTTTCAATTGAATTTCTCTCCTCTCAGATGACTACAGCTTGTGTCAAGTTCACATAAAAACTTCCCAGCACAGATGGTCTGACATATCCTGTCCCCAAATAAAAGCTAATCCTTCATCCCTGGAAATGCTTCTATCAGGACTTTGGCAGCAGAAACCAACATATTAACAAGAAGACTAAAATAGATATATATCTGTCTCAAGTAACTCCTTATAAGTATTGGCTATGAAAATAACAAGATGCAAAGCAAGAGCAGAAATGTCAGTAAGTATCTATATGCTTAGAATGCTCCATTTGAACAACTATAATTCTTTGACATAAATTCCAGCATACCAGTTGCAAAATTTATATGGAATTGGACATGATGAACCACTGGTTTCTAACAGCCTCCTGACCTATTTTCAGCTGTCTCTGTTACCAAATTAGCTGAAATACAGAGAAAGAATATTGAAATTAATAAAAGTAGAGATAAAAATGGAGACATTACAACAGACACGGGGGAATCCAAAGAATCATAAGAAGATACTTTAAAAACTCTGTATTCTATCAAATGGGAACATCTAAAATAAATGAATTAATTTCTTCATATATGTGATATATTGACATTAAATGCAGATAAAATAAGCAAGTTAAACATATCTGTAACTCCTAGTAAAAAGAAGCAGTAATTAAATATCTTCCAAACAAAAAGCCTTAGGACCAAATGAATTCAGTACAGAATTCTATCAGCTCTTCAAAAAAGAATTAACACCAATACTTCTCAAATTACTTCACAAAATAGAAACTGGAGGAATGTTTCCTAATTTGTCTTATAAGGCCACTATTACCTTGATGCCAAAACTATACAAATACCCCAACAAATGAAATATATCAACCAGTATCTCTTATGAACATGGATGCAAATATTCTCTATAAAATACTTCCAAATCAAATCCAAGAACATATCAAAAAGACCAGACACTATCTTCAAATAGGCTTCATCCTGGAGATACAGGAATAACTTAACAAACATAAATCAAACTCACTACATAAAGAGACTGAATGACACACCCTATGATCTTCTCATTAAATGCAAAACTTTGACAAAATCCAACATCCCTTCATTTTAAAAGTTCTGGGGAATCTAAGGATACAAGGGCCATTCTTCAGCATAATAAAGGCAATTATGGCAAATCTACAACCAACAACAACCTAAAAGTACAGAGACTCAAAATATTCCATTATATCATGAAAAAGAGACAGATGTTCTCTCTCTCCATACCTATTCAATATAGTACTTGAAATCTTAGCCAGAGAAGTAGGACAACTGAAAGAGATCAATGGGCTACAAACAGGAAATAAAGAAGTCAAAATATTTTTATTTGCAGATGATATGATTATGTGCATAAGTGATCTAAAACCTCTACCAGGAAACTTCTCCTTCTGTTAAACACTTTCAGAAAAGTAGCAGGATAAAAAAATTAACACAAAAATCAGTAGATTTACTTTATAAAAATTACAAATAAACTGTGATGTTTGAATAAGAATGGACCATACAAACTCATATATTTGAAACCGTAGTCATCAGGGAGTAGAATAACTGCCTGAGAAGGATTTGAAAGATTAAGAGGTGTGGTCTTATTGGATGAAGTTTTGTCACTGGGGGTGGGCTTTAAGGATTCAAAAGCTCACACTAGGATTAGTCTCTTTTCCTTCCCTTCCTCTCTCTCTGCCTGTTGCTTGCAAGACAATGATGTAAAGCTCTCAGCTATTGCTCCATTGTATGTGTGCTTCCTGTTATGACCATCAACTAATCCTCCAAAACTATAAGTAAGCCTTCAATTAAATGCTTTCATCATTAACATTTTCCTTGGTCATGGTGTCTCTTCACAGCAATCAAAATATAACTAAGGCACGGATTCAGAAAGAAATAAAGGGAATAGTACCTTTCAAATGAGTATGCTAATTACACTTCATGGTAGGTTCCATGCCCAGGATAGTTGGCCAACATAAAATGAACTAAACAGTATTTTTTCTAGATTAATTGTTGTACTTTGCTTTGTTTGGGCATTTTTAACTTTTTGGTCTTTTGATTGTATAATTTAGTTTTGTCTTTGTGTTTTTGTGGATTTTTAAAATGTATTTCTTTTTCTTCAAGACAGGGTTTCTCCGTGTAGCTTTCTGCCTTTCCTGGAACTCACTTGGTAGCCTGGGCTGGCCTCGAACTCACAGAGATCCGCCTGGCTCTGCCTTCTGAGTTCTGGGATTAAAGGCAATGTGCAAACATTGCCTGGCATATTTCTTGTATTTTGTTTGTTTGTTCTTGTTTTTAAGAAAGATTTTGAGAAAAAGAGCATAAAATCACATGGATAGGGAAATGGGAAGGATCTTGTACAAATTGAGGGATATAATCATAAATATATTGTATGATAAAAGTTTTCAATAAAAGAAAAGGATGCTATCATTGTCAATGATTTTCTGAATAAGAATCCAGTCAGTCAGAAAATCATGAAAATTGTCAAATGAGACCTAATGAAATGAAAATTCTTATGCACATCAAAGGAAACAGTTGAAGAAAGTTAAACCCTACAAGAATTGGATAACATCTTTGTTTACTATACATTTGATAGCAGATTAATGTCTATTACATACAAAGAACAACAACAAAAAACAACCCAGTTGATAAATGTGCCAATGTAATGAACAGTTTTCTTTTTTTTTTGTTGTATTTTTTATTTTATAATTTAACTTAATTTTACATATCAGCCACAGATTCTCTTGTTCTCCCTCCTCCTGCCCACACCACCCCCCACCTCTCACCCGTCACCCCCCCAATCCCATCTCCTCCAGGGCAATGACTCCCCTGGGGATTGAGTTCAACCCAGTAGATTCAGTCCAAACAGGTCCAGTCCCCTCCTCCCAGGCTAAGCAAAGTGTTCCTGCATAAGCCCCAGGTTCCAAACAGCCAGCTCATGCACTGAGGACAGGTCCTGGTCCAACTGCCTGGATGCCTCCCAAACAGATCAAGCTAATCAACTGTTTCATTTATCCAGAGGGCCTGATCCAGTTGGGGGCTCCTCAGCTATTGGTTCATAGTTCATGTATTTCCATTAGTTTGGCTATTTGTCCCTGTGCTTTTTCCAATCCTGGTCTCAACAATTCTCGATCATACAAACCCTCCTCTTTCTCGCTGATTGGATTTCTGGAGCTCCACCTGGGGCCTGGCAGTGGATCTCTGCATCCGGTTCCCTTAGTCATTGGATGAGATTTCCAGCATGACAATTAGGGTGTTTGGCCATCCTATCACCAGAGTAGGTCAGTTTGGGCTTACTCTCATCCATTGCCAGTAGCCTTTTGTGGAGGTATCTTTGTGGATTTCTGGGGACCTCTCTAGCACTTTGCTTCTTTCTGTTCTCATGTGGTCTTCATTTATCATGGTCTCTTATTTCTTGTTCTCCCTCTCTGTTCTTGATCCAGCTGGGATCTCCTGCTCCCCTAAGCTCTCTTTTCCTTAAACCTTACCCTTCATTACCCCACTCACGTCCAGGTTGTTCATGTAGATCTCATCCATTTCTCTGTCATTGAGCGATCCCTGTGTCTTTCTTAGGGTCCAAACAGACAGTTTTCAAGAGAAGAAATACAAATGGACATGGATGATCTCCGTGAAAAAAATGATAAATCTCATTAACTGTCACATAAATGCCAACTGAAGCTACATTTAAATTCCACTTCTCCTAGGCAAAATAGTAGTCATTAAGAAACAAATAATGATCAACTTTGGCCTTTTTCAAACATGGATTGGTCTTGGGTTTCTTTCTGTGAGTTATCAGCCATTTTTATCCCATAGGCCTTTAAGGATATAATAATAATAATTATTATATATTATTATTGTTATTGCAAATTATTGTGGTTATCATCTAAAACTTGGTGGTAGGACCCCATTTCTGAAGATGCCACATACTAGACTCATAGAACATGGAAATATCAGCTGGTATTGATCTGAAATATTCATCCCTAGGCTAGCTTTCATAGTGCTGGAATATGATATCCACATTACTTGGAGGTGGGAGTAATAATCAGCCTCATCCAGCTGAGAACACTGCGAGCTACAACACAAGTAGCCTGACAATATTGCTCATTAGTGCAAAAGCATGGATAGTATGAGAGTACCCAACCAGATTTTTATGAGACCTAATGCCTACTTTGTGAGTTTAAATCAATTCCTTGCACTTGTTAATAAGTCCAAGAACCTGAGGATAGGTCATATGTCCAAGGGGAAAACTTAATTGATGCTGATAAGTGAGCATAGTATACTAAAACAATCATACTGACATCTTGCTATACTCACAGACAAATGCATCTCTCACCCCTCATCTGAGATGCTTCTTCTTGCAGTTGATGGCTATTAACATATATAATCTGAATGGTCAATACTGCAGAGAATAAGTGACCATAGATTGGTCAGCCGTATTTGGAATGTATATATCACACCTATTCCCCAAGTTTCAGGGAACTTCAAAGAAGAATGCACTTAAAGTTGTAAGATCAAAGGATAGGGAATGATTTCAAGAAAAACAGTTTTCCAGACAAAACAAAAGGGCAATTACACATAGGAATTTACAATGATTTTTGACAGCATGCAAGAGACTTATAAAAGCTCAAGCAAGGCCAAGTCCAGCATGGCGTGGCCATGGGTAAGAATGAAATCTCATTACTGACAGCTGTTGGCATTTTCTAACTGTAGGAGAGGGAAAGTCAAGGATCAAGTTGCGTTGTTTTACATGTAGCCATCCACTTTTACTAGTACCAGTTTGCTGTGGGATATGTGTACACTGTGTGAAGATACATTGCTGCGATTAGTTTAATAAAGAGCTGAATGGCCAATAGCTAGGCAGGAGGTGTAGGCGCAACATCTGGGGACAGAAAGGACTCTGGGGAGAAGAGAAGCAGACTCACTAACCAGATGCAGAGGAAGCAGCATAGGCAGTACAGAGAGATGAGATAACGATCCAAGTGACAGAACATAGATCAAAAAAATATGGGTTAATTTAAGTCATAAGAGCTAGTGGGACAAGTCTAAGCTAAGGCTGAGTGTTGTGGGAATTCTTTCTAGTCATTGGCTAAATGGAATGAATCCCCACAACAGCTGAACTTTCATAATTAATAAGTCTCTGTGTCATTATTTGTGAGTTGGTGGCCTAAAGGAAAGTCTGATTATACCAGTTGTTGAAAATGCTGTCTCTTCTCCAATGTCTATTGTTGGATTCTGTCAAAAATCAGGTGGATGTGTATGGATTTCTATGTGTGTCCTCAATTTTATCATATTCAAGCATGAGTTGATTTTTTTCATGAGTATCAGGCTGTTTTTATTACTTAAGCCCTATAATTTCACTTGAAATATGGGATGGTGATAATTTTGGTAGCTTTTGCTTTTGTTGTTGTTTCTTGGGATTGTTTGGTTACCATGGACCATTCTTATTTCCATGTGAAATTTTTCAAATTTCTGTAAAAAACAGCAATGAATTTTAATAAAGATTAAATTGAATCTGCACATTACTTTTGTTAAGATGGCCATTTTTACAATATTTATACTTCCAAACTGTGAGAATGGGAGGTCTGTCTATCTTCTGGTATCTTCTTCAATTTCATTTTCAGTGTTTTTAGCTTTTCTTGGATGCTATTGTCACTTCCATGGATAAATTTACTCACAGATTATTTTTTCCAATATTTTTCCTTTTATTTTATTTTATATTACCATTCAGTTCTACATAACAGCCACAGATTCCCTTGTTCTCCCCCTTCCTGCCCCCTACCAGGTCCTGTGCTCATTGCATGAGTTAGCCGTTTGAAACCTGGGACTTATGCAGGGACACTTGGCTCAATCTGGGAGGAGGGGACTGGACCTGCCTGGACTGAGTCTACCAGGTCGAACTCAGTCCTTGGGGGAGGCTTTGCCCTGGAGGAGGTGGGAATGGGGGGGGGGTGGGCTACCTGGAAAATAGGATCCCAAGAAAGACACAAGGATTGCCCAATGACAGAGAAATGGCTGAGATCTACATGAACAACCTGGACATGAGTGGGAGCAATGAAGGGCGAGGGTCGAGGGAAAGAGACAGTTGATTGGCTCATAGATTATTTTTAAGGCTACTGTGAATGGTATTGTTCCTTTAATTAATTTGTTGGTGTGTTTATTTGTAAATATGAAGTCTAATTTTTTGTTTTAATTTTGTGTCCTACTACTTTGTTGAATGTGTTTATAAGCTGTGGGAACTTTCTGGTGGAATCTTTAGGGTGTTTTATGTATAGTCATATCACCTTCAAACGAAGATGCTTTGACTTCTTTCTTATTTGTATCCCCTTGATCTCCTTCAGTTGTCTCACTGTTCTGGTTAAGACATCAAGTACTGAATAGGTAGGAAGACAGAAGACATACTTGTTCCTGATTTTAGTGAAAATGCATTGAGTTCCCCTCTGTTTATGGTGATGTTCACTATGGGATTTCTGCAAACTGCCTTTACTATTTCAGATGTTATTCTAATTAACCTGCCTTAATGTTACTGGGTGTTTTTCCCTTGCAGCTTATAATATCTTTTCTTTGTTCTGTATGCTACATGTTTTCATTATTAGGTATTGTGGGGTGCTTTTTTCTGCTCCTGCCTATTTGATACTCTGCATGCCTATTTGTTCTTGACAGGCATCTCTTTCTTTATATTACAGAAGTTTTTCTCTATAATTTTGTTAAAGATAGTTTCTGTGACTTTGATCTGAGTCTCTTCTTCTATAACTATTATGTTTTTATAGTATTCAAGAGTTCCTGCAAGTTCCATTCTTGAGTTCTTTGGGTTTGACGTTTTCTGTGACTGAATGACCTAAGTATTCTACCTGGTCTTCAAGCCTTGATACTCACTTCCAGTTGACACAATCTGTTGGCGAGCCTTTCCTTCAATATTTCTTTTACTTGAATTATACTCAGCTAATGGAAATGTATACTATTCTAGCCAGTGTGGAAATCAGCATAAAGAACTCTCAAACAACAAAGATAAATGTGTCATATATCCTAAGTATATCATTCCTGGGCATTTGTCCAGAGGACTCCAAGATGATATATCACAGAGACATTTGCACAACACTATTTTAGCAACACTTTTTTATGATATCAAAGCCATGAAACCAACCTAGGTCTCCAACAACAGAGGAATGGATAAATAAAACGTGTCATATGCAATATGGAACTGTTTTTGTTTTTGTTTCTTTGTGTTTTTTCTTGTTGCTGTTGTTTTCTGAAGACAGGTTTTCTCTGTGTAGCTCTTTACTGTCTTGGAACTCACTCTGTAGACCAGGCTGGCCTCAAATTCACAGAGATCCATTTGTCTCTGCCTTTCTGAGTGCTGGGATTAAAGGCATATACCACCACCACCAGGCCTGTTTTTTATCTGTAAAATAGAATGTTACTATGAGGGAAAATAAACATAATGGGGAATAACCATTTTAAGTGAATTAAGTCTGTCTCTACAAGATGAATATAGCACATGATGGGAAAAGGGGGGATGATAGTAAAGTCTAAGGAAAAATGTGCTCAAAATATCTGATGATCTTGTATGAAAATATTATTATGTAATACAATATCAAGTACAATGCAAAATATTGATACAGCATAACAATAAAAATTCTTCATCATGAATAAAAATTTAGTATTTATTAAAAATTAAAAAGAAAAATTTGCATAATTATTATTTAGATGTAGGAGTTTAAGTTTTTCATAAAGAAAACCATGTCTGAATATGTTATATATCAGAATGTATAACTTCTCATTGTGTTTTCATACTTTATTAATATTTTGGGTAAAGACATTACTACAGAGGTATATGAGTTAGGTAAGTACATAGTACAAAAATGGCTGGAGTACATTCAAGGCCATTTCAGAAATTGTTGCAAATTTTGCCTTAATATCAAGTTAAAATTCTTTTAGTGATTTAAATTTTTTCTTTATATTTGAGAGGTTCACACATGTTTACAAGCATATTAATCCCTCATTTCCATCTCCCCCAATTCTTCAAATATCCTTCATTTCATATTCTTTACCCAATTTCATGTCTCTTTTCTCATAGTCCATTGATTTCCATTAGTGTTGGCCATATATGATTTAGTTTGGGGCAAACCCTGGAGTATGGGAATGCTATCAGTGGCCACATAATCAAAAGAGAATGATTATCTTTTTCTGGGAATCCATACCCTGCAAATAGCTATTGTATGAACCTCAAGTCAGTAACAGAAACTTCAGTTTTTAAAATTAAACATTCTTGCACAACACAGTCAAAATATATTAATATTACATTTACATGCTGATAAGTTATGTTAGAAAAATATTGAATATCTTCTTCTAATTAAACCATTAATTTCCATCTGTACATATGGTAAAAGCATAGCAATTCTTGTCAAATCTAACAGTCAAATCTAATACAGTCCAAGGAGGACCACCCTTTGGGAGGAGGTGATGGCCACCAGCCTGCAGCAAACAACCACCACCGAAGAGGACAGGCTCGCCGACTTCCCCTAACTCTCAATGGGCCATACCCAATAGGCAGATTAATGATGGGTTGGGTGGAGATGGAGATGATATGGAAATGTTTATGGAAGAGATGAGAGAAATCAGGAGGAAACTTAGGGAGCTACAGTTGAGAAATTGTCTGCGTATTCTTATGGGGGAGTTCTCTAATCACCATGATCATCATAATGAATTCTGCCTTATGCCTTGACTTCAGCCATTTTTATGAGATTCATACTGTGATTCCTGATGTATTCCTTTTCCTTGCATTTTCCTGCCGTGCCTTTACTGATCTGTTTGTAGTGAGCCTTATGTTATTTCCATGTGCCAGGTGAGGCTTGTGTTGCCAACTTCTAATTGGAGATTGCCTTCCCACTCAGTGTGAGTTTCTGTCAACAGTACAGTGCTGCCCATTTGCACGGAAAAACTGTAAAGTAAATAAAGCAACTGAAAAGCAAAAAAAAAAAAAAAAAAAAAAAAAAAAAAAGAAAAGAAAGAAAGAAAAAGAAAAAAAAGAAAAAAAAAGAGAAAAAAGTATTTCTGTCTACATTCTTTGATTTTTTTGTTGTATGAAAACATATGCAGTATGAATTTTTAATGTTAAATGTTCAGAAATAAGGCCACAGTGAACCTAAAATATCTAACTTGGATAAGCACAGCAAGATATATCTTGATTCACTACATGTATGCATTAAGTTTTGATAATTTTGTGTCCAAAAATTTTTACAGTTGCTACATTTTTCATGGCACCCAATCAGTTATTTGAACCACAGTTTAAAAATCTATGTATTTTAGGGTCATACAGGTAATTAATTTAGGTTATTTTGACTATTTTCTGGAGGGCTTTCTTGATGTCTCTATTTCTCAGACTGTAGATGAAGGGGTTAATCATGGGAACTAGCACGGTATACATTATTGAAGCCACCATACATTCTCTGGAAGAACTAGAAACAGATGAACTAAGGTACACACCAAGGCCTGTTCCATAAAATAAGCAAACAACTGACAGGTGTGATCCACAGGTAGAAAAGGCTTTATATTTCCCATGCAATGATGGAACTCTAAAAATGGAGGAAATAATTTTATAGTAGGAGTAAAAGATTCCTGAGACAGGGAGAAAACCACCAATGATACCTATAATAAATATAACTATGTTATTGGTAGAGGTATCAGAACAGGCAAGTTTTAGAAGCGCTGGAACATCACAGAAGAAATGAGGGATTTCTTTATTAGTGCAAAATGTTAGTTGTGACACCATCAACCAGTGTACCTGTGAATCCATAAGACTAAAGAAAAATGACACCAGGACCAAACGTCTACACAGACCAGGATTCAGGATGACTTGGTAGTGTAGAGGGTGACAAATGGCTACCCATCGGTCATACGCCATCACAGTCAGCAGTAGGTTGTCCATACACCCAAAGAGAAAGAAGAAGGACACCTGACTTAGGCAGGCTGCGTAAGTTATAGTTTTGCTATGGGTCTGCATGTTTATCAACATTTTGGGGACTGTGGTGCTGCTGAAGCCCATGTCAGACAAGGAAAGATTGTAGAGGAAGAAATACATGGGGCTGTGGAGGTGGGAATCAGAGCTGATGGCCAGGATGATGAACATATTTCCAAGCACTGTGAGCAGGTATATGAGCAGGAATAGTACAAATAAGATGGGCTGCAGTTCAGGATCATCTGAGAGTCCAAGGAGGAGGAATTCCAAGGCCCCTGTTAAATTATATGGCTCCATGGGGTTAGGATATCTTTTGAAAAGAAAAAGACTGTTATAGTGAATTAAGTTCTATAAAAGCAACTGGCTACAAGCCTGTATTTTTGTAATCCAGCAATCATAAGAAAGCATTCAGACATAAGAACTACTAAGGTTTAGACATTATTGATTTAGAATGAAGGTTCATGGGCTAGGATCTTTGTTGTTTATTTGGTAGATACTTGAAACATTTAAGAGGAATCCATGATTTAAATATAGATCAGTGGTACAGTCCTTGTCTAGTAAATGTAAGGTCACAAATTCAATCTCTCCAGAAAGGAGGGTATAGACAGTAGTGGGGGGAGGGAAGAGGGAAGAAAGGAAGGATGAAAGAAAGGAGGGAAGGAAAAGAAAATAAAAGAAGAAAGAAAGAAAGAAAGAAAGAAGGAAAGAAAGAAAGAAAGAAAGAAAGGAAGGAAGAAAGAAAGAAAAAAGGAAATAAAAAGAATCTGGTGAGAACTTCACCAAATAAGATATGCCCTTGATAGAGATTGAGAGATGTCAGCCTCTCTGGAGGCCTCTTTATTATGACTTCCTCTCTAATACATTTTCACTTCTGCCATTCACTAGGAGACCACAGAGCCAGTGCAGCATAGGTTGAATTTCTAGACCACAAAGCTTTGAGCTACATAAATTCTTTTTCTAATAAAGCTTACCTGTCTTAGGTATTTTGATAAAATGATGCAAAACAGATTAACTCAATGGTAATGTACCTTTGGTGATATTTCTTAGTTGTGGCAAACTCTTACAACCCTTTCTTCAATAGCCTGTGTGACAATCACTTGTTTCTACAAATATCATCTTCAGAAACTTGAGGCAAAAATATATTAGAAATAGTTGCTATGTGGCTGGGAATGCACTATCCAGTAACCAGGCAGGAGGCTTGGGCATCCTGAGGCCTTACTCCTACATATCCTGGAGTCTTACGTCCTACATAATCTGTGAGCTGTGTGGTCAGATAATTTGCACACAGCATGATCATGCAATCTATGCACATGCGTGGCATAGTTATGTGAGCCTATAGACACATGTGCAGGGGAATCCATAAAAAGTGGGTCACAGACTCCTCCCCGTCTCCTTCTTATTCCTCCCTCTTTTGCACATGTCTTTCAAATAGGCTCAAGCACATTCTCTTCTGAATCCTTCCCCTAATAAACTCTCATAGTGGGTTTTGTCGTACCTCATGGCTTTTCTCTCACAGTAAACAGTGCCACTTAAGGAATAACACAGAGCGGCATAAAACTAACAGAGAGGATTGTTTTGAAATCACCATTCCATGAACAATTTACTTTGGGGAAAAATCATTCTAATAAAGAATACTATGAAGAAATTATGTATATGTTATCTCTTAAAAGTGCACTAAGTTCACTTCCTTGGATTTATATTGCAAGTACACAAGCTAAAAGAAGTAAAATCTGGCATGCAGAAATGACTCAGCAGTTAAAAGAACTTCCTGCTCTTCCAGAGGACCCAAGTTTTGTTCCCACTACCCACATCAGGTGGCTCACAATGGCCTGTAACTCTAACACAGGGGGAACCCACTCTATTTACTGGCCTCCTTGGGTACCTAAACACAACTGGCTTGTACACAAAAAATGAAGACATATATTCAAACATTTTCAATATTAAGGAAAAAAACCTAGATTCTAGTCTGTCAAATGTTGTTAGTCAAATAGAATTTTTATATTGTCCAGGTTTCAGATAGTTTCTTCATTTTTTTCATTTTCTGATTTTGTAACTCATATTCAGTTGAGATTTAGTTCTTGAGAAAGTGTGAAAATTATCAGGTAAATGTATTTTCAAATGTACCTGAATGGGTAAATATTTACCATTGTCTTCTAAGTTTGGTAAACACTTATTATTTTTATTGATTGTTGTATCTGGAGTTTTCTCTGGTCCTGCCCCGGACTGCAGCTACTTAGACCCAAATAAACACACAGAGACTTATGTTAATTAAAACTGTATGGCCTAATGGCTCAGGATATGTGCCTATTCTATATATTTGATTCTGAAGGTAGTATTAATTGATAAAGTACAATGGTTAAACAATATTTTTTTGTTTTTCCTTTTAGTTGATGTACAAAAAATAAGATTGATTACACAATATTCTAAAATATGTATTATTGTACTTTGCATATATCCATTCTCAACTGCTTTCCCCAGTCCTCCTTCCCAACAGCTTCTTCCAGTTCTCTTCCTCATAGTCTTCTCCTTTCTTCATTTAAATTTAGTGTTACATATATGAGAATATGTGGTATTTTGTTTTTAATATTTCTCATTGCCATCCATCTTGCAACCCTGTCTCAGTATCTGAAGTCCAGTCCTGGTAATACAGGTAGGCATATGGTATCACACTTAGCTACAAAAATTCCTTTCCTTTCCCCCAATAATTATTTTCTAATGGTTACTCTATATATTTTTCATTTTCTCTTTCTTTCTTTCTTTCTTTCTTTCTTTCTTTCTTTCTTTCTTTCTTTCTTTCTTTCTTTCTCTCTCTCTCTTTCTCTCTCTCTCTCTTTCTTCTTCTTCTTCTTCTTCTTCTTCTTCTTCTTCTTCTTCTTCTTCTTCTTCTTCTTCTTCTTTCTTCTTCTTCTTCTTCTTCTTCTTCTTCTTCTTCTTCTTCTTCTTCTTCTTCTTCTTCTTCTTCTTCTTCTTCTTCTTGTTATGTGTAAATTCTGATGGCAGATTCCAAATCTTTGCACATGCTAGACAGGTATATTAATTATGTAGCTATATCCATCCCTCACCTTGAATCATCATATTACATAAATTCTACAGGGTCTCTAGGGAAGATCTAAGTTTGAATTCACATTTTGTTCTTTTGTTGTTGTTTGTTATAATCTTATACAAACTTTTATTTCTTACATATATCTCTAACCAAAGATTTCATGATAGATTTTTTTAAACAAATGCAACCACTCAAGTGCATTTGAAGAATATAGGACCACCCTGGAACCAAAGCTTTACTTTAGTTTGGCCTTCTTAAGACATTTTAAGATCTTTTCAATTCAAACATTTTTTCTTAGGATTATTGCATTTCCTTTAAAATAAGGTATCTTAATTTTAAAACTTTGAGTGTTTCTTTCTTCTAACATGTCAAAACATGATTTAATTTCTCAGTGAAACTCAGTAATATATACAACTAATATAGAGTAATTATTTTAAGTTTCCAAAATATTTAATTTTGATAAGAATTCAAGTGAGAATGAATAGAAAATCACATGTGAGTAATTTGATTATTTATGAAATAGATATACTGATTAGACCTTCTAAATAGTAACAGGTCTGTTACTGTTACAAAATACATTCAATTCATTTAAGATAAAGAGAGTTTAATGTAAAGATTGTTGAAATGAATCTTACATGACAGATATTATCTGTTTTTTATGTGTTTGCACAAATTTTTATGATGTACTTTTTGCATTTCTACCCAGGAGCTAGGGAGGACTCCATTGATCAAATAATTTCAGGTATTCTTCATTGATAAGATGTTACAGAAGGTAACTTTACAAACCTTAACACCTAGCTCACGGAGACTCTTTCTCCTGTTTGCCTTCCCTCATTTTGTAGCACCTAGAATCTTAAATATTTTTAAAGTTCTAGTCTAGACCCCCTTTAAGACTTTTTGTTCTTCTTGGGTCTTAAGCTGCTATACAACCCTAACACTTTTGTATTTTTTATTGTGTATTTTGTCATTATTATCATTGTTCCTGTCTGGATGTGGTAATGAAGGAGTATGATTCTACCACATAGGAAAGTGATGTAAGGGAATCATGACCTCCAGGTCAGCCTCAGTGATACAGTGAGAATTTATCTCAAACATACAAAGGCAAAAAGTACACACAAGAAAAATGTACTCCTATAAAAACATGAATAAAATTGTCTTGGCTAAAGGTGTAATTCAACCATTGAAGATTTGCATAGTATGCATGCAGCATGAGATTTGAGCCTAAGTCCAGCAAATAAGAATAATAAAAGCAACAGCAAAATTAAAAGTTTTGTCAGGAATCCAGATCAAATTGAGGCTTCAAATGACAATATTTTGCTTAATGAAATACTTTCAATTCCAAATATATGCCTCTATTTAATTTCATTTGTGATTTGTTTAGTCATGGGCTCATTACCATGATTTTTAACAGTTATAACATCTGGAGTCAACTAAGATGATTAAACTGTTGTTATAATAATGATTTGCCTGGTGTCACACTGGTAACATATAACATATGAGATTCAAAATTATACTTTATTTAATTAATCTGATTAAATTAAATTGTTAGCTAATAAATTAAACTATTAGATTAAACTAGTTCAATTAATTAAAATTTAAGGTCTAAACAAAGAACTTACTCTGTTTCTTCAAATTCATATGTTTTAAGTAGATGTTTGAGATATATTCTGAAATTACAAGTATACTAGGACTTTTTTAGTTTGATGGTGGTTGTTTTTGTGTGAAAATATGTGTAGGTGAGAGGTAAACTTTGCTTACTTTCCATCTTATTTTTTGAGACAGAGTCTCTCTTAACTCACTTGGGCTACTTTGACTGGCTGCTCAACCCCTAAGAACTGTCTATGTCCATCTACCTAGTTCTAAGGTTACAGACATTCCCCACCATATTGAGATTTTGGGTATGGATGCTGGTAATTGAACTCAGGTCCTCATGTGTGTGCAGCAAACACCTCTCCTAACGAGTCCTCTCTTTAGATCACTCTAACAGTTTTCTGTCCCTTCAGTATTGAACCCAACACTGTGATTTTATAGTTCTCCTAGAGTTGAAACGTGTGTGTGTGATGGGGTCAAGAATAAATGACACAATAAACAATGGAAGTAAAAATAAGAAATGAGGACAAGTTATGGATTTGGTGTGAGTTATTCTGTTTTAACACTCTCTGATTTCCCTTGTGTTAGAGCCGTCCTCATTGTAACTCATAGGTCAAAGGTGCCTACAGCTCTATTGCATATTATATCAGTGACACAGAGGGAAGAAAATAGTGGCTACAGGTTTTGCCATGGATTGCAGGGAAGAGAAATTTTGGGTTGGACTGGTAGAATTAACAACTCATAGGTACACAAGGGATAGAGTCTGACCATCTGTATTCAACCTGCTGTCATGCTCTTGTACTTCAAGTCATGGTAAAAATGACATAAAACAGCCTTGAAAATACACATACAAGTAACATCGTATAGACTGAACAGGTAATATTTAGGAATAAATGTGTGTATGTGTATACATATATGCATGCAATGACAATTAGCAAAAAAATGAGATCATTAATTTGAAGGAGAATGAAGAGGGCTTTATGTGAGGATTTGGAGGGAAGAAAAGCAAGGGAGAAATGTAAGTAAATTTTAAAAAATTGCAAATGGTACATAAAATATACTTCTAACTTCAAATTAACATGGTGATAGTACATATGTGTTTTCTAGGGAAATATTGAACATATATAAAGGTACAGCCTCAATGAAAATACATAAGTTGGTATTTGAAAGCTCTGGGTAAAGTTTTCTGTATTCATTCATTTTTGTCTTTTATTTTCTGGCTTTTATTTTATGTCTGTCTATGCAGTCCAGGTAGGCTTTGAAATTGATATTTATCTTAAGATTCTAGACTGACCTCAAACTCAAAATCTTCCTATCTCAGCTTGCTAAATACTGGAATGGCATGTGTGCTACAATACTGTACTCACTGGTTCTTGGTATTTTGGTTCCTATGATCATTTTCATCACCAACTTTATGACATTTTTTAATGAATAGCAGACAGTTTAGAGAGGTATCTATTTCACGTTCTGGTTGAAGAGATTCTTCCAAAATTTAGAATCCACAAGAGTAGAAAAACTAAATAGAATATGAGAATTCTCATATTAATTAATAAAATTAACAATAAGCTTAATCAATAAAATAAACTTCATAGCACTTTGAGATAAAACTATGCTAATTGGTACATTTCCCTCTTCAATTATTCCACATATCTTTCTGGTACCAATGATGAAAATGCTGTCACCTCTCCTTTGTATATTGCATAGATTAGTACTTACTAGGCTGTATTGTAGCTCCACATGAGAATGACCAACAGTGACTTAGACACTATTGCAGTCTTGCTGGGTATGTGATCATGGCCTGGGTTCTGTGTTCAGGATTAGTAGAAAGTCAATTAGGACACTTCCCATGCAGCTGATGAAGTTGGGAGAAGGAGAAGGAAACATGTATAAGGCATTCTGGATCAGAACTGCTAAAATCTAGATCTAGGACACAGAGTGGATATTTATGAGACTTGTGAGGCTTAATTCACAGAGCTAATAATTAGGCAAAGTGTGCCTTCCATGCTATGCAAATCTCTAAGGATCTATTAATAGTAATGTACAAGAGAAAGGGCAAAAGTGAATATATCAGGAAATGTATAGGCCTTACTAGCTCAGTAAGAAGCTTAATTTTACTGTTCTGACCTCCAAATTATTGATATCTTAGAATACTAAAACACATACTTTCAGTTAATAGCAGTATGAGATTTGATATATGATTTTTATTGAATGATTAATATAATTTTCAGAGAATTAAATTAAATATATATAATTAAATATAATTATTTAAATATAATTTATATATAATTTAAATATAATTTTCTGTACATAGACTCTGATACAATTTTCATTTTCCCAATTGATATCTCTGAGAAGAAATTGGTTTGATACATGTTGTAGTCATGTATTAGAGTTTCAGATTTTATGCTATGAAGTTGTATGTTTTTTTTATTATTTTTGTGTGACATTCGGGTTCTTTTTTGTTCAAATTGTGGATGTTCATATTTTAGGCAGTGATTTATTTTTTTCTTTTCTTTTTGTGATTATATCACATGAATTCTTCCTTCCCTTTCCTCTCTCCAAACCCTTCTATATGTTCCCCTTTTCTCTCTTTCAAATTCATAGCCTCCTTTTACACTAATAGTTATTACATTCAAAGATGTATATACATCTATATTTCTAAATATAAACTTACTAATGGAAGCTTGATAATCTGCAAAAATATTTCACAGAGTCTTGGAGATGTCCAAATTTAACATATAGGTCAAGGCTGTAACCATCACAATCATTGTCTAGAAGAATTACAAACTAATTTGCATGGCTATTACAAAGATTTATTTTCTTGAGGTTCAAACAATTCTCTTGGTTTCTTGAGACATGGATTTTCCCCCATTAAGCAGCTGACAGTATGGCAACTGCTTCCATTACAGCAATCTTGTCTAACGACCAGCAGGTGGTTGGCAAGAGAATGCTGAGTATTTTGTTCTGTCATTGTTTGAAAAGACACTCTAATATTTACTGGAAGGCAGTCATTAGGTTAAACCCATATTCATTGAGATTGAAACATACCAGTTCATGAAAAAGGTAGGCATGAACCATTGGAATATTTTGAGGTTATCCACCATGCATTTTGCAACATCTCGGGTATAAAGCAAGAATATTAGCTATAACAAAATCTTTGAGAGTTATCTTCTTTGTGTCTTAAGGCATTCTCTAATCATTTTCACCATCGTATTCTCAACCAATTTACTTGAAGAATTGAAACATAGACTAATTTACCCTGTTTTGAATCTTCTCAGATTCTACCATGCTACTTTCTAATTTCTCTTCCACCAACTTATTTCCTTCAGCAATGTCAAGAAAAGACATTTTGTCAATTCAGCCATGGGCTATTCTGAATGTTATTCAACCATAATTCATCTCCCCTCTGAAACATTCTCTGTGTCTTTCTCATTATCTCTCTGTCACTCCTTTCTTCCTCATCAGAGTCTCATTATGTAGAAAAGTATCATTTCCTGTGTGATGTGAAGCCACCTTACCTAGTGTCTTTAATAATCTTTATGTTGACCTCTTCAGTCTTTATTGAAATGACTTTAGTATATACAGTGTGATAATGGAGACTCTATAAAACTTATCTTCTACTGCATATTTCAGTTCTTATTTTATGATTTGCTCTGAGTTAAATAAAATTCAATGTGTGAATAACTGACAGGTTGAGTTTTCATTTACATTTTTCATGACATGAAAAAATCAGATATCAATTGATTTGTACATGGGAAAATGATAGTGATCCAGGTACAGATAATTTTGAGGGAGACCAAATGGCAGACACACACAGACACACACAGACATACAGCATACACACACACACACACACACACACACACACACACACACACACACACACATGAAAAATAAAGGTGAAAAATTGAGACTTTTTTAGTGGTTATATAATAGGAACACATGATACTGAAACAGTCATTTGTGCTGAGAACTGGGATCAGATACTGTATGACTGCTAAATTGAGTCTAGATCGAAAATATGGGAGAGAAACAATTAGGTGTGTCAGTGACTTATCCTGCTTTTTAACACTTTCCCATATCACTGTATGGGAAAACATGCCCATAGCCATCCTTTATCCCAAATTCCTCTCAAGGGAAACAGAAAGTTCAGTACCTTTTCCATGTCTCCTATAAATGGCCAGTTTGGACAGTTTCTACTTTCTTGCCCTTCCCTTCCCCCTTTTTGTTGTTTTTTTAAAAGAACAAATAAACTGATATTGTTAGTTCTGGTGACATTTAACTATAGAGATACTATTAAGGGGACATGAATCCATCCTACTGAAGATTCATTTTGACAGAAAAACAAAACTATATATATATTTCTCCCAAGAGTTTATAAAACACACAGTACAAAGTCTATTGGCCCTGGTCTAAAAACATGCAAACCTCTGTGAAAAATAACTCCATACACTCAGGAAAATAAGTAAAAGGCTGTTTACTGGTAACACACATTGGGCTTTAGCTAATGCCATGAATAGAAAATATTATTAATTTACATATGTAAGCAAAGATACAGTGAAACCACTTCATTGGACAACTCTATGGGTAGAAAGGTTAATTGGAAATCAAACTGACATTGCTATCTCTCAGGAGACTGATGTAGCATGAATCTTAAAAGTTCTTATTAATAAAATCAAACCTGAGCCATGTATTGGGGTGAACACTGGAAGATCAGAGAGACAGAACAGGCCACAGCCACCTCACCTCGCTGATCCTGTTTCCTCAGACTGGAAGCCTCTGAGTCCTCATCCAGAATGAATCTCAGCTGAACTACTGCTCCAAAGCCTGAAACTTAACTAGCTTAAAGCTTCTAGTTTCTGGTCCTCACACCTTATATATCTTTCTCTTTTTGCCATCACTCCCTGGGATTAAAGGCATGTGTCACCATGCCTGGCTGTTTCCAATGTGGCCTTGAACTCACAGAGATTCCGAGGGATTTCTACCTCTGGAATGGATTAAAGGTGTGGGTGCCAACATTTTCTAGCCTTTGTATCTAGTGGCTGTTCTGTCTCTGATTCTAGATAAGTTTATTAGGGTGCACAATATTTTGGGGAACACAATACCACCACATTTCCCCTTATTTTGTCTAAAATTTAAAAAAAGCTTATAACTAATACAAGAAACACTATCCAATAAGTATATACAATATACTTATTGTATATCCATTAACATTTGACAGATTTAGACCCAAAACTCCATTATATATATTAACAATGTCCAGTCCAGTAACATTTGATAAACTCAAACAAAAAATTTCATTACTTATCTTATTTAAAATATGTAGTTCCTTTCTAAAAGTAGATTCAAAAATTGACCTTTTTATCTTATCATATTCATATTCTCTCTTTTTTCTTTTCATAAAAGTTTCAATAATCTACCTTTTGTCATTTTTATATATTCCCCATTTTTCTTTTTAGAGTAGATTCAATCATCTACCCATTTATCCTATTATTTCTCTATCTTTTTTTCTCACAGTAGATTCAGTGGTCTACTTCATATCTATATTCTCTTTTTTCTTTTTCTTTTTTTTAAACAAAACCTCTGAATATAATCTCCTTGTTCAGCTTTTTTTCTGACCATTAACAATTAACAGCTTATAACCAACAACTGTAAACAATGACAGTATCCAAAACTCAAACCTCCCATCCCACCTCTTGGGAATGTGGGCATTGTTTTCTTAAAATTACTTCCTGCTTTCTGGGGGTGAACATATCTTTAGGAAATCCTGAAAAGAAAATTTTTGAGTTAATTGTCAAGTCCTGTACCATTTGTCCAGTCTCTGCATAATGAGAAAATGCAGGGCTTGTTTCAAGTCCTTGTTCAAGTAGTCTGTCAGGTTGGATCATCTCAGCTAGCCATCTTGAAATTGTCCTAAACAGTTTGTGGTCCAAAGTCAATCTTTTTGTGGTGTTAATGGCTTTAGCATAGTCCATGTGGAATCATCATTGTGGGATCCCATCACCTTTTGAAGATTTCAAAGTTGCTGTTAGTCGTGGTCATGTTTTTTTTTTTTTTGTTTGTTTGTTTTGTTTTTGTTTTTGTGCCTCCTCTGTGGTTTGGAGCAATCACAGTCTGATAAATGTCTGTCTCTCAGAACCATGAAAGTTCTTCCCTAGAAGAGAAAATCTTCACAGCAATTTCTCCCCATTTGTCTCGCCAAACTTTTCCAAACTGACCTTTGTCAATGCTTTCTTGTAACATGATTGTCCTGGCAATTCTTCTCTAAACAAGCAACAGTAAACCCTTCGTCCCAGGTAGCAGCATCACCACAGGCACCAACATGATAAGAAGGAGCCAGCAATTTGGAGTAGCAGCTGCTGCCTCCATTGTCCTGCTGCCACCGTTTGTGCCTGGGCCCTGACTGAAGCTTCTCCTTAGCAAGCCTCCTAGGCCGCCCTCAAACTTGGGATCCTTCTGCCTCTGCCTCCTTCAGCAAATCCAACCAGTGTGCTTCACCACAACTGGCTGAGGGTAGCTCGGGTCTGGGCAGGGGCCTGCAAGGCCACAGGCAAGCGGCTTTTTCATGAATTCATACCAAAAACGTTGGGCGCCAGATGTAGATGTAACCGTCTTGTTAAATAAGAAACACAGAGCTAAATACAGAGTTAAAAGCCAAGAGGTCAGAGCAGTAGCTAAGAGCTAAGACTAAAAAACTCCTTACCCTTCCTGCCGCTGCTGTCCTTCCCTCAGCCAGAGACCTACTTCCTGTGTGTCTGTCTTTTTATAGACTTTCTGTTCTGCCTTCTCATTGGTTGTAAACCCAACCACATGACCTCCTTGTCACTGCCCATCTATACAGACCTCCAGGTCTTCTATAGTTGGTATTGAGATTAAAGGCTTGTGTCTCCATGCTGGTGGTATCCTTGAACACATGGAGATCTGTCTGTCATGTGATTGGGATTAAGGGGATGAGCTACCACTACCAGACTTCTGCTATGGCTTGCTATCAGCTCTGACCCCCAGGCAACTGTATTTAGTAGCATACAAATAAAATCACATTTCAGTACAAATAAAATATCACCATAGACTGAGAGAAACAAAATGGTAAAAAAAGCAAGTGGATATTATATGGCAGGCAGCAGGATGGGAGTCCTTGGGGTGATACAGTCTCCTCAGTTGACTGGAACTAGATGCCCTTAATAGAGGTAGTTGACCTTTGGAGGCACATTAAGGGAGGTCCTGGTAAGCAGAAATACACCTTATGAAATTCCTGAGGAATGCCAAATTTGGGCTTCTCTTTGCCTAATAACAGACCTTTACATAGTCAGAGTCCTGTTTAGGACATTGTCTCCAGTACTGCAATTTTTGGGGTCCTACATTTGAACTAAAAATGCACACCTTAGGCTTATGCATGCCACACTATCAGAGATCTGAGAAAGGGAAATTAGAGGAGGAAGTATAATCCAAATGGCCTGTGTCAATAAAAATGCCAAGATGCAGATTTTTGTTCCCCAGGATTGACCGGCAATTAGACTCCATTCCCATAACAAAGGACATACACCCAGCCATTATGCTTCAATTCCATAGCATATTCCATAGCAAATATCACAGTCTGACAACTAGCCATTAGGCTCATTTCTCTATGAGGGAACATGCCTCTAAAGAATAACTCAAGTGTCAACACAGGGTGACAACCAACATTAAGTCCTGGCGTTCCATAAAGGCTGCCATAAAGTTCTCATCTTAAGCAAAGCATAATTCTGCCAGGTGGGCATGATGACCTCAGGTAATAACTACTAAAAAGTGAACAACATTAGTTAACTAAAATAATTCTAGAAATATGCAGAATTTGCTGTGTACTTTCCCATAGGCCTAGGTGGCTAAAGTTGCAGTTTCCTGTCTGTTTCCATTGTCCAAAGTGTGACCTGGATCCAGGACCTTAAAGAGATTTAATAATGACAGTGTTTGTGGAATGCATAAGCCTAAGGTAGATCTCTTAAGCACAGTAATTTAAACTTAAAACATAAGATGTCTAATGGCTCAAAGCCTCCCGAGGCTGGGAGGGTATAGTATAAGCTGAGCTGGGGCTTTTGAATTTCGTGACTGAGGACCTCTTTTCACAGAACTACCATTTCTGATTGCAACATAAACCAGGAGATAGCCATCACAGAGGGTGTGTACCATGAAAGGGAGATCATATATGTCTCTCCCATATTTAGAGCAACAGATGAATGAAATTGAGGACATGACCACTCCTAGATATGGTTGAGAAGGATTTTATTGTGGATGTGTGGAATAGGCATCTGGAAGGGTCCAGACTGAACCAGACTATGGAGAGACAGAGAAGTGGGAGGGAGAGAAAGAGGAATGAACCAAGAGAGAGCTGAGAACCAAGAGGTTAAGGGACCTGGAACAAGCCAAGAGCCAAGAGAGCACACAGACAAAATGGCAAGTTTCTATGGGGGTGAGAAGCGAGGGGAAGGGAAGCAAAGCCCAGCCCATGGTCTGGAGAGGTGTAGGGTGTGTGTGTGGGGGGAGGGCAGGGAGGGAATTGCTGGGAGGAGCCACAGGTATTGAATGAGACTTATCCATAGTTTCTTTGGAACCTGACCTTAAGGTGATGAAATTCATTCAGCATTACAATGAGCAAAGATGTGTGAAAGTTGCCTTCAGGATGGCAGGCCTTGAGTATAAAAATGTTCCCTGACCTTTTAAATATTTATTTATTATTTGTGGTTTTATATGTCTGCTTGTATATGTTTGTTGTTGTTGTTGTTTTCATTTGTCTGTCTGTTTGGTTGTTGTTGTTGTTTGGTCAAATGCCACTCAGACATGTTCAGATCATGCAACAACTTGCCAGAGTCTACTTTCTTCTTTCATCATATGTGTCCCAGGGATTGAACACAAGTCTTAAGCCTCAGTAGTGGCATCTTTGCCCAGTGATTCATGGTACTTGTTCGATTTTCTGAGACAGCATAAAGAGAGAAAAAGAAGGAAAGAAAGAAAGGAAGGAAGGAAGGAAAGAAGGAAGGAAGGAAGGAAGGAAGGAAGAAAGGAAGAAAGGAAGAAAGGAAGAAAGGAAGAAAGGAAAAGAAGAAAGAAAGAGAACACAGTCTGACCTCAACAGGTGACAGTGTTTCTTAGCATATACAATGAGAGGCAGCCTCTCTCCTATGGGAATTACAGGAGCCTCCAAGGGGAAAAAGCTGGCTCAGACATCCTACAGGGGTAGAGGAGGTTCACGGGAAAGGGAAAGTTGAAGCAGTTGTGGAGACTATTTGAGGATCTGTGGGCTCTGTTTGCTGGCATTATTTGCTTCAGGAAAGACCGAATATCTTTGGAGACAGGTTGTCTCTGCAAACCTCCCCCTCTGGTTGTGGCTGACTGATAAGGTTGGGCAAGGTCAGCTGTAATATCAGAGGTATCCTGTTTTACAACTGAGGCATTCTATTAATGCCTGGTTCCTGACATTTGATGTTCCAAGTTATATTTTTTTCAAGCTGATGGTTTTAGATAACTAGACACATATTAATAGCCTTGGTGGACATTGAGGATGAACCTTTACCTCATGGCTGCAGACCCCATCTCCTGTTTTCCTAGTAACATCAGAAAGAGACACTCCTCTCTAGTATTTAAATTGAAATATGAAAAGTTGGAGGTATCTGAGCTTTGTTAAGGCCCATTAAGGGAAATCTATTCTTCTGGCCATGGGTAGAGTCTTGATATTCTAAACTATCTGAGGAATAACATACTACTCCTTCTTCATTTTAAGAGTTAATTCAACTGAGTCTGTCAAATACCTGACAAGAAATTCAGACACTCCCCCCCCCCCCCGCTGCCAAGAAATGTGAACATGCAAAGGAGGACTAATTAGTTCCTTAATGGGAAAATATATTTGTCATTACTAGAAGTCCTTCTCTGTGTAGACATTTGCTGGAGCTTCTGTCAGATAGCACTGTGGAGCCTCTAACTTTCTCTTTTGCTTCTCATCATCTGTTTCAGATACTTTTTAAAAGCCTATGCACTCTTTCCTGAGCACTGTGGCCTCATTCTTTGAAGCCCTCCACCTGCTCCTGCCACATTGCTGCGTGTCTACCTCCATTGCAAAAGGCATGATTTTTCCTTTCCTTTTCTTTTTCTTCTTTATCTCATTCATCCTGGCTGTTGCCAAGAGCGACAGTTCATATTCCCTATTGATTTTTTCTCAGGCTTTAAAGGGGGACTTCCTTATGCATCTGTTTTTAAGTTTATTGAGAAAGGATACTAAGACTCTAAATAAGAGAACCCTGTATTTCCCAGGGTACAGTGGTGCAGAGGCAACAGGCATCCAATAGAAACTTGAATTTGGATTTTAATAGGGTCTCATTTGGATTTGATTTTGATAGGGTCTCATAGATACCAAACCATCCCCAAATTGCCTATGTAACCAAGAATGACCTTGAATTTCTGACCTTCCTCCCTATACCTAAAAAAATACTGGAGTTACAGACATTTACTACTACTATATCCATGTTATGCACTGTTGTGAATCAAGCCTATGGTTTCATGCCCACTAAGAAAATACTCTGACAATTCAGGTGTAATTTTTATTATTTCCTGAGATTAAAAAATATTTTTGAGATAATACACAGCAGCCATGAGTACTCACTCCAACTCAGACACACAACTACAGTGTAAATAGTTAATACTCAATGTTGTGCTATGTTGCTGGGCCACAATAATCTATAAGTGAAGTTTATTAAATGCATTATTACATTAAAACATTTTCAACATTTAATGAGTTTATCATATAGATACATACTGCATGTCAAGGGGCATCTAAACAGAGAACCTAGGACAAGCTAAAGCTCTCTGATCCTTTTTTCAGCTTCACCAGTGCTGGGATTATAGGGCTCTTCCACCATTCATGACTATCTAATAATCTTCTATGAACAGAAGTTCTGATAAGAATGGATAACAAATTCCTTATCATTACAATGCAACAAACATCTTCATGTTCTTCCCAAAGTCACCTCAATTCAATCTGATTAAATTATATATGAAGAGTATGAAGATCTTTTACATTTTTATTTTTTGATTTAGTGTTTTAAAATGTCATACAATCACATACTGTATCTTGACCATATCTACCCTTCATTCCCTCTTCCAAATTCTTTCAGGATCTCTGATCATATCTATCTCCTGACTTCATATAGGTATATGGACTAACATCTGTGGTCACTCAGAGTTTGTAGAATGTGTGTCCAGGTGTTTTTGGATTTCAGAGTCTCCAATGAAAAGTCAGTTATTATTCTAATGGGTCTATATTACTTGATGTTTTGTTCTTGTAGTGATGAATATTCTTTATTTGTTCTGTATGCTTAGTATTTTGATTATTGTGTGTTGTAGGCACTTTACTTTTCTGGTCCTATTTGGTGTTCTATATGCTTTTTGATAGGCACCTCTTTCTTTAGGTTAGGGAAATTTTCTTCTGTTACTGTGTTGAAAATATTTTCTGTGCCATTACCCTGTGTTTCTTCTCTCCTTTCTCTATTTCCATTATCCCCAGACTTGGTCTTTTCATAGTGTCCAAAATTCCCTGTATATTTTATGCCTGAAATTTTTAGATTTAACATTTTCTTTGACTGAGTTATTAATTTTTTTTACCTTGTCTTCAATGCCTGGGATTCTTTCTTCCATGTCTTGTTCTCTGTTGGTTTGTCTTCCTTCTGAGGTTTAGAGCCCTTCAAAAGTTTTTTTGCTCTATGAGTCTCTAGATGAAGCAGACCATATAACAGCTAGTTTCCATCAGAAGAAGAAAACAGGTTTCTATTAGTTTTAATTATCAAATTGAAACAACTAGAATCACCTGGAAGTCTCAGTAAGAGGTTAACTAGAACCTAAATCTCGATTCTAGATCATATTGTGTTTTTATGAATTTTTCTGATATCCTTTCAGCTATTTTACCCTCCTCTCTTCATCTTCTGCATTACCTTGCATTTACTCCCTAAAGAGATGTCCCACATTTCCCTTTTCCCTGATCAGATCACTTGTTCCCTGTTATTCCTTTCTCTACTACTACCCAACACTACTACACTGGTAATAGTCCCAGTTATTTTACTAGTTTCTGCAGTTTCTCCAGTATATGAACTCACACCTGAGTATCTGGAGCTATGAGCCTCAGATGAAAGAGAATAAGCAGAGATTGTCTTTCTGGGTCTGGGTTACTTCATTCAACATGACCTTTGCTTGTTCTATCCATTTTCTGCAAAGTTTATGATTTTATTTTTCTTTACAGATGAATAGTATTCCATAGTGTACATGCACCAAACTTTCACTATCCATTAATCAACTGAAAGACATTTAGATTAATTCTCTTTCCTAGCTATTGTGATAAAGTAGCAATGAGCATAGCTTACCAAGTATATGTGGACTAAGATGTTAGGTCCTTTGGTAATATGCCCAGAAATGGTAGAACTAGGGCATATGGTAGATTAGTTTTTAGCTTTTTAAGAATTTTCCCCACTGATTGCAACATATGTGGGACCAGTTTTCAATCTGACCAATGGTAGATAATAGTCCTCACTCACACTCTCTCCAGCATTTATTGTTGGTTGTTTTGTTTATCTTTACCAATCTGACTGGAGTCAGGTCAAACTTCAATATTTGTATTTCCATAATTACATATTTTTGAGATATTCTTAGCCATTTTCTCTTCTGTTGAGAACACTCTGTTCAGAATTTTTACAGTTGCTGTCCTATTGCTGTGAAGAAACGCCGTGATCACAGCAACTCTTACAAAGGAAAGCATTTAATTGGGGATTATTTATAGTTTCAGAGGTTTAGTCCATCGTCATCATGGTGGGAAGCAAGGCAACATGCAGGCAGACATGATGCCAGAGAAGTAGCTTCAGAGTTCCACATTCAGATCCATTGGCAGCAGGAAGAGAAAGTGACACTGTGCTTGCTTTGAGCATTTGAAACCTTAAAGTGCACCTCCAATGACACACTTCCTTCATTAAGGCCACATCTCCTAATCGTTGTCAAGTAGCATCACTCCCTAATGACCAAGCATTCAAATATATGAGCCTATGGTGTCATCGTTTTTTTTTTTAATTATTTTTAGTTAAAAATTTTCACAAAATATATTTTGATCATATCCTTTCCCCTCTCCCAACTCCTCCCATGTTCTTTCCACTTCTGTAACGATCCAACTTCATGTTCTCTCATAGTTTTGCTCTTAAAAAACAAAACAAAACAAATTTTAAAATAAAACCAATAAGACAAAACAAAAAGTACACAAAAAACATGAAGTCCACTCTGTGTTGGCCAGCTGGCTAACTTGTCCTGGGCATGGAACTGTTCTGTGTGTGGTTGATATACCCAACAGCACTCCATTGGAGAAAACGGCCATTGTTATTCAAACCACCACAAGGTTCCAGGACCATTTTTCAAATGGGTCATTTGTTTTTTAACTCTTTATATTTTAGTTTATTATAAATTCTGGATATTAATTATCCATCAGATATATACCTGGCAAAAAATTCCCATTTTGTAGCTTTCTCTTCACCTCATTGATATATTTTTAGTTGTTCAGAGATTTTTAGTTTTATGAAGTCCCACTTGTAAATTGTTGGCCATATTCATGGGCAAATGGAGTTCTATTCAGAAAGTCATTTCCTATACCTATATCATCTTGGCTATTGGCTATTTTTTCCTTCTAGCAGTTTTGTGTTTCAGGTTTGAGACTTTGATCAATATAAAGTTATTTTTTGGGGGGAGGCAATGTGATAAATACAGGTCTATTTTCATTCTTCTGCATGTGGACTTTCAGTTTTCCTATCACCATTTGTTGAAGCTTAATCTCCAGCTTAAGATTTCTGCATCTTTGCCAGCCATTCTGGCACAAGATACATGTATTCATATTTGTTTCTTTGATTTTGTATCATTGTTATACATGTCTTTTTTGTGCCAATATTATACTTTATTACTATGGCTCTGTAATATATCCTGGGATATGGAATAGCTACAAAACAGAGAACCAAATAGATTATGTATAGAGTGAGGAACTAGTTATAAGGGATAGATTTCCCTAGGAAGGGGAAATAGAATAGATAGTTATGGTTAAATGGGGTTGAGGCCTGGAATGGGAGGATCAAATCAGGAGGGGGAAGAAAGAAAGTAATGAAGAAGGTAATGTGACAAGGGAAATCTAAAATTCAGGGCCATTTGAGGAATAGTTTGGTAACCTACCTAATGCAGTAGGAGCTTCCTAAAATGTACACATATGTAAGGGCAGTATAAATGAAATCACCCAATAATGGAGGAGAAAGAGCCCCAACTGTCCATCTCATCTCCAAATGAAGTTTCCAGTACTGGAAATGGGTTATATCTAATTAAGTTGTGTCCCAAATGGACCCTGTGGGATACCCCAAACTATCCAGGCTTTTGTCAAGGTTAAAGGTTGTTCTCAACAAAGTGAAAGCAAGGCCCTATTTCTGAAGACAACACCTGCATAACTCATTAAATAGGGGTAAGTAGAGCTGCTACCTTCCTAGAGCCTTTACCCCTATGGGATAATGTTCTTAGTACTGAAAACTACTCTGCAGGTCACTAAATGAGAAAGGTAAACACCAACCCAATTATAAACTCTTTGACCTACAATGGTGTCCTGTTCACAAGGTATGCTAGTGAAATGGTGACACAAAGCTTTTCAGAGTAAGCAATCAATGTCTGATTTGATATAAAGCCTACTCCATGAGATGGAATCTATATCTGATGCTGCTTAGGTGACCGGAATCTGAGACTAGATAGTTTAGTGCCCTAGAGGAAAATTAAATACTACTGTTCTACTAAACTACTACATTCCTTTAGTAATCAAATGACTCTTAGTGGCATTCTGCTATACTCATAGATCAGTACCTGGCTAAGCCATCATTAGAAAATCTTCCTCCAGCAGAGTATATGAAAAAATACAGAACCACATCTAACATGAAGAGAGTGAGAGACCTAGGAACATTCTCTTTTAATAGAATGTCTCCATCAAATCCCTCACCTTGGGACTTAGTGAACTCTTTAGAAGAAGAGGTTGAAAGAGTTAGAAATCCAGAATAATGGGGAACACCAATGAAACATGACCTTCTAAACCCAGTAGAACTGACTTTTCAGAGACAGTGGCAATTTGCACTGGGCCAGGACAAATCTGGACACCTAGGGTCCTAGAGCTGGAAGGAGAAATGAATACATGTCTCCACTCTAATCCAGAAGCTATCTCCAGTTGACAACTTACAAATGGAAAAAAAAGTTTCCCCAAGGGAGTTTCACCAAACTACTAACAGTAGGCCACATCCCGAGGAGTAGATGGCAAAAAAAAAAAAAAAAAAAAAAAAAAAAAAAAAAAAAAAAAAAAAAAAACATCTTTGACATGCCTTTCATGTCAACTTGACACGAGCTAGAGTTATCTGAAGGGAGGGACCTCAACTGGGAAAATGCCTCCATAAGATTCTGCTGGGCCCTTCTCCATTGTGGGTGTTGTCATACCTGGACTGGCAGTACTGGGTTCTATAAGAAAGCAGGGTGAGAAATCCATGGGGAACAAGCCTGTAAGCAGCATCCCTGCATGGTTTCTGCATCAGCTCTTGCCTTCAAGTTCCTGCCCTCTTTGAGTTCCTGTCCTGGCTTGTTTCAGTGGTGGACTATGATGTGGTAGAGTAAGTCAAATAAACCCTTTCCTCTTCCAAATTGCTTTGGTCATGGTGTTTCATCATAGCAATAGAAACCCTAACTAGCATATGTTTGGAGGTTCTTTGTCTCATAATGTTATGTCAAGACTTTTTTTTTCCTGCTTCTCCACTCCCTCCCCCAGGCCTTTTGTGTATTTATTATGACTTCCAGTTGTGTTTTTGTGGGATTTCTGTATTTGCAAATGTATGTCTCTGCATCTATATGAGTTTCTTCTGCTTGTTCTTTGACCCTTTAATTTCTGATTGTTTTGTCATATTATAATTGTTTTTGTTTATTTATTGCTGGTTTTGTTATATAAATGTTATTTTACATTATGATACCTTAGTTGGCTGTTTGTTTTATAAAGAAAGACAGAAAGGGGTGGATCTGTATGGGTAGGCAGGTGGGGAGAAACTGGGAGGATTTGGAGTAGGGGATACCATAACTAGAATATAGTGCATGAAAAAATCTTATTTCAATAAATTTTTTAAATCAGCTACCTGTTTTGCAATGAGACCAATATTGGAAAGTTCAGTCTGTGCTTATAAAAGATAATGAAGATGTCCATCTCTGAAATAACATCAACAAAGAGCATGGGAGTCACAAAATTCTATATTAAGAAGTAGAATTGAGAAATCTATATAGCTTGTATTGTTGTTTGGCTCTTAATTATCCTGCAAAGCTTAAGTGGTTAAGGTTTGGGCCCCAATTTAATTGTCAGAAGCAGGGCATTGTGGAGGTCACCAGACTGTGAAGATTCTGACCTCATCAATTGGTTCATTCACTGAAATGTGAATAATTAAAGAGAGTACTGCCAGTTTGTAGAAACTGTAGCATGTGTAACATGATTGTGGAAAGTGGGCTAATCATCTCCAGGTTCCTTTCTCTGTTTTCTGTTCATGAAGTAAACAGTGTTGTTCCTATAAATCTTCCACTATGATGTGGGGCTGCACCATAGCCTAAAAGCAATTCTGTCTTTTAGCCAAGAGCTGAAACTTCTAAAAGAATTTTATATACTCTTTCTTCCTTCCTTTATTTTGTGATTTTGTCCCAACAAAGAAGCCTAACACTTTTATTTTTATTGTTTATAAAACATTCAGTGTCTATCTTTTATTCTGATTTTACCTTGTAGAACTCTATTATATTTAAGACATACCTGGTGGATGTTCATAATAATATAAACAAAATTGTACATTCCTTCTTTTGGGTTTCTTAGAGAATTCTTTAGGATCTGGACACAGACCAAAGTTTGATCCAAAAGGATTTTTTAATGGTTAGCATTGTAGAGATCTAGAGATGTGTGGATACAAAGTTTCTAAAGGAAGCTAGGTACTTCAGAGGCCACACAAGGAGAAAATTACTATATGAAGAAAAAGCCTAAATGAACTGGACTGTGCCATGGGAGAAGGTGAATCTTCTATGAAGGCTCCAAAGTCTGTTCCCACAGGGGAAACATAGAAGGATAAATTACTTCCCTCACTCCCATGAAGGAAACTATGGAAACGCACAATCAAAACAGTAATTTATTTAATGAGAAATGAGATAAGTAACTCTCCAAGTAATAACTCCATAACTTCTACCCTAGATAATAGCCCTTGCCAGGTATCAGTTTCACCCAGAGCCTCTTTTGAATCTGCTCTGCTGGGCATATAATGTTATACATTGAGGGAAAGGAATCATAGTAGAACTCCAGTTTTCAGAATTTCCATGGTGGTACCGGAGCTTTGAAAGGAAGATGATGGAGCGGAGGTAAGAAAGTCGCCAAAGATTCCAAGTATGCAGTTTCCTGTGGATAGTCAGAAATACTGAGGTAGATAATGTACACTAAAGCCAAATAAACAACAGAGCAAGACTATCCCAGCCTCACTATGCCCTACAGCCCTGATTCCATCTCTAGATCTCATCTCCTTTCAGTTTCATCTAAGATTCAGAGCTTCCTTTCTGAAGTCCTTTACAAACTCATTTGAATGTGTTCCCGAGAGGGGACACTGTTGCATGCATAGCCCTACATTCTGCAAGGAACAGTGGAAGCCGAACGGTGCCCCCTGTTCATTGAGCGCATCAGTGAAGAACCCAGCATAAGTATAGAAGGAGTGCAGGGATATAGCTCTGTGAAGGAGTTCTTGTCCTGGCTTCCATCTCCAGCACTGTAAAAGTAAACACAAAAGTGAAAGGACGTAATGTTTGCTGATCATTGAGGACTGCAGGAGAAGACAGTAGGTAAGGTAGGTAAGGACTAAATTATGAAATTATTTAAGATAATCCTGGAATTGTAAAATATTGAGTGGATTTTTGCTTAATCGCTGTATAAAGAACTTTTCTGTGTGGTTTTTGTTCACTTATTTTAGTTGTTTCTAGTCCCCACCTCTCTATTCCTTCATTTCATTTCCTCCTCCTGTTTTCATATTACATGCATTTTATTAACTTCCCCACTCTCTCCTTTAGAAGTCTTTATTTTTCCTCTCATAGGTTCCTTTCTAGTTTTCTGGCTGCTACACACATATACTCACACAGATACAGATGCACACACATGCATACACAGAGAGAGGAGGGGAAGGAGCTAGATGAGAACAAGAGAGAACAAGCATTATCTCCTTTGGGGATTTGGTAACCTAACAATATTTTTCAAATTCCATCTATTTTTATGGTGAATAAAATTCCATTATACAAATGTACCACATTTTTGTTATCCTTCTATCAGCTGAAGAATGCTGAGGCTGTTTCTATGTACTGGACAGTATGAATATGGCAGCAATGAGCACTGATGTACCAAGGTCTCTGTGGTAAAATATAGAGACATTTGGGTATATGGATGAGTAGTAGAGCAGAGCTATATTGCAGTTCTCTATTTAGTTATTTGAGAAACTTCTGAACTGGCTTCCACAGTGAATGCTTCAGATTACATTACCAGTGAATAAGGGTTTTGCTTTTCTCATATCCTTGTCAACATTTGTTTTCTTGATGATAGCCATTTTGATGGGGGAAGAGATAGAATCTCAAAACAGTCTTAATTTGCATCTTGATAAAGTTGATACAGTGTTTCTTTATCTTGAGCAGTTACTATTCCTAACATAGTTAATAATCTTATTGCTAAACTGGATCACATGGATCTTGACCAGAGCTACTGGAGGCAGGTCAAAGACTACATTTGTGTCACTCAAAGCTCCAGGAAGTCAGGAAGGACCTATGTATCTTCTTTTTGAGACAGTGTCTATGCAGCTCAGCCTGGCCTTAAACTTGATATTTTCCCATCTTAGCTTCCCAAGTACTGCTTTACAAATGCGTGGCATGTGCAGTTTTCTCTTCCCTATCCATGGTCTTATTGTATGGTGTGGCATGCATTGGTAAGTCCACTAATTGTGAGTTAAGGAAAAGATAAGAAGGTGGAGCTGGAAATATACATATCACCAAATATCTAAAGACTTTCTCAATCAAGATAAATTATCTTCATGGAGGTAGAAACTAAGACCATGCACTCTGCAAAAGGCATTTCAACTTAAAGAAAGAAATCTCTTATGTAACATATGGATAAAAATGAAGACATTCATACTGGAGCTAAGAAATTCCATTATGAGCCAGAAATTAGTATCTAAACACAAATTAAGGCCTTTAAAAAGCAGTAAATTGAGATAAAGATATAGTAAGCTTCCATTCCCTTTATGTTCAACTGACACATCTTAATGATAAATGGTGCCTTTCTTTTTGGCTAAAAAGTTGTTCATGTTGGTTCTTCTGTTTCTATAGAGGTAAGGATTAAACTCAAAGTCATATACATGCTGAGTACCCACTACCACTGACCATCTCCAAACTTACTAAAGGGTTTTGTGAATAAGGAATTGCCTATAGTCCCACTTGGAGTGTTTTTCTAAATTATCTTCCAGTGAACAAACATTTATAGAAAAAGGTTTTATTTTATAGTCATTCCCCTATATCTGCACACAATGAAATTCCCTTTGGATGACTCTAAATATGTGGCTGTTAAATCCCTTCTATAAAGTGGTACAGCATTTGTGTAGAAGCTCCATATACTTCTGTATGTATTAAATAACTTTTAGGTAATATATTATATACTAATATAATATATACACTATAGTAGTTTTATTGTGACTTTGAGAAACTGCAAGAAGAAACATTTTAAATGAAGACATTATTCTAATATATTACTATAACATATTGTATAAATTGTATATATACATATACATTATATATACACAATATACATTATATACATATATATTTGGGGATTTTTTCTTCTTGTTGGAGATACAGTTTTGCTACATAGCCAAGGCTGCCTCAAATTTGCGACCCTTCTGCTTCATTCACCACAGTACTGCAATTAGGGAAATGTATTACCATGCCTGGCATGATTTGCTCTTCTTGTTTTAGTTTTTATTTTTGTTTTATTTTGTGTCTCTCTTCAAATTGCTGAAGATCAAAATTAAAGCCATCTGCATAATAGGCAACTGAAATACTTCTGATATGTGGCCTATTAAATCCATAAAGTGTAGGACTCATTATCCAATACTGTCTGTGGTACAGGAAATGTGGAATGAAAATGAACTAGAAAAGACACAGTTGCTTCAATATAAGGAAATTGAAGAAGAATGTAAACACGCTTGGAAAATGTAAATGTATGATGGAGTTCTTGAATTGATCTTTGGGATTAAGAAATATTATGATGGAGCTAGAAGGATGGAGAGGACTCACAATACTAAAGTAACAATAGTGGGATTTCCTACAAAATATTTTCAACCTATCCTTCTTTTGATCAAATGAAACAGGATAGTCTGGGGAAAATATATGGATAATAAAATATTGTCAAATTCTACATCCCATAACTGCCTATCTCAACATTTTCCTGGGATTTAAAGAGGCAATTACTACAAGGCAGAGGGGAGATGTCCAGAAAATGGGTTCCTTCCCAGAAACTTTGTAGAGGAAATCAATTGCTATCAGGCAGGAAAGATGCAATGGACAAGACACTGCAGGAAGTGGTCGTGGAAACAGCAATCTTGGGCGGTAAAGCAAATTAAAACATTTGGGATAAAATACAATGCTTCATAAATGATTTTGAAATTCATGGTGCATTCTCATTGTAACTATGCTTGCTTCTTTCCAGGCAAAGACTGTAATTATATGGAGCCAGAGAACTTAACAGCCACTTCAAAATTCATTCTTTTGGGACTTTCAAAAGAAAATGATATCCAGCCACTTCTATTTTGGCTGTTCCTGTTCATTTACTTGGTTTGCATCATAGGGAATCTGCTTATTATCCTGGCTATTGGCTCTGACTCCCACCTCTGGACTCCAATGTATTTCTTCCTCTCTAACTTATCTTTCACAGACATTTGTTTCATCTCCACCACAGTTCCTAAGATGTTAGTGAACATCCAGGCACAGAATAAATCCATCACCTATGAAGGCTGCGTTACCCAGATGTATTTTTTTATGTTTTTTTCTGGACTGGATAGTTTGTTACTGACCGTAATGGCCTATGACCGGTTTGTGGCCATATGTCACCCCTTGCGCTACATGATTATCATGAACCCTTACCTTTGTGTTCTTTTACTGCTACTGTCTTGGCTAATCTGCCTGGCCTATTCATTGTTACAAACATTAATGTTTTTGAGGGTGTCTTTCTGCAAGAAAACAGAAATCCCTCACTATTTCTGTGAACTTGCTCAGATGCTCAAGCTTGCCTGCTCAGACACCCATGCCAATGATATCCTGCTCTATTGTGTAACTGGTTTGCTAGGTATTATTCCTCTGTCTGGGATTCTTTTCTCTTATTCTAAAATCATCAACTCCATAGTAGGCATTTCATCTGCTAGAGGGAAGTATAAAGCCTTTTCTACTTGTGGGTCTCATCTTTCAGTGGTCTCATTGTTCTATGGTGCAGGCCTTGGTGTCTACCTCACTTCTCAAACATCCTATAACTCCAGAGAGGGTTCAGTAGCCTCAGTGATGTATACTGTGGTTGCTCCCATGCTCAACCCCTTCATCTACAGCCTGAGGAATAGGGATCTGAAGCAGGTTCTTAGAAGACTGTTTCATAGCACAGGAGATAGGTCTCAGTGTGATAATATAAAAATGGATACATGAATCTAGAGTTTTGATGATTAGTATATTCCTGCACACATTACATTTTCCTGCATTCTTAAGACACAGAAAAGAAATACAACTCATGAAATACAAGACTAAAATATTCCAGGGCCAAAGATAAACTTGAAACAACAAACGTGAAACGTGGGTAGCCAGTAACTATACCTCTTATGCAAACAATTTCAAGGATATATACTTATAAGTGTGTAGGGGGTCAAGTAGAAAACACAGCAAGTAAAAAGAGAGATATAAAAAGACATATACCTACACATCATCGCTCAACTCCTCTAAGTTGTTGTTTCCAACACAATACTTAATGGGCAATGTTTTTCTTTGGCCTCTGTCTGGAAAATAATTATACTAAGAATCTCTGTCTCTCTGTCTCTCTCTCTGTCTCTCTGTCTCTCTCTCACACACACATACATTCACATATACTTAAATACACATATATGATATACATTATATATACAGATATATATCAGCATATTATAATTGATATGAAATTAAAGTACAGAGTGCCTACTAATCAGAAGGTAGAGGCAGAAAATTTAGGAATTCACAGTCATCCTGAACTTCACAGTGGTATATAAAACATAGAAAATAATTTCCTCAATATTGCTCTTGCCTAGACACACTTCTCAAAACTTCACATTTCACTCCTTTTCAGAAACACGAAATAAAAGTTGAGTCGCACTTATGAATTTACAACAGCTATTGTTACCTATATAAGATCAAGCCAGTCAAAATTCCAGCACAGACTGGGGAGGGACTTGTGAGGCCCTACTTCAAAGTAAAGCGCTATTGGCAGTTTATGGAAAGTGGTAGTGGGGGCAGTCAGTCTTCATCGTTCTTTGGTTGTTTGGGAATTGGTAAGTTGCACATGCCTAGATGGCCCCACACCCATGGGCATGTGTGCAGCACTAAGTGAAGGCAAGTGGTTATAAAATGAAACAAAATCTGAATATGTGAGGGAAACACGTAGGGAAGGATTTGGTTATGGGAATAAGAGGAGTTGAAGGTGATCTAATCAAGGTGTAACTTTCAAATGTATCAAATTGTCAAATGAATAAAATATTTAAAAAAAAGAAATTAAAAGTAGCTCCATTCAAGGATTCTCCTATACCAAAGAGCTGATAGGACAAAACATTCTTTTATATATATCTTTAACTTCATAGGGAAATACTCTGGAACTTAGACCCTGTGGTAGTTTGAATGCAAATGGGTCCCATAAGCTCATAGGGAGTTATTAGGAGGTGTGGCTTTGTTAGGAATAGGTGTGGTCTTGTTGGAGGAAGTGTGTCACTGTGGGGGTGGGCTTTAAGGGCTCATATGCTCAAGATACTGTCCAGTGTTACAGTCCACTTCCTGTTGACTTTTGATCAAGATGTAGCCAACACAACACCATGCTCCCTACCATGATGATGATGAACTGAACCTCTGAACTGTAAGCTGCCAACTCATTAAAATGTTTTCTTTTATAAGAGTTGCTGTGGTCATAGTGTCTCTTCACAAGAATAGAAACCCTAAGACAGACCCCAAAGCTGAAACCTACCCTGAGCTGGCTTGAGGACTGCTGAACCACCTACCCACTTGGTGAGAAGTGGTACAGACTTGGTCAAATTTAAATGTTTTACTTGTAACTTTACCATTTATTAAAGAAATTCCTGTCTCTCAGCAATAATTATTGGATTGATTAAAGAATCAGTATTATGTGTCTAATACATAGATGCTTGGTAAATGGTAGGCATTTTTGTGAACACAGTGTTTATTTATCCTTCTATCTCATGTCAGTAAGAGGCAAGTCTAATGGCAGACCCTCCACTCCTAAAAGCTGTGCCCTGCTATGATACCCAAGAAGCACCTGAGAGTAAGACATAAACTGACCGGCTCTTAGTGCAATAAAATCTTACATTTCATACACAGATCTCTTGGCATTGGTAACCTGGTCTAAAATTAGGGGTGGAGGTGGGAGCAAAATAATGTTTACTCTCATGAGCATGGATTGTTCACCTTGATTTTTACTTCCTGTTCTAGAAATTATTACTCTACTATAATGTTTATGAAACAGGACTCTATAGGTATTTGAGGTCAGATCACTTTTCCAACCTGTGGTACAGCCTTCCCTGAGTTTTCTGTATTTAGCTATTTAACACAGTATATTTTTATGACAATAACAGGGGTTCTCCCATTAAGTCATGGCCATTCACCCAAAATGTCTCTAGAGCACCCTCAGAGCAAAATCCCCTTTGGTAAGAACTACTGATCTATCAATCAGAAGTCAGAAAAAAGGACAAGTAGTAAGGGACGTGTCAACAACAGAGACCTAAAGCAGGGTACACTAAGCTATTGGCCGCTAGTCAGGAATCCTTGCCTAGAGAAGGGCTGAGATTTAGAAGCAATGCCGAAGTGTTACAGAATTAATATGCCTTTCCAGAGAAAAATCACTCCAAGAATTTAAGAGATTAAGAAAGGAAAATTTCTTTAACAGTAGCATTTGACTGGTTCTGGATAAAATGTAAAAGGACCTATATGACAAGAACTTTAAGTCCCTGAAAAAAGAAATTGAAGAAAATGTCAGAAAATGGAAAGATCTCCCATGCTCATGGATAGGCAAGATTAACATAGTAAAAGAGGCAATCTTACCAAAAGCAATCTACAGATTCAATGCAATCCCCATCAAAATACCAACACAATTCTTCACAGACCTGGAAAGAGTAATACTCAACTTCATATGGAAAAACAAAAAACTCAGGATAGCCAAAAGAATCCTGTCCAATAAAACAACCTCTGGAGGCATCACGATCCCTGACCTCAAGGTCTATTATAGAACTACAGTAATAAAAACAGCTTGGTACTGGCATAAAAACCAACATGTGGACCAATGGAATCAAATTGCAGACCCTGACATTAGTCTGCGCACTTATGAACATATAATTTTTGACAAAGAAGCCAAAACTGTACAATGGAAAAAAAGAAAACATCTTCAACAAACGGTGCTGGCACAACTGGATATCAACGTGTAGAAGGCTGCAAATAGATCCATATCTGTCACCATGCACAAAACTTAAGTCCAAGTGGATCAAAGACCTCAACATAAATCCAGTTACTCTGAACCTGCTAGAAGAGAAAGTAGGAAGTAGTCTTGAATGCATTAGAATAGGAGATCACTTCCTAAATATAACACCAGTAGCACAGACACTGAGAGAAACAATCAATGGGACCTCTTAAAACTGAGAAGCTTTTGCCAGGCGGTGGTGGTGCACACCTTTAATCCCAGCAAAATCAGGAGGTAGAGCCAGGAGGATCTCTGTGAGTTTGAGGCCAGCCTGGGCTACCAAGTGAGTTCCAGGAAAAGGCGCAAAGCTACACAGAGAAACCCTGTCTCAAAAAACCAGAAAAAAAAAAAAAACTGAGAAGCTTCTGTAGAGCAAAGGATACGGTCAACAAAGCCAGCCTACAGAATGGGAAAAGGTCTTCACCAACCCCACATCTGACAGAGGACTGATATCCAGAATATATAAGGAACTCAAGAAATTAGACATCAAAATGCCCAACAGTTCAATTAAGAAATGGGCTATAGAACTAAACAGAGAATTCTCAACAGAGGAAACTCAAATGGCTGAAAGACATTTAAGGAATTGCTCAACATCCCTAATCATCAGGGAAATGCAAATCAAAAGGACTCTGAGATATCACCTTACACCTGTCAGAATGGCTAAGATCAAAAACATTGAAGACAGCTTATGCTGGAGAGGATGTGGAGCTAGGGGAACTCTCCTCCACTGCTGGTGGGAATGCAAGCTTGTACAACCACTTTGGAAATCAATATGGTGCTTTCTTAGAAAACTGGGAATCAATCTCCCCCAAGATCCAGCTATACCACTCTTGGGCATATACCCAAGGAATACTCAATCATACCTCAAGGGCACTTCCTCATCTATGTTCATATCAGCATTGTTTGTAATAGCCAGAACCTGGAAACAACCTAGATGCCCTTCAACTGAAGAATGAATAAATAAATTGTGGCACATATACACAATGGAATACTACTCAGCAGAGAAAAACAATGACATCATGAGGTTTGCAGGCAAATGGATGGATCTAGAAAAAATCATCCTGAGTGAGGTAACCCAGACTCAGAAAGACAAATATGGTATGTACTCACTCATAGGAAGATGCTAGATGTGGAACAAGGATGACTAGACTGCTACTCACAATTCCAGGGAGGCTACCTAGAAAACAGGACCCCAAGAAAGACACAGGAATCACCCAATGACAGAGAAATGGATGAGATCTACATGAACAACCTGGACGTGAGTGGGGGTAATGAAGGGCAAGGTTCGAGGGAAAGAGAGCTTAGGGGAGTGGGAGATCCTAGCTGGATCAAGAACAGAGAGGGAGAACAAGAAATAAGAGACCATGATAGGCTGGGCAGTGGTGGCACACGCCTTTAATCCCAGCACTCGGGAGGCAGAGGCAGGCGGATCTCTGTGAGTTTGAGGCCAGCCTGGGCTACCAAGTGAGTCCCAGGAAAGGCGCAAAGCTACACAGAGAAACCCTGTCCAAGAAACAGATACAGATTCAGAGATCCACTCATTATACACTTAGGAATCCCATAAAAATACAAAACTGGAAGTCATATATATATGGGATCTCAGTGGCTTTACCAAAAATTTTGTCTTATAAAAAAAGGGGCCCTGGTCTCCTAGACAATTCTATCTACCTGCTTAGAATCATAAGCCAAGTTTCCTTCCACTGTAAACTGTTTCCTTCCCATTTCTAGGATGATCTATGTGGCAGTCTCCAAATTCTGGACTCTAATTAAGTGTCTGTGCAGATCTGTTCATCTTACCTGTGAGCTATACCAGAGCATCATGTGAATCTACTGGGGGAAATTAAAAATTAGAAAAGAAAACTAGTACGCTGAAATTTGCCTTTGATTCCTCAAAGAAAAACATGGTTTGAGGTATTTCATAACAAAAGCCACAAAGAAGCATGATCTGCTTATACTCAAGCAAATGATTGGTTGGCTAGGGAACAATGGGGAGGGATAATAGGCAAATCACAAAATGTTTTTGAGACTATCCTGACGATAGTGATGGTTTTATGGGCATAGAGACCTTAAAACTTAACAAATTATACACTTTAAATATATGCAATTTCTTATATGCCAAAGACATCTCAGTAAAACTATTCACTCTCACTTGGGTTTTCATAATGTAAACAAAATGGTTTGTGGTACACTGCAAAAAGAATAGCTACCACAGGGCTGGGGATAGAGAGCTTCCTTCATGCTTGAAACTGGGCTAGATCTCCAGCATTGTGTGATTGGGCATAGTGACACGGGCTGGTAAACCTAGCTCTTAGGAGGTAGAAGCAGAAGGATCAGAAGTTCAAGAATATCCTCTCCTCCCCGGCTACAGTTTGACGTCAGCCAGGGTTACAAGAGATCTTTTTTTTTTTTTTTTTTTTTTTTTTTTTTTGTTTTTTTTTTTTTTTGTTTTTCGAGACAGGGTTTCTCTGCATAGCTTTGCGCCTTTCCTGGGACTCACTTGGCAGCCCAGGCTGGCCTCGAACTCACAGAGATCCTCCTGGCTCTGCCTCCCGAGTGCTGGGATTAAAGGCGTGCGCCACCACTGCCCGGCTTACAAGAGATCTTGTTACAAGAAAAAAAAATTCTCTGTATCCACACCTCTTCTAATAAACTGAGCAGGTTCCATGTGGGGTCAGTAATGTGAGTGGAAGGCTCTAATGTGGTGTGAACAAAAGGACAGTGCAGACTCTGAAGAGCAGTGTAGCACGTGATCTTCTGTAGCCCTCCACCAAAACACTAAACAACCCGAGGCTGCATTAGCACACTGATACAGTGTGCAAGCTGTCCACCTCCCTCCGGATTTACTATAAAGTCCCTCACTCCCTACTTACTCCAATAATGCGATTTCTTTAAAGCCTTCCTATATCTCTGCATTCAGGGTTGATATACTTCCTCAATTCTATTACTGGTTGGCTTCCCCCACCAGTGCTGGTGACTCAACCCAGGGCCTCATGCCCTCTAGGCAAGTGCTTTATTCATGTATTCACCAGCTGTTTCTCTTTACTTTCAATAAGCCTTCAACACACAACGTTTGCCTCACTTCTCCATGTGTCTGACAGCCCAAAGCCCAACACCCCCTCTTTAGGTATCCTTAACTTCCTATAGTTAACTACTTTATATCTTTGTTCCTAGCCTTTCACTCAGTTAAGGATAAGGCAATGCTTTATTGACCTTTCTTTGCCCAAAGCTAAGTGCCAAGAATTTAATTGATATTCAATGTATGTTCATACTGAAGTCCCAAGAGAGAAAAAGTTCAACTTGATCAGAAGTTTGAATAATGTTACACAAGACAGATGGGCCATGCTGGAGAAGTCTCAGGAATAAAAAATACACACCGTGACTAGATGAGCCTTCAATTAGAAGCTCCCCTCAGAGGGAACATGTAAGTAAGGTACTTTGTTTTGAGAACTGGCAGGGAAGGGCAATGAGATGCAAGAGCCTTGGGCCACTTAAGTGCCCATGAGAACTCATTAGCTCTGTCTGCCCTAGCTGATGTGAGGAAGGGAGGAATTGGCCACGAGGGAGAAGTAGCACTGCACTCCCAAGCCTCCTAATTAAACAAATGGCTTAGTTCTTCTCAAAGCTGAGAAAGTGTTTTCTTCCCTTAGGCCAAGCCTCTGGGTACATCTTCTTCCTCTAACATTAGGCAAGAACCTGTAAGTGACTGCTATTCTTTCACTAATGAGCTTGGGTAAACTTTTGACCGAGGCCCACTAAAAATCCAGCACTTTAATTCAGTGAGATGCAACTGTCTACCCAGCTTCATGTACCTGAGAACTGTGGTACTGATGAGTGGAGAAGAGGGCATAACAGACTCCTAACAAAAGACAAGACTCGGAGCTGTGGAAACACCAGCACACACTAGCTCAAAGGCTCCACTAGCTGGAGATGTGAATATCAACGGTGAGCACTCGCTGCTCTCTTTCATTTCCAGCTAGTTGACTGTTTCTCCATCTCTCCCTCTGTAGGAGGTGAATGACTACCTTGCAGCAATCTGGGATAGAGACCAGATAACTCACAAAAAGAGCTCAAGTTTGCCATTTTCCCCCATGGGTCTAGTGAAAAAAAAAAAAAAGATCATGTTAGTGAGATTGTTATAAAAGTCCAAGGTTAGAATTTGTCTATGAAAGTAATTTAAATATTTTAGATTTTCACTAACTGAATTCATTTCAAAATTGACCATCATTCTGAAATCAAGACAGTTTGCAATGTGCAACTAAAAAGACCCCACATTGCTTAAAGTGAATGATTTTTGGGGAGAGGGAGGTCAGAAGGGGGCAAAAATTAGATCTGTGAGACCAAAGCAAATAGCAGTGAAAACACTTATGGGTTAAGTGAGCGAGGGTATCACTTGAGAGTACAGTATAAGTACTGTATGCCCACAGCCCTGGATTCCATCTCTAGTACTGGAAAAAGGTAAATCAAATACAGATCCAGGTGCCTTTAAAAACAGCAAGGAAAGTCAAGTTTTGACATCGTTATGTAACCCTTTTTTAATTCCTACAACACTAGAATAAAGCAAATGCAGTACTACAAAGACAATTGGAATTGCTGTCATATCGAAATAAATACTTATGCAATTATTCAGCAGGCATGACAAACCCTCTTCCTACTTGCTTTATTCTAAAGGATTAGAAAGCTGAAATGTAGTTATCTCCTAAGGATTTTTGTATAAGATTGTTTCTTGAAAAGTCCAGGCAGCCAATAATTACTATCCATAGCAGAGATTTAACATATTAGACCTCTCTATGTAAACCTTTACATTGCCTTTCCTCAGAGAACTTATCATTACATAGCTATATACATCAGCTTGTATTGTGAATCCAAAAGCTTAATGTAGATTCATATGTACATGACTTTCATATTACTGCCTAGGAAGGACCTGGGAATGCCTATGACCACCACAGTTATCTGTAGGAGACTGGTTCCCCCAAACCTTGTAAATATAAGAATCTATGGATATCCATGTTCGCCATACAAAATGGGTCAGTATCTGTACAGAACAGATGTTACTCTTCCCATATATCTGTCACATGTAGATGATGTATGTTGAGGAAAATTAGCTAGGTTCACATGATTATCATGTGAAAAGTAATTGTTCTCTCAGTGACATAAAATAAAGTGATACAGGCAAATACATTATTTGTTATAATATAGTCTCTGAGTAAAAAACAAACAAAGTATTGATATCAAATTAAAAATGCTTAGGTTTTCTGCTACAAACACATATAAATACCAGGTATAGTGGTGCACAGGTATAATTCCAGAATTGGATAAAAGCAGAGGATTTGTTCAGTCATCCTCAGCTACATACTGAAGTCTCAAGACTTTAAACACCTCCCCCATCCAAAAAAAAAAAACATGGAAAACAGCAGAAAAATGATTGGGAGTCTATAGTTCAATATATTCATATCCAGGCTCACAATACACACCTGACATTCCCCAAGGATTCCTATAAAAGAGAAAGGCAGTATACCATACAGATCTTTTCATATAGCCAAATCTCATACCATGTTAGGATAAATGTATAAAGAGTGCATCTCCTCTGTGTTAACTCTGGTGAAGAACAACACTGACACCTACTATATGGTGTGGACAAGGGTGTGAAAACCAAGTGATAAGCCAAGCACCCTCAAAAAGGTACATGTGAATGAAGCACAAGGTAGACACTTGAGTGTTGATAGGCCTCACTGTCTAGTGCAATGATAGAGCACATGCACAAGGCTGCTGAGAAGGTACTGAGTACCTCCAAACAACCAAAGAATAGAAGAAAATCAACTAACAAACACATGACCAAATTCAAAGTCCAGTCCCTGTTCCTGTGATCATCTATCCTGAAAACATACTAAGCCTTGGGATGTGTTCAGATCATTGATGCTGCTCTTCCTTGTAGCAAGGTCAGAGTTAAGTAACAGATTTTACAGAACAGTGTGAACACTCCCATCACAGTGGACATCTGGTGTTAGAACAGACCTACCTAGCTATTGACAGGTATCTTTTTTTTTTTTTTTTTTTTTTCTGAGACAGGGTTTTTTTTTTTTTTTCTCCTCCATTTTTTTTTATTAAGAAATTTTCTACTCACTCAACATACCACCCATAGATCCCACTGCCTCCCTCCTCTCCTCCCCCCCTCCCTCCCAAGCCACCCCACATCCCCCAAATGAAGGTCTCCCATGGGAAGTCAGCAGAGCCTGGCACATAGAGCCTAGGCAGGTCCAAGCCCCTTCCCATGCACCAAGGCTGCACAAGGCATCACACCACAGGCACTGGATTCCCAAAAGCCTGCCCATGCACCAGGGATGGATCCCGATCCCCCTGCCTGGTACCCCCCAAACAGTTCAAGCCAAACAACCATCTTCCATATCCAGAGGACCTAGTCCAGTCCCATGGGGGCTCCACAGCCACTAGTCTACAGTTAATGGGCTTCCACTAGTGTGGCTAGCCATTGAGACAGGTTTTCTCTGTGTTGTTTTGGTGCCTGTCCTGGATCTCATTTTGCAGACCAGGCTGGCCTCGAACTCAACAAAGATCTGCCTGGCTCTGCCACCCGAGTGCTGGGATTAAAGGTGTGCACCACCACTGCCTGGCTCTATTAAGTTTCTTAAATAGGGTTACCAGATGCCAGGTGAAGTAAGAGATAATGAGAGGTAGGGAGGTACTTGGATCAAACTAAATGTCTCAGTCCTAAGAAGTACTACCACAATTAATGTTTGACTGTATGATAGGGTTATGGGGATGTACTCTTGTAGTAACCTGAAGTACATCTATACACAGCTATCAATAGCACAGCACATGAACAACTTGAAAAGTCACATGAATACTTGACTTAAAGTACTTAAAAGTCTGTACCTAATAATCCCAAGAATATTCACTAAAACTTTACGTAAAAGTAGCAGTGATCAACTTTCCAGGAAAGGGATATGGTTCCTGGACAGCATCCAACAGGATAGGAAACTCACTTCCAACCAATAAAGCAAACAGAAACAAATAACCATCCCATTATAAACTTGTAATCAATTTTATTGTTTTCTCAGGTAATAGAAATTCTAGATGTAATCCATTGAGCACCAACGTAAATTCTTTCACAAGTCACAAGTCACAGTATAGACTAGAATCACTGTGAGTTCTCTAGAGTGTCCTCTTTAGACTGGGTTTTCATCTTCAGGGTCACACAATGAATTAAAAAAATCAGACTTTTTTTTTTTCAAGAGCTTTTTCTCAGAAAGCCACACAAAGACTTCTGTTTATCAGTCATTTGGCCAGGGTCATGGAATGTAGACAATACTAGTACATGAAAAACTGCAAAAGATTTCTTAATGTAGCACCATTTACTAATCATATAAAACCATAATTCTTTTGCTGTAGGAGTTTAAAATGCATACTGGGGAAGCAACTAGAGATCTCTGTTATTGTTTTGGGAAGAAAGCCACAAGCAACCAAAGGATCTACATTAGGAAGCTTCATGCTTTGACCACAACAAATCTGATACATACTAAAAATACTTACATTACCCAATGCATAGCACCACACAATTCTAAATATGCCATTGGTTGGGTTAAGTTTCCCACAAGGAAATTAGGATAGGAACAAAGCTATATACATATTGTTTGTGATGGGGCTCAGAGTTATTCAGAGGACGATAACCTTAAAAATAAAAAGATCAAGAAAACTAAAGAGCTGGACTCTGTTGTCATTATGAAAGACTTGTAAATACAACCCTATATTCATACACAAGGCGATTGTGGCTCAAGCATTTTCACAGAGAGTTAGCAATAGTGTAAGTTCTCACACATTTCTGGAAAGAACTGCAAATTGCATTTTTTTCTTTTAAAAAGCTGTAAAAAATTTTTTCTCCTATTGTGAGTGTTCATAGGGATCATAATAACCAAGGAATGAATAGTATTATTCTCAAACTCAGCACTATTATAGTAGTACACATAATTCTTTGACATGGATGACTTCTGTGTATCGTAGGCTATTTTGGTAGCTCTGATGTCATCTTTCTATATGCCTGTAGCACCTCCCTCCCCTTTCTCAAAATCAGATCTTTCCAGACATTGACAAATGCCCTAAAGAGCAAAACTTCCCCAGGTTGAGAACCAATGCTGCCTGAAAAGATTTTCACAAACAGCATGTATGTCAGAATTTGAGTGCCACACAGCATTTCTGCCAGATGCCTTTTCTCTTTAAAAAGAACAAGCATCTTGGCTTATGAGCCAACAACAATAAACAGCTGGCCAGTTTGCTCACCTCTTTTTATGGACTTTTCCATATTTCTTACTTCTGTGATTTTTCTCTTTACTCTGATTTCTGCCCTGAGGAACAAATGTGAGGTGAGGAAAGCTTCCCTTAGTCACTGTTATTGATAATAACCATTCTATTGTGCCTACAAAATGTTGCTGACTTTAACACCAAATGCCCAAGCTGAAGATTCTTTAAGTTCTTGTGTGTTTGCGAGCATAAAGTATGCTGAGTTTCTTGATACTCAATGCAAAATTTTTCCTATTCCCTGTTTTCTCACTGAGACCCCAAGTGCTGAATACCAACTCAAGTCTTCTCAATCTTTACACAAACTGGATTTTTCCTAATTTCCATATGATCCCTTGTGTTCTGCATGTGGAGAGTTCATCAAGGATTTATGACTTCTTAAACTTGCCAGGCTTCCTTTGCATCTGAGCACTCATTGAAGCCGTTTCCACATAGATGTGGCAAAGAGCTTTTCTCCCTGGTGGGTTTTCACATGACTCCTAAGTGATGAATGGTCACTGAAGGCTTTCCCACAAACAAGGCATTCATAGGGCTTTTCCCCGGTATGGATCCTCCGGTGTACATTAAGGTTGGAACCTATGCTGAAGGCTTTTCCACAATGGTCACACTCGTATGGCTTCTCACCTGTGTGGCTTCTCATGTGTGTCTTCAGGGTGGATTGGTTCCTGAAGGCTTTTCCACATTGCCAACAATCCACACGCTTCTTGACAAGATGGATGCTCATGTGCCTCCTTTGTGACAGGTAATCACCAAAGACCTTCCCACAGGAAGTGCATTCATAGCGTCTCTCTTGAGTGTGTATCTTTTTGTGTGCAGTGAGGTTGGAACTTGCACTGAAGGCTTTCCCACAGAGATCACAGCCATAAGGTTTCTCCCCAGTATGAGAGTTCATATGTGTCTTCAGGACAGACTGGTTTCGGAAGGTTTTCCCACACTGGTGACACTCAATAGGTTTCTTTACAATATGAATCCTCATGTGTTTCCTCCTTGATAGGAGGTCGCTGAAGGACTTCCCACATTCTTTGCACTCATAGGTTTTCTCCACCATGTGGTTCTTCTTATGCAAATTGAAGTTGGACTTCCATCGGAAGGCTTTGCCACACTGTGTACACTCATAAGGCTTTTCCCCAGTGTGGTTCCGGACATGCTCCTTCAGGTGGGAGGGGTGCTGGAAGGCTTTTCCACAGTCCTGACACTCATAGGGCCTCTCTCCAGTGTGTGTCCGCTTGTGGGCGATGAGGTGGCAGCTCCTGCCATAGGCTTTGCCACACTCATCACATTTGTAGGGTCTTTCACCGGTGTGCACGCGCATGTGTATCTTCAGAGCAGAGAGGGTCCGGAAGGCGTTACCACACTGACTGCAGTCAAAGGGCTTCTCTCGCAGGTGAGTTCGTGCATGGCTCCTTAGAGCTGAGGGGTCATTGAAGGCCTTGCCGCAGTTGCTGCACTCATAAGGCTTCTCCCCAGTGTGAATCCTCCGATGCCTCGTAAGAGAGGCACTGGTGGTGAAGGCTTTCCGGCACTGGTGACACTCATGCATTTTTCTCCCACCACACAAGCTCATGTGCTGAGTCAGGTTAGCCCTGTTCTTGAAAGCAGCCCCACAGCTGTGGCGGTGACAGGGCCTCTTGCTTGTGGACCTTCCTACTGGCTGAGTAAGGTGAGGGCTAATACTGAAGATTTCAAACAAATGGGTGAATTCAGAAGATTTCTCCAAAAGATGAGATTTTTCCTGTTGGTTAAGAGATGAGAGCTGACTTTAGCATTTATAACAGCCCTTATTTCATTTTATGTTTTTGGTGCTGATAGTTGAAACAAAGGCCTACCTGGTAAATACACAGCTTGGGCTTTAGCATTAGTCTATAGACCCAGCCTCTTTAAATATTATCTTTGAATAAAGTAGCACCAATAGAAATACATTACTATGACTGTGTTGAATAGTTCTATGTCAACTTGACACAAGCTAACACCATCAGAGAGGAGAGAATATCAGTTAAGAAAATACTTCATTAATATGGGGCTATAGGCAAGAATGTAGCACATTTTCTTAATTAGTGATCAATGGAGGAGAGCCCAGCCTGTAGTGGGTAGTGCCATCCCTGGGCTGGTGCTCCTGGGTTCTTTAAAAAAGCAGGCTGAGCAAGCCTTGGGGAGCAAGCCAGTAAGCAGCACCCCTCCATGGCTTCTGCCATCAGTTCCCGCCTCCAGGTTTCCTGTTTGAGTTCCTCTCTTGACTTCCTTCAGTGATGGACTATGGATGTGAAAGTGTAACTCAAACCCTTTCCTCTACAAACTGCTCTTGCTTTTGGTCATCGTGTTTTATCACAGCAATTGTACCCAAACAAAGAGAATGACCAATGATGTCATTGTTCTTATTTCATTTGAGCTTTATCAAAGATTAAAAAGCAGCTTGAGGTGATGGTGGCACTCACTCACAATCCCAATTCAGAAGGCTAAAGCAGAAGAATTTTGAATACCAGGCTAGTCTGGATTATACAACAAGATCTTGTCTTGTTAAAATAAATAAAAGCAGAAAATGTGGCTGCTGTGCCATTAGGCTCCATGTGTACTATATTATAATGCTTTTTGTATATGCAATCTTTGTTCATTGTTTAAAATAAAATTAAGCTCTATCACATATTATAGAAATATTTACTTATCTGAACTCTAAAAGAGAAAGTCTGGGGCTAGATTGGGATCCTGTCTAAACTGACAATACAGTGAGTCTCATTTTAATACTGATGGGTTGAATATCAAGATTTCAGCAATCCTAGTCCTAAACTATTTAAAGAAAAAAATAACTATATTAATACTGAACACATAATAATAAAGTTATTTACATGTTTTACATACCACAATGTATTGGGTATCATAGGCAATGTAACAATAATGTAGAGCATATAGCAAAATATGTACAGGTTTTATGCAGTCAATGAAAAGTGACATTTTATACAAAGAAACTATGCACTTTTTGAGCTTGGTATCCACAGTGAGTACAGTGGAATCAGCTCACTAGAACTCAGGTACTAAGTTACAACTGTAACTTAGCACTATGGAACTCCTGTTTCCTCTAGAGTAGGTCACTTGACTAGTTCTTGAGTGAGCTGACTAGTGGCTGCCTTGGTTTCTCCAGAAAGACAAAAATATATCCTAGGAAAATCTTACCAATGTCACTCCATTAGATGTTTCTTCCCCAAAAATATCTTCCATAACAATGGACCATTTTATTTTAGCTGAAGTTCCCCAATCTGAAAGAAAAAAAATTGGAAAATTTGACTCATTCAAAAAGAAAGTGAGACGGTAATAATGAAAAGTAGACTTCTTTGTAAATTATAATGATATGCAAGGAAAGGCGAGGCAAAAGGGAAGAACATACAAATGAATAAAATGATATAAATGTCAAATTCAAAGCTAAAGGACCACAGAGACAAAGTCTACAGATCAAAAGGTTTATGAAAGAGCAGATGGATAAGAAGACAAAGAACACTTCCTTATTTCCTAGTTAACATTATGTGCTCCCATATTAATGTTTTGAATGTATTTGTTCAAGAGTCTGTGTGGTAAAGAGTTGGCCTTGGTATAGTGATACTGACATGTCAGAACCTTTAAATGGGTGGGGTCAATTGTGAGGTAATTAGGTCACTATTACACTGTTCTTAGACGGAATCAATGCTGTCTTAGAAGGTTAATTACCTCCTGTAAGAGAAGGCTGTCTCATAAAGGCAGATATGATAACCCATGTACATGACTCCAACATTGAGGAGGGTTGGGCAAGAGAATCATGAGTTCAAGGCCAGCTTGGGCTACAGTGAGACCCTGTAAAAAAGAAAAATAAGAAGAAACAAATAGTGGGCAGTTACATAACACCAGCACAGGTCTCTCTAGCTTTCTTGCTTCCTATTTCACAATGTGATATTAGTTTTGAATATGGTTATGCTACCATGCTGTCATGGATAATATTATTATTTACTTGCCTGGATTTAGTCTATTCATGGAAACATACCCTGGGTGTGACTATGAGAGTGATTCTAACTCTCCTCCACTGCTGGTGGGAATGCTAGCTTGTACAACCACTTTGGAAATCAATATGGCACTTTCTTAGAAAATTGGGAATCAATCTCCCCCAAGATCCAGCTATACCACTCTTGGGCATATACCCAAGAAATGCTCAATCATACCACAATGGCACTTGCTCATCTATGTTCATATCAGCATTGTTTGTAATAGCCAGAACCTGGAAACAACCTATACGCCCTTCAACTGAAGAATGAATAAATAAATTGTGGCACATAGACACAATGGAATACTACTCAGCAGAGAAAAACAATGACATCATGAGTTTGCAGGCAAATGGATGGAACTAGAAAAAATTATCCTGAGTGTGGTAACCCAGAATCAGAAAGAGAAACATGGTATGTACTCACTCATAGGAGGATACTAGATGTAAAACAAAGATGACTAAACTGCTACTCACATCACCAGGGAGGCTACCTAGAAAACAGGACCCTAAGAAAGACACAGGGATTGCCCAATGGCAGAGAAATGGATGAGATCTACATGAGCAAACTGGACGTGAGTGGGGGTAATGAAGGGCAAGGTTCGAGGGAAAGAGAGCTTAGGGGAGCGGGAGATCCTGGCTGGATCAAGAACAGATAGGGAGAACAAGGAATAAGAGACCATGATAAATGAAGACCCCATGGGAATAGAAAGAAGCAAAGTGCTAGAGAGGTCCCCAGAAATCCACAAAGATACCTCTACAATAGACTACTGACAATGGTCGAGAGACAGCCCGAACTGACCTACTCTGGTGATAGGATGGCCAAACACCCTAATTGTTGTGCTAGAAACCTCATCCAATGACTGAGGGAACCGGATGCAGAGATCCACGGCCAGGCCCCAGGTGGAGCTCTGGGAGTCCAATTAGCGAGAAAGAGGAGGGTTTATATGAGCAAGAATTGTTGAGACCAAGGTTGGATAAAGCACAGGGACAAATAGCCAAACGAATGGAAACACATGAACTATGAACCAATGGCTGAGGAGCCCTCAACTGGATCAGGTCCTCTGGATAAGTGAGACAGTTGATTAACTTGATCTGTTTGGGAGGCATCCAGGTAGTGGAACCAGGACCTGTCCTCAGTGCATTAGCTGGCTGTTTGGAACCTGGGGCTTATGCAGGGACACTTTGCTCATCCTGGGAGGAGGGGACTGGACCTGCCTGGACTGAATCTACTAGGTTGAGCTGAATCCCCAGGGGAGTCTTTGCCCTGGAGGAGATGGGAATGGGGGTGGGATGGGGGGAAGGCGGGGTGGGGGAGGGAGGACAGGGGAATCCGTGGCCAATATGTAAAATTAAATCAAATTATAAAATTAAAAAAAAAGTTTAACTGAAGAGGGGGAAGATCCACCCTAAATGTGGTCTGTAGCATCCTACCAGACAAGTGGAGGTGGAGGCAAGGACTGAATGAAAAGGACAAAATGAGCTGAGTACAGCATTTCTCTCTCTCTCCTCTCTCCCCTACCTCTCTCTCCTCTGTCTCTGTCTCTCTCTCTCTTTGTCTCTGTTTCTGTCTCTTTCTCCTCTCTACTTCTGGGAGACAAATACTAAGTGATCAGTCACTTTACCTTCCTGTTGCCAGGTCATTCCTGCCATGATGGACTGAACCCTGAAACTGTGACCAAAAAAACTCTTTCTCCCTTAAGTCACTGTGTGCCTGCTATACAAATGCAGGCTGTCTGGTTATGTCATAGCTGGCACCAGGACAATGGCACCATGTTCCTGAACTGATACAAATGTGAGCTAAATAATCCTCCAGGTTATTTTGTAACAGAAACAGGAAAGCAGCAATGTATTCCCTCCACTCCAATCACTGAAGAGAGCTGACAGCCAAAATCACATCTGTGTTTACTCACCTGGAGAAGTACCCCATTGAATGTCCCTCTCCTCCATCCTCAGCTCCTCTTCTTGCTCCAGGTGTGAGATGAGGTTGGGTTTGCCAACCTGATACCCTACTCACGGGGAAAGATACATGTTGAAGGAAGACCTTGCAGAGGACAACCCTTCCATTAGACTGGGGTCAACAATTTGGTCTTCAGGGTTTTCTGAAGGTGGACAGGCTGACTTAGGAGCAGCAAAATGATGGTGTCACATTTCTAAGGAACACAGTAAAAATCTTCCATAAAAACCAAACCCACATATACTCATACATTTTGCCATCCAAAAGAAGGAGGATTTTTGTTTTGTTTTGTTTTAAGTGCTGGGAATGGAAACCAAGGCCTTACATAATCTAGAAAACAACTCTACCAGTGAGCTATACCTCAGACAAGAATGGAAACTTTTAAAGATAAGTTTTTATAATTTTAAATTTTATTTATTTTAATAAATTAATTTTTTTCTGTGTGTGTGCTTACCCATATTCAGAGGTCACATGAGGTTATTGGGCATCCTGATCTATCACTCTACTTCATTTTCTGGAGAAAGGGTGTCTCACTGAACTTGGAACTAGGCTATTGTCCAATAATCTCCAGCAATTATTTTGTCTCCACCTTCCATATCTATGGAATTTACAGATGTTATCTGCAATGATAACCAGCTTTGCATGTGGCTGCTAAGAATTTGAACTCAGGTAATAATAATATACAGTAAATCATCTTACTCACTGACCATTCTCCATCAACAAGAATGGGGACTTCTTACTTTAGAAACTTACGGTTAAGCTCAGTCATATACTTGAAAACCTCCAAGCTCAAATGTAACGAACAGGTCCTACTACCAGAGAACCTATGAGGGTGGGTACCAGTTCTGCTTGTTCTTAACTTTGTTACAAACTCCATCAATGTCTTGGGTCAGAACAAGTACTAGATAAAACATCTTATCCCTAAACAAGTGAGGGAATGATGGTAGCCTTACCCAGTGAAGTCAGGTTGCTATAATTCTCCAGCATTACATCTTTGTATAGTTTTCTCTGGGAAGAATCTAGCAGGGGCCACTCTTTCTCAGTAAAATCCACAGCAATATCTTGGAATGTCACGGACTCCTGGAATACCATACACATTTGGGGTCAGTGAGCAACCTGCTCATAAGAAGACAACAGGGGCAGAACATGACCATGAGAGATCTGATATGTGACTTCAAGATATGGTCTGCTGAAGGTTTCTGTATATGTGTTGTAAGAATATTCCCACAATGTCTCTTCCTTTTGAGGAGATCTTAATCTGTCTTACAGCTACAAATACAACTCTGACAAGAAGAAAATTGCTTTCATCTTCTAGGGCAGCTGAGAGCTTGTAGTTTTACTACCTTTCTGACTTACAGTTGATTCTGAGCACTATGCAAACATAAGAGAAACACTTGCTTCATAAATCACTTCCTCTAACTTCCCTAGTGGTGATTACAGTCACTTAACTTTCTTGTTGTCCTGGTCCTTGACCAGGCATTCACTGACCTGGATGAGTATCTAAAAGCGTTCCAACATGGAATGGTGGTGGTGAGGGTGTCCTAAATGTACGTGTCCCACCCTTGGGCCTTGAAATCTTATGTACCTGAGAAGAAACCTGAGTTGGTGTATCAGGCTCTGGAGCACAGCAAGCAAACCAACCCAAATTCTGCTGACGGGAATGGTATTTTGAAGGAAGAGGAAGTTCTGATTCCTGGCTACCTGGAGAGCCCTCAGAGGACATAGCTAAGACAAGAAAATAAAATCCTTGAGGTTCATCTGTTCTCTCAGTAAGCATACTCAAAAAAACTCACACACACACACACACACACACACACACACACACACACACACACACACACACACACACACACACCACACCCCACCCCATATACCCCTCTGCTTATTCACAAACAAGGACAGAAAAGAGGATGTTGGTGATATACAACTCTGAGCAGCAATGTATCCTGTACATGACTTGCTTAGGTACATGTATGACTTTCAGGTATTTTTTTTTTAAATTTTGGCATCTTTGCATAAATATAATGACGTATCTTCAAGATGTGAGACTCATGTATAAACAAAAAAGATTCATTTATGCTTTACAGTTATACACATAGCTGAAGATCATTTTAGGTACTTTTCCAACACAGTTATTTTGACTGCAACCTATCATTTGAGGTAAGATATAGAATTTTCCATAAGTGGCATCATAGCTATCCTCACAAAGATTCAGAATTGGGATTTTCAGATTAGGGATGCTCAATCCCTAATGTCCCATTTTTCTCATTGAGAAAACTGAAGTCCCAAGACTAAAGCTGTTGCCTCTCTCAAATTTTTCAAAACAATAGATCACATGAGGTGAAATTTCACCTTTACCTTCTTCACTATTTATGTCAACTATATACATGCTCTTCTTTGTCCCAAGCCCACACATGCCCATAGTCAGTCACATGAACTACCATCGTTCAGTTCACCCATCCTGGCTCAACAGCTTACATAGACACGTCTCCTCTATCTTAGGCATGGCCAGAGACATATGTGCTCATTCACTGAGGGCAAGAACAAAAGAACTCACCAAACGTGGGAGACACACCCAGGGTAGCCATCCTTTGGGGGCACAGGCAACCTTAGCTGAATGTAGGAGTACCTGCCGAGGCACTGCGTTTCACAGCTGACAACCCGCACAAGGGCACTTCAAAGGCTGTCTCTCTTACTCAGCGAGGAGAATTCTGAGTTTTGTTTCTTGCCATCTCCTTTTGACCCATAAGCTGTCTGATAATGGGCCAACATCAACCTACATAAAGAGAAACTCAAAGCATTTCCACTAACATCAGGAACAAGACAAGATTGCCCACTCCCTCCATACCTATTCAATTGAAGTCTTAGCTAGAACAATAATACAACTGAAGGAGATTAAGGGAATACAAACAGTAAAAGGAGTTAAAGGATTTTTTAACCACAGATATGATTTTATATACATATATATATATATGTGACCCTAAAAATTCCACCAGGAAATTCTGACAGCTGATAATCACTTTCAGTAAAGTTGTAGGATACAAAATTACTACACAAAAATTAGTTTCTACCTATGCACAAATACAAATGGACTGTGAGAATTATCAGGGAAGTAATACCTTTAACAATAGCATATATATCCTATATATATATTATACATGTATATATGCTAGATTACGAATATAAAATATCCTGAATAATAAAAGAATTGCTGGAGGTATAACCATTCTCAATTCTCAAATTGTACTACAGAACTACAGTAATAAAAACAACATGATTTGCCATAAAAAGATACACAGATAAACGGAATCATATTTAACACTCAGACAAGTCCACACACCAATGAACACGTGATTTTTGATTGAAAAAAAAATTGAAATACACTTTGGGAAAAAAGACAGCATCTTCAACAAATGGTGCTGGTCAAACTAGATGGCTGCATATAGAAGAATTCAGACAGAACCCTACTTTCCACCTGCACAAAACTTAACTCTAAATGGATCAAAGACCTCAACGTAAGGCCAGATATACTGAATCTGATAGAAGAGAACATAGGGAATAGTTTTGAACTCACTGGCACAGAAGACTTTCTGAAGAGAACAACAACAGCAGAAGCAACAAGAATAATTAATAAATGGAACCTCATGAAACTGAAAAGCTTATGTGTGGCAAAGGATACCATCACTTGGAGGAAAGATTTTTACCAACAACATTTCTAACAGAGAGCTAATATCTCAAATATATAAAGAAGTAAAAAAAAAATCCTGGACATCAAAAAAAAAAAAAAACAAATAACCCAATTTAAAAATGAGGTACCAATCTACACAGAGTATGCATTCTTAAAAGAGGACACACAAATGGCTGAGGAGCCCTTAAAGAATGCTCAACATTATTAATCATCAAGAAAATGCAAACCAATACAACTTTGAGATTTTATCATATACCAGTCAGAATGGCCAAGATCACTATAACAAATGACTGCTCATGCTGGTGAGGATATGGAGTAAGGGGGACACTCATCCATTTTGCTGGTGGAAATGAAAGCTTATACAACTATAATGGAAATCAATATAGTTCCCCAGGAAACTGGGAATATATCTACCTTGAGATACATTTACACCACTCTTGGGCATATACCCAAAAGATGCTTCATCCTATTATAGAGACACATGTTCAACTACTCAAAATAGCCAGAAATTGAAACAGCCTAGATGTCCCCCAATAGAATAGACAAAGAAAGCATGGTATATTTACACTATGGAATACTACTCAGCTGTTAAAGCACTAATGCAATTTCCAAGTATATGGGTGGAGCTAGAACAAGTCATCCCAAGTAAAGTAACCTAGACCCAAAAAAGACAATTATGGTATGTATTCACTTATATGTGGATATTAGCTATTAAATCTTCAATAAGGAGGCAACGATCCACAATCCACATAAGCACAGAGATTAGGTACTACAAGGGGAGGAATGGATCTCCCCAAGTAGAAAAAATAGAATAGATGGTCATGGATGGATTGGGGGTAGGTCTAGAACAGGAGGATCAAATAGGGAGAGGGAGGGAAGAAATATGAGGAGGGACAGTCAGTACTAAGGGCCATTTGAAGGGTCCTGTCATAACCCAACACAGTAGAAGTTTTATAAAATATATACACGTATGAAAGTGATCTAAAAGGAATCACCAAATAATGGGAGATAGAACCTCAACCTGGCATCTCTCATTACCAAGTCAAGCTTCTAGTTCTGAGGATGGGTTACATATAATTGAGTTTTTGACCAAAGAGACCCCCATGGAAATATCTAAACAATCCTGGCTATTTCCAAGGCTATTTATTGCTCTTTACAAACTGATGTTGCTGAGGACAACACCTAAGTAACTCATTAAACAGGGAGAAGTTGGGTGGGGCCCAACTAGAGCCTTAACCCCTACTGACTAGTGTTCATGGTACTGAACGTACTCTGCCCGCTACCAAACAAGACAGGTAAACACCAAGTCAGCTACAAATCCTAACGGTGTCCCGTGTACAAGGTGTGCTAGCACAACAGTGGCACAAAACTAGTGGGAGCAACCAACCAATAAATGACTGGAACTAAAACTCACTCCATGAGAGGAATATATCCCTGATGTTGCTTGAGTGGCCAAGAACCTGAAATTACACAGGCAGGAACATAGTGGAACACCAAATACTATTCTTCTGATAGAATGCAACAATAAAATGACTTCTAAGGACATTCTGTTATACTCATAGATCACTGTCTGCACAGTCATCATCAGAGAAGCTTCTTCCTCTTGTGGACAGGGACAAATACAGACACCCTCAATGAGCAGAAAGCGGGAGACTTTGGAACACTCAATCCTAAATGGGATACCTCCATCAAATCCCTCCCAACAGGATTGAGGGAATCCCATGGAAGAGGAGGTGAAAAGACTGTACCAGAAAGAGGGGCTGGAGGACACCAAGGAAACAAGGCCTTCTAAACACGGCAGACCAATCAATGCACATAAGAACTCAGAGATTGTGGTAGCATTCATAGGGCCTATATGGGTCTGGGCTTGATGGGGTCTCAGCACTGAGAGGGAAAGTGGACACCAGCTCCATCCATAACCCAGATGCTATCTCTAATTGACAACTGCTTGCATAAGAAATATTAGTTTTCTCCAATGGAGTCTCACTGGAGAAACAAATCACTCTTAAGGGTAGGTGTGGTGGTATTGTGTTCCCCAAAATATTGTGCACCCTAATAAACTTATCTGGGGTCAGAGACAGAACAGCCACAATATTAAACATAAAGGTTAGGCAGTGGTAGCACACGCCTTTAACCCTAGCATTCCAGAGGCAGAAATTCATGTGTTCAAGGATACAGTCAAGCATGGTGACTCATGCCTTTAATCTCAGAAAGCGAGCCTTTAATCCCAGGGAATGAGGCAGAAAGCAGAAAGGTATATAAGGCGTGAGGCCCAGAAACTAGAAGCATTTGGCTGGTTAAGCTTTTAGGCTTTTGAGCAGCACAGTTCGGCTGAGATCCATTCAGATATGAGGACACAGAGGCTTCCAGTCTGAGGAAAGAAGATCAGCTGAGAAGTTGGCCAGGTGAGGTTAGCTGTGGCTTGTTCTATCTCTCTGATTTTTCAGAGTTTACCCCAATAACTGGCGTCAGGTTTGATTTTATTAATAAGACTCTCTAAGATTCCTGCTACAGGTAGGCCTCAGAGCCAGCAGTAGATAACCAACAGAAAATGGAACAAAAAGAGGTGGGGGAAGAAATAGTAAATATGATTTTAAAAAAACTGCCAAAAATTCATAACAATGTTAAACGTAGGGAAACTTAGAAGATTCAAAATAATGGTCTTTAACAACATGAAAAATGACTACAGTATACACAGAAAAGTCAAAGGAACACAAGAGGGCTAGAAAAAAATTTGGCATGGCATGTATAGACAAATAATCTTCCTTCCTTCCTTCCTTCCTTCCTTCCTTCCTTCCTTCCTTCCTTCCTTCCTTCCTTCCTTCCTTCCTCCCTCCCTCCCTCCCTCCCTCCCTCCCTCCCTCCCTCCCTCCCTCCCTCCCTCCTTCCTTCCTTCCTTCCTTTTGCTTTTTCAAGACAAGGTTTTGTTTTTGTAACAGTCCTGGCTGTCCTGGAACTCGCTCTGTAGACCAGGCTGTCTCAAACTCACAGAGATCTGCCTGCCTCTGCCTCCCAAGTACGGGGATTAAAGATGTATGTCACCACTCCCAGCAACAAATAATTTTTCAATAAGAGCACAAAGCAATCCAATACCTAAGGACCTTTATGATCACTGTTTAGAAGATTTATTCATTTCATTATTTGAAAAAGTAAGGTGACCTTTATTTTCATTACAGACACAAAAATGGTTCTAAGTTAAAAAACAAATCACTAAAAAGGTTTTCTTTTTAGTGATTAATTATGCACCAAGTATACAACACCAAGAATACAATCAGAAAGATTATCTTCCAATAAAGATTATCTTCAACAGCTTGAAGAATTTAGGTTACTACATGTGTAGTCCCAGATACTAAGGAGGTGGAGGCAGGAGGAGAGAGAGCAAGCAGGTAAGATAGGAAAGGAGAGACAGAGGAAGGGCAGGGATAGAGGAAAACAGAGGAAGAAGAAAACAATTTAAAGGAGTATGCAACAGGTGTGATACGGAAAGGGGTGAAATATTAACCAGTCTTCAAAGGAATGAAGTTCTGATACACGCTCTGACACATGGAAGTAGACAACTGTGCTAAAAGACATTAGCAAGGCAAAGAAGGGTAGACGTGTGATTTCACTTACATGAGGTTCATGAAGTCAGACTCACTCATGAAGGGAAAAAGCAGAGTGTTTTCGCCAGGGGCTGTGGAGAAAGCAAGGGAGGAGTTACTCTTTACTGAATTCCCAGTTTCAGTTTAAAATGATAGAAAAGTTCAAAAGTTACATTAGGGAATGTAGTCCATTGTGAATGTATGGACCACCTCTGAACTGAACAATAAGGGCTATTGTTTTATTTCATCTCAAAAAAAAATGACTGATTGATTTTTATGTGTATGAGTGTTTTGCCTGCATATATGTATGTGCCATGTGTTCCTGGTACCTGTAAAGATAAAAAAAAAAAAAAAAACAGTGTCATATCCCCTGGAACTGGAGGAATGGTTTTGAGTTGCCACAGGGTCTTGGGAACCAAACAAAAGTCCTCTGCAATACCAAGTGCTCTTACCTGCTGAACTAGACCTCCTAACACTTATTTTATCTCAACACTTAAAGTGTTAAAAACTATTGCACGGAAGGATAACTAGAGATAGCAATAAAAAAATTTACACATTTCGAAACCTAGAAGAAAATGTTTTAGGCATTTTTGCAATTACTACAAATGTTTAAAGAAATATTTATTTCAACTTAAGTATTAATTCCCTTCATTGTTACCCTGACAATATGTACAATTTTAACTGAATATGAGAATTTAAAATTAATTTTTTGAAGTTACAGTATAATTACATTATTTCCCCCTCCTTTCAATCCCTCCTGCATAAACCTGCATTCTTCTTTCAAATTTATATGATGCTTTATAGGTAAAAAATCTAATAAACCACATAAATTGACTTAAAGACAAAAATCACATGATCATCTCAGTAAATCGAGAACAAGCATTTGGAAAAGATACTCCATTATAAAAGTCCCAGAGAATTTAGTCCCAGAGAATTACCTCCCACAATAAAAACTACTTATGAGAAACCAATGCCCAACATCATCCCAAGTGCAGGAAAGCTTGAGGCAATTAAACTGAAGCCAGGAACCAGACAGGGATATCCACTGTTCCCACCCCTTTTCAAGATATGCTCAAAGTACCCGAGGAATAGGCAAGAAAAAGAAATTAAAAGGATACAAATAGTGAAGGAAGAAGTCACACTATCCCTACTTATGGATGACATGATACTACAGACTACAGATTCCCCAAAATTCTACCAGAAAACTTCTAGAAAAAAACAACAAAAACAAAAAACAAATTCAGCAATATGGTAGGATATAGAATCAAGCTGAACATCTTAATACCTTTTTATACACCAACAACAAACATACACAGAAGGAGATCATGGACACACTTCCATTCATAATGGCCTCAAAGAAAATGAAGTATCTAGGAATAAACCTAAGCTTTAAACCTCTGAAGAAAGAGATAGAGAAAGATACTAGAAAATGGATTAGTTGAGTTAACATTATGAAACTGACCATTATACTAAAAGCTACTTACAGAGTCAATACAATCCCAACCAAAAGCCTTCCATTGTTCTTCAAAGAAATAAAAATATTATAAAATTCATATGGAACCACAAAAGGATACCCAAAACAAAATGACTAAAAGGAACAAATGTGAGAAAAATTGCAATTCCAAATCTTCTACATTAGAGAGCCATAGTAATGGCACCAAAATAGATGTGTAAACCAATGGAACACTACCAAAGACACAAACATGAGCACACATGACTTCAGCCACTAAAGAGTTGACAAGTAGTCCAAAAGCATATGCTGAAGAAAGCTTCTTCAAAAACTTGTGCTGTGAAACTGGATGTCCACATGCAAATGCTTCTCACCTTGCACAAAAACTAACTCCAAATGGATTGAAGGCCTAGGTGTGAAATATGAAACTCTTAAACTGCTAGAAGCAAACACAGGCAGTACCTCATAGGAGAGGTGGAGAAAAGGACTTTCTGAATAAGATTCCATTTGCCTAAGAATTAAGGCCAACAATTGACAAATGGGACCTTATGAAACAAAAAACCTTCTGCACAACTACAGAGATAACTAGGTGAAGAGAAAGCCCACAGAATGAGAGAATCTTTGCCAGGTACAAATCTGACAGAGGATTAATATCCAGAATATACAAAGAACTCAAAAAGTAAAAAAAAAAAAAAAAAAAAAAAAAAAAGATTCGTTTGAAAAGTGGGAACCAAATAAAGTTCTCATCAGAAGAAAAGACAATAGCTAAGAAATATCTCAAAAACTGCTCACTGTCCCTAGTGATTAGAGACGGAAATAAAGATCAAGAAAAACCTTTGAGATTTCATCTCACCACAGTCAGAATGGCAAACGACAACAAAGGTTGGAGTGTGAGGAAAACAGGACCATCATCCACTGACGGTGGGACTGCAAACTGGCGCAGTCACTACAGAAATTAATGAGAAGTCTCAAAAATCTCAAAATACATTCATCTTATGATCAGCCTTTGCACTCCTTGGCACATGCCCAAATGACTTGACATCCAACTCCACAGCTGTTTCTTTTTAGCCATGTTCAATGTTGCTTTATCCACAGTTGCTTGGAAATGGAAACAACCTAGATGTCCTACAACTGATGAATGTATAACTGGTACATATCTACTATAGAATTCTATTTAGCAAAGAAAAATGAAATCATGAACATTGCAAGTAAACAGATGGAACTAGAAAATATACTAAATTAAGGAAACCCAGACCCAGAAAGACAAACAGCATGTTCTCTCTCATTGGACATTCCTAACTCAAAATCTTCAAATATGAGTGTATACCCTACAGTAACTATAGGAACCTGAAAAGTAAAACCAGGCTATTGTCAAGAAAGGTAGTTTGGGAAGCTATAATAGAGAGTGAATGGCAGTGTAAAAATGACCTAATCAGGGAAATAGCAAAAGGAGGGCTCTTTAGGGAGGGAAAGGAGGTAAATACAGAAGAGGTAGGTACAGGGCAGAGGGGAATAGCAGAATACAAGTGATCTGATAGGTAGAATGAAAAGGGGAAATTTTAAGGAGCAGGGAGGGAGGTAAATTCAGAAGATGAGGGAGCAGGGTAAAATAACAATAATGATGTCTAAAAAAGCCACAATAAAAATCATACTATTAACTGTTTTCCTTAAAAAAAAAAACGATAGTCCACATAATCTGTGTATAAATATACACAGACATTTTTAGTGAACTTTTCTCATCTGGTCTGTGTGTTCTCCTTCCAAGAGCCAAAAACCACCTAACTGTTGTTAGGTCACAAAACAGCACCCCCGCCCCCCCCCCCAATGGCCGTGCTAATGACAATGATTCAATTCTAACCTGAGCTGGTTCTGCCAGGAAACAGAAACCTAAAGCACTTCTCAGAAGCCCTTAAAGGCTGGCTGAGTGCTCCTGACCACAACTCTCAGCACCACCGCAGTCTGACAGATTCCCCAGGCTACCCACCTGGCTGTCCCACCTTTCAAGGTCCCCCTCATCTACCCTTATAAAACCTAACAAGCGTTTGCAGCTGGGTGCTGTCCTCCACTGTCTGAGGCAGTCCGGCAAGTTTTGTTTTTAATAAACAGTTTCAAGCTGCACCATTTACACTAACCAAAACCCCAATACCAGACAAGGGGAACCCTCTTTTGGGTTGCTGACCATGGCTGTCCAAGAGACTCCCCAAATATACAGAGTACTGCTGTTGCCCTTAGTCGCCCTGCAAAGGTGCAAGGTAGAAGCCCATTGCTGAAGGTACCAAGCACTTGAGACACAGGCTCCGGAGGCCCCTGAGCTGGAATTGACCTGAATGCCTTCCTAGGAGAGCTTTCATTGTACAGGATTTATGGTGTGGTGAGCTTCCTCCTTTACTATAGGAGAGAAGCAACCTACAGTCTTACTCAGATATGACGCATGATCCACAAGACCAGCATGATATGATAACCCTAAAGGGGCAGCAGTTGCACACATACCTTGGCGGTAACCAATAGCTTTCTAATTGAATTTAAGACTTGCTCCAATAAAGGGAAACCGTGGCTAATACTGGAAACCTAACTAACTTCTCAGTGTTAGTCATGAATGGATCTTGGAGGAGAACCTATAACCCACACTTCATAAAAAAGCAAAGTCTCTAACTACATTCTGAACATTTATTCTTATACCTACAGATAAGTGTAGTCCTCATCTGTCATCAAGAAAACTTCTCTTTGCAACAGAGACTACTACAGAAAACTACAACCAATAAAAATGAGTTGTAGAGTCCAGACTCAAAAGACTCCTGCACCTAAGGCTCAGAGATCATTTAGGAAAGTTGGGCAGAAAAACTGTAATAGCCAGAAGATCAGGAAGCTTGCTAGGAGATTTTGTTTCCTATTGGTCCCCCCCAATAAAGTCTCACAATTATGACTGCTCAAATGTGAGCTGAACGAGAACGGCACCAATGCACCACCAAAGTGGATGGGGAAAAGTCCATAAAGCCTCAACTCTACAAACTACAGGCAACCAAGGAAAGCTGGAAACAGGAGGGGTGGCCCTCCCCAGGGAAGAGCAAACCAGCTGGTTGTCCAGTGCCAGATGGTCAGGCTTGAAACTATATATACCAGTAACATTATATGGACTGAGCAGGCTACGTTTAAGACTAATATGTACATACATATATGCATGTGATAATAATTAATGAAAAAATAGGCCATGATTTGAAGGAGAGTGGGGAGGGGTATATAGAAGAGTTTAGAAGGAAAAATGTAAAAGACTGTTTCTACATGCTGGTAACTTTGTAAGATTTGCATGGTTGAAAATCCAAGGAGAAACCAGGCAGCAAGTCCTTGGAAAAATACAGCACAGTACCTCAGGACACAGACCAAAAGGACAAGAATTCTGTGAGGATGCTCCATTCCGCCAGTATCCGTAGGACTACAACATCACATTTGCTATCAGAACCTACTGTGGGCCTCATCACCTGTGGCCTTTGTGGAGGATCTTCCGGTATTTGAACTGGTTCCCTGGCACAGAAACCCTCCATGGCCAATTGCACACCTGCTTCTTTTCCTTTTCCCAGGAACTCCTGCTTCCAGCAGCCATAGGCAACTTTGTAGAACACTGATCTCAACGGGATCCCAATCTTGTCTGAAAGACAACAGAACAGCACAAATCCATAACTATGACTCAAACTTCCCTTTTCGGCCTAATACAATGAGAATAAAATACGAAAATAAAAAAATTACATACATTTCTGTGATAGCTTGAATGTAATTGGTCCTCATAATCTAATAGGGAGTGAGTAGCACTAATTGAAGGTGTGGCTTTGTTGGAGGGAATATGGCCTTGTTGGAGGAAGTGTGTCACTGTGGAGTCAAGCTTTGAGGTTTCCTTAACTTAGGGTACCTCCCAGACTGTGAGTCAACTTCCTGTTGCCTGCAAGATGTAAGAATCTCAGCTATCTCTCCATCACATCTGCCTGCATGCCACCATGCTCCCTGCCATGATGATCATGGACTGAACCTCTGAAACTGTAAAGGAGGCACCCCAATTAAATGTTTCTTTATAAGAGTTGCCGTGGTCATGGTGTCTCTTCATAGCAATGAAAACCCTAAGACAAATACATATTTTGTATACAAAATATACATTCCTGTATATTTTATTGAAAATGGAATTTAGAATCAACTAAAGCATTTGTAAAATAAAACATTCTTGATGGTTCTCAGTTTTAATAATATTTAATTAATTTTTTGAGAATTTCATAGTGTATTTTGATCATACTCCCCACACTACCCCACAGCTCCTTCTCCCTACCCTCCTGTAATTCATGTCATAATTTTTATAAAGAATACACTATCTTGAAGCAAATATCCTCATCTCAGGCTCTCAGTCTTCCTTGGCAATGCCAAGTGTCTCGGAGCTGCTGCCTGACAAAGATCACAGTGCTTGGACAACGTGGACTGACCCTTCCCTGCCCTTGGTGGAATTTGCTGCACAACTCTCGCCTATGTCTTTGGCCCCTCACCAAGGGCGAGAACTGGGACAACGTAAGAATTCTTATAAAAGCCGATGTTAAGAGTAAAACTTACGTGCTGTGGAATGTCATTCTGTATGCTGTGAATGTATGTTGCTCTGATTGGTTGATTAAAAAAAAATGCTGATTGGCCAGTAGCCAGGCAGGAAATATAGGCAGGATAAGCAGACAAGGAGAATTCTGGGAAGAGGAAGGCTGAGTCAAGAGTCACCAGTTAGACACAGGAAGCAAGATGACAAGGCAAAACTGAGAAAAGGTACCAAGCCCCATGGCTAAACATAGATAAGAATTATGGGTTAATTTAAGTGTAAGAGCTAGTCAGTAATAAGCCTGGGCTAATGGCCAAGCAGTTGTAATTAATATAAGTCTCTGTGTGTGTACTTGGGGGATGCGAGTCGGAAAGATTTGTCCCGACTGCCAGCTGGCCAGGACACAGGAAAACTTCCAGCTACACTTATGGTGATTCCCTGGGAGAATTAGCTATGAAAAAAATTGAGTATTCCATAGAACTTATTAATTAAATGGTATTAATAAGCATGAGACATAGGGTCTGGAACAAATTATTTAAGAAGAAAAACTTAGGGAAATTTTAGAAGCTGACAAACTATAACTGAATTATTAGATTCTCATGCTTTGCCCCAGAACTGTTTTCTCCAACCATTCCTAAGCTTAGGCGCAGGGGTTTACATGTTACTCTACTAAATGCTCTGTGTTCTATGTTTAAATATTTAGAATGTTTATAATTTTTCACAAATATAAAAACTGCACCTACAATAAATCTGTGAAGCTGAAAGTATATATTATATTAAATATTATTAATTAAATATTATTAATATACCTTTCCCCCCTTAGAATGAATATCTAGATGACAAAATGCTTGAGCAGTATTTATGAACATGCTTAAGCCTTTTGTTATGTGTTGGAAAACTATCTTCTGAAATGGTTTCATTTGCAGCCCCTTTAGCTGTGTTCATATTACTTACACATGAGGGAAAACACCTGACTTGCCAAGCTGATGAATTTGTTTTGGAATCATTAAAACTGGGCAAGAGATACAAAGTAATAGTTAAGAACAGAACAGAATTTTATAGCTAGCCTGTTAACATGAAAATATGAAGAAAAGGTATCAATGGATGATGTAATTTAATGATGGGAGAGCTTGCCTGGCATTGGTAAAGGCTCTGGGTTTAATATTCAGCATTGCAAAACAAAATGTCTGGGGAGATGGCACAATAATAAAGTGCTTGCCATACGCACCTAAGAACATGATTTCAGATTCTACCACCAACAGAAAAAGCTGGCCATGGCAGTGCAAGTCCATGATCATATCACTGGAAATGAGAAGATGGTATCAACTTAGGACCTTGGGAGGCTTACTGGCCAGCCAGTCTAGCCAAAACAGCAAGCTTTGGGTTCAATGACAGACTCTGTCTCAACATAGAAAAATAAGGTGGAGATTGATAAAGGCAGACACCCAACATCAACATCAACCTCTTGCCTACACGTATATGAGTGAGTATACCCATACACAGACATGTGCACATATTCACATAGACACAGGTGAAACAAGAAAGGAAAACAGAGACACAGAGAAAGAAAGAAGGGACCAACGTATTTAAATTATGTAGCCAACCTTGTCCTTTGTCTTTCTTTCCTACCTTTTCTATCCAAATGGTCAAATCCTGTCATTTCACACTCAAAATATCTGCAAAGTTCTGGCTATTCCTCAGCATCTACACTGTAACTGCTCTTCTAATTCTAAATAAGCCTGAATGGTCCCTAACTGGTCTCCTAAATCCTGTTGCTGTCATCAACATTGTAAAATATAGGTAATATCACATCTTTGCTGAAAACCTTCTGATGGTGTCTCATTTTCCTCAGAACAAGGTTTCATACCCCTGCCAACCCACCATGACTATCTTCCCAGTCACTAGCTTATGCTACTCAGCTCACACTGACTTCTTCAGAGCCTCATACCCCGAGACATGCACATCCTTTAGGCCCCTGGCAATTGCTATCTCTTCCTTCCAATCTTCTTCCCTACACTGTGTCTGCTTGGCTCTTCTCTTCAGGTTTCTTTATTAAGGCTTTTGAAACAGTACTTTCTATCTACTCCACTTACTATGCAGACCCTTGTCTGTTTTCATCCACATTTATTTTCCCCCAAAATACATATGTCCCCTTAATACACTTTACTAAGTTACAACAGGCTATATTTTACTACAAATAGATAAATATGGATGTGAATAATTAATAAAGTAGAATTTAGAACTGGGAATACAGTTTAGTGACAGAATGTTTACCTAGCAAGCATGAAGCCCTGAGTTTGAACCCAGAATAAAGAAACCCACAAAAATTTGAACACAATAAAGAAAGGTAAGGAGGGATGGAGGGATGGAGGGAAGGATGAAACAAGGTCTTGTAAACCTTGCTGTGATCATCCCCAGAGAAATGAAGATATTCGAAAGGGTCCCTGATACTCTCCCTTTTATTACTGGACTACTGAGACAATTCAATCCACAAAACAAAATCTGCCCAGGAATCTCATGCTGGGAAAAGGAATAGACTGAAGCCTAGTGCCGCTCAGAAAGGGAACTAGTCTTCAATAAAGAGGCTTCTGATGGGGCTAGAGAGATGATTCAGAGGTTAAGAGCCCTGGCCGCTTATCCACAGGACCTAGGTGCAATTCCCAGCACTCATATGGCAGATCAAGACTGTAACTCCAGTTCCAGGGCTTCCGAAAAGACACACATAGGCAAAATATCAATTCACATAAAATAGAAATAAATTATACAAATCTCTCTCTCTCTCTCTCTCTCTCTCTCTCTCTATATATATATATATATATATATATATATATATGTATATATATATATAGATAGATAGATAGATATAGATATAGATATATAAAATGAGGTTTCTGACAATTTATCAGATCACCTTGAAGGAAACACCACACATTCACTGGAATTGTTAATTATGCATACTTTGCCCCCTCTGCTTAAGCTGAAACCTCATGTCAGCACCAGTAGATGGACTTCCGGAGTCAATGCAACACTTTCTTTTTCTACTGTGGACTCAGTGAATGAATATCCCTTTCCCACTTTTTACTAGTATCTTTTCAAATGTCTTATTGAGAATGTTGACTAAGCCTAGTCTGCCAAAACTGGTAGGATCCAACCTCTGGCACTAACTCCAGCAATACTGCAAGTTCAAGCTGCCATAGTAGTGAATACTCTGAGTTGCCCAGGAATATCTTTTGGTTCCTGAATCACTGAAGCCTCTCACCATTTTGAGCATGTACAGGCAGAAGGTAGCACTTGGGGAACTGTTTGTTCTTTCTTCTACACTTTTGCCTACAAATGCTTACAGAAAACTGATCAGAGTTAGGCTATTGCTCCTGCTATCTCCAAAGATCCATAGAAAATGGCCAGGAGGCATTGCTTCCTACAATGGCTGGTTTAAAATGTCATCTTTCCACAACTAATAATCACCTGGGAGAGAGCCTCGAGTGAAGAATTCTCTGGCCCAGGCTGGGCTGTGGTCATGCAGGAGGAAAAGTAGCTTGACTGTTAGTTGACACAGCCCACTACGGCAGCACTATTTCACGGGCTGTGTAAGGGTCTAAGAAGCGAGCTGAGTACTAGGAAGCAGGTAGGCAGCAGCATGGATGCATCCTTTCGCTCTGCCCTTGGCTGTGGATATAATATGGCCAGCTGCCTTGCACCACCACCTCTGCAACTTCCCTGCAAAGACTGACTTGGAAGTGTAAACCAAACAAAGCCTCTCCTCCTTTTATGCTGTTTTTTGTTAGAGTCCTTGTCACAGCAAGAGAAACAAGACTAGGATGCCGTGCCTCTAACATACTACACAGTTTACTTGGTTAGTTCTTTCTCTATATTTCCAAACAGGCAATACGCTCCAAGTTAAGTTTTTACTTCTCTTCCTTGTTCACTGTTCTGGAGCTGGAGTGAAAACTCCTAACATAAAAGTAAAGAGTCAATAAAAAATGGGTAGAAATCGATCCTCACTTACTTGCATAGCAAGATAGCTTCTATGAGGCAAGTGGCTTGCAAGGATTACAAAAAACAAACAAACAAACAAACCAAAACCAAAAACAAACAACAACAACAAAAAGGTGTATAAAGAATCTGAAGGATTGGGAATAGTTTCAAAGGTCCTGCGATATGAACAGTAACCATGGTGCTAAGGCAGACTTACAGTTTAGCATAGCACCCTAAGCCTCATCATCTACTTCATGGAGCAAATTAGCCAGGTGGCTCAAACTGAGACAATGCCCCAACATCCAAGCAAGACCCGTGGAATATGTTCAATGTTCTACAGTAATGCAAACTCAAGAGGCCAACAGAGAGACTATTGGTGAAGAATGAAGGTCACCAACAAGAGACCTCGAATACAGTTGCAGCAGAAGATTGGCCGGGTAAAGGGCATATCGAGATATAGGTACAGTGACTATTAACCCAGAAGTTTTCTGCAAGATACATAGAACAAGACAGTGGTAATCAGAACGACAGCATCATGGATGAAGTGGGATGCAGAGTTTTCAGAGACACCAAACTTTAGATTCTATGGTACCTGCTTTTTAACACAATGAATATTATCCCCCTGGTTATTGTTTATTCAATTCTACTATTCAGATACATTTTTCTCTTCATTACGAACTGGGAGAAAATGAGGCTAACTAGGAGGAAATGGGGCTAACTAGGAGAAAATGGGGCTAACTAGGAGAAAATGGGGCTAACTAGGAGGAAATGGGGCTAACTAGGAGAAAATGGGGCTAACTAGGAGGAAATGGGGCTAACTAGGAGAAAATGGGGCTAACTAGGAGGAAATGGGGCTAACTAGGAGGAAATGGGGCTAACTAGGAGAAAATGGGGCTAACTAGGAGGAAATGGGCTAACTAGGAGGAAATGGGGCTAACTAGGAGTGGTGCCACTATCCCAGCTGGAATGCACAGGATAAGAAAGGTGCTACATTGAACTACCTTTGTTCCTTTCACTAGAGTACTGAACCCAAACAAATACTTTGAGTATCAGGTGTTGGCTGCGAGGAAGGACTTCACCCGGTACTTAGCAGAACTTACTCCTGTCCATGCCTTCCTTCTCACAATGACAGCAGCTATACCTCATTTGCTAAATTTATGATCCAAAATTGATTTTGGGATTCCAAACTATACATTATAAACTCCTTTTTTTGGTGGCTGCAATTCTTCCAATGTTCAATTTTATTTCCACATATGACTTGACAAAACAGTGTCAGGGCATTCGTATTTAATTGCAACTATTACATACAGAACAGCACTTTTACTGAGGTTTGCCCTTGTTGGGCCTATTTCAATCAGTGCTATTCATGCATGCAAACATACACAAAGCAGTGAAGAACACGACATGTTATTGTTTCTTCAATTCCACTACTACTCAAATTCATTTTTCTCTCCATGATGACCTAGACTAGAAAAAAACAATACAAGTTGTATTCTCAATATATCAATAATATATCAATATATCCACTGTGATCTAGACCATGTCCCAGGGGCTAAAAGGGAAGAGTGTTGGCAGTCTTTCTTACCCACCAGTTCCCAAATAACCTACACAGAGACTTAATATTAATTACAAATGCTAGGCCAATAGCTCAGACTTATTACTAACAAGCTCTTATATTTTAAGTTAGCCCATATTCCTTATTTACATTCTTGCCACATGGAGGTACTTTTATTAGTACAGCACATTCATCTGCTCCCTCTGTGTCTGGTTGGTAACTCTAGACTCTACCCTTCTTTATCCCAGCATCCTTATTTTGGTTGTCCTGCCTATACTTCCTGCCTGGCTACTGGCCAATCAGTTTTTTTATTAACAATGACAACAACATATTTTCAGTGTACAGGACTATTCCACAGCATTTCCCCCTTTTTGTCTAATTAAAATGGAAAGTTTTAATCTAAACATAGTAAAACTATACATAACAAAATAGTTATCAAGTGAGAATTAGTTATAATATCCACTCCATTTGTATATGGCAAAATTAAAGAAAATACTCTATTATCTATCTTATCTTGGTGAGTTTACATTTTTACATTTAATTTACCTAACTAATGAAAACTATAACAATACAGTCTTCAACTCCATCAAAGGCACCAGAAGGATATAATATTACCTAACAGCAGGGACATCTGCTGCCTAGACAGTCACCCTATGCTTCCTCTGTAACGTTGGGGCATCCATCTTTGGCTTACAGGCCTAGAATAACTGACAGAGACTTTTCTGAGAAGCAGGGAATTTTCAAGGACTGTCTTACCTTGTCTTGGCAATGTTCAGCAGTCACTTCTTATTTGTGTCCTACTGGTCTAGTTTTGACAATATATTGTCAGCAATAGTTTTTTGCACAAATAGTGTGAGATATGTTTCCAACAAAATGTCAAGAAATGAAATTCAAAAGAAACTGCTACATTAATCCATATATCAAAGGATTCATAATATACAATAAGCATATTTAGAAATTCAAGAAGTTCAAGGCCAGCTTGGGCTTCAAAGACCCTATCCCTGCCACACAAAATTAGATAAAAAGCCAGAAACGTATGAAACAGAAATTACATTTAATAAATTGGATTGTCTAAGTCAAGTAAAGTTCTAATGTTTTTTTTTTTTTTTTTTTTTTTTTAAATAAAATAAATAAGTATCTAAACAGGAGTGGTACACACCTGTATAATTCCAGCACAGAGGAAAGTTGAAACATGAAGATTATAAGTTTGAGAAGCCAGTCTGGACTACATTGTGAGAGCCTGTTTAAATAATAAAAAAAAAAGATTAATTATAAATATTAGGAATATGTAGAACACAATAAAATATAAGTGATTGTGAACAAACTTTGATTACATAACTTAAACATTATGTGGAAATAAAAACTTGCTAAAGAAATTATTGTAACAAAATAGAAAACATGGATACAACATAGTCTTTCAGAAACTCAAGTACAGATTTAAATAAAGTTTTCCCGAGCTGGGCATGATGGCAAAACCCCTTACAGAACTCAGGCCTCTGAAGCAGGAAGATTGGGAGGCTACAAAAGAAGACTGTACCTTTAAGACAAAAAAGTGCGTGTAAGCATGTCTAGGCACACACACGAAGGCCAGAGGACAACTACTGGGGATCAGTCCTCTCCTTCCACCTTGCTGAGTCACGGGCTCTCTGTTAGTTCTGCAGTGCTGTGTTTGCTAGGACACTTACACCCCCCTCCCACACCCACATACTTCTAGCCCATTTTACTGTCTTAGCCTTCCATTTTCCTTTAAGGGGTGCTGGGATTTGGCATGTGTACTCAGGTTGTCAGTCAGACCTGCTCTGCAAGTGATTCCACTCTTCGAGCCACCAGACAGGGTCTCATGCAGCCCAGGTTGGACTACAGAGATGCACACAGTCTACCTTGGCCCTGATCTCCTGATCCTCATACCTCTGCTTCCTAAGTGCTGAAATCATAGTGGTGCATCAACATGTCCAATAAATGGTGATATTCTTACCCCAAATATTCCAGATTTAGAGCAGGAAAAGCCTCTGCCTCATTTTAGGAGGATGGCTGGCATAAGCCTGAAATAGAAAAGGAAAACTTATCATAAATCATGCACACAAAAAAATAGCAAACTGAAGTTCCAAATATCAAGAGAATGTGTCCTTTCTAAATAAGTTAGTTACTTATATGAATTCAGTGTACCACTGAAGTCATTTGTCTTAATTCCACTATTCTTTGAACAACAACAACAACAAAAGAAAATGAACAAACAGTTATTTGTCTATTCATTCACTATATCATCATTATATTGGCTGAGACAAGGTACTTGAATTTATCAACACTAGAAAGACAGTGGGAAAAAAGAACAGAAAAAAAGAAAATACTTGGTAAAAGACCACAGCAATAAACCAGAAAAAGAGAAGAAGAAAAAGCAAGCAAATGGGCAAAATAAATAAATAAATAAATAGATAAATAAAATTCAATAAACACCTCCAGAAAAAGACAAGTTCCTTGACCTAAATAAACATAGAAAGAAAAAAATTCAAGCACATGGGAAGTTCATTTCACTTATAGTCAGAAGGGAAACAGGACCATCTATGATTTTGCTAGACAAATTCATTAATGTATTCCAAGTCTCCAGCCAAATCAGAATACAGCAAGTATAATTCAAGGGAAGCATACATATTTACTTATTTTTGTCAGGTGATAAAACTACTTTTGAATAACATCCAAAATATTATACTAAATTAGTAGAAATTTTTTTTATCAAGAATGTTGATCTCAAATTCAGTGAGTACAATTTGAAGAAAATGTAATTGGACACCCAAAGTCAAAGTTCTTAGTTATAAATAGTAACAGATTAACTATAAAACTCAATGGCACAAAAATGCCAACATTCTACAGACTTACAAACAGATTCAACAAACTTTGGGAACAGAAATCCCATATCTGGATTTCATAATCTCATTTGAAAATATAAGGTATGACATCGCTGAAAAATGACGACTACCTGTTGAGTACAAGATACTTAGAAATCTCTACATCACAAGAATGGCATGCTTGCATTGTTACGAACAACACGATTTTTATGAAAATACATAATAGTGCTTATTTGGGGAACAGTAAAATCCACATAGTTAGTTATAGGAGAGAGAGAAATATGCACTATAAGAAGAGCATACAAGCTTTTAAGGTTTAATGATCTCCATCATAGTCTAGTTTGTAAATTTGCTCAATGGTTACTTTTTAAATTTTTTCATAATATAAAAATAACCATTTTATTTCAATTGAAGTGTACAATTCACTGGCACCTAGTACGTCCATCATTGTGTAACCATTATCACTGATCTCTATAATCATGCTGATTGTTTACAGATACTGTTGTCATCTGCTAGACTGCAAACAAAAATTTGGCCTCTGCAGAGAATATACCTGTTGCTGTATCTTTAATTATAATTTTGAGTATGAAAGTTATGACCTTTTTTGCATGTCTATTGTAAAAGGATAAAGGACAGACATAACGGGAAAAATTCAAGACAAAACATTAGCGAATAAAGTATTAAATGAACTAACTTTCGAGTTAAATTGGCAGTATGTAAAACTAAATCACAACTATTTTTTACAAGTGATTTATTCGCATGAGGACTGTCAGCTAACAAACGCATAAAGTAACTGAAGATTTAACTTAAAATAGAAAAGGTATTATGCAAGTTTAACAGTAACAAAAACAGTGTGCTCATATCAACGACGGTTTTAGAAAGAACAATTCCTGTCATCCGGTCACCCATGAACACCCTGCTGTACGAATTTTAAAACCAGGTCGGCAGAACCTCCCTTTGTCACCTATGAAGTGTTCTAACCCCAGTTCTCCTTGGTCCAGCTATGGGGACCGAAAGGCGCTCCTCCTGCGGTTTCTGGTGTCCTCATCCCTGCCAACTACCTCCCTCTGCTTCCTGGAGCTAAAGGGTTAAGGGATGAGACCGCTGCTTACCGGACTGAGGGACTGAGGGTGGAATCCAGGAAGCGGAAGTCTCCGCAGCTAAGACCGAAGTTCTTAGTAAAAGTTCATGTAAAAGGTCCCCAACGCTTGAGCGAACAAATGGGTCCGGATAGATACAGGGGAGAAGCCCCTAAACATTATTTCACACATGTGTCTCACTTCAATTCCTTTCTTAGGCTAATGGCTTCAATTTCACTTCCTCTTCCGAAATCTCGCGGAAGTTCATTGGCTGTTTATAACGGGGAACATTCACGGTGTGCATTTTGGGAAATGAAGTTTGACAGCTTCGATGAACCCTGCAGTCTTGAGGAACTGAGAAATCTCGGGGAAACCAATCAATGGCTTCTAAGAAGAATTACAATCGAAATGGTTTATGGGAAATGTAGTTCTTAAGTTTGGCAGCTGTGAAAAGGACGGTTAAGTCTATTGTGTATATCAGGCATATTTTCCCAAGTTCTAATTGCCCCACAGCATCATATGCGCCTGTATTCAGCTTGTTCTTCTTTATACAATCATCAATCTGTCAGCAGTGACTCTTTCCACTTTAAATATTCTATATGCAATCACTAAGTTCAAATTTTCACTCAAAACCCGTACCTCTACCCCCAAAGCCAGATTATTTTAGCTAGAAGATATTTTATAAACATGTTAAAATACTGAAAATAGATGCCCAACATAAAATAATAGCAACTCTATTTACTTGTCTATTTCAAAATCAGTGTTAACACAAAATAGCTCTTGCCTCAGATAAATTTGTTCTGAACCAAATACCAGTGACCATGACCTAGAAACACCAACTGAGGATGTCACAAAAGATGTGTTTCACCACAGGACGGCACACATGAGATTTCATTAGTTGAAGAACGAAGAAAGTGGAACATCAAGAAGTTGCATAGATTAATATCTGCAGAAAAGTGGAGAAAACTGCTATACGTCTGGGCTGCTATCCAATAGCATTCTTAGTTTTTTGGATTGGTTGAGAATATTCACCCGTTAATAATACACACTGAAGAATTTTATAAAAGGTTGTTCAACCAAACACAGGGGTGGGCAATGATATAAAATAAGGATATTGAAAGTTGCCCAAAGTATTTTAGTTTTTGATCAATATTCTAACTCCGCATAAATTTTGAAACTCTTATGACCCTAGTATCTCTTCATTTTCAACATATCCTCCTGGCATGGGCCATGACACCAAACTGAAAATCATGAAGTCATTCAAGACTGAAAAATCTGCAAAGTAGGTATACATTTGAATTATTTCTTTCTTTTTGTCAGTAGGTAACCTTCATTTATGACAGTCAGCATTTTTTCATAATTTTACCTGTCTACCTGCATTCAATAATACACAAAACATCACTCATTTTACCATGAGTATGTATATTCACCATTAGCATCTAAAACACTGGAAGCTGAAAATGTCACCAGGTGGCATCTGAAGCCTGCAGTAGTTATTTCCTGGCCCTTGCTTAGAACCCTGTCACTGTTTGAATGAGAAATGACAGCCACAAGCTCACATGATTGAACAATACAGGAAGGTGTAATCTTTGGGAAGTGAAACTTTGAGAGTCACTAGAGTGGGTGGGGCTTGAGGTTTGATAGTCTAATTCCAATTCTGTTTGTTCTCTGTCTTTTTGTTTCTTTCAAAAACAGGGTTTCTCTGTGTAGCCCTGGCTGTTCTGGAATTCGCTCTGTAGATCAGGCTGGCCTTGAACTCACAGAGATCCACCTGCTTCTGCCTTCCGAGTGCTGGGATTGAAGGTGTGCGTCACCATCTCCAAGTTGTTCACTTCTTTGGTGCAGATGCAAATTAGATCACCTTGCTGCCGGGATTTCCCAACCAAATATGCTGTATCCTCTCAAACTGTAAGCCAAATGGCTCTTCAACTCTGTTACTTCTTGTTCCTTATGTTGTTACAAGGAAAGTTACTAATAGAGTTGTGTAAAAATGACCAGCCAATCAAAAGAAAACTAAAGATTTAGTGCAATTATCATCAAAATTCTTCACAAAACTTGAAAGGACAACTTTCAGATTCATATGAAAACAAAAAGTCCAGTATAGCTAAAATAATCCTGAGAAATGAAAGAACTTCTGGTGGTATCATGCTCACTGATCTCAAATTGTACTATTGAGCTATATTAACACAAACAGTATGAAACTGGCACAAAAATAGACACACTGATGAATGAAATACACTTGAAGATGATACCTAAGTCCATGTGATTATGGAAAACTGATTTTTTTACAAAGCAGAAAAAAACCCCACATACTGGAAGAAAAGACAGCATCTTATGGAAGAATCCAAATTTATCCATACTTATAACTCTCCATGAAATTCAACTCCAAATGAAAAAAGACCTCAACATAAGGCCAGATATACCAAATCTGATAAGAGAGACTGGAGAATATTCTTGAACTCACTGTAACTGGAAAACTTTCTGAGCAGAACAGCAATAGCATAAGAAATAAGAATAATTAATAAATGGACCTCATGAAACAGAAATGCTTGTGTATGGCAAAAGAACCATTGTGGTGGCATTCCTGCTGAGCTCCTGGCTTGGCTCCAGAGAGCAGAACCTAGCCCTAATCCTTCCTTTGTTGAAGCACACACCTTTTGTTTCTCTTTCCTTTTGTTTCTTTTATCACCCTATGTGAATCTTGTTTGAGAGTCAAGGATCAGAGAGTCCCCCAAGGATCAAAGGGCTATGCAAAACTTGGTGCAGGAAACCCAGAACCAAAGAGACAAATACAGTACATATTCAATTATGTGGATGTTAGAATACATTCATATAACCAAAGAGATTCAAGATAGAGTAAGATATAGTGGGATGGACATCCCTCATAAGGAGAAACACAATACAATGTTATAAATGGACATGGAAAGGAGATTCGATCTGGGAGGGAGGGGGAAGGGTGAGTTTGGAAAAACAGAGAGGAACAATTAAAACCAAGGACCATTAGAGGGTTCATAAGGAACTGTAACACAGTAGAGTCTTCCTAAAACATATACATATATGAAGGCAATGTAAATAAAATAGCCAAATATTGGAGGAGACAGAGCCCCAACTAGACATTTTTCATCAAACAAAGTCTCCAGTTCTGGGTATGGATTATATTTAATGTGGCTTTTGGCCATAGGAGCCCCATGGGAATCCCTTAAAAAAAAAGCTATTGGTTGGTACCTATGAACTAATGATAAGGCTCTATTGCTTAAGATAATACCTATACAACTCATTGAACATGGAAAAGTCAAGTTTGTACCTACCCAGAACCTTCATCTCTACTGACTAGTGCTCTTGGTACTGGAAAGTACTCTGCATACTATCAAAGGAGAAAGACAAACACCAACCCAGCTATAAATCCTTTGTAGAAGGCCTGCAAGATGTGCTAGTGAAGTAGTGGCACAAAGCTTGTGGGAGTAACCAACTAATATCCTATTAGATTGAATGCCCACTCTATAAGATGAAATCAGTCTCAACACTGCTTGAGTGACCAAGAACTTGGGGGACAAGATAGGCCAGCGACCTGGGGGAAAACCAAATACAACTGTTCTGTTGAAGGAACAGAGTATAAAATGACTCCTAAAGACATTCTGGTATACTTATAGATCAGTGCCTTGCTCAGCCATCATCAGAAAAGCTTCCTCCTGCAGTATATGGGAACAAATACAGTGAACCACAGACAAACAATGAGCATAAAGTTAGAGACCTTGGAACACTCAGTGCTAAATGGTATTGCTCTATCAAGTCCTTCCCTTTAGGGCTCACAGAACACCATGGAAGAGGAGAATGTAAGAGCCAGAGTTGATGAAAGACACCATGGAAACAAAGCCTTCTGAACACAGTGGACTGAGGCACATACGAATTCACTGGGACTGTGGGAGCATGTACAGTGTCCACATGGGTCTGAGCCAGACGAGGTCCCAGCACTGAGAGAACAAGTGGACACAAGCTGCAATTTATAACCCAGAAGCTATCTCTTGTTGATAATGATTTACAAATGAAATCTTAGCTTTCTCCAAGTGATTTTCACCTGAGAGACAAACCACTCTAAAGGGCAGGCCCCAAGTCTGTCAGTTGATGTGCAACACTAAACAAACCCTGTAGTATTTTTGGAGGTTCTTTGTCTCATGATGATTTTTCAGGAGAGTTTTTTTTTTTTTTTTTTTTTTTTTTTTTGGTTTTTCGAGACAGGGTTTCTCTTGTGTAGCTTTGCGCCTCTCCTGGAACTCACTTGGTAGACCAGGCTGGCCTCGAACTCACAGAGATCCGCCTGCCTCTGCCTCCCGAGTGCTGGGATTAAAGGCGTGCGCCACCACCGCCCGGCTCAGGAGAGTTTTTTAATCTTGTAAGTCTTTTGTTCATATGTTATGTTTTCTGGTTTTGTATTTTTATGGGATTTCTATGTGAGCAAACATGTTCGTCTCATGTCTATGTGCATTCCTTTTGCTTTTTCTTGGACTCTTTTCCTTCTGATGGTTGTTTTTTCCTGTTCTGGTTTATTTGTTTTGTTTTATCTTATTTTATTGGTATTGTTTAGAAGTCTGTTTGTTTTCTAACAAGAGAACAAACGGGTAGGAATTTGGATGGGAGAGGAGGGACGGAGGATCTGGGAGGAGTTGGAGAATGAAAACCAGAATATATTTCATGAAAAAAAGAGAAAAATATATAGTATCACTTTAAAAATCTCATAGTTCTTAAAATTCCAGCACCTAAAAATTCAATGTCTTTTACTATCCAGAGGGCCTAGTCGAGTCCTATGGGGGTCCACAGCTATTGGGCCACAGTTCATGGTTTCCACTAGTGTGTCTGGTTGTCTCTGTACATTTTCCCATCATGATCTCGATGTCCCTTGCTTAGTGTGACCTTGCTCTCTCTCATTGATTGAACTCCTGGAGCTCAGCCTGGTACCCGGTCATGGATCTCTGCATCTGCTTCCATCAGTAATTGGATGAAGGCTCTATGATGACAGTTAGGGTATTCACTAATCTGATTACTGGAGTAGACTAGTTCAGGCACCCTCTCAACTATTGCTAGTAATCTAAGGTAGGATCATCCTTCATCCCCCACCAGACCCTGTAACCCACAAGCCCTACCTCCCCCAAAGCCCTCCCTAAGAAGAAATCTTAATGTTGTTTTGATTTGTATTCCCCTAAATGCTAGTGTCAATGAACATTTTTTGAGAATATTTTTTAAGCCATTTTTCTTCTTTTCAGAACTCACTATTCAGGTACAAGGCCCATTTTTTTGAATAGGCTTTTTTTTAACCAAATCTGTTTATTTAATTCTTTATATATTTTAGATATGAATACTCTGTCAGATGTCAGAAAAGAGTCTTTTCTATTCTAGGGGCTTTTTCTTCACCCTAATGACAGTTCCTTTATCTGTGCAGAATATTTTTAGTTTTATGAAGTCCCACTTCTCAACTGTCAGACTTCATTCTTGCACAAATGAAATCCTAGTCATAAAGACCTTTCCTATGCCTATGTCATGCAGTGCTCTGCCTTTGTTTTCTTCTAGCATTTTCTACATTTCAGGTTTTGAATTTAGTTTTGTGGTTCAGTCAGAGTTAGTTTTTGTGAAATCTGATAGACATAGGTCTAATTTCATTTTTCTCTGTGTGGACATTTGCTTTACCCTTCACTATCTGTTAAAAAGAAATTCTTTTCTCCAGGTTATGTTTTTGACATATTTGTCAAAAATTAAGTGGATGAATTTAGGATAGTTTTTTTTTTCAATTTTTATGAAGAATGAGATGAGGATTTTGATCTGATCATTATTGCATTGAATCTATACATAGCTTTTGGTAAAATGGTCATTTTTGCAAGGTTAATTCCACCAATCTATGGATATGAAGTATCTTTCCATTTTCTTATGCTTTTCTCTATGTCTTCCTTCAGATATTTAAAGTTTTTGTTATAGAAGGTCTTTACTTCCTTGGTTAGGTTTATTCCTAGATATTTTATTTTCTTTGAGGGTATTATGAATACAATGTGTCTACAATCATATTCTCTGTGTGTTTGTTGGTTGTCTAAGAAAAGTTATTGATTTGTGCATGTGGATTCTGTATCCTGCCATGTTGCCAAATTTCTTTATCATTGTTAGAAGTTTTCAGGTGGGATTCTTGGAGTAGCCAATGGATAATACCCTATCATCTGCCATTAAAGATATTTTGAAATCTTTCTTTCCCATTTTTATCAATTCAGTTTACTTCTTTATGTCTCTGCTTCAGTACTAGTAATCTGCTAGTACTTTGAGCAGATTATAGAAAAGGAGTGAGGATAGTGGACATCACCATGTCGCTGTTGATTTCAGTAGGACCTCTGCAAACTTTTCTCTATTTATGACACTGTTGTCTTGGGTTTCTCATAAACAGTTCTTATTTATTATGTTTAGGTATGTTCCTTCTAGTCCTACATTCTCTAGGACTTTTATCATTGAAGAATGTCAGAATTTGTGTAATGATCATGAGATTTTGGTCCTCAAGTCCATTTATGTGGTTTATTATATATTTTTTACTTTAGTTGATTCTTTGTGGATTTCACATCATGCATCTCACTTATCTCTCTGCCCCCTTGCATCCACCCTCTGCTCTTGCAACCCTCCCAAAACAAAAGAAGATTTAGAAGAAAAATGAAAATCCAAACCAACCAATGAAACAAAAACCACAAAAGGAAAAGAATCTCTTTGTGGAAGCTGTAGTGTGGCCTGGCGAGTCACATGCTTTACCCTTTAGAACATATATCTTTACTGGTAAGTGTACATTGCTATGAGTCATTGGTCTGGTTCGAGGCCTCTGGCTTCTGCTATGCTATTGATAATGCGATCTCACTGGGACTTCTTGGTGGATACCCTGTTGTCCTGTGTTGTGGAGATCATAAAGTTTTGAATCTGAAGGTTTGTCCCCTTCCACGTGCCAGCAGTTCATAGAGGAGGTGGGCTAACTCATAGCCCCGGTTAATAGCTGGGTTGTTCAGCCTGCCAGCTTTACTTCATGATCATTTCCTGGGTGAGCTCTCTAGCACTGCCTCGCTAACTCACCCAATGCAGCCTGCAGTAAGAAGCCAGGACAGTTCTCCTGCTCTCAGGCCTTTGGGTCTGGCTCATCCGCAGCCACATAGCCAGGACCAGCTCTGCTATTTTGCCCAGGCAAGTTGTAAGGCCCTCTTTTCCAATTGCTGTAGGTGGCATAACAGGGTGTGTGTGGGGGGGCGCTGGATCAGTTCTCCTGGTCTTATACTCTTAGGGCTGACTCACCTGCATCCCCACCAACAGGGTCGGCTCTGGTGTGCTTCCCAGAGATGTGCAGGGCTTGCTCTCCCAAATGTTGCAGCCACTGAAGGGCAGTGTCAGCTTTCCCACCCATCAGAGGCGATGAGGGGTGTGTGTGTGTGGGGGGGGAGGAGTATTCCCTCTTCACCCACTACACCGTATGGTAGATGAGAGGTAGGGCCAAATCTCCCATGCATGTTCTCTGGGCCAGATCACCCATGCCACTCTAGCCTAACCCCCATCAATAGGGGTAAGCCCTGCTGTGCTACCAAGGTGAGGTGCAGGTTCTGCTCTCCCAAGTACTGTGGCTGATGAGGGGCGGGACCAGCTCTCCCACTCTTGTGACCCTGGGACCATGTTTTCTCACCTGCAGTAGGTGGCAAGGGATGAGAGGTGAGGATGGTATCCATTTCCTCTCTCTTGCCACAGCATGACAGACAGTGGAGCTAGCTCTCCCACTCTCATACCCTCAGGGATGGTTTTCCTGTGCTCCCACCACAGAGGACAGCTCTACTGTGATGCTCAGGCAAGGTACAGGGCCAGTTCTCCATAGTGCCACAGTCAGTGATGGGTGGGGCCAACTCTGTTCATCCTTATCCTCCCTGTCTTCAGTGGTAACAGGAGCCATGGACATCAACATAGACCATGGCTATCACAAAGCCATGGACCCAGACATGGGCCTTGGTTGCAGCCCAGGTCTGGACAATGCCATGGCCCTGGTAGCAGCACATTTCACCCAGGTCTGTATGGGTTCAGCAGCGGCACAGCCTTTGGACACCAACAAGGCTACAAGTGGTTGCTCAGATCCCAGATATCTCTATAGCCTTTGGTGGCAACACTGGCCACAGACATCAACATAGACTCAGGCTGTGGTAGGACCATGGATCCAGATATGGTCCTTGGTAGCAGCCCAGGCCCGGGCCCACATATCATTGTGGCCTTAATTGGCATCACAGGTCACCCAGATAGGCATGGCCTTAGTGGCAGTGTGGCCTCTTAATGCCAACATGTCCCCAGGTGGCAACCCAAACCCTAGGCATTTTCTCCACCTTCAATGGTGACAGGAGTCACAGATATCAACACAGACTCTGTCTGCGGTAGGGCAATGGAACCAGACATGGACCATGACTGCAGTTTGGATCCAGAGTATTCTATGGCCCTGGGTGGCAGTCACAGGTCATCCAGTTTCGTATGGCCCCAGGGGCAGCCTGACCATCAGATATCAACATGGCCTCAGGTGTTGGCCCATACTACAGGCCTCTGCATGGTCCTTAGTGGCAAAAAAGAGCCACAGACATCACCATAGGCCTGCTGAGGCATGTCAATGCCTCAGACCATGACTTGGTCCTTGGCAACAGCCCAGACCCAGAGACCACCTTGGACTCAGATGACAAGCAGCCTTCATATCAGCCTGTTCCTCTCACCAACCTTGCCTCTTTAGATTTGCTTTTCTCCCCAATCCATGAACCATTTTGCATTTCTCTCTCTCCCATTTCCCAGCTGCACTCACTCCCTATAATGGTTCCCTGTGGGCTTGTGGTTGTAACCTACCTGCCCAAGACACATCATGGAGCTGTTGCCAATTTCATTTCATGTGTACTCAGGCTACAAATGTACTATATTATATTTCTATACATTACTTACATAAGTTGAATCATTCTTATATTTTAGGAATAAACAAACTTGGTCATGTTGGGTCATATTTTTTAGATGTCTTTTTTTATTTAAATTTCTTTTATTTTACATACCAACCACTGTTCCCCCTCCCTTCACTTCTCCCATCCTCCCCTCACCTCCCTCATCACCCCTCCATTCACTCCTCATAGTGGGTAAGGCCTCTCTTGGGTAGTCAACACAGGCTGGCATACCAAGTTGGGGCAGGACTAAGCCCCTTGCCCCTGCATCAAGGTTGAGTAAGGCATCCCACCAGAGGGAATGGGTTCTAAAAAATCAGTTCATGTACCCGGGATATGTTGTCCTGGTCCCATTGCCAGGGACACCACAAACAGATCAAGCCACACAGCTGTCACTCACATTCAGAGGGCCTAGTTTGGTCCCATGTAGGCTCCTCAGCTGTCAGTCCAGAGTCTGTGAGCCCCACCCCCTCGCCAACCATACAAGAGATGGATCTGTTTTTATATATGCCTTTATTCTGTTCACAAGTATTTTACTGAATATTTTTTAGTCTTACACTTATCAGTGATATTGGGCTGCAGTTTTCTGTTTTTGATGTGTCTTTAGCTGGTTTTGGTGCTAGAGTGATTCTGGCTTTGTTGAAGGAGTTTGGGAGCATTCTTCTGTTTCTGTTTTCAAGAACAGTTGAAGAAGGGTTGGCTATAAATCTTTGATATCCTGGCTGGATTCTGCTGTGAATTCATCTGGCCCTGAACTTCTTAAGGTCTAGCTGGACATCTTTTAATTACTATTTCAATATCCTCATTGGTTGTGCATCTGTTTAGATTGAGAACTTCTTCTTGGCAAGCTGGTAGTTTGGCTGAATTCAGAAGTCATTGGTTTCCCTGTTTTCTATCTTACTAGGGAACAGGTTTTATAGTATTCTCTTATAATATTTTGAAATTCTTTGGTATCTATGTCATGTTCCCCTGATCATTTTGAATTCTGTTAATTTGGGCACTCTCTTTTTTTTGGTTAATTGGTCCAGGGTCTTCTTTTCTTGTTTATCTTCTCAAATATGTAGCTGTTAGATTTGTTAACTTTTGTTCTTTTAGTTTTAATTTCATTGATTTCTACTTTGATTTTTATTATTTTTTTGTTGACTAGATGTGTATTGGATTTGCTCTTGTTTTTCTAACTTTTTTAGCTGCTTCATTCACTTGTTTACATTTTGAGTATTTTTGTTAGATTAAAATTACATTTATTGTTTAATGATTGTGCGCATATTTGTGGGCACATGATGCTGCAATGTGAATGTCAGAAGACAGTTTGCAGTAATTGGTTCCATCCTTCCGACATATGGGTTCTGGGGATTAACTCCAGGCTTGGTTGAAAGTCCCTTTACCCACTGAGCCATCTCACAAACCTCAAATCAGATTTCTTTAGTTTGTTTTAACCAAAAAACTGTCTGCCCTAGAAATTGCTGGTTTCTTATTGTTGTGAGTGGTGAGTGATTATACCAGAAGGCAGACTGTAATAGATGATACACTGTAGAGTAGAAGTCTTGGAGTCTGTGCTTTTCTTATATCTATCACTGGACAAGACAGAGCGCCTATCATTTCTGCATCCATCCCTCTCTACATCAGCTGTGATCCCAACACTGATATGTTTACTGATGTTCTCACACTACCTACCATCTTATACTATTTCTTAAAAACATGAACCAAATTGCCTGTTTTAATACATATCTAAGTTTGATTCATCCAATGATGTTATGTTTTGATTTCCTTAGTGCTATCTGTGGTATCCACATTGTGGTAATTGATTTTTAATTTTCTTTGCTGTGTAGTGTTACTACAAGAATAGACTGCACTTTACCTATTACAGTGTTATGGGGAATTGGGGTAATTTCTATTCTGAAATTAAATGGCTATAAGACCATTTTACATTTCTTATTGATTTTGAATATATGTATGTGTTTCTACTGGGAAAGTACCTGTGAGTGAATTTCTGTACCATGGGTGCATATGTTTGATTTTAGCAGACATTGCTAAATAGTTTTTCAAAGTGCTTCTATCAGCCTATACTTCTGTAAGCACTGTCTGAGAACAGTTCTTGGTCTATATCCTTATCATTATTTATTATTTTTAATTAGTATTATTATTGTCAGGGATAATAACAAAACAAAGTAAACTGAAGTAGGATAAAACAAAAGCTAACACATCAGAATAGGACAATAAAAATGTAGAAGGAAAAAAGAGCCCAAGAAAAGGCACATAAAGCAGGTATAGATGCAGAGATCCACTCATTCACACACTCAGAAATCCCATAAAAATACAAAGCCAGAAGTCATAATACATATGCAAAGGACCTGTAGGGTAAAAAAGAAAAAAATATGTAAACAGATGGCACTTTCCCTTTCACCAGTCCCAAATAACCAACCAGGGCTTATATTAATTATTAATATTTAGCTGATGGCTTAGGGTTATAACTAGCTAGCTCTTACATTTAAATTAACCCATCATTCTTATCTATACTTTGACATGTGGTTCATGGCTTGCTACCTCAGTGGCTGGCTGGTATCTGCCCCAACTCTGCACTTCTTCATGTCCTTCCTCAGTTTGATTGTATCACCTAACCTTATCTTGTCTCACTATTGGCCAAAACTATTATTATTATTATTATTATTATTATTATTATTATCAACCAATGAGAGCAACACATTCACAGCATACATAAGGACATCCCACAGCAAATATATACAAATAAAATAAAAAAATAAGATTTAAAAGAAAATCTGACATGCTATTATGAGACAAGGAACCTTTCAAGATATCATTAAATTCATTTTCTCTTGGCCATCTACTGCTGGGCTTGGGGCCTACCCTTAAGAATAGTTTGTTTCTTCTGTGAAACTCCTTGGAGGAAACTGAATTTGCATTTGTATGTGGCTATCAATTGGAAATGCTTCTGGGTTAGGGATGGGAGCATATGTCCACTTCTTTCAGCCCGAAGAGCCTAGCAGGTAAAGAACCATGTATGCCCTGTGCATGGTGCCTCAGTCTCTGTGAGTTAATACTGCATCGATCATGCTGATTTAGAGATTTGTTTTGTTTCCTAAGATATAGCCTGTTTTAGAAAAGTTTTCATGTGTTGGTAGGTACAATGAGCATTCTTTGATATTTGAATGTTATGTTCTCTAGATACCTATTAAGTCCATTTAATATATGGTGCTTATTAATTCTGATGTCTCACTATTTATTCCAGATGACATATCTATTAGAGGAAATGGGGTTTTGAAATCACCTACTATTAATCGATTGATATTAATCTGTCTTAAATCTAGCAGTTCATTTTAATAAAATTGGTTGCTTTAGAGTTTGGTGCATATATGTTTAGGACAGTAATATTTTCTAGGTTAATTATTTTCTTGATTAGGATGAGATGTCTCTATTTCTTCTGATTAATTTTCTTTTGAAGTCTACTTTACCATATTACTAGGATAGTAATCCCTGCTTGATCCTGGTCCCATTTAGTGGGAATATTTTGTTAACCTTTATACTCCAAGGTGGCACCTATCTTTAAAATGAAGATGTATTTCTTGTAGACCATAGATAGATGGATGTTATTTCTTCATCTATTCCATAAGCCTGTGTCTGTTGATTGGAGAATTTAGTTCCTTAATATTTAAAGTTATTATTGAATATATGTGTTAACTGTGGTCATTATGTTGTTCATTTTCCATGTTGTGGTCTGTGTTCTCAGTGATACTATTTTTTTTTAGTATAGTGTAATGTTCTGTTTAATTTTTGTACTTAGTCTTCTTGTTTCATTTTATTTTTAATCCATTGTGGCCACAGTTTCTCTTTAAGCCATTTCACCCAGGCCACCCTCCAACTTTACTCTCCCCCAAATCCACTCCTTCTCCCTTTCCTTCAGAAAAAAAGGCCTCCCAGGAATATCAACCAAATATGGCATAACAACTTACAAAAAGACTGGGCCCAAACTCTCATATCAAGCCTGGGTGAAGCAACCCAGTAGGAGGAAAGCATCCTAAGTCCTAAGTGCAGGTGAAAGAGTCAGAGATATCCTCCCCACTTCTGCTGTTACAAGTTAGGAGTCCTACAAAAACAACAAATTCACAATCATAACATATATACAGAGGACTAGTGCAGACCCATGTGAGCTCAGTGTTTGTTACTTCAGTCTCTGTGAGCCCCTATGAGCCTTACTTAGTTGATGTCTGTGGACTGTGTTTTTCTAGTGTCCTCCATCCCTCTAACTCCTACACTTCTTCCTCCTTCTTTTCCGTGGGGTTCTCCAAACAATAAAGAGGAGGGACCAGATGGAGATCTCCAATCTGGGCTATCTGACTAATGTTTGGCTGTGGGTCTCTGCATCTGCTCCCATCAATTGCTAGTGGAAGCCTCTCTGATGACAACTGGACTAGGTACCAACTTATGAGTATAGCAAAATATCATAAAGAATGATTTCATTGATTTTTTTCCATTCTAAGTCTCTGGGCTATTCAGCCTCTGGATCTGGGTCATCCAGGCAGTGTCAGGCATGGGCTCCCTTCCATGACATGAGCCTCATATTAGATCAGCCTCCCACAGGTTCTGAGCCACCATTATCCCAGCACATCTTGCAGGCAGTACAGGTTGTAGCTCAACAGTTTTGTGGCTGGGCTGGTGTCCCAGTCCCACCACTGGAAGCGTTGCCTGGTTACAGAGGATGTCTGGTTCAGGCTTCAAATCCTACATTACTAGGAGTTCTCACTGCGTTCACCCCATAGAATCCTAGAAGTCTCTAAAAATCATCCTGAGTGAGGTAACAAAAAAGACAAACATGGTATGTACTCATTTATAATTTGATATTAGCTGTTAAGTAAATGATAATCATGCTACAATCCACAGACAGAGAAAGGCTAAGTAACAAGGCAGGCTTTAAGGGGGTCACATGGATCTCCTTGGGAAGGGAAAGTAGGATAGATTTGGGAGTGGACTGGCTATGGGTGGGAATGGGAACAGGAGGAGTCAGGTGGGTGGGGGAAGGGATGGAGAGAGAGAGTCTGGAGAGAGACAACTTGAATTAGAGGGCATTTGGGCGATGATGTGGAAACATACTGCAGTAGATCATTCTTTTTTTTTCTCCCCCAAGATAAGTACTCTCTGTGTAACAGCTCTGGCTGTCCTGGAACTTGATTTGTAGACCAGGCTGGTCTCAAACTCACAGAGATCCTCTTGCCTCTGCCTCTTGAGTGCTGGAATCAAAGACATGTACCACTACTGCTTGGCAATACTTTTTTCTTTAATAATTTTTTTTTTATTTCTTCCCATAGACCCTCTACTGCTATCATTCTTCTTTTCAGTTTGAATATTGCTTTCTGCATTTTTTTATTTTTGATTTGCTGGATATAATTTGTTTTGGCATGCACATTCATGTTCTTAACCTTTCAGAGTCTTACTTTTTATTTAAAATTTATTTTTAATATTTGTTTTATATTTATATACTTTAAATATTATAAATATATAATATACTTTAAATAGTGTAAGTATATATTATTTGTATACATTAAATATTATAAATATAATGTTTGTATAATTAAAAATTATATTTATAAGATATTAAACATATCTTATATTTAATAAAATATTTTATGTATTTTATTTTATTCTTCAAAATTTTAATGCATAGATACAATGCATTGATCTTACCTATGCCCCTACTTCCTCTTCCTAGTTCTCTCCAACACATTTTCCTCCCACTTTCATATTCTCTCTTTCATGCATGAAAATGCCAACACTCCAATTAAGAAATGGGCTATAGAGCTAAACAGAGAATTCTCAACAGAGGAAGCTCAAATGGCTGAAAGACATTTAAGGAATTGGCAACATCCCTAATCAACAGGGAAATTCAAATCAAAATGACTCTGAGCTATCACCTTACACCTGTCATAATGGCTAAGATCAAAAACACTGAAGACACTTTATGCTGGAGAGGATGTGGAGCTAGGGGAACTCTCCTCCACTGTTGGTGAGAATGCAAGCTTGTACAACTACTTTGGAAATCAATATGGTGCTTTCTTAGAAAACTGGGAATCAATCTCCCCCAAGATCCAGCTATACCACTCTTGGGTATATACCCAAGGAATGCTCAATCATACCACAAGGACACATGCTCAGTTATGTTCATAGCAGCGTTATTTGTAATAGCCAGAACCTAGAAACAACCTAGATGCCCTTCAACTGAAGAATGGATAAATAAATTGTGGCACATATACACGATGGAATACTACTCAGCAGAGAAAAAATGACATCATGAAGTTTGCAGGCAAATGGATGGAACTAGAAAAAAATCATCCTGAGTGAGGTAACTCAGACTCAGAAAGACAAACATGGTATGTACTCACTCACAGGAGGATGCTAGATGTATAACAAAGGATGACTAGACTGCTACTCACAACTCCAGGGAGGCTACTTAGAAAACATGACCCTAAAAAAGACACAGGGATCATCCAATGACAGAGAAATGGATGAGATCTACATGAGTAAACTGGATGTGAGGTGGGGTAATGAAGGGCAAAGGTCAAGGGAAAGAGAGCTTAGGGGAGTGGGAGATCCTAGCTGGATCAAGAACAGAGAGAGAGAGAACAAGAAATAAGAGACCATGATAAATGAAGACCCTATGGGAATAGGAAGAAGCAAAGTGCTAGAGAGGTCCACAGAAATCCACAAAGATACCCCCACAATAGACTACTGGCAATGGTCGAGAGAAATCCTGCACTGATCTACTCTGGTGATTGGATGGCCAAACACCTTAACTGTCATGCTAGAACTCTCATTCAATGACAGATGGAAGAGGATGCAGAGATCCATGGCCAGGCTCCAGGTGGAGCTCCTGGAGTCAATCGGTGAGAAAGAGGAGGGATCATATGAGTGAGAATTGTTGAGACCATGATTGGAAAAAGCACAGGGACAAATAGTCAAACTAGTGGAAACACTTGAAATATGAATCAATAGTTGAGGAGCCCCCAACTGGATCAGGCTCTCTGGATAAGTGAGACAGTTGATTAACTTGAACAGTTTGGGAGGCTCCCAGGCAATGGGACCAGGACCTGTCACAGCTTAGTGCATGAGCTGGCTGTTTGGAACCTGGGGCCTATGCAGGGACACTTTGCTCAGCCTGGGCGAAGGGAGGAGGGGACTGGACCTGCCTCGATTGAATCTACCAGGCTGAGCTGAATCCCTAGGGGAGTCCTTGCCCTGGAGGAGATGGGAATGGATGGTGGGCTGGGGGAGGGGTGTGCTGGAGGAGGGAGGACAGGGGGATCCATGGCTGATATGTAAACTTAAATTAAATTATAAAATAAATTTAAAAAATAAAATAAAAAAATAAAAAATACCAAAAAAAAGAAAAAGAAAAAAATGTCCTCCTCTCCCAATCCTCCCAAGTCCTTTCCACCTCCCCACTCACTAAACTCCAAACCCTTTCTCCTATCTCTCTTTAAAAAACAAACAGGCAAACAAACAAAACAAAATTAGAATTTAAAAATAAAAAATACAAGAAATACACCCTCCTTTCCTAGAGATCATCACAAACACACAAAAAACAATCAAACCACAAAATTTGAAACCATAATATGTAAGCGAAAGACCAGTAAGCCAAAGACTGCCCAAACAATGCAACATAGGACAAAATGTCTATAAAATACCACTGAGTTCATTTTGTGTTGACCATATAGTGCTGAGCATGTGGCCTACTATTTAGTGTGATTGATAACTCAGTGAGATTCCATTGCAGAAAATTAATTTTTTCTTTGTAAGCAGATGCCAATTGGAGATAGCGACTTGGTTAGGGTTAAAAGTTCATTTTAGTCTGTTTGTGATGTTGGAAGTTTTTCTTTCCCCTTCAGTTATTGTAGATAGTTTTACAGAGTATATTAGTCGAGGCTGGCCATCACAGTCTTTTATGACATTGAATGTTTTAATCTGGACTCTTCCACCTTTCAAAAGTACCGATGAGAAATCAGCTCTTATTTTGATGGATTTTCCTTTACCAGTGACTTGCATTTGTGTGTGAGTATGTGTGTGTGTGTGTGTGTGTGTGTGTGTGTGTGTGTGTGTGTGTGTTGCTTTGTTTTCTAAATCAGCTTTCAATACTATTTCTTGGTTATATATATTTCATATTTTAACTATGATACACTGTGGCAGTTTTCTTTTCTGGTCTTTTCCTGTATACTTTTCACTTTTTTTTATATTTCATGCTTATTTTGTTGAAGGCTATTCCCAGTTTTCTTTTCCATCAGGTTCAGTGTATCTGGTTTCATGTTGAGGTCTTTGATGAACTTCAATTTTGTACAGGGTGATAGGCATGGATCTATTTTCATTTTTCTACATGCTGACATCCAGTTAGACCATTTGTAGAAGATGTTTTATTTTTCCATTGTGTCTTTCTAGTTTCTTTATCAAAAATCATTTGTCCATACATGTGTGGATTTATGTCTAGGTATTTGGTTTGATTCCATTGATCAACATGTCTGCTCTTATGCCAATACCATGTGGCTTTTATTACTATAGTTCTATAGTGCAGCATGAAATCAGGGATGGAGATATCTCCAGAAATTATTTGTTTTTTTTAGCTATACTGGGTTAATCTGTTTTTCCATATGAAATTGAGTATTGTCCCTTCAAGGTCTGTGAAAAATTGTGCTGGAATTTTGATGGATATTACATTGAATCTGTAGATTGCTTTTGGTAAGATAGTCATTTTTACTATGTTGAGCCTACCAAAACATGAGCATGGGAGATATTGCCATCTTCTGATAGCTTCAATTTCTTTCTTCAAAAACTTGAAGTTTTTATCATACAAGTCTTTCACTTGCTTGGTTAGAATTACTCTAAGATAATTTATATTATTTGAGGCTATTGTAAAGGTTGTTGTTTCTCTGACTTCTTTCTCAGTCCATTTGTCATTTACATAGTAGGGATACTGATTTTTCTGAGTTAATTTTGTATCCATCTACTTTACTGAAAGTGTTCATCAGCAATAGGATTTTCCTGGTAGAATTTAAAGGTTCACTTATGTATACTATCATATGCAAATAATGATATTTTGGTTTCTTCCTTTCTAATTTAGATCCCCCAATCTCCTTCAATTGTCTTATTCCTCTAGCTAAGATGTAAAGTACTTTATTGAATAGTTTTTGAGAGAGTGGGCAGCATTGTCTAGCTCCTGATTTTAGCGAAATTTCTTTGGGTTTCTCTCCACTTAAAAGTTAGCACAAAATTTTAAGAGTTTTTAAATAAGAACCAGTGACAATGTTCCTCAATTATTCCACAAAAGAAACTCAATGGCCAGTTCCTAATTCTTTTTAAGAAATCACCATTATTCTGATATCAATACCACCCTACAAAAATTATAGGCAAATATTTCTTCTGAACATAGATTAAAAAACTCTCAATACAATGCTTGCAAACAAAATTCAAGAACGCATTGAAAAGATTATCCACCATGATTAAGTTACCTTCATCCCAGCAATGCTGGAATGTTTCAATCTAGACAAATCAATATACATAATATACCATTTAAATAGACTGAAATATGAACCCTCTATCATTTTCTTATTAGATGCAAGCCGTCTTTTGAGAAAAATACAACATCACTTGATGATAAAAGTCCTGGAGAGTTTAGGGCTGAAACAGCTATAACTCAACATAATAAAGGAAAATTACAATAAGCAAAAAGACAACATCAAGATAGAGAGAAACTCAAAATATTTTGACTAAAACAAGGAACAAAACAAGGATTTTCACTCTCCCAGTACCTACTCAATATTAATTGGAAGTGTTAATTAGAACACTAAGAAATGTGGAAGAGATCAAGGGGATACAAACAAGAAAGGAAGAAGTCAAATATCTTTATTTGTAGGTGATATAATTTTATATACAAAAGACCCTAAAGACCTCACCAAGCATCATCTCTTGCTGACAAACACTTTCAACAAAAAAGCAGGATAAAAATTTAAGACACAAAAATCTGTAGCTTTCTTAGATACAAGTGGCAAACAGACTAAGAAAGAAATGAGGGAACCAGTAACTTTCACAAGAGTCCCATATAATATCTTGGAATAACTCTAACATAGCAAAGGAAAGGTTTTCACAATAAAATTTTAAGATATTGAAGAAAGAAGACAAAGAAATCACCAGAAGGGGGGAGGATCTCATGAACATGTATTGTAAAATTAATATTGTGAAGTCACTATCCTACTAAAATCAACTTAAAGAATAAATGGAAGTCACATCAAAATTCAAAAAGAATTCTTTACACAAATTGAAATAAATTCAATTTTATATGGAAACATACACACAAAACCCAGAATAGTTAAAACAATTCTGAAGAATAAAAGAATCACTGGAGGTATCAGCACACACAATTTCAGGTTGTTTTACAGAGCTATGGTAATATAACTTATGGTATTGGCACAAAATCAGATACATTGATTAATGGAATAGGATTGAATACCCAGATGTAATTCTACACATCTATAAATGCTTGATTTTTGATGAAGAAGTAAAATATACATACTTAAGAAAAATAGCATCTTCAACAAACAATGCTGTTCAAACTAGATCACTGCATGTGATCTGGAAAATAGATTCATATTTATTACTCTGTACAAAACTCAACTGCAAATGGATCATGGTCCTCAACCTGATCATACACAATGAATCTGGTGGAAGAGAAAGTGGAGGATAGTCTTCACCTCATAGGCACAGGGAGGGGCTTCCTGAACAGGACGCTGATAGAAAGGACACAAAGGGGAACAACTAATTAATGTTAAATTCATGAGTCTAAAAAAAGTCTATACAGCAAATCACAGCATAATTTAGATAAAGTAGCATCCCACCAATTGAGAAAAGATCTTTACCATTTATACATCTCATAAAGGGCTATTATCTAGAATATATAAAGAAATAAACTGATTACCAAGAAAAGAAGTAACACAATTAAAATTTGGGCAGAGAACTAAGCAGAATTCTTAAAAGAATAATAATAAATTACTGAAATATACAAAAAGAAATATTCAGCAACCCACCAAAACAATCTTGCCACAGTTTTTCTTTATGTGGATATTTGCTTTTAAATTTTGATTAGGTATACTACAATCAGAATAACCACAAAAGTCAGATACCTAATAAGGTGCTGGTGGCAGGGAGGGCCAAAAAAGGATCTTTTAAGAAGAAAAACAGAATACAGTATTATGTGAATATAAAAAGAAACTAGGATAGGATTATGGTGGTTTGATCTTTTCTGATTACACATCCAATAGAGATTTAGTATCTAAAACATATAAATAATTACAAACCCTGGACTTCAAGAAAAGAACTAACCCATTAAAAATGGAGTGCAGGACTAAGTAGAGAATTTTCAAAAGATGAAACACAAATAGCTAAGAAAATTTAAAAATATTCCACATCCTTAGTCGTCAGGAAAAAAAAAATCAGGACTACTTTGAGTCATAATGGCCAAGATAAACATTTGAAATAATTTTATTATATGTCTGTATTTATTTATGTGTATGTATATGAATGCACATATGTATGTATTTGGTACATACACAATCATAATGTGCATGTGGATCTTAGAGAGAATCTTGCAGGATTCAGTCTTTTACTTCAACCATGTGGGTTCTGGGTATTGAAATGAGGTCCTAGACTTGGAAGAAAGTGTTTTTGCACACTGAGCTATTTACTGGTCCAGATGCTGTTCTATATGTGTGAGGAAACTGTTTTGAAAACAATTTACACATTACTATTTCTAAATCTTTACATTTTCTGAGAATATTCAATAATAAAATGGGCTAATTTGGAGATTTTTTTCTTTGCATCATGCTCTTCAAAACCTGAAGAATAAAAATGTTCTTAAAGAAGTAAAACCTTGTTTTAAGTTTCACAGATAGTGACACATAGAGAATCCAGGATTGAGAACAAATTAAAACAAATATGCTCAATTTGTTGAAGCATGATTTTAAAAAGTATAGTAACAGAAGTCTCAGATATTGTACTTTACTAGAAACTAGTCATTTTGACTAAATTTAGGCATGCAAGCTCTAAACAAAGGACACATTATTCAAATGACCTGATTCTACTTAAAAGATTTCTTATGGCAATTTTCATGTCCTTGTTCCTTAAACTGTAGATAAATGGGTTCATCATTTGAGGAAGTACAGAGTACATCACTGAAGCCACTGCAGATTTTCTTGGTGAGGCACTCATTGCAGAGCTGATATATACCATAGAACCAGCGCCATAAAACAAGGAAACTACTGATAAGTGTGTCCCACAGGTAGAAAAGGCTTTGTACTTTCCCTCCAGTGATGCTATTCTCAAGACTGTAGACACAATGTGATAATAAGAATAAATGATTCCACAAAGAGGAAGACCACCAAATACACAAGTTGCAACAAAGAGCACAATGTGATCAATGAGGGTGTCAGAACAGGAGAGCTTGATGACCTGATCAAGTTCACAGAAGAAGTGGGGGATTTCCAGATCTGTGCAGAAGGAAAGCCGCTGCACCATTAGAGTGTGCACGAGGGAATCCATAATACTAATGAACAGAGAGATCAGTGAGAGCAGAACACATAACTTAGGATTCATAATGATAGTATACCTCAAGGGATGACAAATAGCTACGTAGCGGTCATAGGCCATCACTGTAAGGAGGAAATTTTCAAAGTATGCAAAAACAAGTGCAAAGAAGAGCTGTGTGAGGCAACCTGCATAGGTGATGCTCTGATCATTTGCTTGGATGTTCGCCAGCATCTTGATGACTGTGGCTGTGCTGAAACTGATGTCATTCAAGGACAAGTTGGAGAGGAAGAAGTACATGGGGGTGTGGAGGTGGGACTCAAAGCTTATACCCAGAATTATGAGCAGGTTTCCCAGAATGGTGACCAAGTAGATGAACAAGAAGAGGCTAAAGATGAGAGACTGAAGTTCTGGGTCATCTGTAAATCCCAGAAGAAGGAATTGTAACACAAATGTTATGTTTTGGGGCTCCATGTTGCTTGTCAATCTTTGAGGAAAAATGGGACAAAATTAAAACCTAATTAATTAATTCTAAATAAGAAATATATGCATCACAATGCACCAGGGTAAAAATAAAATGTCAACTGCTGTTATTTTACTGAATGTCAGTTGTGTTGATGAGAATGAATAGTCAAATTTTAACAGATGTCATAATAGCATTTCATATTTCTTCTTTTGTTAATAAAATTAACAAAATTTTCTTTTTTTATTGTTCTTTGACAATTTTATTCATCTATATGATGCATTATGATTGCTCTCACCCCACTGTATCTTTCTCCCATCCTGTTACCCACCCACCTTCTTCCCCTCTCTGCTCCATTCCATGTTCATGTCTTTATCTGTTGTTTTGTGACCCCCTGAGTTTAACCAGGACCATCTGTGTGATCATTGTTTGTAACTCCATAGGAGCCCAGTGTGTTCACCAGGTGGGCTACAGAGGAAAGTAGGTCTTGGCTATAAAATTCGATGTCCACCCAATTGACTCACTTCCTTCACCACCTAAAGGTTTCACAATATTCCTAAACACTGCCACCAGCTAGAAAGCAAATTTTTTAAGCCCCTGAGCCAATGGAAGGCATTTCATGTGCATGGTATTATGCATTTGTTAAAAGCAGAGGAAAGCTTCAGGTGTCAGTTTTTGCTTCTAATGCCATGTCTTTGCTGTTTTTTTGATGCAGCACAGCAGGGTATCTGGACTAGGACTTGATGGGTGCATTTCCTGTATCTGCCTCCAATCTCCCAATATCTATACTAGGATTATACATGCTTACACTACTTTTTAAAGCTTTTATAGTGGTTTTGAGAGGTAATAGATATCTAGCAGAATGAGAGAAACCTGAATATTTGTCACACTGAAAATGACAATGTATCAAAAAATGACAGGATCCTCAAAGGAAACCTGCCTCTCTATATCTTTCATGTACAATTTACTCACTGATAAGACAGATCTGTTATTAAAAAAAAACTTGACCAATATCAAATCATTAAATACAGCACTATGCATTACTTGGATGGCTTGATGGAGAATGATCTTCAGCATCCCACAAATTGTGAAAGAAAACAGTGCTCACTCCTTGTTCATACAGGACAGAATCAGGAGCTCCTGGAAGAAAGGACAATCTCTAGACGAAGATGAGACTATTCTTTCCTGACTTTTCAGAGCTTTTAAGAGATGATTTCACTGACTGATACCTATAGTCTCCAGATCCCTGACAGTTTAATATCCAAAGCTTCTCATTAGAGAGTAAATGTTAATTTCACCAAGATCCCAAGAGTGTAGGTTCTTAAAGACCAACTACAAAGATGGGAGAAATTCAGAGTACCTGGTGTCCTGACCCATGAGGTCATTTGCCTTATTTGCCTTTCACTATATTTTCTGATCACTTCCATTTCATTGACCTTGCAAACTTAACAAACTGAAATTTTAGTAAATGCAAACATCCCATTATACCCATATCAATATATTTAGTTAGGAGACCTATTTGAATATATATATTTTAATGTGTTGTTTGATCAGTCTGTATGTTACTTGTATGTAAGTTTTCAGGACTGACCATGTAGTATTTGATAACCAATCAGTGTGCTGTATGTACCCTGGGGAAGACTGTTTCTCCTGCTTATAGCATTCTTTTAGTTGCCTGTAGACTTTTGTCTAGGGAAGAGGCTATGTATTTTTTGAGAGAGCCGGGGGATACATGGGAGGAACAGGAGGAAAGAAAGAGAAGGGGGAGGAATTATACAATTATATTATAATCTCAAAAACATATAAAAGTGTTCTCCTTTGGAGGAACCACAGAATGCATTGTTGCAGTGTTTTTGCTTTGGTTGGTAAATGAAACGTCAACATCAGATGACCTTGTAGAAGGGATTTGGAACTAAGACATTGGTGGACAAGAGAATGCATCTTAGCCTGACTGCTCAGTTATGCTTATTTATTAGCTTATACTTAGACTTCAACCTCATTTTAGGAACCAGAAGAGGACTTTAGGGGTCACTGGGTCTCATTATCACTCTTCCTCTTGTGGATCTATTGAATAAATATTCTTTTTTTTGTTTTTCATTATTTACTTGTCTCCTCTCCTTTAATTGGATTATTATGGACATGTGTCAGAACTTGTCTTAATGGCTCACAGGCTATTCCACCAAATCTGGTAACATAAACTAAATCAACTAGGAAACAGAGTGCCTATTACAGACATGGAGGCTACTACCCACCCATAGTTAGAGGGTGGTTATGTGGAAAGCACCTGTGCTCACATGTGCCAAATAACCAATTACATTCATACTCAGTTGGCTCTTCTGACCTAGCAATACCTCTAACACTTTGCATGCCAATTCTGAAAACCTTATATTACTAAATTCTTACTTTTTTCTGGAGATTGGTATGTTTCATGTACACCCTATCCCTGCTGGTGGTCAAGGCAGGAGGTATTGGATATGTTCAATTTCATTTAACTTAAGTTTCTGGTCAGTTTTATAGCCAAGACATTAAAATATACACATGAAAGCATATCCATGATAAATCAAGATACAGCACAAAAGAAGAAAGTGACATACAAAAGATTGTCTTTATAAATATTGAAAATTTCCCATGGATGCTAGCTAGCTACCAAGGGATTATTGGTACTAGGTGCTATGCTTTTAGTTCAGATAACAAAACCAATACAACAAATACTTTAAACATGTTAAAGAAAGATTTTCATTATCTAGGTCATGTAGATTGTTGTGATGATTAATATACTAGACTTTTATCTGGTAATTGATGCCACATTATCTCAATGAGTTTCCATATCATTCTAACTCATTGCTGTGGCCTTTGTTATTGTTCTAATATTCAATATTCTACTCTATTCAGGAGTAAATGATAACACTCCATTCCATCAGAGGTTCTGGAAACAAGACAAAGGAGAGGGGTTGAAAGTAACAGATAGAAGACGAGGCTAAGGTGGGATGAAGCCTCTAAATCAAAGGTTCTCAACCTGTGGTTGCAACTCCTTTGTTGGTTGGACAACCCTTTCACTGAGTTTGCATTTAAAAATTTTGCATATTAGATATTTATATTGTGATACATAACAGTAGCAAATTTACTGTTATGAAGTAACAATGAAAATAATTTTATGGTTGGGGTCACCACAACATGAGGAACTGTATTAAAAGTCATAGAATTAGACTCCATCTTACAGCAAGCTGTCCCTTAGGTGTTATCTATGCCAGCCTATATGAAAAGAGTATCCTTCTCATGACTGCAGTGTTCCCCAATAGCAATGAAATGCCTGATTAAGCTCACAGAGGAAGCACACAAAACCATACAAATTCTCTCTGGTTTAACTTTATAACTATCTTAAGATGCTGGAGCCCACAGTGGCATCTAGGTTTGCAACAATGCTGCCTAGATTCATGCAAATTAGAAACTTGATTAATAGGGCTGTTGAATTTTGGTCCTGTAGGTAACTGTAATAAAATAACACATACTTTGTAAAGCTGTAATTGATGGAATATTTGCTTGCTCTATTTTTGACCGCTTTATTTAGTGTGGATAGATATTACATTTATGACCCCTTAGAAAAATCATGCAATACTATCTAACTGACCTGTGCATATTATTAAACATTATTAGATACGCACATGGTATTATACTTAATAAATTAATGTAAATAGCTTTTGACATTAAATTACATATTTGTATGTTTTAAAATTCATTTAATCTCAAGCCTCTAGCTCAAGCTCTGTTTCTGTAAATTGAGAAGAAAAATTTTATCTACATTTCAAAAACAACTTGTCAAATATCAGGGACCAGAAAATAAAATGCAAACAAAGTAACAAAGATGAAACAAGATAAAAATAAATAATATTTTATTTTGTCTGCTCATTTAGAAGGAAATGTTTGAGGATGTGGATTGAAGAAGAGCCAGACATTCTGATACAGAAGTAATTATTTGCTTTGACTAACTCTACAAATCAAAGTACAAAGTACAATGACAGGTCATTGAAGAGAAACTTCTTAGGAGTTTTCTCAAAGCACCATGTCCTTATTCCTCAGACAATAAATAAAGAGGTTCATCATTTGAGGGGCAATAGTGCACATCAGTGAAGTCACTGTAGTCCTTCTTGTTGAATCAGTAAGTGCAGAGCTAATGTAAATACCTAATGCTGTCCCATTAAACAGAAACAAAACTGAAAATTGAGACCCACAAGTGGAAAAGACCGAATACCTACCTCTAACTGAAGGTATCCTTATAACTGAAGATAAATTTCAAATAAGAGAAAATGATTTGAACAAAACCAAATGTAATGTTGCAATGTATATTTAAGAACATTGATGAGAGTATCAGAACAGGTCAGTTTGATGAGATGAGCAAGTTCATAGCACAGGAGGTTCTCTGGATCTGTACAGGACAACTTCAACAACATCAGATCCAAATCGAGCTATAGGCTATTTTCAAGGTGCCTTAATTAGGGTTTCTACTGTTGTTATGAAACACCATGACGAAAATCAAATTGAGAAGGAAAGAGTTTATATGCCTTACACTACCGCATTGTAGTTTATCATTGAAGAAAGTCAGGACAGGAATTCAAACAGGTCAGGAACATGGCTGGAGGCAGCAGCTAATGGAAAGGTAATGGAGAGGTGCTGCTTATTGGTTTGCTCATTATGGCTTGCTCTCAGCCTGCTTTCTTCTTTCCTTCCTTTTTCATTTTATCAATTTATTTTACATCCTGACCACAGTTTCTCCTCCCTCCTCTCCTCTCATTCCCTTTCCCCATCTTCCCTCAGACACCCACCCACCCCAATCCATTCCTTCTTTGTTTCTGTTTAGAAGGGGGCGAGTCTCCCATGGATATCAACAAACCATGCACTATCAAGTTGCAGTAGGACTAAGCTCCTCTCTTTGTATTAAAGCAACCCAGTATGAGAAATAGATTCTAAAAAGCCAGCCAAAACATCAAGGACAGCATCTGCCCCCACTGATAGGAGTTCCAAAGGTAGACCAAGCTACGCAACTGTCACCCATATGTACAGGACATAGGCTTGTCCCATGCAGGATCCCTGGTTGTCAGTTCATTCTCTGTGAGTTCCTATGAGACAATGTTAGCTGTTTCTGTGGATTCCCTTGTGATGTCCTTGACCCTCCCCTGGCTCATATAATCCTTCCTCCCTTTCTTCATCAGGATTTCCCAAGGTCGGCCCAATGCTTGGCTGTGGGTCTTTGTACCTGTTTCTATCAGTTACAGGATAAAGGCTCTCTGATGAAAATTAGGGTAGTCACCAATCTGTAGATATAACAGACTATCATTAGGCATCAATACATTGAATTTTTTTTACCCAATCGCATTTGGTTCTATCCTAGGTCTCTGGACATCTAGACTTTGGGTCCTCCAGGCAGTGTCAGAGGTGGGCTCACTCTCCTCAGCACCTCTTCCACAGTCAAGAAAGGAGTCTTGTTCCTCCTCCTAGAGAAGACCTGTGCTGACTTTTAACCAATAAATAACCCAATATGTCTCTACTGGAATAGATAGATATGAGGCATTTTTTTTTTTGAGAAAACTTGTTGGTCAGGTAGAGAGTAGGAGAGGATCTGGACAAACTTGGGTGAGGGGGAAAATATGATCTAAATATATTAAAATTTTAAAATTGCCTTAAAGAAAAATAATAGGAATTTCTTGGAGTTTCAGTATCTAGATTATGAGTTAAATGGCTTTTATCTTGAAACTGACTGGGTTACCTTAAGTCCATCCATTTATGTTTTGAAAGTGTTATTAACAATGATTATATATTTAACTTATGAATAGATTAGTTCATATCAATGTTATGTTTCCTTGGCAAAAAAATGTTGACTTTAGTGACTCTTTACTATAAGTACCAAATGATTTTTTAGCACATAAATACTTTCCTGATTGTGAGCTTAACCTTTTGATTGTGAGCTAAGCTATCTTTCTTCTTTGGCTTTTTTTCTTCTGTTTGTGTGTTTGTTTTGTCTTGTTTTTATTTTGTTTATAATTTTTACACGGCTGCTTACATTCTGAAGATAGAAGGAAGGAAGATGGATTTGAGTGGGTGGAGTAGTGGGGAGGATTTGGGAGAAGTTGGGAGAGGGGAAACTTTAATCAGAATATATTGTATAAAAAGACAGTCTATTTTAAATAACAAAATACTATCTCACAGCAAAAATAAAAAAATAGAAATAATGTTACAATTGAAAAAATATTTTTCTGATATTTGCAATTATCAAACAAAAGATAAATTTTCTTTCATTATACTTTTCTCCATTTCCCCAACATATTGCTTCACTCTTGATAACTAATAATGCCATGTTTGAGAGCTAATGACAATGGAAGAAAATTAAACAGGAATTATTTGGGTTTCATGAGTCAAGCACTGTCCAAGATTCTTTTGATCTAATGTAGATGTAATTCTAAATGGTCTTGTTAAATAAGAAGCACAGAGCCAAATAAAGAGTTAAAAGCCCAGAGATCGAGCAGAAGCCAAGAGCTAAGACCACCTTATTACTAGCTGCTGTCCTTCCCCTGAGTGAGAGAACTTCTTCCCATGTCCTGTCTTTTTTTTTTTAAAGATTTATTTATTTATTATATATACAGAAGAGGGTGCCAGATCTCATTACAGATGGTTGTGAGCCACCATGTGGGTGCTGGGAATTGAACTCAGGACCTCTGGAAGAGCACTCGGTGCTCTTAACCTCTGAGCCATCTCTCCAGCCCGTCCTGTCTTTTTATTGACTTTCTGTTCTGCCTTCTCATTGTCTATAAACCCAACCACATGACTTCCTCGTCATTGCCTGTCTATACAGACCTCCAGGTCTCTATAGTTCATACTGAGATTAACTGTTCGGGTCACCGCTTGGCTGTGTCCTTGAACACACAGAGATTCTGCCTGCCATGTGATCTGATTAAGGGCGTGTGCCACCACTGCCGGACTTCTGCTAAATAACTTGCTCTTAGCTCTGATCTCCAGGCAAATTTATTAACATACAAATTAAAATCACATTTCAGCACAAGTAAAATATTACCATAATCTAATAATTTTCACTGAGTTTTATATATCATCAGTTTTTCACGGCATTTAATTGTAGTTATATGTATAAAATTATAAAAATATTAAAGATACAGCACTATAGTTAAGTATTTATGAATTTAGTAACATCATTATTAAACCCAGTAATTAACATATCCTTCATGTTCCCTATTATACAAATTAGATATCCATTTATTTCAGGTTGGTGATAAATAGTCCTTCATAAAGTATTGTTAGAGAGAAGATCACAATCAGACTATGTTCTGGAAAACAGAATATTGTGTTGCCTCCACCTGTTTTCTTAGAAGACTATGCATTAATTAAGAGACTATGAGAAATGTGAATTGCTAACTTTTTGATTTTGAGCTTCATAGGCAAAGATGAGTCATTATAATCAATTACAATAGACAACTCGACCTCTGCTCCCTTCAGTGCCAAGCTCTGTTTATTTCATATCCTAGAACCAGCCTTACCTTTTTAAGTGTTCATTCTTGCAAAGTGTGATATAATCCATCTTTACTTTCTCAAGATTTTCCCACATATAAAAGAAGCCATAGTTTGGAAACCAGTGTTGGAGAAGGTATTGTTCATGATTTTATTCTCACTTTTTTTTTGTTTTATAAGGTATAGAAAATTTATAATTGATAAAGCATGTCTTATAGTTTGATTTTTAACCCACAGTTCATAGGACAGTATGTGAATCACAGGTGATAGTCAACAAAAAACTGCATATTTTCTCAGATCTTATGTATATCATCACAGCTTCTATGTATTCATGGTTGCAACTGTGACCACCTATACAAACCTTCACAAAAACTAACCAACAATAAACACATAAGTGTTGGAGAGAAGGCTCAGTGAGTTAACGATGCTTGCCAACAAGCCCGACAAACTGTTTGACCCCTAGGTCCCATGGGGAGGGAAGAGGGAACCAACTCCAGCAAGTTGTCTTCAGAAATCTAGTATGTGTAAACAATGAACTTTAACTTTTGTATTTGTAAATTAAAATATGTTGACATCTTTTCTTCCCAATTTTGTGAGAAACTGCCATACTGATTTCCATAGTGGCTACATAACTTTGCACTCTGACCATCAGTGGAGAAGTGTTCTTCTTGCTCTACATCATTGCCAGCATGAGCTGTCACTTTTTATTGATCTTGGCATTATAGTTGTAAAATCAAATCTTAAGGTACTTGTGATTTTCATTTCCCTGATGGCTAATAATGGTGAACATTTCAGTGTTTGTGAACAATTTGTCATTTCTTTATTGAGAATTCTCTGTGCGGATCTGTACTCCATTTTTAATTGTTTTCTATTTTTAATTGTATTATTTGTTTTTTATTATTTAGTTTCTTAAATATATTTTGGATATTAGAACTATATTGGATGTGGAGTTGGTGAAATTCTTTTCCCATTCTCTAGGCTGCATCTTTGTCAGAATGACTGTGTTTCAATTATGCAGCAAAAAGATTACCAAAATCTGTGTCTCTTTTATTGGGGAATCAAGGCCATTGATATTGAGAGCTATTAATGAACAGTAATTGTCAATCCCTGCTATTTTCTTGTTGTTGTTGGTGGTGGTGATGGTGACGTGTGTGTGTGTGTGTGTGTGTGTGTGTGTGTGTGTGTGTGTGTTTCTCTTCTTTGGATTTTGCTGTTGTGACATTATCTATTGCATGTGTTTACATGGGGGTATTTAATGTCCTTAGGTTGGAGTTTTCCTTCTAGTACTTTCTGTAGGGCTGGATTTGTGGGGAGATATTGTTTAGATTCTTTACACACACACACACACACACACACACACACACACACACACACACACGCATAGAAACATCTACAGTAGTAAGTTTTCATATGGCCTTTATCTCTCCTTTACCCTGTGTTTTAATCACCCCTCCATGTTTACTTTTCCCTTTATCTCTGTATACCACTGTATTCTATTTCTATTTCCCAAGAAGAATGCCCCTTCCTTCTTTGTTTCTTAGTAGTCATGTAACATCTGTAGTTATTTGAATTGAAGCATATATATTGAAAACAGAAAATCTAACATATAACATATAAGAGTAAACATAGTATTTGTCTTTTTGAGTCTGAGTTATTTCATTCAAGATCACTTTTTCTAGCTTTACCCTGAAAATTTCATAAGTTCATTTTTCTTAATAGCTGACTAACCACACCATTGTATAAAAGTACTCATATCGGCCATATAGGAACCTCAGAAAACCGAGCCTATTGTCAAGCCTATTGATTGCTCTCTACAAACAAAAAGGCTTTATTGTTAATGACAACACCTACACAATTGATTGAACATGGAAAAGTAGAATTAGTGCCTACTCAGAGCCTTCACTGCTCCTATCATTCAGGGTATTGGCAGATGTTCTGTGTGCTACCAACGGAGGAAGGTAAACACCAACACAGCTACAAACCCTCTGATTTACAATGATGCTCTGCCTGCCAGATACACTAGTGCAATGGTTGCACAAACCTTGTGGGAGTAATCAACCAATATCTGACTTGAATGAAGGCGTACTTCATGAGATGGAACTCATGCTGGGCACTGTTTGGGTGGCCAAGAATCTGAGACTAGATAGGTCAGGGACCCAGGAGAAAACCAAGTACTTCTGTTCCACTAAAGGAATATGGCACGAAATGACTCCAATAACATTCTGCTATTCTCATAGATCAGTGTTATGCTTGGCCATCATCAGAGAAGCTTTCTCCAACAGTAGATGAAATAAATATGGAGTCTCACAACTAGATAATGTGTAGTGAGTGAGAGCCCCTGGAACACTAAGTCATAAATAGGATGTTCCAATAAATTCCCTACCTTCGTGGTTCAGGGAACCCTGAAGAAGAGATGGTGGAAAGATTGTAAGACCTAGAGAGAATACCTTCTAAGCACACCAGGACTGATACATATATGAACTCAAAGAGATTGTGGCAGCATGCACACACATGGTCTGTGCAGATCTGGACCTGATCGATTCCCAGTGTTGAGAGTAGAAGTGGACACAAGAACACATTCCTAACCCCAAAGCTATTTGCAATTGATAACAACCTACAGGAAGAAAAATTAGTTTTCTCCAATGGAGTCTCACTGGGTATACAACCTACACTTGGCCAGGCCTCATGATTAACAGTAGAAGGTCAACACAATATGGACTCAGTGATATTTTTAGATTATTACTATTTATTATCATCATTATTTTGTCTTTAATGCCTTGAGGCTTTGGGTATTTTTTCTTTTCTTTCCTTTTTTTTATTACCCTACAGGTCTTTCGTGTATGTATTATGACTCAGATTCTGTGTTTTTATGATATTTTTTTGTGTGCCTGGAAGACCCTAGCCCTTCAGGCTTACATCCCCAAGCCTCAGGAAAAGAGAAACTTCAAGCACCAGGAAATGAGAAACTAAAAATCTAGTTCCAAGGGCAATCTGACTTAGCCATTGTTCAATCTCCCCTGCAACCATATAACAATGTAAAAAGATTTCTGTTAAGAGATGTGCTCAACTGTGACTTGGATACTTGCAGGTGTTCCAGGAAGGGCCACCGCAACCTATGTGTAAACTCCACTCCTGCCCTGATACCCCTCTTGAGGTTTCAGGAAGAATGTACCTGTTGACGTAACTGTACCCCCTCTGTGATTACTCTGTGATCAGACCATGATCTTGTGAAACGAAATTGTATGGGAATTGTAATCTTGTGGGTTTTGTGGGTTTTTCCTTTAAAAGCCCTCATGGGGCTGCAGTAAGATGTGGCTCTTGCTCTTAGGAGCAGAGTTTGTCCTTCTATATAGAAGCTTAATAAAATCCTCATGCTGTTGCATCAACTGGACTGGAGTCTGGGTTCTTGGGGCGCCCACTTAAGACCCTAAATTTTGGGGTCCAACATGCCAATGTGTGTATCTATGTTTCTTGTGCTTTTCCTTTGGCATTTTGTTTTTCTGTTCATTTGTTTCATCCTATTTAAATTTGCTGTATTTATTTATTTATTTATTTATTTATTTATTTATTTATTTATTTATTTATTTATTTATTTATTTATGATGTCCTGGTTCTCTAGCTCTTAAAAACTTTTTAAAATTTATTTATGATTTTTAAAAAATTCATTTTACATAGCAACCACAGATCATCCTCTCACCCCTCCCCCTGTTCTACCCCATAAGCCTTCCTCTTTGGCCTACCCCCATCCCCTTTTCCAAAAGGGTAAGGCCTCCCATGGGGAGTCAGTAAAGCCTGGTACCTTCAGTTGTGGCAGGACCAAGCCTGTCCTTGCTGCATCAAGGCTGAGCAAGGCATCCCAATATAGGGAATGGGCTTCAGAAAGCCAGCTCATGCACCAGGCATAGATTCTGATCCCACTGCCAGGGGCTCCTCAAAAAGACCAAGCTACACAACTGTCTCCTGTATGCAGAGGGCCTAGTTTGGTGCCATGCAGGTTCCACAGCTGTCAATCTAAAGATCGTGAGTTCCCATGAGCTTGGTTCAACTGTCTTTGTAGATTTTCCCACCATGATCTTGACCCCTCTTTCACATAATCCCTCTTCCCTCTCTTTGACTGGACTCCTGGAGCTTAGACTGGTGCTTGGCTGTGGATCTCTGCATGTGCTTCCATCAGTTACTGAATGAAGGCTCTATGATGACAGGGTATTCACCAATCTGATTACTGGGGCAGGCCAGTTCAGGCACCCTCTCCACTATTGCTGGTAGTCTAATCTGGGCTTGTTTTGTGGATTCCTGGGCATTTTCCTAGCACCAGGTTTCTCTCTAACCCCATAACATCACCTTCTATCAAGATATCTCTTTCATTGCTCTCCCACTCTGTCCCTCCCCCATCTTGACCATCCCATTCCCTCATGTTCCCATTCCCTCTCTCCTCCCCTCTATTGCCACCCCCACCCCCAGTTTACTCATGGAGATCTCATCTATTTTTCCTTCCCAAGGTGATCTATGCATCCTTCTTAGGGTCCTCCTTATTTTCTAGTTTCTCTGGAGCTGTGTCTAATCATCCTTTTCTTTACATCTAGTACCCACTTATGAGTGAGTACACACTATGTTTGTCTTTCTAAGTCTCGGTTACTTCACTTAGGATGATATCTTCTAGTTCCATCCATTTGCCTGTAAATTTCATGATGTGATTGTTTTTTACTGCTGAATAAAACTCCATTGTGCATATATACCACATTTTCCTTATACATTCTTCAGTTGAGGGGTATTTAGGTTGTTTCCAGTTCTGGTTATTACAAATAATGCTGCTATGAACATAATAGGGCAAGCATCCTTGTGGTATAATTGTGCATCCCTTGGGTATGTGCCCAAGAGTGGTATCTATGGGTCTTGTGGTAGATTGATTGTCAATTTTCTGAGAAGTTGCCATACTGATTTCCAAAGTGTTTGTAAAAATTTGCATCCCTGATGGCTAAGGATGTTGAGCAATTCCTTAAATACCTTTCAGCCATTTGAGATTCTTCTGTTGAGAATTCTCTGTTTAGCTCTGTACCCCACTTTTAATTGGATTGTTTGGTATTTTGATGTCTAGTTTCTTGAGTTCTTTATATATTTTGGAGATCAGCCCTCTGTCAGATGTGGGGTTGGTGAAGATCTTTTCCCATTCTGTAGACCAATGTTTTGTGTTAATTACCATGTTCTTTGCTTTACAGAAGCTTCTCAGTTTTAGTAGGTCCCATTTAATAATTTTTGCTCTTAGTGTCTGTACTACTGATGTTATATTTAGGTAGTGGTCCTCTGTGCCAATGTGTTCTAGGCTACTTTCTACTTTCTCTTCTATCAGGCTCAGTGTAGCTGAATTTATGTTGAGGTCTTTGATTCACTTGGACCTGAGTTTTGTGCATGGCAATAGATATGGATTTATTTGCAGTCTTCTTCCTGTTTACATCTAGTTATGCCAGCACCATTTGTTGAAGATGCTTTCTTTTTTCTGTTGTATAGTTTTGGCTTCTTTGTCAAAAATCAGGTGTCCATAGCTGTGTGGGTTAATGCCAGGGTCTTCAGTTAGATTCCATTGGTCCACATGTTGGTTTTTATGCTCAAACCAAGCTGTTATCTTATTGCTCTATCTAGAATTTCAAGTACTATACTGAATACATATGGGGAGAGTCTTGTCTTGTTTCTGATTTTAGTGGACTCACTTTGAGTTTCTTGGGGGGTGTTTACCCACCAACTCCACAGTTCCCCAGAGTTTTATTGAATGTGAGCAGCAGGAAATATTAGATAGAAGGATTTAGAATGTGAAGATAAACAGATAGAAAATACAGGATAGCCTCAAGAGAGAGGGCCTGGAACCTATTCCAATGGGCCTTGACTGTTTCTGCCCTAAGGTATTTATAGAAATGCCAAGGGGGTGGAGCAAAAGACCCTTCCCCCAGCACAGCCAAGTGTAGACCATCTCAGACACCTGCACTCAGGCCCATAGTCCAATCATCCTCTCTATGCATACCTGCTGGGTAAAGCCATGAAGAACCTGAAAACGGGTTCCCACAGTTTCTCTTCATTTAATTTGATGTTGTCTGCCAGCTTGCTGTAATTGCCTTTATTATGTCCTAGTATGTTCCTTGTATTCCTGATCTTTCCAGGACCTTTATCATGATGGAGTGTTGGATTTTGTTGAAGGGTTTTTTGGCATCTAATGAGATGATCATGTGGTTTTTTTTTCTTTCAGTTTGTTTATATGATGGATTACATCAACAGATTTTTGTATGTTGAACTGTGGTGTCCTGCCCCACCAGGAATTTAGGTCTCTCAAGAAGGGAGACTTGGAACCAAGGAAAGGTAAGTGCTGCTGCTCACCCCTTATCCAGCCTCCCTTTTTCCTGGGAGACAATCAGATGCAACAGGAAGCCAAGTCAGGAAAGGACTCATTTATTTAAAAACAACAAGCTCTTTTTAAAGCATAAAGAAAACAAGACCGGGCGGGGGGGGGGGCAAATGCCCCATTGGGCCAATCAGCTTAAAAGTTACCCAATCACACACCTAGTCTACAGTATTTACAGTGTTGTCTATGAGGGAATCATGTACTGACATCATCTTTTTTGACCTGAAACTCCAATCATATTTTTTGTAAACAACTTGAGTTCTACCCTCTACACTTTTCCTTGGGGGCCAGCTTTACTAACACCTGGCTCCATAGTCCCTTCCCCCACAGACTCACCCTTTTTGTTTTATGCCCACTTTGGTTTAGGTTCGGGCACAAGGCACCTCTTAGGAGGTTCACCCATGGCACCTTGGTTTAGGTTCACCTTATGTTTTAGGGGGAGTCGTTAGGGTTGATCCAATCGTAATGGAAGCAGAGAGCCATAAGCCATATTTCTTGTTGGCATCTTATGAGCTGAACTATCTTTCTTCAGATGCAAGGCCCAAAGGTAAATAGTAGAATTAATAGATTTCTTGGAACCAACAATGTGGAGACCAGGGTGATTAACCAGGGGGACCAGTTGAACAATTGCGGATACCAAGAATTTTATTTATCTCTTTGTCTATCCTCAATTCCCTTAGGAATCTCATCTAAATTTTGGTGACCACTCCAGAGTGATTGACATTAAAAACAGCATTCTTCCCCCCAGGACCTTGCATAGTCCTCCCTGTTGTAAAAACAAAAGGTCTAGCTCCCTACGATTTTTGTAAGGCCAATTGTCCTACTGAATCAAGAGACTTTTGAAGAAACCTAACAGAGGTTTCTAACTTACCTAAGTTTACATCCATTAAATGCCTCAACTCTTGATTTATTTATTTTTTGTTCTTGTAACACCATAGAGGTGGCCACCAAGCCCGCTCCAGTGGCTCCCATTCCTAAGAGGGTGGTTGCTGCCAGGGCTGTCATTGGTTCTCTCTTAACCCTAGGGCTCAATAGTGCATGACCTCCTCATTATCATGGTATAGTACATGGGTGGCATCAACACCATGGCACAAGAATCATTCCATTGTGTTAGGAGTTCAGTGGAAATGCAAGGGGACAGTCCCATCTGGCGGCAGAAACAGAAGATGCCTGAATCCTCAGGCCTCAGCCAGAGAGGGGTTGTGGTGTTTATTTCCTTATATCCCTTCCAGTAGATATCCAGAGCCCCCTCCAGTGTATACAGGTGATAGCTGTAACAGCCAATGGGAGACAGCCCCGTGTGGTCCTCCACAGTTGGGTCACCTCACCTGCATCCGGTAGGTCTATGTTCTATCCAAAATTGTCCTTCTATTTCTACTGCCTCAATGAAGGGGGGGCACCCGATGTAAGCACATCCAGCAGGAGGTGGTGAGATCTGGTTGGAAATAGTTTAAGGCCAAAAATTCCATTTGCACCACTGACAGTGAAAGTCCCTCATCCTCAGGTAGTCTAAGGGGCCTGAGAGGGGCCCTTGTCACAGCGGAGGAGGAGCGAGGGGCAGTTGATTCCATAAGTCACTCCAATGGGGAATAAGTGACGAGGGTTAGGGTGGGTTGCATGGGCCCTATTAATGGGGGCTCCTGAATGGGCTAGATGCTTCTCCTTATGGAGAAGAATAGCCCCTGATTATGTCCCTGTTGATATAATCGAAGGCCCCACATTCCCCCTACATCCCAATAGACCGCTCTCTTCCCTATCTCTGAAATAGTCATCTGGATGGGATTATATCTATACTTGGAGCTGCGGCCATACAGGGGTTGGATGCCAGACGAGTCTGGGGCACCCATCGGACCCCTTTGTTTTGTCCAGCAGCCTGTCCCAGTTTGTTCACATTCTCATTGAGCACAGTCATAGTCATTTGCACCTCCACATTGGGCAACCTCCTTTGCAGTCCCATTGCTTCCAGGGCATATATAGAAAGAAGTGTCCCATAGAATGGCCCTCTTTAATACATGGGAGCATCCCAGACTCTGGTGTAGTGGGTAGCCATTCCAACCTTGATCTGGAAGTTCCAACCCCCACTGAGGCTTCGGTAACTGTCATGCCTACAAGGCAGGGCCAAGAGAGGACCCTGAAGACCCAAGATCTGGATGTGCCAGCTCTCTTGGTTCCTGGACCCTGGATGCTGGAGGTAGACTGAGCAGAGTTCTCCAGAGAATACCGCTGGACTTCGACACACCTTTCCCAGACCCTGCAACCTACCTATCCCTTCACTTGTAAGTTATGCCACTAAATAAACCTCCCTTTTAACTAAGTGGAGTGGCCTTAATAATTTCACCAATGCTCTGGGGATCGGAAACCTGTGGTAGGCTGCACCCATTTGTCCCTTTGCATTCAGGTCAGCCTTCACGAGCAGGGGTCCAGTTTCCAACGTCCCAGGAGCCTCTCGCCAGATTGCAAAGGTCGAAGTAGAGTTCAGGCTACCAGGTTCCAGGGATGGCATCACAGTGGTGCTGTTGTTGAGGATCTCTCCATTGCCAGCACTTATCACTGCCCAGGTCACCTTTTGAGGTTGGTGAGGATTTCTTGAGGCCATGTTTATTGCCTGGAGGAGCACCAGAGTCATCAGCAGGAGTTCTGTCTGGGGTGCCATTATCGCAGGAGCCAAGGAACACAAAGTTTTCTCAAGGACGATAAGCCCCTGGACTTATTAGTTATCTTGTTTTTGTTGTTTCTTTTTGTTTTAAAATCGACTTGAGACCATCATAGACTTGTTTTCTCCTTATTAGTCAGTCTGGCTTTGGGCATCTTCCTGTGGGGGCGTGTAGGAAGAAATTTTAGATTCTTGGCTGGGAGCCAGATTGGGGTCATCTCCCCTGTGGGGAAGTCACAGCCTTACCCCCTTCCCATAGTAAGTAAGGGATCAGGTCCTCTCCATTGAAATGTTAAAGGATCCTTCCACCATACTTGAATCTGAGGTTTGGGGTTTAACTGACCCCAATGTTTGGAACCTGGTTTCATTGGCTCCTTTGGACAGATTCAAATATTAATAGTGAATAAGGCCTGACATAATTAAATATGGGGGTTACTCCCCATTTTTGTTTTAAAAGCTGTTCTTTAAGGCATTGGTGGTTTCTTTTAATGATTGCCTGCCCTTGAGGGGATTCTTGTGGTGTGTTTCACATGCCATTGCCCAAAGAACTCTGCCATGGCCCTGCTGGTGAAGCAAGGCCCATTATTTGTTTTAATCTTTAATGGCAGGCCCAGAGTAGGAAAACATTGAAGGAAATGGGAATGTGCATGTTTAGTCCTTTCTCCCGTGTGGGCTGTGGCTCAACAGGCCCCTGAAAAGGTGTCTATCTAAACAAAAATGTGCTTAAGTTTGCCAAAGGGCTAGAAATGGTAACATCAGTTTGCCAAAGGACAGTTGGCTTCAGCCCTCTTGGGTTTAATCCCTGGTGTCTACAGGGGAGGCACTCTGAGAAAGGGCTGGCAAGCCTTGCATGTATGTACTATTTTCTTGAGATCTTTAACAGATATGTGAGTAAACCTATGCTGCAAGCCCCTCCAATTAAGGTGGGTCAGGTCATGTAAGCTAGTGGCCTCCTGTAGCTAGAGTTTTCCTGCCTTGCCCACAGTTAGGACAAATCTCTGTCACCCGCCAGTCCCACAGCCACTCAGACCCAACCAAGTAAACACAGAGACTTATATTGCTTACAAACTGTATGGCTGTGGCAGGCTTCTTGATAACTGCTCTTTTATCTTAAATTAACCCATTTTTATAAATCTATACCTTGCCACATGGCTGGTGGCTTACCAGCGTCTTCACATGCTGCTTGTCCTGGCGGTGGCTGCAGTGTCTCTCCCTCAGCCTTCCGCTTCCCAGCATTCTCCTCTCTCCTTGTCCCACCTACTTCCTGCCTGGCCACTGGCCATTCAGTGTTTTATTTATTGACCAATCAGAGCAACAGATTTGATATACAGACCATCCCACAGCAGCCTCCTTAATGTAAGCATTTGGGCCCTGGAGGCCAACTCATCCACCCAACTATTTCCTCTAGCTAAGAACCCTGGAAGCCTAGAGTGTCCTCTCATGTGTGACACATGAATGGGATGGTCCCTCCCCTCCAGCAATCCCCTGAGGATCATCATTAACAGAGAGATAGGGTTTGCATACAGGCAAATGTGTGTCTGGGTCAAATGTAGTAGCAAATTCACCATATATAGGCTGTCAGAATATAAATTGAAAGGTCCCTGAACATTTTGAAGGGCCATGATAACTGCCAACATTTCCTTATATTGTGCTGATTCCTGGCAAGGTCGGAACTCCTGCGAGTCTGGGGAGTCCTGATCATCTCAGAAAATGGCGAAGGCTGAGCCTGCTCAGGCCCCATCTGTGAATACATAAAGGGCATCTGGGATTAGTTCCTGTGGGAACAGTTGAGGAAGTTTTAATGGGAGTCTCCAAAGCATGACTGTCTATGGGAAGGCCCATAATGGCAGCCAAGGGACCCCAAGAACTCTTCAAGGGAATGTGTGAGTGGGGCATTAGCTCTGGAAAGCCATTCCACATCGGCCATCAGAAAAGGGAAGACAATAGATTGAGGGTCAATTCCAAAGTGTCTCTAGGCCTGTGTCCTACCTCTGATTATAGCATCCTTGAGCTGATCAACCTGAGAGTACACTGTCAGTGTGCTCCCCATGGAAATGTGGACCTATTCTAGAGGCTCTCCCTCCTGTACCAGTACCGCTGAGCTTAGGGTAGCACTTGTGAATAACCAGAGGGAGATGGGAAGATCAACAGACTATCTCCTTAGGGAGACCTTATCAAGGGTCTCCTGAATCTGCAGGAGAATGGCCCGATGTTCAGGTGTGAGGACAATGATATCCTGAAGTTTCTTGCCTTTCATCAAGGAGAATAAGGGTACAAACTCCTCTTTGGAAATGGGAATCCAGGGCAGTAACCAGTTGATTTCTCCCAGAACACTCTAGCTGAGTTAGGGTCAAGGACACAGGGACATCCAGATTGGGCTTAAGTGGGCATGCTCTGATCACAGTAAACTCTGTACCAAGAATCTTAAAGAGTGCCACCCTTTGAACTTTATTGAGCACTACTGTGAATCTTCCTTTCTATAGTTGTTCCAGTGACTGATGTACTCGGTCTTGTGAGTGAGAGGGGTCCCTATGTCCCAAAATGATATCATCCTTGACTCTATCCTCTATCATATAGATATAGTCAAGTGACCCATCCTTCCTTAACAGGGGCCCCAATAAGGAGGCTAGGTATTGTTGACAGAAAGCTGGGCTATTGGCCATTCCCCAGGGCAACACATTCCACTCAAATCTCTGACCAGGTTGAAAAAAATTAAGGGAAGGACTGGAGAAGGCAAATTTAGAATAGTCATCCGGGTGGAGGGGAATAGAGAAAAAACAGTCCTCAACATCTATTACCACCAGGGCATACTCAGCGGGTATGGCTGGGACCCAGGGCAAACCCCTCAAAGGGATGCCCACCAATTCCATCCTTTCATTCACTTTTCTTAGGTCCTGCAGCATACGCCAGGCTCCAGAGGCCTTTTTGATGACAAAAACAGGTATATTCCAAGGGCTCATGGAAGGGCATACATACGCAAGGTCCAGTTGTTCCTTTACCAGAGTATGAAGTCCCTCTAACTTAGGTCTAGCAAGTGGCCACTGCTCCACCCATATTGGGTTGTCCAGTTTCTACCTAATGGGGGCACCTGGGGGCCAGGGGCCTCTAGGATTGGGGGTAGACCCAAGTAGGCTTGTTAGGTTCATTCCTGTAATGGGTGAAGGAGTCCTCTCCCTTTATCTCCGCTATTCCCCATCCCTTGTCCTGGGCCTCCTCTTTCTCCAAAATGTCATCATAAAAGGCCCGATGGTCAGTGGTAAGCACTGTATCCATTTGGGATAGTATGTCCTGTCCCAGAAGGTTGGCTGCAAGGTTATCTGCCACAAGGGGGAGTATCTTGCCCTGTTCTCCATCTGGGTTCGTCCATTTAAGGAGTGCAACTGTCTCTAAGGACTGGATGTTTCCCCCTAAACCCCAGTATTCAGGGTCTTGCTGCTAAGTCCCAATGAGGGGGCACATCCTCCTGGCGGATTGTAACCTGTCAGCTCCTGTAACCACTAGAAAATGGAACCTTTCCCCATCTATGACAGCACTCATTTTGGGGCGGTGACCCGGGATCAAGGGAACAGTCCAGTTGGCATGGGTAATTCCAGAGGGCTGTGTCCACCACCTCTTAAGGGGGGCTCCTCCTTTGGTTGATGAGGCTAGAGGGTGCCCCTGTTATAGTTTAAAGGCTTCCCATTTATATCAGGCTTTGATCTACAGTCCTTTCTCCAATGATATCCCTTCTGGCACCTAGGGCATGGGGTAGAGGGGAGCTTTACTCCCCCCAGTTGACCTAGGCCTTTGTGTTGGCCAACAGGGGACTACAGCAATGGACATTCTCACTTAAAGTGCCCCTCCTGGCTGCATCTAAAGCAGGTCCCTTGGGTTATAGATTTCACAGCCCCCTGTCCCTGTGCTGCCAGGGCCCGGGAGAAGGCCTCAGTTAGAGCGGCTGTCTGGAATTGTAATGCCATGGTTAACATTGCATCTGGTGATGTTGTGTGCCCAAGTTTTGGGTGGCAACTACCCACCGACTCATGCAGGCCTCTTTCAGCCCCACACAGGCAATCTGATGCTCAGACTTCATCCCTTCTCAGACCAATATTCTTGTGAACTGGTCCCTGGGACTCCCAGCCAGGAACTTGTGATTAATGTTCTGCTGGACCCTGTCTATAAACTCTGGCAAGGTTTCCATGGGCTTCTGCCTGACCCCTGCTATGGTGGATACCATGGGCTCCTCATCTAGCTTGGCCCAAGCTGCCAGCCCCGCCTGTCAGACCTGGTCTTAGTATGGGCCAGGGACCACAGCCTGCTGAATTCCTGTGGGATATCCATCAGCCATCCCTGCCAACATGCCATAGGTAATTGGAATCACAGGCTGAGCAGCTCAATTAGCCTCTTCCTGCACCCTAGAATTCCTCCTTGTAATGGGCACACCATTTAATGTACTGGGTGCTAGAAAGGATGGCCTTAGCCAAATCTAGCCAGAACTTGGGTACACAGGGGTTTTAGGCAATATCTTGCAACCAGGTGTGGGACCAAGGGGAATTTGGGCCGTCCTCTGCAACTGCCTTGCGGAGCTCCTTAAGGTCCTTGGCCTCCCACGGGTACCATTTCTGAGGTCTATGGTACCTGGAGCTAAGTTGACAGGAAATGCTTGTGGTGTTTGAGTTTGTTCCTGTGGTTCCATGCCCAGCCCTCCCTTGGGTCCCATGTGGATGGTATATGCCTCGACAATCACAGGACCACTGGCCTCTTGCTCCCTAGGTGATGGCTTGCTGTGGGGGTCATAATCATGCAGGTCCCTTCTAAGGGCCATATATGGTGAGGATTGTTCCTCTACATCAGGAGCATATGGCAGAGGGCTTTGCCCTGTTGGGGCACGTGGCTCAGAAGGCATGAAGGGAGAAACTTTTACTTTTGCTTTAACTTCTATCATGTGGCCTCCATATCATCCTCACACACCTCCTTAAACTTAGCCCTTAAACTTCTCTCTCTCCGTCTTTCTTCCTGTTTTCTTTATGCTCCCCACTCTTCCCTGTTGCATGGGAGTCCTCCTTCCCTTTCTGGGCACTTGGAGGAGGGGGCAGGGAGTCCGGATGGAACGTGGCCTTAAGGGCAGTAATGGTGGGATAGAACCCCAATGGTGGTGCTATAGCAGAATATTTTCCCCTTTCTCTGGCCAGTCTTTCCACACTGTCCCAAATGCTCCAAAGAAAGAGATTAGCACTAGGCACCCAGAGTGCTAGGAGAATGATAGTCTCCCAAGTAGTGATTGCATTAAGTTCAGATATTTCAAGCCCCCTGGACCTGAGCATGTAGTTCAGGGGCTTGAGAGCTGGCTTTTCCTTTGAAGAGATTGTATTACCCACACTGAGGGTCGCATACTGGAAGACTACTTGGCCTCGACTGAAGTACTTTGAGCCCCATGTTGGGCGCCAGCTGTGGGGTCCTGTCCCACCGGGAACTTAGATTACTGAGAAGGGAGACCTGGAACCAAAGAAAGGTAAGTGTGCTGCTCACCCCTTACCCAGACTCCCTTTTTCCCAGGAGACAATCAGACACAGCAGGGATCCAAGTCAGGCAAGAACTCACTTATTTAAAAACAACAAGCTCTTTTTAAAGTATAAAGAAAACAAGAATGGGGGATGGGGTGGGAGGGCAGAGGGGGCAAATGCCCCACTGGGCCAATCAGCTTAAAGGTTACCCAATCACATGCCTAGTCTACAGTATTTACAGTGTTGTCTATGAGGGAATTATATACTGACATCATCTTTCTTGACCTGAATCTCCAATCATATTTTTTTTTATAAACAACTTGGGTTCTATCTGCTACACTTTCCCTCAGGATCAGATTTACTAACACCTGGCTCCATAGGCCCTTCCCCCACACTGAACCATCCCTGCATCTCTGGGATGAATTCTAGTTGATCATGGTGGATGATTTTTTTATTTGTTCTGGGATTCAGTTTGCCATTATTTTATTGAGTATTTTTGCATCAATGTTCATGAAGGAGATTGTTCTGTAATTCTCTTTTTTTATTGCATCTTTGTGTGGTTTGGGTATCAGGGTAACTGTAGCCTCATAGAAAGAGTTTGTCAGTGTTCCTTCTGTTTCCATCTGCTGCAGAAGGAAGCTTATCTGATGATGGCCAAGTATAACATTGATCTATGAGAATACGAGAATGTCATTAGTAGTCATTTTGTGCCGTGCCATGTTTCTTTAGTGGAACAGTAGTACTTGTTTTTTTTTCCTATGTCCTTAAGCTATCTGGTCTCAGATTCTTGGCCACCTAAACAGTGCCTGGCATTGGTTCTGTCTAATGAATTAAGACTTCATTCAGAGTATTGGCAGATATTCTGTGTACTACCAAAGTAGGAAGGTAAATACCAACTCAGCTACAAACTCTTTGATTTATAATGATGTCCTGTTTTCCAGATATGCTAGTGCAAAACTTGTGGGAGTAACTAATCAATATCTGATTTGAATGAAGGAATATTGATCACACTAGTAATTACAGAGAACAAAGTGTATGTTTATTAAAAAACTGAAAATGGCTTATCAATATTATCCAGTTATCCTGTGTCTGGGATTATAGTCAGACAAAATAAAGTCAGCAACCCAAAGAGATACATGAGCACTTACATTAATTCTGATATTGTGAACATCAGAGAGATGTGAAATCAATCTTGGGTGTAAATATAGGTGAGTGAATAATGTATAAGGTGCATACACAATGGAATATCATTCAGTCATAAAGAGGAGTGGAATCTTGTTATTTGTAACAAAATGGATGAAATTTCAATATAAATAAAAATGAGCAAGATATAAATAGACCAATAATTGATGTTCCACATCAGAGAATAACAGTAGTAGGTTCTTGTCTAATGTCTAACATCTATCTACATGAGTTGTTGCTCTATGAGTTTCATTTCATAGTGCACTCATTAAATCTAATCAGAATGTTGTTAATAACTTTCATGAGTTTTGTTCCACTATTACATCAATGGGCATGTTATTCAGGACCTATTGCTATTTTACCTCACAGGGTTCACACTTGAGTAAGACTGGGGATTACTTTTCTTCTACGATAGCACTCATAGCACCATCCACCACTAAGAAATCTAACCAGTAGGGATGAAGCTTTCACATCTGTACCAGCTTAATGTCTCCATGTTCTATGACTTATCTACATGATATTTTCAGCAATAGGGACTTCTCCAGTTTTGGAGGGTAACTAAAATAATTGACTATAGAATGTATTATTTGTTGTTTTTTAAGACTAGTCAACAACTTCAAAAGAAGTAAACTATTCCTGGCACTGGGCTCTTTCCTTTTTTATGTTCTGCTGTCTACTAGGGCCATTGTTGCACCTTTTATTGTGACTCCCTTTCAACTCTTATAATGCGTGCATATAGATATATTTGAGAAATATTTTAAAGTAGTAGATTTCCAAATTATGTTTTGGGAAAATGTTATTTATTTACTTCTCTCAGTTTGCCTCTTTTATCCTGTCTCGTCTTCACCCATGACAATTTATCACTTCCAAAAAAAGAAAAAGAAAACAAACAACCAATTTAAATATGGAGCATAGCACTAAACAGCAATTCTTAAAACTGAAACACAAAGGGCTGAGAAACATTTTTAAAAGTGTTTCAGCACACTTAGCCATCAAGGAAATGCAATTAAAACTATTTTTAGATTTCATTTTACTCCAGTAATAATGGTTAAGGTAAACAAAACAAACAAAAACATATTATGATAAATGTTGGCATGTATATGGAGAATATAGAACACTTATTTATTGTTAATGGAAGTGTGAATTGGTGCAGCCACTTTGGAAATCAGCGTGGAGGTGCTTTATAAGGCTGACAATAGTTCTACCATATAATATAGCTATACTATTCTTCAGCATATGCTCAAAGAAGTCTATAACCCATAATAGAGATATGTGCATATTTACATTTATTGTTGCTCTATTTACAGTAACCAGAAAATGAAAACTGCTTAGATGTCCAGCAGCTAATGACTGAATAATAAACATGTGATATATTTACATAATGGCATAGTATTAAGCCTTAAGAAAATGAAATTCACCAGGAAGTTAATGGATCTATAAATAATTATGTGTTAGGTAATCCAGACCCGGAAAGACAACCATTACAAAGTTTTTCTCATCTGTGAATTTTAGCTTTGAATCTTCAGATATGTATGTTTCATTTGGAACTCCCATAGAAGTCAAGAAATTAAAAGTGTCCACATGGAGAGATTTTTGTTAAAGGAGTTGAAAGAGAATGTATTGGTATAAAGGATTAAAATGAGTTCATGGAATATCAAAATTCTTAAATGAATTTGTAAAATTAGTGATTCTATGGAGAATTGAACGAAACTATTTAATTAAGGTTAAATTCTAACCAAATCTACTGCTTTTGATTAATTTTGTAATTCAATAAAAATCTCAAATTATTTAAAATACTTTAAATACTTTCCAGTATTGTGATGAATAATGAACATTAAATATATTATGATAAAATTGGAGATGATACTAATAAGTCTCCCAGTAAGTTATAAAATGTATATATGTTTTTAACAATCAGTATTCAAGCATCTTAGATCTTTTTTTTTTTGAGACAGGGTTTCTCTGTGTAGCTTTGCGCCTTTCCTGGGACTCACTTGGTAGCCCAGGCTGGCCTCGAACTCACAGAGATCCACCTGGCTCTACCTCTCGAGTGCTGGGATTAAAGGTGTGCGCCACCACTGCCCGGCTGCATCTTAGATCTTAAACTTCTTTGGAAAATATAAAAACTACAGTAAAAATTCTGGAAGCATTAATGAAACTTGAATAGAAACATCTCTGAATTTTTACATTTTTAAAAAATTATTAAGAAATTTTATTATTCATTTTACATACCAATCACAGATCCACCTCTTCCCTCCTCCCACCCCTCCAGCCTCCCCCAACCCAACTCCCCCATTCCCACCCACAAAAAGGTAAGGCCTCCCATGAGGAGTCAGCAGAGCCTGGTACATTCAGTAGAGGCAGGTCCAAGGCCCTCTGCCTGCCTCCAGGCTATGTGAAGTGTCCCACCATAGGTAGTGGGCTCCAAAAAGCCAGCTCATGCACCAGGGATGAATTCTGATCCTACTGCCAGGGAGTCTCTTAAACAGATCAAGCTACACAACTGTCTCACTTATGTAGAGTGCCTAGTCCAGTCTAGTGGAGGCTCCACAGATGTTGGTGTCAATTTCATGAGTTTCTACTAGTTTGGTTTGGTTGTCTCTGTAGGTTTCCCCATCATGATCTTGATGCCTCTTGCCCATAGAATCCCTCTTCTCTCTTTTGGACTGGACTCCTGGAGCTCCGCCTTGTGTTTGGCTGTAGATCTCTGCATCTGCTTTCATCAGTTATTGGAGAAAGGCTCTATGATGACAGTTAGTGTATTCATCAATCTGATCACTGGGTAAGTCAGTTCAGGCTCTCTCCCCACTATTGTTAGTAGTCTAAGCTGGGGACATCCTTGTGGATTCCTGGGAACTTCCTTAGCACCTGGTTTCTCTCTATCCCCATGATATCTCCCTCTATCATGATATCTCTTTCATTGCTCTCCCACTCCATCCATGTTCCAGCTTGACCATCCTGTTCCCTTGTGTTCTCATCCCTCACATCCTACCTTCTATTGCCTCCCCTCACTTCCAGTTTGCTCATGGAGATCTCATCTATTTCCCCTTCCTATGGTGATCCATGCATCCTTCTTAGAGTTTGTCTTGTTAGCCAACTTCTCTGGAGCTGTGGATTTTAGTCTGGTTGGCAGAGGAGACTACTTCCTAAATATAACACATAGAAATTAGCATAGATAATGTGAGGAACAATCAATAAATGGGACCCCTGAAACTGAGAAGCTTCTGTAAAGCAAAGGACACTGTAAATAAGACAAAACAACAGCCTACAGAATGAGAAAAGATCTTCGCCAATCCCACATCTGACAGAGGGCTGATCTCCAACATATATAAGGAATTCAAGAAATTAGACATCAAAATACCAAACAACCCAATTAAAAAATGGGCTATAGAGTGAAACAGAGAATTCTCAACAGAAGAATCTCAAATGGCTGAAAGACATCTAAGGAATTTTTCAACATCCATAGTCACCAGGGAAATGCAAATAAAAATGACTCTGAGATACCATCTTACACCTGTCACAGTGGCTAAGATCAAATCACTGATACCAGCTTATGTTGGAGAGGATGTGGAACAAGGGAAACACTCCTCCACTGTTGGTGGGAGTGCAAACTTTTACAGATACTTTGGAAATCAGTATGGGGGGTTCTCAGAAGACTGGGAATCAATTTTCCTCAGGACCCAGCTATACCACTCTTGGGCATATACCCAAGGAATGCTCAATCATACCACAGGGACACATGTTCAACTATGTTTATAGCAGCATTATTTGTAATAGCCAGAACCTGTAAACAACCTAGATGCCCCTCAACCAAAGAATGGATTCATAAAATATGGTACATAAACACAATGAAGTACTACTCAGCAGTGAAAAATAATAACATCATGAAATTTGCAGGAAAGTGGATGGAACTAGAAAATATCATCCTGAGTGAGGCAACCCAGACTCAGAAGGACAAACATGGTATGTACTCACTCATAAGTGGTTACTAGATGTAAAGCAAAGGATAACCAGATTACATTTTTATAATAGCATATATATATATATATATATATATATATATATATATATATATATATATGTTAGAGTCATACATGTTGGATATGCTTCATAATGAACAATTATGTCAGGCTGATGGTATGAGGAAAACATATAGAAAAAATGGAAGTTTGGAAATTAATAGAAAAAATATATTGTATATGCTAAAATCATGTGGCATGGAAGGAAGTGGAAATGAGGCATTTGAATACTGGAAGGCAGGATCTTGTAATCATAAAGTGCGTAACATGAACTTCACTCTCATACAGTCTCTGAGGATGTGCACTCATGGGGTCAAAATGAAAAAAACAAGTGCCAGTCTAATGAAGAGCTTTGAATTTTAAATCTCCCAGGGACATGACTGCTTCTAGGAGGCAGTCTGTGATGATCTCTCTTAAAAAGTCTGATGAGGTGGTCATTCTTCATGACCAGGACCTTGTACATAAAGCTGATTTTCATTTCCCAAGGACACACACACTCAGAGACTTCTGAAGTTGGATTACAGGCAGACTGCTAGTGCCTGGTGTTTATGTGGGTTTCTAGGAGCCTGAACTCTGGGATGAATGCTTATGGAGAAAGTGCTTTAACCATTGAACCATAACTCCAGACTTCAGGGGTAGTATTATAGCAACATTTTAAGTGTGACTGCTGCTTCTGATCAAAACTTTTTCCCTATCACAATCTCTATCAGATTCATTAACAACATGGAAAAGAGAAACCAAACAGCTTTTCCAGGATTCCTTCTTCTGGGATTGACAGATGACCCAGAACTGCAGCCTGTCCTTGTCAGCTTGTTCTTTTCCATGTACCTGGTCACCATCCTGGGAAACCTGCTCATCATCTTGATTGCTGGGTCAGACTCCCATCTGCACACTCCTATGTACTTATTTCTCTCCAACCTGTCCTTAAATGACATCTGTTTAAGCACAAGCACAATCCCAAAGATGCTGGTGAACATAGAAGAAAATAGTCAGGACATCACATATAGAGGCTGCCTCACTCAAATGAGCTTTGTTTTAATATTTGGTGGCATGGAAAACTGTCTTCTTGCAGTAATGGCTTATGACCGTTATATGGCTATTTGTCACCCCCTGAGGTATACAGTCATCATGGAACCATGGTTCTGTGTCCTGCTGATTCTATTGTCCCTGCTCATTAGTGTTGTGGATTCTTTGATGCACAGCCTGATGGTGCTGCGATTGTCATTCTGCACATACCTAGAAATACCAAGCTTCTTCTGTGAACTTCCCCAGATCCTCAAATTGGCCTGTTCTGATACTCTCATTGATAACATCCTGATCTATCTTTCATCCTGCATATTTGTTGGTGTTCCTCTCTCTGGAATCATTTTTTCTTATGTTCACATCGTGTCCTCTGTTTTGAGAATGTCATCCTCAGAAGGAAAGTACAAAGCCTTTTCCACCTGTGGTTCTCACCTGTTGGTGGTGTCCTTGTTCTATGGGACAGGTTTTGGGGTCTATATTGCATCTGTTATTATGGATTCATCTAGGAAGACTGCAGTAGCTTCTGTAATGTACTCTGTTGTCCCTCAAATGCTGAACCCCTTTATCTACAGCCTGAGGAACAGGGAAGTGAAGGAAGCCTTGAGGAAATTCTTCAATAGGATAGCTTCTTTTCTATGATATTTCATTTATTTGGACATCAATTTCTAGAGTAAGTAAACTGACATGATTTCTAGTGCATCAGAATACACATTCTTTTCATAGTATATGCTTCTAATACTACAACATAAGCACTATGTTTTAATTGTGTCAAAACTTCACAATTATGTCATTTTCTGTGCTTTAATGACATGATCCCAGGTTTTTATACATAGTTGATACTTCTGGATTTTCAGAAGCAGAATCTGAACCAGAAATTGTTGTTTATGAAATGTTGTTGTAGTGTAGTCTCACTCTTGGAGGTATAGGAGAGGAACTAGTTATGAAAATACTTAAGCATTATTAGGGTATAATTTAAAGGTAAACAAGTGTATAACTGGGTCTATGAAGGTTGCATCTAAGTGTTAGTCCTAGTTAAAAAAAGAAGATGGATACTCATTTCTTGTTAAACTGTGACTGTGACCTCTTAGTCATAGTTCATGTGCCTATGAGGTAAACATCACACACAGATTCAATATAATTGTATATGAAATTGGCATATTTGTATAATATTAGTTGTTTGGGATGATTTTGAGAAAGTTATAACTCACCAGTGATGGTATCTTCAGACCTGACAGCACAAAGGTCCTAATATTAATGAGATACAATAATGAATAGAGTTCTTTTCCATTATAAGTATTTTCATGGAGGAAAATATGTTTGAAGAAATTGGGGCTTCTGTTGGCCCATCATAAAACTCTTTTTATTCCAGATGCAGGGAATAGTATCCAAATCCAAAGGCAGTTTTTGGTCAAGGTAGAAGAGTATCCTTCTTTGAGCCTATTAAATAACTTCACTATATATCAACTAGACTGAATACCTTTATTGCTAGTCCTGAAAAATTTGATCAGATTCCATGCCATGTGTTTTATGACCCTATACCCTACACTTTTCCTCTTGAAGTTATTCCTTTAGCATTCTAGTCATATGCCACATAACTAGAGTATGAAAAAGATCACATTGGAAAAGTACTGCCTCCCAAATAAGATGTATTTCATGAATTTACTTGGCCATTCATGTATTAGAAAGTAGAACATTATTCTGAATAAATAAAACTACACAATTTTATTTCATTCTTAGAACTTACACAGTGTATCAATAGATTAATACTCATTAAAAATTGGGCTGAAATGATAAATGCGGAGAAGATATGGGAGAACAAGCATGGATGCACAGAAAATAAACATTTTCTATCTTATTTGTGTTTAAAGTATAGAAGATTTTTCTGATGCAGAAATTCTTAAACTTTAAAATGTGTGGGAGGACTTTGTAGATCACAGTAACTGCAGGATTTTAGATGCTCATTTCTGTAGCAGATTTTCATTAGGGTTAGTGGTTAGGTTCCAATAACTGTCATTCTTAATAAATCCCTAGGTAATTCTGCTGCTTCTATGAAATAGGAATTTGTACAACTTGTTTGTTTATTTTCCCTTATCACCACTCTTTTACATTAGGTTTAGGAAGTAGTGTGGAACTCAGAAAGCAGATATTTCAGTATTCCTTCCCAAGGGACTGACAGATAATCTAAAACTATACACCCCTTTTGTGGGTCTATTCCTCCTTAGATACTTGGTCAGTATAATAGGAATATACTGATCACCATTCTGGCTGTGGGATTTGATTGTTATCTCTGAATATCTTTCCATAATTTTCTATTGACATTAGGTTAATTTAAGCTATTCCAAAAAAAGGAATAATGTATTCAAGAAGTGAGTAAGAACCCAAGATCAAATGATTAGGAAAAAAAAGATCAGATAATCATTTTCACAGGATGGCTCACCTAGATTTTAAAACAATTTTTAATTATTTGAGAATTTGATACATGCCTATAATGTGTTTGCACAAATCTACTCCCATATCCTCCCCTCCAATTTCTTCCCTTTCTGTCCAAACACATCTTATTTTCATTTACATGAGTCATTTTTTTAAAAAACACAAAGTCCACTTAATAGTGTCAGTGTAAATGTGTGTAGGACCATCTACTGGAACAATGAAAGTCTATTAGGAGCCTCATCTCCAAACATAAGGGAAATTCTTCAGCTAGCTACTACTGTATGTTAATGATACCATAGCTAAAGGTATTACTTAATCTTAATTTTCCCCACCCATGCTAAGACTCTTTGGCTTGATATTCTGTAGAGCTTGTGTATGTAGTAAAAACCACAATGAGTTCATGTGTGTAGTGGTGTTGGCATGTCTGGAAAATGTTTGGCTGTACAAACTATCTTATTTGGCTTTTACAATCTCTTCCTGTCTCTTTCTTGATGTTTACCTGAGCCTCAAGGTGAAGGGATGTGATATAGATGTTCCATTTAGGGCTGAGAATTCCTCAGTTTCTTAGTTTCTGAATATTGACCAGTTGTGAGTTTCTATTTTAACTGCCATCTACCACAAAAAGAAATTTTCTAATGAGGATTAACAGATGCACTAATATTTGAGTATACAGATAAAAATATATTATGTCTACTAAGTAGAGTTACCAAGATATTTATTATTATCTATTGTATTTTTTGAGATCATAGTATAATTACATAATTTCTCTTCCATTTTCTACTGGAAAACTCTCTTATACTTACTGTCTTTCAAACTAATTGACTCTTAATTGTTGTTACATTTATGTATGTATATGTATACATATGTATATTCTTAAATATAATATTTTTATACTGCATAATGTTAATTTTATGTATATTTCATATCTGACAATTTTTTATTGGATACCCAGTTGGGGCTATCCTTAGAGAAGACTATTTTTCCTATTCTCAGAATTCTTTAATTGCCTGTAGTTCTTTGTGTAGGGCTGAGGCTTCACCTTCTTTCATTAATCCACTTTGAGATGTCTATTGGTGTCATCCTTGTTCAGCTCATGTTTAGGCAGTCATGTTGATGAAATTTTATGGGTGTAGCTTCCAACATTACTAGGAGCCACAATCTCCCAGAAAACTTCCTCTTCCTCTGAATCTTACAAATTTTCATCCCCCTCTTTTGCGATGTTGACTGAGCCCTGGGTGTGAGAGTGTTTTGTAGATGTACCCTTGAATTGCCCAGATATCTTTGTTAATTGTTTGCTTTGCTTAAAAAAATCCCCTGCAACATTGGCCTATGACTACTATTTGCTCATTTGTCAGATACTAGTGTACACAATAAATACAAGCCTTGACTCAGTTTACTGATCATTCTGGTCACTCTTTCTTTACATTAGCCTTTGGTATGTATCATTTCACAGCCTCAGCCCTGGGGTGTTCAGCTTCTCTGATTTGGAATGTTACACAATTAATCTCATTATATTAGTTTTATCTCATGTTAAAATTAAATTATGTCATTTTCAGGAAATTCATGTAGCTGGACATCATCATATAAATCAAATTAACCAAACTCAAAATAACAAGTATCCCATGGTTTCTGTCATATGTAGAATTTAATTTATAAGAAAAGAAGAAAAATAAGTAGAAGTGAGTGTATTGTTTCTGTATGTCTCTCTAACAAAAATGTATGGACAAAACAATTGAGAGGATGAAAGGTTTATCTTGACTCAAGTTTCAGGAGCTTTCCATATGTTGTGGTAAGAAAGGCAGTTTGAGCTTCTCACTCTATCATAGAAGTATCTGATTGCAGTATTCCCTATATCTGTGAAACAAAAGCAGAAGAAATAAAATCAAGAGCTGGATAATCTTCAAAGGCCCACAAAACTAAGAATGTAAGAACTATAGGTTGTGGCTGGCTACAAGAAACAGTAGTCTTTGTGTACACAGAAGGGCAGTTGCACATGTGAACTCACTGCTGTTGAGACAGTCTGAATGAGACCTGTGCAGACACAGCCTACACAAAATTCCAGCATAGAGAGGGGACATAGAACCAAAGCTTCATCTCTTTAAAAGCAGGTCCTGGCAGTTGGTAACTACTGAAAGTGGGGGAATCACTTTTCTCTAAGGTACAAACCTCATGTGTTGACCATCCTCCAGTGAAGACCTTATATCTAAGAGTACATGGACAGCACAAGCTGTTCTTAAATTTTTAAAAAGATTGGACACAGAGTTGAGTAGGTAGAGAGTAGGGATTGATCTTGGTGAGGTTTGAGGGAGGTCATGAACATGATGAAAATGCATTGAATGAAATTATCAAATAACTAATACAAAATAAGAAAATATATTATGGAGAGAATGAGAATCTCACATATAGGATGTCAAATCTCAAGTGGCAAGCCTTGAAGATACATGTATAAACAATGCTGAATGGACTTAGTAGGTTGTATATACATGTGTATACATACATGTGATTATATATGTATATATGCAGACATGTAATTATAATAAAGAAGAGATCACAAATTTGTGAAGGTTGGAGGGAAAAAGAGGGGTTGAAGGTAGGAGGGAGGGTAAAGAGTAACATAGATGCAATGCCCATTCTTGAAATTCTCAAAAAAAACAAAATAATGGAAAAATAAATTATAAAAATTAATGAACTGTTGGCATAATAGAATGAAAGAATCTCAAAACAAGTATTACAAATTCAAGATAAAAAGGAAAATATTTTTCTAATGGATATACTACTGCCTGTTATGATCAAGATTTCTCTGGTGTATAGCCATATTTTGCCTAAATGTGTATACTTATATGGACACATATAAATACATAATGTCAAATATGTAAAATTGTACATAGTTAAGTATATAATGCTTATTTCCTATAAAATGACTTTAATAAAACTACTAAGAACAGATGTGTAATTTTGCATTTGATTACACAGAGTATATCAGTAACTGTTCAAGATAACACACTTAAACAGAATCTATGCTCTTTGTGTCATTTATAGTATTAAACCTGAAATTTTTTACTTTTACTGTACATTCATTATTTTGTGATTTAAGTCAATACAAGTAGTGAATATAAGTACTCAGACAAATAAAATGTGTATGTAAATATAAGTGTGTGTTAAGTGTTTCTGATTCAATTTTAAGATAGGATCATCCTTAATATGTCAAAATGAATGATAAAACCAAATGAAGGAAAAGATACACATTGATGTATGCAAGGTACATGGTATGGCAGTGACTAAGAAAGAAGGAAGAGAGGGAGGAAATGGCATCTCTGAGAACTTTCCAAGTAAGGGAATTAGCTAAAAAGATAAATCACTCAGTATTGCTACCTAAAACTCTGTGCAGCCCTGAAATCTCCGGAGACCAAAGAACTTCACTAATGAGGAGCTTTGGATGTTTAAGCCCCAAAGGCCCCAGTATATGAAGATAGTCTATTGCAGTCTTCACTCATTGAACTTCGTAAAGTCAGCAGGCAGCATTCTAAACCCCAGTATGAAAAATTACCGTTTGTAGGCAGGACTAGGTGATTTCTTTGTTTGTAAATAAGTTCCCCCAAACTGAAGTCGGCTTGCATCAAAATTCCTTTTATTTAATTTTATTTTCTTAAGAACTTCATTCATGAGCACTGCATTTACACCACTCTAGGCCATTCCGCTCTTGACTATACCTATGACCCAATCCCCACAGTTTGAAGCTGTTATTTTGTATTTGGATTTAAAACCTATTGGGTTTGCTTTTGTGGGAGAAGGAAATAACAGAGGCTAATGTATGGTAGAATATGATAAAAATACAATATATATAAAATAATGCAATATAATATGATTTTGAAAGACTAAATTTAAATTTTAAATAAATTTTTAAAATAAAACTTATAAAAGTGGCCTCTTTCAGTATTACACACCTGTTGTTTCATTCCATTCCCACTGCATTTACAAACAAGTTGAATTATTTACCTATAATTTATTTTAACTTATTTAAACATTGCTAATTTTTGTCACCCATAAATTTTCTTTCAATTTGGCCTGAATAATTACTTGTTATGTGGGTATTTTTACAATAAATTTCTCTTGTTGATTATGACAATTTCATGTTATAAAGAAGCCCATGGCTAATAACTCTGAACAACTAATAAAAACTCACATACATGAAGACTTCATATCTATATAAACATGAATAAATAAACAAATTAATTAATATTTAGAAATTTAAGTTGGGCAGTGATGGCACATGCCTTTCATCTCAGCACTAAGAGGCAGAGCCAGGTGGATATCTGTGAGTTCAAAGCCAACCTGGTCTACAGAGCAAGATCTAGGACAGGCACCAAAACTGCACAGAGAAACTCTGTCTTGAAAAACCAAAAAAAAAAAAAAAAATTAAGTATACATTTGATGAAGAAGCACATGAAAGAATCCTTAATTTCATTAGTTATTAGAGATATGCAAATTGAATTTGAATAATAAAAATATGAACTCTTAGAAAAGCAATGAATTATGAGAAGGAATGATAAATTTAAAAGAAGAATGAATAAGAACACAGTGCCTTATTACACATATGAAATTGTCTTAATGAAGCCTATAGTTTGTTGCAAAGACTATACACTAATATAAATAGAAAAATAAAAATGAACAGTTCAATGTACAACACAGATACAGAGAAATGAAATTTTTTATATGATTCTGGTAAGAATATCTAATTGTCTAATCATGTTAAAAAGGACATTGGTCAGTTTCAAATAAATAGTACTATATCTAAGTACTGATTCATATTTCTCTTTTATTGTACATCACATAGAAATAGAAGTATGTGTCCATGTAAAGATCCATATCTAAATATTAAAATTTGTTTTAATTGTAATAACTGACTGCTGAGGATAACTCAATTCTCTAGCAATAGGTAAATCGGTGAACATATCAGGGAACATTCAATTAATGGAATTGCCTTGAGATATAAAATTAAGGAGCTATTACTATAAAATTATGGAAGGATTGCAAAATACATATGATGAATAAATTGACAAAACAGTTTTAAAAGAATATAACTTAGAAAATAATGTTAAAACCCATATAGAAAAGTTACAGGATAGTCAAAATAATTCTAAGCATCATAACATGCCCCAAATTATAGTACAGAGTCACATGACAAAGGTAATATGAAACTGGGACCATAACAGATAACAGTATCATGAAGCCTAATGGAGACCCTGTGAAACAAAGCTACACAGGTACAGTTCTTTAATTTTTGACAAAGATGTCAAAATCCAACATAAAATGAGAACTTTTTCAACAAATGATGCAGGGAGACTATATTCACGTGTAGAGGACTAAATTAGATCCACATATCTCTGGCTGGAGAAAACACATAACAAATCAACAATTATCACGTAAGACCTGCAATTCTGAAACTGAGAAGCTGTGGTTCCTAGTTCCAAATCTTTTTGGAACTAAGTATATGACATGGAGTAATCCTGGAAACTAGCAAAAGTATGATGGAGAGTGGCTTTAAAGTGGAGTAACAGGATACACATAGTAAAATGTTAAAAATAGGGAGGAAGCTGGACTGGAAAGGGAGGAAGGAGATCAAAACAACTGGGGAAGGAGAGAGGAGTACAGATAACATCCAATTTGTTTGACAAATGCTTCAGGAATCATATAATTTTATCTTTACCTAAAATTATACATAATACATATAAGGGTATGTATATACACTAATGTATAAGATATACAAGGTAAATGGAATTCTACCACTTGTGCTGAAAATGCTCCATACAAGCATCATAGACTGACAGAAATCTCAGTACCAGGCATGAGAAAATTCAACTTTGAATGGTTGGTCAATGTAGTTTGAAAGGTTCCCCAAATAATATAGGCTATTGTTGTTGTCCCTTGATGCCTCTCAGAGGTTGAAGGTAAGCCTCTGTTGCTGAAGTCACTGTGCAAATAGGTCAAGGACTGAGATTATCTGAGATGGATATAACCTGAAGGCCTTTTTTTTGTACAGTCTAGCTTCCATAGTACCAGAATGTATTATGCCGGATCCCAATGGAGGAAAGCAATTAATAGACTTAGTCAACCGTGACCCCTACAAACCATAACAATGACCAGGAAAGCAAAATATTCATAAAACTGCATTTGTGGTGGGCCTTAATAGGAGAGAAGGGAGCTAGTCTTACTGAAACTTGGTATACTATGACTGTTGAATATACATGGGAGGCCTGCCCTTTTCTGAAGAGAAAGGATGAGAAGTGGATGGGAGAGGAGGGAAGGTTGTTGGGGAGGGATTGGGAGGCAAAGAGGGAGGGAAGGAAAACTGTGATCAGGATGAAAAAAATAATTGATTAAAGAAAATAAAAAATTTAAAAAGTGCAATGGTGAGACTTACACATTGGTGGTAGCCAACAGCTATCTAACTGGACTGGAGGCTCTGTTAACCACAGAAACACTACGCCTGCTACAAGAACTTAGCCAACTACTTGGGAGTAGGGACATTATGGACCCTAGGAGAGAATCTACTACTCCTAGTTTTCTTGTCTGCATAATTCCTTAACTATATTCTAAATGTTATCCCTATTGTAGATGTAACCAACCGTCTTATTAAAATAAAAAACACAGAACCAATGTAAAAGAGAAAGCCGAGAGGTCAGAGCTCAGAGCTAAAATCTTACCTCCTGCAGTGCTCCTAGCTTCTCGAAAGAGAGCTACTTCCTGTGTGTATGTCTTTACATAGTCTTTCTGTTCTGCCTTCTCATTGGTTGTAAACCCAAATACATGACTGCCTCGTCACTGCCTGTAAGTACTGCCCTCCAGGTCTTAAAGGCGTATGTCTCCAATGCTGGCTGTATCCCTGAACACACAGAGATCTACCTTGCTCTTCTACCAAGTGCTGGGATTAAAGGTGTGCGCCGCCGCCGCCGCCGCCGCCGCCGCCGCCGCCGCCGCCGCCGCCACCACCGCCGCCACCACGCTCTTGCTATGGCTCTAATAGCTCTGACCTCCGGGCAACTTTATTTATTAACATACAATTAAAATCACATTTCAGTACAAATAAAATACCACCATATCCCTATAGTCATAGGTAAATATTACTCTCACTCCTTCAAAGAAGAGTCTCTGTTCATCAAGTGGAAACCACTACAGAGACAGTACTAAGACGAACAGATTTTGTAGCTTCAATGAGTATATCTGCTGGCACAGCCACATCTGAATGGAATGGCAGAAGTCATGAAGCCAGCACAGTTGCTTGACAAAGATCTAGCAAAGATGAGTCACATGATGGCTGCCATGTCACTTTTGGTTTTCATCTCCACCTGTTACATACTTGGGCACTTTTAATATTTGTACAATTTGGGGATATTGGGTTGATTGTGGGAGCCCGTTCTGGGGTTCCTCGTGGCTTTACCCAGCAGGTCCGAATAGAGGATGATCAGGACCACGGGCCTGAGTGCAGGTGTCTGAGATGGCCTGCACTTGGCTGTGCTGGGGGAGGAGGTCTTTTGCTCCACCCCCTTGGCGTCTCTATAAAAACCCTGGGCCAGAGACAGTCGGGGCCCATTGGAATAGGTTCTAGGCCCTCTCGAGGCTATCCTTTATTTTCTATCTGTTTATCTCCACAAGATTCTCTGCTATAAATCTTTCTATCTAATATTTCCTGCTGATCGCACTCAAGAAAACTCTGGGAAGCTGTGGGGGTGGTGGGTAAACGCCCCACAGAATGGCGCTGTGAACAGGGACTAAAGAAAAAAAGGGACTAAAGAAAAAGGGAAAAAAAGGGACGAAAGAAAAAAAAAGGGAAAAAAAGGGGGGACTAAAGACAAATGAACAGGGACTTAAGACAAAGTAATAGGGATTAAAGATAAAGGAAAATAATAGTTTTAATACAGAGTTTTTGGTGAAAGTGCTGAGTCAGCCCTGCCAGTGGAAAGGCATGCCGGTGTTATGAAAAAAAAATATATTTATATATTTTTTGGTGAGGCAGGGGTTTTATCCTCGAGAGAAAAGGAAAGCGGACTGGAAGGATGTCCAATGCTGCAGCGAAATTCTCTTCTGTCAAAATTTTCTATCTTCTATCCCTTTCTCAATTTCTATCTGTGAAAAATAAGTATAAGGTATAGGGTAGTAATATAGTTTAGGAAAAACTTAGAAGTGTAAGATTGTGTAGGAAAAAATAAGTAAGGCAACTAGACAGAAAAAACTCTTCAATTTTCTAACTTTGGGGGCTTTGAAAGCAAACTGGGGAAAAAAAACTTTCTTTGGGCTTTACGGGTAGTTAAAAAAAGCTCTTCTTTGAGCTTAGGAGAAGAAAAAGTTTCCTATGGAAGCTTTTGACATGGGGACAGCTGAAATGCTAAGTCCAAGCGGCAGGAGAAAGTAATTTCTCCCTGAGGCAAAAATGGGGGTGTAAGAAGTCAAAGTTTAAAGTTGGGAAGTTTGGGGAAAAGTTGGTCTTTCTCCTGGGGGAAAAAATCTTTCTCTTAAACTATAAAGCTTTTCTTGGAAAATTTGGGGGAAAAAAACTCTCTAAAAAGCCTTAATCTTTCTCAAAAGCTCTCTTAAACTTAAAAACTAAATTTGTCCTTTTGGGAGATGATAAAAATTAGAATCACCTGAAGATATTAGTATGGGGACCACCTGTGATTAGCTCTAAGGGAAAACAACAAACTTAAGACAGCAAAACCTCTCTAAGTTTTCAAGCTTTAACAATCCTCCTTGCAATGCAGGAGGCTGGAACAAGTTTCTAAAAGCCTCTTCTAAGCTCTGTCTCTTCAAGCTAGTAAAAGACAGTGGGTCAGAGTACCCTGAGGGAAACGCTTAGAGGAGAGTAAGGGTGAAAAGCTACAGAGAGCCCAAAAGGGCAGGAAACTTTACCTGAGAAAAGCAAAAAAGCCAAGCTTTTCAGTTACAGCCTAGCTGAGGCATCAACTGCTTTGTTTCTGAGTGAGCATTTCAGAATGAAAAGGTGCTCCTAATCTTCCTAATGCAAAGATCCCCTGAAGCAATGCAAACTGTTAGCATTGTATCCTCTCTTCTGACCAAAAACCCAGAGGCGACTGGCCAGCGTCTCTGAGTTGGAGTGCATTTCGGGGATACTAGGGTTCCTGCAGTTGTAAACTTCCTGGAGCACAGAGCTGAGGCAGGAAGGTGCAGGACCCAGGGGAAAACTGCTAATAAACAAACAAAGCTAAAGCCGGCGGGAACGGCACAGTTGTCTGCTTTCCTACAAGTCCCGGGTTGATAGGTCCACAGCTGCAAAAAGAAATCTGAGAAAAAGCTTTCCTATCAGAGAAAGGACCGACCGTTCTGGGAAAACAGTAAAGCTGAACTGTGTCTGAAGCAGTTGTGCTGCTGCTGAGTCAGAACGCTGTCTGGGGAAAGAGCCCAGCCAGGGCAGAACAGAACTATCCAGGAGAAAAGCTTTCTTTTCTGTCAGAGAAAGCACCTCTTTGAGAAAAGCTTTGTTTCAACTGACTCCCTGAGATGAGGGAGTGTAGCCCTGAGGGGTGATTGCCTCTGGCATAAGCTTTGTCCTTGAGCACCCAGACAAGCAAACACAACCCACTGGGGGACTGGGCCAGGTGAAGGCCTGATGAGGCAAAGCACCTGTCCTAATGGGAGTTTAGAAATGGCAAAAACCTCCCTCGCTAAGCTTGATTCATGAACACAAACCACAGACCCTGAAAACAGAAACGGACTAAAGCCCCTACCTTCAGTAGCAGGGAAAGCCGCTGCTCTAGTGTCGGAAACCGTTTCTGGGGTAGAGGGGATAAACTGAGACCAAACTGGGAACTGTCTGGGAGAAAGACTCTGAAGAAACAGAGAAGGGACATAATCCTCCCCAGGAAATGTATGACCTGAAAAAGCTGCTAGAATTGGAGGCAGATTCGGGAGAGAAAAAGCCCCTACCTCCAAAAGTAGCTAGCAGAGGAACAGAGCCTCAGATACCTGAAGCTCTGCACCTGGGAGGGGAAGTAACAAGCAAAATGAGAATAAAATCAGTGGGAGAAAATCTCTGAAGGAGCTATGGAAAAGCTGTTGTACATGATCTTGTTTTTCACTGACTGGCTAAAACAAACACAAGCCCGGAGGAAAGTTGCTATCAGAAATGCCAGCCTCAATGCGCGCTAATGAGGCAGGTGTGGTTCTGATTCGGGGGCCAGTGTCTGATGAAGGAGAGACACCCGTTGAAGCCAGCTGAGAGACCAGAAACCTCCCAATGTCCCATAGCTGAAAATGTAAAATACTCGTTCAAATCTCCCATTGCAAAAGCAAAAAACTGTGTTGAAACCTCCCGGGCAAGAATTTGTAAGCAAGTCTGGTAAAAGAGAACCAGTTGACTCTCAAACCCGATAAGAAATATGGGAAATGATATAAGGGACTGATATAAGGGACTGATAGGGGACTGATATTATTATGGACTGATATAAGGGAAATGCATTCTGGGAAAGGTAGTTTTTCTGCTAAAGATGGCAACATTGCCCTGAAACACTTTTGTCAGCTCTAAAATTAAAATACAGCTTTTAAAAGAATAAAGGGAAAAGTCGTCTAAGAGTTTAAGTGTCAGTTCCAATGAAAAATTGAAAGGATACGGAACTAGGCGCTTCGCGGTTTGGGGCGCCGTTGGTAAAATGCCTTATTTACCCTAATAGTTGTGCAAAGTTTTTACTGTAGTTGGATGACAAAAAGCTACCTATAAGAGCAAACAAGTCACTTTAAAATCCTTAAAATATCACCTAATAGCTGTGCAGTTTTTGACGAAAAGCTTTATTTTACAGCAGCTAAATATGGTAATTTCACCCTCAGCATGAAGTGAAGTTTTTCAGTAGAGCAAACCAAAAGTACTGCTGTAATAAAAACGTATGTTTGAATTGAAGTTCTTAGGGGAGCTTTATGAATTTGGGTGAAGGGATAGCCTCTAGTTAAAAACCGTTTACCGTTGACAGTGCATCTCTGCCGGTTCAAAAAGGCCCACTCGCAACTTTGGGGTGTGGCTTCGTCCTGAGAATGTTACAATCCCCTAGCAACAAGTATCACAACTCTACAATGACAACACTCAATAAATCCCAGTGCTTTATAACAAAGCTAACTATAAACTGTAAACTTTAGAAATGATGTACGTACTTCCTGTCTAGTTAAGAGAATCTTGCTGATAGATGGTGATAATAATTAAGAGTAAGAAGTAGAAAGACAAAAATAAGATATGTGAGTTTGTAAAAATTCTGTCTTGTTAGATCTGTTAAGAAATCTTTAGGTGTTTGCTAAGTTAGATATATGCTAATGGTAGCCTATATTAGTTTGTAAAATAGATCTATAGAGTTCCTTTAAGAATATAAGCTTGTAAGAAGTATCTAAGGTAGTCTTAAGACGTGTAGTAATAAGCTTGTAAGATGCTAGTTGTAAATGTAAGTTTAAGAAATAAGATGGAATGAATATAAGTATATAAGAATTAATAAGAAATATATTTGCTAAAGTAGTTCTATAGTTTCCTTAAAGTATAAATAAGTAGATGTTAATATGTGAGTTTGTAAAAATGTGTAATGTTGAGTGAGTTTATGCTTAAGCACATGTTATGTGGGTTTGTAAAGTGTAAATGTTAAGTGTGAGTCTATTAATGTATATGGTGAAAACCCCTGAGACACAGGAAATAGTGTCCTAGTAGACTGCAAAGTAGGCCGTCTGAATGGTTTCAAAAGCTCCATAAGCCGCTAAGAAGCTAAGAATGGCGGACGCCAGAACCAGCACAAGGCATCCGCAGCTGAGATCCGTGGAATATCAACGCAGCACAGAAAAACCTGAGCTAACAGTAAAAACGGTGCGGTTTAAAATATTACTATAACTAAAAAGGTCTGTCTGTGAGAACAAAAGTTGCAGAGATGCTTGTTTGAACAAAAATTATTAACTGCAAAAAGTTTTGGTTGAAAAACGTCTCTTCATATTTGGAAGTGAAAGCCTGATACCAGAATTTATTTCTTGTTTGAACTTTTTGAACTTAAAATGAGATGAAATTACAAAAACTTTTTGGTTATGGATTTCTCATATTTGAAAGGCTAGTACCAATATTTATCATTTGAATTTTAAGACAAATGAAATGAACAATAGAGATTTCATTGCAATGGGACAATTTTGAACTTACTTATAGTAATGACCTAGGAACGGTTTTCTGGAATTGGGTTAAAAATGGAACTGTTTAAATGAAGAAATGTATTTCTACTTAGAATCGAGATGCAATTTTGTGTATGCATATATGCTTTATTAACTGGTGATTTATGAATTGTTTTGTGGAACTGTTTATGTAAAAATGGGATTACTTATGGAACTGGTTTTGTGTTGCAAATGGAACTGTTTAAACAGAAAAGTTTGGGTTTTCTAACTAGGCTTGAGATTTTGCTTAAAATTATAAAGAAAAGTGAGAGTTAATATTCCTTAGTCTATTTAATTTATATTGTTGTTTGAGTGGATTAATGTCATGTTTTATTAGTAAGAAATGCAAATGGGGTATACTAAGACTACTTTTAAAGTGTGTAAAGAGTTTTATTAAGAAACTGCTTTTGGATGTTTTGCTAAGTTTTCAAAGTGTTAATGGTTAGATTGAAAATACTGCTTTTCAATATGGGTTTGTAGGAATTGTATAAGTTTGGGTTCCTCTAACTAGGTTTGAGTTTTTGCTTAAAAATTATAAAGAAAAGGAGGAGCTATGAGATTGAATTATGTTCACAGAAACCTATTGATATTAATGCACCCTGGCTTTGTGGAATTGAGGAAATGTTTAAGTTTGATGTGAATACATCGAAGTTTTTCCTATGTTCTGTTAACAAGAAAATTCAAATGACTGAGTTAAAGTTGTAAGACGGAGAAAATTGTTAACTATATATAGCACCATATATGCTAATTCTAATGGTTCTGTTAAGAGTTTGCTTTGAGTTGTAAGACTGAGAGAATTGTGACTATGTATAGCAATATTTATATTAACCTGTTAATGGTAATGATGAAGCTAAGGGATTCTTTAAGTTTGTAGTCACCTTAAGAGTTTTGGTTTAGAAAGGGCTTGAGGCAGCTAAGACAGCTGTGGTCACCTTGGACCTAATTCAAAAGAGAAATGCCATTTATATCATCCTCTACTCCCATACTGGGAGGTGTAACAGCTATGGAGATTGCTGTTAGCCATTAATAGTTATTTTTTATATATTAAGAAGGGGGGACCTGTGGGAGCCCGTTCTGGGGTTCCTCGTGGCTTTACCCAGCAGGTCCAAATAGAGGATGATCAGGACCACGGGCCTGAGTGCAGGTGTCTGAGATGGCCTGCACTTGGCTGTGCTGGGGGAGGAGGTCTTTTGCTCCACCCCCTTGGCGTCTCTATAAAAACCCTGGGCCAGAGACAGTCGGGGCCCGTTGGAATAGGTTCCAGGCCCTCTCGAGGCTATCCTTTATTTTCTATCTGTTTATCTCCGCAAGATTCTCCGCTATAAATCCTTCTATCTAATATTTCCTGCTGATCGCACTCAAGAAAACTCTGGGAAGCTGTGGGGGTGGTGGGTAAACGCTCCACAGTTGATGGAAATTTCTTATGAATCATTTATTCCTTCTCCCAGGAATGTTGCTTCTATGTTTCCCCAGGACAGTCCTGATCATACTATTCCCCCTGGCTTTAGGGAGATATCCTTATCTACTTGAAGGTTTTCTTTATTCCTTGGAGGTTGTGACACACAAAGAAGCCAGAGGTCTCTTCATGAGGCTATGAGACATTCTTGAAACATCTGTCCCTGTACTTACATAAGAACAAGGTACTCAAAACAGAGTAAACTCAAAAAGGTCAACAAGATCTGGTGGGCTGGAGGAGTCAGCCACAGTTCAGATTATAAGCCTCTTCCTACTGTACACTCAGACAATTATGTGGCACACAACTCTGACCTAGACAGAGACAAGTTGATGAGCAAAGTATGGAGTGGAAAGATGATAAAAGTATGAAATGTCAGAACCTCCCTCTCTTAGAAAAGTTAGCTTATGCAGAGCCATATTATGTCACATGACCTAGGAACAACAGAATGCCAGGATTAGACATATAGACAAATTCTCTAAAGATATAAATGTGAACATTGATTGTATTATGCCAGAATTGAAATAATGAGTGCTTTGGCCTGAAGATTTTTTTTCTGGGCTCTTTGACCACTAAGAGTTAATAATACACTGCTTGGGACATGGCAAAATGCCCAGAGTAGCTTGAAGATTTTGTTTTGGTCTAGTGTCCTTGGAGCAACCAAAGTTACCAGCCTGAGCACAGGTTGTCATATGCCTTTAGAGTCTCAAAAACTGGTTTATGGGGTTAAAGAGTAAGAATGATAACTCTGTTTATTAATGATGTCAAAACTTGAGGGAAATGATTGGAAGTGATAACTCTGTTCCATTATAGTTTATTAATGATGACTAAAAGGTGAGCAAAAGGAAGTGAAACACATGTCCCAAACCAAAAGTGATATTATCTATGTTTTGGAACATTATGAATGTATCCCTGCTTACTAAATTCTGTATAAATAAAAAAAAATTCTGGCTGCTAGTCAGTCATGTTGCAAGATTCTCCTGACCACCATGGCCTGGCTTACTTCCTTGTCTCATCAACTCCTTACATTTCTGCTGAGACCTGTCCCATTGGGGATGACTCCTGTATGTTTCCTCTCTGTCCATCTCTCCTAAAATGAAACTAAGATGTATCCTGTGTCTGATTCCTCTGTCACTGCTCTTGCATCCACCCATCTTTAGACCCTGCCCTCATCCAGAGCTGGACTCTGGCAATTTGCATCATAGCATCTCTATCTATAGCTCAGAGAATATTGTGGAGGAGGGAACAAATATATTTTAGTAGTTAGATTTTAGGAAATCTGTTGTATGACTGTTCTTTATAGAAATGACTGAATAAAGAAGACCAAAACAAGCACAAAGATATAGCAACACAGAAGGGAAAAATACCATGGGTTCTATGCATGGTCAAAGAAGTACAGACAACTAATGACTGCTGAGAAGAAGAGAATTTCCCTCTCTCAGTGCTAAGCAGGCTGATTGGCTATTCTATACAAAGTTTTTAGCAAAAACAACACACTAATCAGGCTTTATTTATATATTTTTGCACATTATTAGTTGAAGAAAAAGAAGATATAAATTTGAAAATGGGGGTAATATTGGAGGGACTAGGGAGAGAAAAGAAGGTAAGCAATGTAATCATATTTTAATTAAAAGTGAAAAAATAAAACGTTTTCCACAAGTCTCCTTACTACCACTCGTATTTAATGTACACACACACACACACACACACACACACACACACACACACATGTTTGCAAGAGTAACTGTATTTTCCATACTTCTTATATTGTGGTTAAGATAGGGTAATGTCAAAAATTCAGTAACAAAGTAAAGGTGTTCTGATGTTTGCAAAGGGTAATTGAATTTCATGTGATAGAAAGCAGGCAGGAGGAAGAAGGTATCCACTTGTCCTGTGTGTTGGAGGAAACCCCCAAAGCAATGTTTACCTTTATTCAGGTTTGTTCCATAAATATTTGTGCTGCCTTGTAATCACATGGGAATGGAAGTGTCTGACTAATGAGGAACTCTGGATATTAATCCCCAAGGGCCATGCAGACTGCATGTAGTCTTCTGGTGACCATCTACTTATTAGTTTTGCACAGGTAGTAGGTAGCTTTCCTGACCACCACTCTTGGTGACTAACCTTTCTCTACAGGGTCACAGTACCTCCCTGTCTTTCTGTGTTCCCCATAACAAAGCTTCCATATTTTTTTTCCTGAAATCTAGGGAAGAACTGAATGTCATTCTCTAATCTTGAAACCCAGGTAATCTGTAATCATGTTCATTATCTTCAGTACTACTGACAGGCCAAATCTATAGGTCAATTCAGAAATGTGTGGGATAAGGAAATTCCAGATATCTGCATAATTTTCAGTCATCTTCTCATGCTTGCCGCTACTTATATGCCAATATTTGAGCAACTTTCATTCTGCTATTTTTTTTTACACTAAATCTAATCTCAATGCTAATCTACTCTTTCTACTGTGTGGAGGATCTTCCATGATTAACTGAGTTATAAATCATTTGACATTGGCCAAATTACAGAGTGAAGTGACATCTAAGTTTACACTTACTGACTCTGAAAAAAAATTAGACAAAATCTTGAATGACGTTGTTCTCTTGTATTACAAATAAAAGCTGACTGCAAGGCTACACATTAGTATAAACTTTTTGTATTCATCAGATATTTATATTTTAAAAGCAAGAAGAACTCTGAGTACAGGTAAGACAATTATATCTAATTATGTCCATAATAAGACAATTATGATACTTTTGCCACCAGGTCTGATTTTTCTATACAAAATTAAATATAATCATTTAATGTATCCTTTACATTCCACTCCATTTTATCCTTTCACAGAGAAAAATATATCATATAATTTAATTATTCTTAATATGTTAGTCTAAATAATCCTGCAGTTTTCACATTTGAGTATTTACATATTAAGATAATCTTATAAATGTCCTATTGGACAAAAAAGATAAATGTACTTAAGCTCTACAATAAATCAAATTACTATTAATGATGTAGTGAAAAACATATTATTAAAATCAATGATAATAGGCATAGACAGCAAATGGAATTAAAATGAAAAGCAAAGACATTGTTCACAGATTAAAGAAACTAAGTGCACTGAAAATCTTAAGAGAATAGAGAATTTTAACTTCTGCATTCCCTTGAAGACACAAAAATGCACAATTCACGCATGATCTAGAGAAATAAATGTGTGTCATTTCATGTTTAATAACACTTAGCCAAAATATTCAACATATTCTAATTTAATGCTATTGATGATTTTATTGCTTTCAGCATTTTTGTGAGTAGTTTAAATATTTTATAAAATATTATAATTAAAAATTTTAAAATGTTTTAAAAGTTTATTATACTATAGGTTCCTGTTAGGAAAATTATATATGTATTAGAATAATTATTTACACTGATATGGCAACTATAATTTTTATAATTTGGTATCACTGAATGCATGTGAGAAAATACTAGCATCAGTGTTATTTATTGAATTGAGTACTTTTCTTGCTTCTTTGCATGCAATATTCTCAATGGTAATTTCAATACATGATTCTTCACTTAAATTTGATATTATTATTTTAAAGATGATCTATTTTTGATTCTTTTTAATTTTTATTTTTGAGACTATAATAGAATTAAAACATATATCCCTTCTCTTTCTACTTCCAAACACTCCAATATTCTTTCCCTGTTCTCTTTCAAATTAATGGCCTCTTTTTTCACTAATTGTTATTGCATAAGTATATGTACATGCATATGAATGTATATTCCTAAATACAATGTGTTCAGTCCCTATAATGTTACTTGTATGCATTTTTCAGGGGTGAATTTTTGTCACTGGACAACCAACTGTTACACTCCTCCGGTGAGAAGACTACCTTTATCACCCCCAAATTTCCTCAGTTGCCAATAATTCTTTGTGTAGCGCTTCTTTTATATCTTGTCTTGTTAAACCCATCACTTCTCTTGTATACTATATTGTGAAAAGTGGTCTGATCATGTTTATGGCATAAATAAATCACAGCAGACATGCTAAATGACAATTATATGTCAAATACTTTTATTAAAGATTTTCATTTTGTTTTCTCATGTTCGTCCTTTCAACATTAAATTAAAATTTTATAATGATTTTGTGTTATATGAATGAGAGAATGGAAACATCTGACACAATTGAGAACTATTTTCATGTTTACAAACTGGACCCTGAAGCCAAACTTAGATGTGTCCAATGTAAAATGCCAATTAAGGCTATATTTTGCTTAGATTTAGTATGTTTTTTTTATTCCTGAGATTTTGGAGATGTTTTAGTTTAAAAACTACATATAATTTTTTTATTCTCATTTGGTTCTTGATTATAAGAAAAGTATATCACTACAATCAAGTAGTGTAGTAAAGAGAAGGATACAAAGAAGAGAAGTAGGAGGCATAGTGTGGGGTTAAGGAATGAGAGCAAAAGTCAGAATAAGCTTGTACCTTTGCATTTGTGACCAATCGTCTGTGTTTTTCCCTTCAGACTCTAGCAAATTATGGGATTAGAAAACCAGACAGATGTAATAGAATTCTTTCTCTTGGGACTCTCAGAGGATCAAGAACTTCAGCCCCTTCTCTTTGGACTGTTCCTGCTTATGTACCTTGTAACAGTTTTTGGGAACCTGCTCATCATCCTGGCCATTGTCTCTGACTCCCACCTCCACACTCCAATGTACTTCTTCCTCTCTAACTTATCCTTCACTGACATCTGCTTCAGCACCACTACTGTCCCTAGGATGCTGGTAAACCTTCAGAGACAGAGCAAAGCCATCAGTTACACAGGCTGCATCACCCAGCTCAGCTTTGTCTTACTTTTTGCTGGAATGGAAAACTTTCTGCTTGCAGCAATGGCTTATGACCGTTATGTGGCTATCTGCACTCCACTTCACTACACATCGGTCATGAAATTCCACCTGTGTTTTCTGATGATTTTATTCTCTTTGTGCATTAGCATTATGGATGCCCTTCTGCATGGTTTAATGATTTTGCGTCTATCTTTCTGTACATATCTTGAAATCCCCCACTTCTTCTGTGAACTTGATCAGGTCATCAAGCTTGCATGTTCTGACACTCTCATCAATAACATTCTGGTATATACAGTGACTAGTGCATTAGGTGGTGTGCCCCTACTAGGGATAATTTTCTCTTATTTTAAAATTATCTCTTCCATCCTGAGAATGCCATCACCAGGAGGTAGGTATAAAGCTTTCTCAACATGTGGGTCTCACCTGTCAGTTGTTTCCTTGTTCTATGGGACAGCTTTTGGTGTATATATTAGTTCTGCATTTACAGAGTCACACAGAGAGACTTCTGTGGCATCGTTGATGTATACTGTGCTCCCTCCAATGCTGAACCCATTTATCTATAGTCTGAGGAACAGAGATATGAAGAAAGCTTTGAGGAAAATTATCTAAACATCTGTTTTCTTAATATTGCATCATAGCTTTGAACCTGGCCTTCTGAACTGAGTCAGGGAACACTGGGAGAGCAAAACAGCAACTCTCAACCATTTGTTTGTCTTAGAATAGTGATTAGATACCATAATATCTAAGTGTTTTTATCCTTGTATATGAAAGTTTATGTTGGCCTTCTCTGGTTTGTGGAAATTTTGAAGTACTATGTGGAAATTTTGACATTAATTTCTTGAGTAGTTCCACAGAAGCAAACTCTGAACAATGGATTCTGGATATAATTATCAGAGGCAGGTTACTCATTATATTATTTACAGTATTACATTAAAAATTAAGCTAAATGAATATTTTATTTTATTGAACCCACTACATACTCATGGGTATTGCCATATTATATAACTTCCTGAATTTATTCTAAGAAGTTGACTTAACACCCCCATTAATCTGACTTTTTCACTGAGGCTACAATGCTGAATTATCTTAGAAGCTTCTGTTGAACTGAAAAAAGAATGGAAGAGCTATGTGTTGTTGTGAGATGATGCTGAAAGCTGAGGGTTCTTTAGTGGCTGTTTACTCTATAAGAGCAATACTTCCTGCACTTGTATTTTCTATCCATGAAGCTACTCTATATTATGAATTGCATTTATTGATAGGGCTATAAAGTTTTGAGTTTCTATGCAAAGATAGCAGCAACTTACAGGTTTTATGAAGGTGGAAATAGGACAAATGGGGAGCAAGAAGTCTTATCAGAGTATTCTAGAGGAGAATCTCCTACTGTAAATTCTCTAATGCAGTATAATTTCTAAACACATTCTAAATATTTATCCCTATACCTACATATAAGTGTAACTCTCACCTCTCATCCAAGAAACTTCTTTTTGTGGCAGATTAAGAGCATTAGAGAAAGAAACAACTGGTCAAAATGAAAAGAACAACCAGCTGTGTGATACCAAATCTCAATACATAAAAAGTACAATCCCTACATTGAAGGCTCAAGAAACATCTCAAAAAAATGGGGGAGGGAATTTGTAAGTGGTAGATAATCAGGACATGTACTACAAGACAGTGTGCCCTTTACGTGGCAGGGAAGCTGCTCCCAGGAAATATCAATAATGTGGTCATCTAAAGAAGACTTGAATAATGATAACAACATTAGCATGCCAATATGGATGAAGGACATCTCATAAGACACAGTCCCTGGATAAAGAGCTACAGCTTCTGGAAACTGTCAGCTGAAAGAGAGACTATCATTCTCCTCCAGGAATGAGTCTCTTCATAGGTGATTTGATCACAAGAAGTCAGCCCCAAATGTATATACATATGAACAACACTAAATGAACACAGCGGGTTTCATATACATATATGATATATTAACAATAATTAAACAATAAAATTCTATGAATTTGAAAAAGAGTAGGGGAGACAGACAGAAGAGGACTATCAGGGAGAAGAAGGGGAGAATGGTATAAATATAATACTTATATATAATATTTTCAAAAAATATATTAGAATTTTACTGAGTCAAGATAGTCATTTAGAGTAAATTAAAGTTCAGGAAGGCACATCCAGATATATCCTAATCAGATTCATTCTTTTTTTTGGTTATATTCTTTCTAAGGCTGTTTTACCCTGCTGATATCTGGTCTATTGCTGGTATAACAGATATTATATCTTGCTTGAGTACTGTTTATCAAAATTCTCTATTAAGGGGAACGATGTTCTCTAAAGATCATCTAAAAATCACCCTTTCACATATCATCCTCCAGAACCTTCTAAGTACTCACTTGTAAATGGATTTCTGGTCAGACAGATGAGGTTATCATGAGTCATTAAACAGCATCTACATGGTTCATGACCACTACTTGGTCTATGAATTGTCCACAGTCTTTGCAGAAACATGCATTTGTAGAATCCAAAAAGATTGTCAGTGTTTTAAAATGTATCCTGTTCATACCATATTTGTCTTTCTGAGTCTGGGTTATCTCACTCAGGATGATTTTTTCTAGATCCATCCATTTGCCTACAAACCTCATGATGTCATTGTTTTTCTCTGCTGAGTAGTAATCCATTGTGTATATGTTCCACAATTTATTTATCCATTCTTCAGTTGAAGGGCATCTAGGTTGTTTCCAGGTTTTGGCTATTACAAACAATGCTGATATGAACATAGCTGAGCAAGTACTCTTGTGGTATGATTGAGCATTTCTTGGGTATATGCCCAGGAGTGGTATAGCTGGATCTTGGGGAAGATTGATTCCCAATTTTCTAAGAAAGTGCCATATTGATTTCCAAAGTGGTTGTACAAGCTTGCATTCCCACCAGCAAATATGGTATGTACTCACTCATAGGAAGATGCTAGATGTGGAACAAGGATGACTGGACTGCTACTCACATCACCAGTGAGGCTACTTGGAAAATGGGACCCCAAGAAAGACACGGAGAAATGGATGAGATCTACATGAACAGCCTGGACATGAGTGGGAGCAATGAATGGCGAGGGTCGAGGGAAAGAAAGCAGGAGATCCCACCTGGATCAAGAACAGAGAGGGAGAACAAGGAATAGGAGACCATGGTAAATGAAGACCACATGAGAAAAGGAAGAAACAAAGACCTAAAGAGGCCCACAGAAATCCACAAAGATACCCCCACAAAAGACTGCTGGCAATGGCCGAGAGACACCCGGGACTGACCTACTCTGGTGATGGGATGGCCAAACACCCTAATAGTTGTGCCATAAACCCCAACCAAGGACTGAGGAATCTGGATGCAGACATCCACAGCTAGGCCCCTGGTGGAGCGCTGGGAGTCTAATTAGTGAGAAAGAGGAGGGTCTATATGAGCGAGAATTGTTGAAACCAATGTTGGATAAAGCACAGGGACAAATAACCAAATGAATGGAAACACATGAACTATGAACCAAAGGCTGAGGAGCCCCCAACTGGATCAGGCCCTCTGAATAGGTGAGATAGTCGATTGGCTTGATCTGTTTGGGAGGCATCTAGGTAGTGGTACCAGGTCCTGGGCTCATTGCATGAGTTAGCTCTTTGAAATCTGGGACTTATGCAGGGACGCTTGGCTCAATCTGGGAGGAGGGGACTGGACCTGTCTGGCCTGAGTCTATATGGTCAATTCCAGTCCTCGGGGGAGACCTTGATCTGGAGGTGGTGGGAATGGGAGGTGAGCTGGGGGGAAGGGGAGGGGAGCAGGAAGAGAGAGAACAAGGGAATCGGTGGCTATTATGTAGAACTGAATAGTATTGTAAGATAAATAAAAAAATAAGTAAAAAAAAATGTATCCTGTTCTTTTGGTGATAAATTACATTTCTATCAGATATTTATTTGCAGGTTTGCTTCACAAGTAAACTGTGTTGATTATAGTTTTAATAGAGTTTATTATTCTGAGTAGAACTATTGACAAATGTCATAGACATTTACTAGGCATTTGACTAATGTTGATGCCTTCTCATTTATTACTCATGATAAATTATTAATTTTCACTTCCTCCTTCAATCATTATATCTGGATTACTTAATCATTATGTCTGGATTACTAATTCCAGTACTATGGATTGTAGAAAATGAAAAGTTTTTTTTTAATAAAAATAGTGAGAACTTCTAAGTAGAGTTTTATATGCATGGATTAAAGTTTTTAAATGAAAGTTTAGTAAAATAAAGAAAATATGTATATAGACGGTGCATTTAATGTTGGAACTCTGAGAATTTTCAAGATTTCTCACAGTGATGTCTGTTCCAATTAGTTCTTACAAACATTTCTTCAGGACAGTTCCTGAACTAGTATACAGATCATTATTCTACTAGTTTCTCTAGACATCCACCATCCAGAATACTTTTTTTTTGTAGTTCTGGATCTAGCAGTGTGCAACTGTTACATTACTGTGGTATTAGGCACGAGGAAAGAAGATAGGGGAACACGTAAGAAACTAGAAATGATGATGTCTAATGTATACATGTATGGAAATATTATAAAGAATTGAGTAACCTGTGCAACTGATAGGTGTCAACAATGTGATTAGTAATATATGAATGCAATTTTAACAATAAAGATCATGTTTAGAATTGTCTATTTAATATTGATGAAATATGATACTCTTTGGCATGCAAAGATTTTTGACTGGGGTTAGGTGAAGACACACTTCTAAGCAAATTAGGAGACATTGTGTTGTTTAGCATGTCCTTTATTCACTTTTATTTGGGAAGTATATTACAGACAGTTGTACATTAATTTTTGTTCATCTTTTTATTGGGACAGATTCTGCATATATGCCAGTATTTCATTTTAAACACAATGTGACCTATAAATTTGTCAGGGTTAGCTTATCAAAGTTTGTATCTTAGTGAAGAAATTTATGTCTTGGTTTATCCAATATGGGGTATTATAAAATTATTAATCTTTTTTTTTATAATTACATAGTTTCCCCCTTTACTTTGCTCCTTCCAAATCCTCCCAGATAAGCCTACTTTCTCTCTTTCAAATTCATGAACTCCTGTGACAGTAGAATAATCTGAAAATATCTATTGCATGCTACAAGCCTGAAACATTTCCTGTGCCACATGACTGGAGTTAAAAATACAGCTAGAGGTCACTTAAGACTTAAGACTCTATAGTGTACTCAAACTGTTTGCTTAAGCTGTCTTTAAGAGAAAAATGTAAGGATAACTTTGCTTTGAATTTCCCATGTGATGAGAATGCTTAGCTGAAATATTAAGTTATGTACCCTTCCATGACTGTGACTTAGAGCAATGCATGTTTATTTTTTCCTGAAAGCAGAAAATACAGAACTTGAAAACAATTCTTTCCTCATGTGATGCTTTCTATGTTGTTCAATAAATACTGAGTAAACTCCTTTGTTAGGAACACACAATACTTACACAGAGACATGACAGAAACCATTTGCATATTTATAGAAAGACACACAGAGGGACAAGACACACAGTAACACAGCCAACCTCCTGGTTTTTTCCCTCCCCCCAAATCTCTTGGGTGAGGTTTGTTGTGTGATGTGACTTTGTGGTATTCCTTGACTCCTAATTGTCAAGATAACTTTCCATCTGAACTGTAATGCTTACACCCAGCTTTGTAGAGTTCAGGCCCCATGGGCTTCCCCTCATCCACTTAAACGTGTATATAGTTATTTTTCTTGTTTGGCTCCTATTTGTCATTTTCATGAGCTTTCTATGGGCATATGCTCCGAATTTACTATGTGATGCTCAATCTTACAGCAATCTCACAGATCCTCTGGCTCTTATAATCTTGCTACTCTCCATTCTGCAATGTTGTGACCCTCAGTAATGGTCTACATCTGTTGCAAATAGAAGTTTCCTTAATTGTGGGTGAGGACTACAGTTATCTGTATGGACAAATATTTAGAATGTAGTTAGGAAGTGGTGGTTTTAGATTCTCCTCCACGGTCCATAACTTCAGTTGGGTAGTACAGGGTAGTTGCCTATGTTTATTATACCAGAAACAGTTTCCCTCTTGTTTGATGGGATTTAAGGACAGTTAGAGAGGTGTTGGCTAATAAAAAGCTATGTGTGGCACCACTGTATCCTTAGGGTTATCATGCTATGCTGGTGGTTGTTGTGATTCATATGTCCCATTGCTGGGTGGAATTTTTGCTTGCTTCCCTTCTTTGGAAACTTGCATTGGGCCTTATGGTTCCATGGAAGCTAGTCTTCAAGGAGGAATCATTCAGGTAAGTTCTAGCTGAGGATTCTCTGATCTCTGTGTCTCAAAGGCATATGCCTTCAGCCATAGGGATTTACCTTTAACCCTTGGAGGCAACCAAAGGCAATAGAAATAGATTGTGTGTTTTGGGAGAGTCTCTTGAACATACCCAGCCAACAATTCAAAAGAGGGCTTCAAATGACCAATGTTAATATTTGTGTTAGACTGTCTTTGGCTCCTGGATATTGGCAGTCAAGTTAAGAAAATTTCATTTGAATCATTAATGTATTTTCCCCTCTCATCCTCCTTCAGCTTCCCACTGACCCACCCCACTTCCCTCCTCCAAAAAGGTAAGGCTTCCAGTGGGGAATCAGAAAAGCCTTGTACATTCAGTAGAGGTGGGACTAAGCTCCTTTCCTCCACATTAAGGCTGAGAAAGATACTCCACCATAGGTAATAGGATCCAGAAAGCCAGCTCATACACCAGGGATAGATCCTGACCCCACTGCCAGGAGCCTCTCAAACAGACCAAGCTACCCAATTGTCTCCCTTATGCAGAGGGCCTAGTCTGGTCCCATGTTGGCTCCACAGCTGTCATTCTAAAGATCGTGAGTTCCCATGAGTTTGGTTCAGTTGTCTCTGTATATATCCCCATCATGATCTGGACCCTCCTTGCTCATATAATATTTTTTTCCTGTCTTTGATTAGACTCCTAGAGATCAGCCTGGTGCTTGGCTGTGGATCTCTGCATGTGCTTCCATCAGTTGCTGGATGAAGGCTCTAGGATGAGTTAGGATACTCACCAATGTGATTACTGAAGCAGTCCAGTTCAGGCACACTCTCCACTATTGATAGTAGTCTAATCTGGGGATGTCTTTGTGGATGCCTGGGAATTTTCCTAGCACCGGGTTTCTCCCTAACCCTATAATGTATCCCTCTTTGAAGCTATCTCATTGCTCTCTCACTCTATCCCTAACCCAGTTCAACCATCCTGTTCCCTCATGTTCTCATCCCACATCCCCTCCCATCTATTGCTGCTCACCCCCAATTTGCTCTGGAGATGTCATCTATTTCCCCTTCCCAGGGAAATCCCTGTGTCCCTCTTAGAGTCCTTGTTATTAGCTAGTTTCTCTGGAGCTATGGGTTGCTTTACATCTAGTATCCACTTATGAGTAAATACATAGCATGTTTGTATTTCTGAGTCTGGGTAACACAACTCAGGATGATATTTTCTAGTTCCATTGATTTGTCTGCAAATTTCATGTCATTGTTTTTTTACAGCTGAGCAATATTCCATTGTGTATATGTACCACATTTTTTTTGTTCATTCTTTGGTTGAGGAGCATCTAGGTTGCTTTCATGTTCTGGCTATTACAAATAATGCTGCTATGAACATAGTTGAGCAAGTGTACTTGTGATATGATTGGTAATCACTTGGGTATGTGCTAAAGACTAGTATCATTGGGTATTGAGGTAGAATGATTCCCAATTTTCTGTGATGTTACCATACTGATTTCCAAAGTGGCTGTATAAGTTTGCACTTCCACCAACAGTGAAGGAGTGTGCCCCTTGCTCCACATCTTCTCCAACATAAGCTGTTATCAATTTTTTTTTTTTTTGGTTTTTCGAGACAGGGTTTCTCTGTGTAGCTTTGTGCCTTTCCTGGAGCTCACTCTGTAGCCCAGGCTGGCCTCGAACTCACAGAGATCCGCCTGGCTCTGCCTCCCGAGTGCTGGGATTAAAGGCGTGCGCCACCAACGCCCGGCAACTGTTATCAATTTTTTATCTTAATCACTGTGACAGGTGTATGATGGTATCTCAGAGTCATTTTGATTTGTATTTCCCTGATGACTAAGGATGTTGAGCAGTTTCTTAAATACCTTTCAAACCTTTGAGATTCTTCTGTTGAGAATTCTCTGTTTAGATCTGTACCCCATTTTTAATTGGATTGTTTGTTTTTTTGATGTCTAGTATCTTGAGTTCTTTATACATTTTGGAGATCAGCCCTCTGTCAGGTATGGGGTTGGTGAATATCTTTTTTCATTATGTTTGCTTTTGTTTTGTTTTATTTACAGTTTCCTTTGCCTCACAGAATCTTCTTAGTTTCAGGAGGTTCTATTTATTAATTGTTGCTCTCAGTGTCATACTAGTGATATATTTAGGAAGTGATACCCTGTGCCAGTGAGTTCAAGTTTACTTCCTACTTTTTCTTCTTAAGATATTTTTTATTCATTTTACATACCAATCATAGGTCTCCCTCTTCCCTCCTCTTGTCCCTCCATCTCCCTGCCCCACCACCATTATCTCCTACAAGAAGGTAAGGCCTCCCATGGGGAGTAAGCAGAGCCTTGTACATTCAGTAGAGGCAGGTCCAAGCCATTCCCCCTGTGTCAAGACTCAGCAAGATGTCCCACTATAGATAGTGGGCTCCAAAAAGCCAGGTCATGCACCAGGGATGGATCCTGATTCTACTGACAAGGGGCCCCTTAAGCAGATCAAACTATACAACTGTCTTGCTTATGCAGAGGGCCTGGTCTAGTCCCATGGAGGCTCCACAGGTATTGGTCTAAATTTCATGAGTTACCATTACTTTGGTTTGGTTATCTCTGTAGGTTTCCCCAACAGGATCTCGATGCCCCATTCATAGAATCCCTCTTCTCCCTCTTTGACAGTACTCCTGGAGCTGGGCCTGGTGTTTGGCTGTGGATCTCTGCATCTGCTTTCATCAGTTACTAGAGAAAGGCTCTATAATGACAGGGTATTCACTTATCTAATTACTGGGCTAAGCCAGTTCAGGCACCCTCTCCACTATTGCTACTAGTCTAAACTGGGGTCATCCTTGTGGATTCCTGGGATCTTCCCTAGCATCTGGTTTCTCCCTATCCCCATGATTTCTCCATCTATCATGGTGTCTTCTCCATTGTTCTCCCACTCCATCCTTGTTCAGGCTCAACCATCCCATTCCCTTATATTCTCATCCCTCATTCCTACCCCCCCATTTCTCACCTTTCATTCCTAGTTTACTCATGGAGATCTCATCTATTTCCCTTTCCCAGGGAGTTCTATTTGTCCCTCTTAGAGTCCTCATTGTTAGCTAGCTTCTCTGGAGCTGAAGATTGTAGTCTGGTTATTCTTTGCTTTACCCACATATGAGTGAGTACATACCATGATTGTCTTTCTAAGTCTGGGTTACCTTTCTGTTGCCATTGTTCCTTGAAGAAACATTGTTTCTAGGAATGACCTGTTTACAGTCCCCTTTCAAATGTCCTTGCTTTCCACATCCAAAACATCTAACACTCCTCAAATCTTTTGAAATTGCTTCTCCTACCCACATATCATCATGCTCATGAGCCTCAACATTAACTGTGTCTATAATCCAATCTTCCAAAGGTGCAGATCTTGCCTTTAAAGGCCTGATTATTCTTTTGCATGGTGCATTCACATTCTCAAAGGCCAACGATTCAATTATTATCTTACTAGCTTCTGAATCCAAGACCATTCTCTTTACTGCTGAAGCCAGTCTTTGTAAAAAATCTGTGAAGGATTCTTTTGGGCCTTGCATAACCTTTGTAAATGACTCAGGTTTTTTTCCTGGTTCCTCAACTCTGTCCCATACATTCAAGTCTGCCGTTTGACATAAAATTAGGGTTTGGACATCATATAAACATTGTGTTTGTACTGAAGCATATTGGCCTTCTCCAATAAGCTGATCCTGGCAAACTTGTATTCCTTTATCCCTCCATTGTTTGTCTATGTTTTTAGCTTCATCCTTGAACCAAGTTAGAAATTGAAGCCTCTGGCTGGGTTCCAGAACAGCTTGCGCCAGCTCCTGCCAGTCCTGTGGTACAATCCTATTATATGTTGACCAAGAGTTTAACATTTGCTTTACATATGGGGAATGCATGCTAAAGATACTATTGCCTCCTTAAACCTTTTTAAATCCAACATTTCAATTGGAGCCCAAATATTTTGTGTAGTCATTTGATCAGGCAACTGCTGTATGGTTATAGGATAAATTAAGGGTGACTGTGTGAAAACAGGCTTTCTTTCTGTAACCTTATGATCCAAACTTGAAACAACTTCACTGTTATTTCTTCTGTCTGAATTTTTACAGGTTTAACAAGTTTTTCTAAAGCTGTCATCCTGGCACTTAAATTGACTATCTTTTTAAATAATAAAATGAGGATAAGCATAGTGATAAACTGCATAATTCCAACAATACTAATCTTCTCATATAGTTGTTCCATTGTCAGGCTGCCTAAAATTTCAAACAAAACCCAATTTTCTTCCAATGTACACATAAAACCCATTTTTTTTAATGTGGAAAAAATTCTCTTTTAAATAGTTTCCTTTAAAATATCTGATATGTTATGACTTACCAAATCTGCATAGAACAGTAGAAATTCAAGCGAATTTCAAAACAGCCACCTAGTGTCCTAGGTGTGAATCAAGAGAGAGAGAGAGAGAGAGAGAGAGAGAGAGAGAGAGAGAGAGAGCGAGAGAGAGAGCAAGAAAGCTTAAATTCAGCCACGTGTTCCCTCTTGAGCCGAGTCAAGGTTTGGCTCTGGCTTCCTTAAGCTCCGACCATGTGTTGGCTTTACAGGCAGGGCACTGTTCAGCAGGGAAAGCCTGAGTTGTTTGTAGCACTGGCTTTAAGCAAGCAGCTCACAGTTAGTCCGGCCTGAGGCCAAGCAGACCTGGGCCGGGACTAGGGAGCCAGCAGCTCGGACTAGGGAGATGGCCCCAAGCAGTTTTTAATGGATTCTTGTCATGTTGGGTACCAGATGTAGATGTAACCAACCGTCTTATTAAAATAAGAAACACAGAACCAATGTAAAAGAGAAAACCAAGAGGTCAGAGCTCAGAGGTAAAATCTTACCTCCTGTAGTGCTACTTTTTTTTAAAAACACATTTTCTTAGTCCATTCTTGGGTTGAGTGGCATCTTGGCTGTTTCCAGGTTCTAGCTACTATGAATGATGCTTCTATGAATATAGTTGAGCACATGTCCTTGTGGTATGATTGGGCATTCCTTGGGTATACTGGGTCTTGAGGAAGATTGATTCCCAATTTTCTGAGAAACCACCATACTGATTTCCAAAGTGGCTGTACAAGTTTGCACTCTAACCAACAGTGGAGGAATGTTCCCCTTGCTCCACTTCCTCTCCAATGTAAGCTGTTATGAGGGTTTTTGATTTTAGCCATTCTGATAGGTGTAAGATGGTATCTCAGAGCTGTTTTGATTTGTATTTCCCTGATGACTAAGGATGTTGAGCAATTCCTTAAATGTCTTTGGCCATTTGAGAATCTTCTGTTGAGAATTCTCTGTTTAACTCTGTACCTCATTTTTAATTGAATAGTTCAGTATTTTGATGTTTAGTTTCTTAAATTATTTATATATTTTGGAGATCAGCCCTCTGTCAGATGTGGTGTTGGTGAAGATCTTTTCGCATTCTGTAGGCTGTTGTTTTGTCTTATTGACCATATCCTTTGCCCTACAAAAGCTCCTCAGTTTAAGGAGGTCCCATTTATTAATTTTTGTTCTGAGTGTCTGTGCTATGGGTCTTGTATTTAGAAAGTAGTTTCCTGTTGCCAGTGCATTCAAGACTGCTTCCTTACTTTCTCTTCTTTCAAGTTCAGTGTAACTGGATTTATGTTGAGGTCTTAAATCCACTTGGACTTCAGTTTTGTGCATGGTGACAGATATGGATCTATTTGCAATCTTCTACATGTTGACATCCAGTTATGCCAGCACCATTTTTTAAAGATGCTTTTTCCCATTGTACAGTTTTGGATTCTTTGTCAAAAACCAGGTCTTCATAGGTGTGTGAATTAATATTAGGATCTTCAATTTGATTTCATTGGTCCACATGTCAGTTTCTATGCCAATACCAAGCTGTTTTTATGACTATAGCTCTATAGTAGAGCTTGAGGTCAGGGATGGCGATGCCTCCAGAAGTTGCTTTATTGTAAAGGATTATTTTAGATATCCTAGGTTTTTTGTTTTTTCATATGAAGTTGAGCATTATTCTTTTGAGGTCTGTGAAGAATTGTGTTGGTATTTTGATGGGGATTGCATTCAATCTGCAGATTGCTTTTGGTAAGATTGCCATTTTTATTATGTTGTTTCTACTTATCCATGAGCATGGGAGATCTTTCCATTTTCTTTCTTTTTTTTTTTTTTGGTTTTTCGATACAGGGTTTCTCTGCGTAGCTTTGCGCCTTTCCTGGAGCTCACTTGGTAGCCCAGGCTGGCCTCGAACTCACAGAGATCCGCCTGGCTCTGCCTCCCGAGTGCTGGGATAAAGGCGTGCGCCACCACCGCCCGGCTATCTTTCCATTTTCTGATATCTTCCTCAATTTCTTTCTTCAAAGATTTAAAATTCTTGTTATACTACTTGATTAGTTAGAGCTACCCCAAGATATTTTATATTATTTGTGACTATTATAAGGAATGATGTTTCTCTGATTTCTTTCTCTCTGTTTATCATTTGTATATAGGAGAGCTACTGATTTTCTTTTAGTTAATCTTGTATCTTGACACAACATTGAAGGTATTTATTAGCTGTAGAAGTTCCCTGGTAGAATTTTTAGAGTCTTATGTATACTTTCATAACCTCTGCAAAGAGTGAAAATTTGACTTCTTCCTTTCCAATTTGTATTCCCTTGATCTCCTTTTGTTGTCTTATTGTTCTAGCTAGAACTTTGAGTACTCTATTGAATAGATATAATGAAAGTGGTCAGCCTTGTCTTTTTTTTGTGATTTTAGTGGAATTGCTTTGAGATTCTCTTCATTTAATTTGATGTTGGCTGTTGGCTTGCTGTAAATAGCTTTTGTTATGTTTAGGTGTGTTCCTTGTATTCCTGATCTCCTCAAGACCTTTATCATGAAGGAGTGTTTGATTTTGTCAAAGATCTAATGAGATCATCCTGTTTTTTGCTTTTAGTTTGTTTATATGATGAATTACATTGACATATTTTCATATGTTGAGCCTTCCATGCATCTCTGGGAAAAAGCCTAGTTGATCGTGGAGGATTATTTCTTTTATGTGTTCTTGGATTCAGTTTGTATTTTGAAACCTCAGAGCCATCCTTTAGTGACATACTCCCTTCCCTGAGCAAGGCCAAACCCCCTGATCCTCCCTAAACAGTCAATAATTGGGGAACAAGTTTTCAAATTCCTGAGGCTTAGGGGAGGCATGTCATTCAAACTAGCATAGTGCTCATTAGAACAAGTATTTAGAACAAGAAAATGAATGGAAATGGAAAACACAGTTCTCAATTCTTGGATTGTCTTTGTCATTTCCATAAGCCTTATGTTTGTGTTTCCTTGGCCATCACTCAGGCATTCATTCTCCTTGCAGTTCTTTTTCTATAATTTCTTTAAGCTGTTGCTTTGCATCTTGTTTATACTACTTGAATTCTTTAATGACATTTTTTTTTTTAATTCTGTGGGTTTCATCTAGGTAATTCTTATTTGAAAACATTTATAAAGGACTTGTTTGGTTTGGAAAGAAGATACTGGCTTGTGCTTTCATATTGTTTGTAGTTCTGTGATGATATCTGTTCATGTGGACCTCATTCTGAGTTTGATTTGGGCAGAGCAGTTTGAGCAGAAGGTAAGATATAAATTAATGTTAGATCTGAGGGTTAGAAATGCCTTGGATGGAGTGAAGTTAGGTGTACAGAGACTAGAGTGGTATAGAGATATACTATCTGGTTCAAGCCCTGAGTATAGTGATAGATTATAGACACATTCCAATAGACAAAGGCCTTAAATAAAGTAAAAATATCTAAAAATACATCTAACCAAGGAAGTAAATTGCCTGTATAGTGAAAACTTTAAATTTCTGAAGAAATGGATAAAGGCGCTAGACATTCTTGCTCATGAACTGGTAGAATTTATATTGCAGAAATAATCTTTTATAAAAACTATATACAAATTCATTATAACAATGAAATTGGCACCCCATTATTCATAGAAATAAAAACCTAACCTAAAATTCATATGGAACCCAAAAGACATGTAATAGTCAAAATAATTTTATGCAAAAATAGTAATGCTAGAGGGGTTGTCATACCAGATTTGAAGATATATTACAGAGTCACAGAATGAAAACAATATAGTACTGGCAAAATTCAGATATGCCCAACAATGAGTACACATAACTTTGGCCACTTAATATTTGTAAAAGTTTCCAATAACAGAAGCTACAGAAAAGAAATCGTCTTAAATAATTGGTGCTATATACAATAGATATCCTCCAGGAGAAGAAATTAGACCCAGGTTTACTACCTTGTATTAAAACTAACTCAAATTGATCAAGGGCCTAAACATGAAAACTGAAGCACTGAACTTGCTAGACAAAATCATAACTACCTCCAGTTAAGACTCCTAGCAATAGTGGATACATAACCTTAACTGCCTATCTCCTGGGACCTGATTTGTGCCTAGTCCAATTGCCATCAGAGAGGCATCATATAGCAACTGATGGGAACAGTTGCAGACTCACAGCTAAACATTAAGCAGAGGTCAGGGAACCCTGCAGAAATGAGAGAAAAGGGATTTTTGGAGCCTAGGGATCAAAGACACCACAAGAAAACTCATAGAATCAACAAACCTAGGCTCATAGAGGCTCACAGAGACTGAATTGACAACCAGAGAGCCTTCATGGAAGTGATCCAAACACTCTGCATATATGTTACAGTTGTGTAGCTTGTGGGATTCCTGACAGTAAGAATAGGGGCTATCTTTGACTCTTTTACAGGCTTTTGGGGCCCCACTATTCATACTGGGTTGCCTTGCCCAGCCTTAATACATGGGAAGAACCTTAATCTTACTTCAAGTTGATATGCCATGTTTTGTTGCTATTCTCAGGAGACCTGCCCTTTCCTAAACAGAAAAGGAGGTTGAGTAGATTAGGGGGAAGGAACTGATGGGTGATGAGGGGAGGGCCTGGGAGGAGAGTAGGGAACAGAAACTGGGCATGTAAAATAAATGAACAAATAAATAAATTTATTAAAATGAAGAGAATGGAGCTAGCATAATAATAAACTATAATGACATCAAAAAAAAGGAAAGAAAACATAGTCAATACCCTACATGATATTGATTTGGGAAAGGACTTTCTGAATAAGATATCATTGACTCAAGAATTAAGGCTGACAAATTGACAAGTGGGATTTCCTAAAACTTAAAATCTTCTGCACAACTAAAGAAACCATCATTTTGGAGAAGAGAAAACCCAAAGAAAATGAGAGAATTTTACCAACTAAATATTTGAGGCTGTATTAATATCCAGGATACATAAAGAACTAGAAATACAGAGTCAGAAAAACAAATTACCCATTTATAAATGGTCCTGGGACCTGAAGGGAAATATATCAGAAGAAAAAAATGCTAAGGAATCTGTCAAAGGTTTCATCACCTCTAGCAGTTAGGGAAATACAAATCAAAACAACTTTGAGATTTCATTTTATCCAACTAAGACTGGCAAAGATTAACACAACTGGTAACAAATATTGTAGTAGATGAAGTGCAAAGGGAACCCTCTTTCACTGTGGATGTGATTGTGAACTGGTCCAGTCACTTTTATCTAAATAAATAAAAAAGAACTTGTATTATTCATAATTATGTCTATAAATATACATATATGATTTTGATGAACTTTTCATCTCTGGGTTGAAAATCTTTCTTTCAAGCTCCAAAGACAATCTAACAAAAGCCTAAACACAAGACATAAAAAGTCCTGTTTTCAGTTGTTGATCAGGGCTCTCCAAGAGACTCTCTAAACATCTAGCCTTTTGTTATTGTCCTTGGTTGCTCTCAAGAGGTGGAAGGTAGAAGGTTGGAGGTGAAGACACAGTGAATTTTAGAAATGGGGACAGAGAACCTTGATCTTGATCTGATCTGTATTTCTCTTCTCTGAGAACCAACTTTTGTGGTACCTGTGAGATGTCCTGTATACTGTGAATATATGTTGCTATGATTGATTGATAAATAAAACACTGATTGGCCAGTATCCAGGCAGGAACAATAGTGTAGGCGGGACAAGCAGAGAGGAGAATGCTGTGTAGAAGAGGGCTGAGTGAGGAGACGCTGCCAGCTGCTGCGATGAGTAGCAATATGTAAGTTACTGGTAAGCCATGTGGCAAGGTATAGATTAAAAGAAATGGGTTAATTTAAGATATAAGAACAGATAGAAAGAAGTCTGAGCTATTAGGCCAAACAGTTTAAATAATATAAGTGTCTCTGTGTTTATTTGAGTCTGAGTGGCTGCCAGCCTGGGCAAGACTGGAGACAACTCCAGCTACATCTGATGGCAACATGAAAGCTTCCAAAGGAGGGAGGAAACTAACATATTACTTAGTTATGAAGCCTATGAACCACATCAATGACCAGCATGTAAACCTAAGGGTGCAGTAGTGGCATGTATACCTTGTCAGTAACCAACATGTGCTATGAATATATGTTGCTATGATTGATTGATAAATAAAATGCTGATTGGCCAGTAGTCAGGCAGGAAGGATAGTGTAGGCGGGACAAGGAGAGAGGAGAATGCTGGGTGGAAGAAGGCTGAGGCAGGGAGACGCTGCCAGCCATCCTGATGAGAAGCAACATGTAAAGATTCCAGAAAGCCACAAGCCACATGGAAACTTATAGATTAATAGAAATGGGTTAATTTAAGATATAAGAACAAATAGCAAGAAGCCTGCCATGGCCATACAGTTTATAAGTAATATGTCTCTGTGTGTTTACTTGGGGGACGTGAGTGGGAGAGATTTGTCCCAACTGCCAGCAGGCTGGGACAGAGGAAAACTTCAGCTACCAACATGCCTTAAACAAGATAACTATTTAGTGTTAGTAAATTCATGATTATTGGAGGTACACCTATAACCAGTACTTCACTAAAACAGCATAGTACTTAGTGACAATCTCAACATTTGTACTTATACCCACAAAATAAATGTAGTCTTTCTCCCTCATTAAAGAAGTTTCTCTGTGCACCAAACTGGGACTACTATGAAAATCAAAGCAATCAGAATGCAGAGTTGTGGAGTCCAGTCACAACACATATACCTACAAAACACCCTTGCACTTAATGCTTAGGGAACATTGTGGAAGAGGGAGGAGAATGACTGTAAGAGTCAGAGGATCACATAGTTTGCTGTGAGATAAAGTCTTCCAATAATATCTGAAGCTACTCTCTTGGAGTCTCAGCAACAGGACTGCCTAACTGAGAGTTGAACAAGGACAACACCGATGAAGATGGCAAATTAGATGAGACAAAGAGCGGGAGGACTCAACCTTACACAACTAAGGAGTGCTGAGAGTCGGAGAAGGGGTCTTCTCTAGGGATGAGCACAACAATTGGATATTCAGTGTCAAATGGTGAGCTTTGAATACATATGTGCAGGTAACATTATACAGATGGAGTAAGTTATAATTAAAAATACATGTATACATATAAGCATGCAGTAATAAATAATGTGAAAGAGGCAATGGTTTCGAAAGAAAGCAAGGAAAGATATGTGGGAGAATTTGGATTGAGGACAAGGAAGAGAGAAATGCAGTTATAATCTCAGAGAAAAGAAACTATGGCTCCTGGGAACAGTGTTATTTACTTATAGAAAGTACCTACTCTCAAACTTCTTAACATAATTTTATTTACATTTTATTAAAATATTTAGCTTCAATTTTCAGTGCTTTGGGTGGTGATGAACTAGGGTAATTAATTTAATAATTTCTAAAGTATTTATTGAATTTTATGATTAGAATTTTGAGACACCTCTTTTACTCATTTCTATGCAGTGCATTTCTGTCCATTACTTACACATTGATGTGCCTTCACACATATTAACTAACCACTGATCTATAAATGATACTGTAACTATACACTGATTACTTCCTGTTCTTCTATTGTGTTTTCTTAGGTCTACAGTAATTGTAATATGTTTTATATTTCTGTGTGATCAATTTTGATAGATTCTTCAAACACATAAACCATTCTATCACTGGCATTGTATCCTTGATATAGTCACTTTATCAATAATGTTGTCAATGTCTATTCATGTCACCAGTGAGGTCACATCAATGGCAAGACTACATTGTTTTTCATGGCAGAGTAATGTAAACAAGCTTTTTCTGTCCTGCCAGCCAGGTCCCAAAAAATGACATGGAGACTTACTATTAATTATGATAGCTTGACCTTTGGCTTAGGCTTGTTCCCCTAACCAATTCTTTTTTTTTTTTTTTTTTCGAGACAGGGTTTCTCTGCGTAGTTTTGCGCCTTTCCTGGAGCTCACTTGGTAGCCCAGGCTGGCCTCGAACTCACAGCGATCCGCCTGGCTCTGCCTCCCGAGTGCTGGGATTAAAGGCGTGCACCACCACCGCCCGGCTTCCTAACCAATTCTTATAACTTAAAATTAACCCATATTTTTATTCATCTACATTCTAGCACATGGCTTTAACTTCTATCCATTCTGTGTGTCCAACTCATTCTGCATCTGGCTGGCATCTCTCAGCACCTAGATTTATCTCCAGTTTCCTTTCTCTGCCCAGAAGTCCTGCCTGCTGTGGAATGGTCTTTCTGCATGCTGTGAATGTGTGTTGCTCTTCCTGGTTGATAAATAGAGCTGTTTTGGCCAGGAGCATGGCAGAACAAGTCTAGACAGTACATTCAAGCTGGGGTTGAGGAAGGATGGAGTCAGGACAGATGCTAGCCAACTGCCTAGGAAACAATATATATAGAAAATAAGGTAATAAGCCACAAACCATGTGGCAAATCATAGATAAAAAATATGGGTTAATTTAAATGTAAGAGCTAACTAATAATAAGCCTGACCCATCAGTCAAACATTTATAATTAATACAAGCCTCAGAGTTTTTGAAAATGCTGAGGGATGGGGATGGGACAGAGCAAAGCCTCCTTTTACATATGATGCCCAATGTGGCACCTGTACATCTACATAAAGCCCAAGAAAGCTTAAAAAGAGGGTTCTAGAACACATAAACAGAGCCAAAAATAGCTTCCTAGTTGTGTCTCTCATGCAGGCCATGGTAGAGAGACACTGAAGTGTGTGGCGTGAGCTGCAGAATGGCAGGTTCCCGGCATGGTACAGAAGCATCTCCAAGCTGGGAAGAGCTCTGCTGGGTGGATTTAGCTTTTGCTAATATAGACAAAAAGGGTTAAGAAATACAGTAAAACCAGATTCATGCAGAAAAGCCTCTAAATGGGTCATGATGTGTTTAAAAGACGTGCTTAGGCTTGAATTAGTAAAAAAATATATACAGCCTTAAATTAAAATATAGATTTAAAATAGTAAAAGAAAGTCCCCAGAATGGGAAGTAAAGTAATATAAAGAAAATGAGCCATTTGAGGATGAAAAATACACAGAAAGTCTGGAATATTATGTTGTCTTTAAAATTTTTGGTTCCTATGATACATTTCATTGTAAAAGCTGCAAGATTAAACTCATTTTAAAAATATCTTGACTCCAAAATTTAAGTCAGAATGTATGCCACTTTGGGGAAGAGGTTATATTTTTGTTTCCACAGGAAAGGGGAGGCTATGAATTCATTCAAAATTAAGATGATCAGATTTGACCAAGGAAGACACCCTGAAAATCCTGACTACAGACATGGAAAAATATACATAAATTAACTACAAGACACATGATGTATATTTTACCTGCTCAACCATAAAACAAAGACTTATCTTTGGCTGGCTTATATAAAATACACAGTTTATATTTATATTAATACAGATATATTTTACCTTTAAAAGCTTATATATTTTTAGAACAAGGGGACTAGACACCATTAAAACAGATGGCCCAGATGATCCAACATTTCAATCACCTCTGTACCAGTTCTGCATCCAAACCAGCTTATTGGTTGAGAAATAAAGCTGTTTTGGCCAGTAGCTAGGCTGGCTACTAGGTGGTACAATCAAACTGAAGATGAAGAAAGATGGAGTCAGGCAGATGCCAGCCAGCCACCTAGGAAACAAGACATATAGAAAATGAGGTAACAAGTCATGAACAATGTAGAAAATCAAAGATAGGAAATATGGACTAATGTAAATGTAAGAGCTAAATAGTAGTAAGCCTGAACCATTGGCCAAGAATTTTTTCCTATTTCTTTGTTTTTCATTTTTTAAATTTATTTATTAATTTTAGTTATTATTTTATTATTTATGTATTATATTATTATTTATTTATTAATATATTAATTTTACATATCAGCCATGGAGTCCCTTGTCCCCCCCCATCTCCCCAGTCCCCCATTCCCATCTCTTCCAGGGCAAAGACTCTCCCGAGGATTGAGTTCAACCTGGTAGATTCAGTCCAGGCAGGTCCAGTCCCCTCCTCCCAGGCTGAGCCAAGTGTCCCTGTATAAGCTCCAGGTTTCCAAACTGGCAGTTCATGCACTGAGGACAGGGCCTGGTCCCACTGTCTGGATGCCTCCCAAGCAGATCAAGCTAATCAACTGTCTTATATATCCAGAGGGCCTGATCCTAAAGTCTCTGAGTGATTTCTGGAAATGGCCACCAGATGGAGCAAGACAGAGAAAAACCTCCATTACACCTGTCTATTTATCCTGCTTAACTATTGGCCAGTTAACTCTTTATTAAACCAATTAGAAGATGCCTTAGAAAGAGACACATCTTTGCAGTGTAAGTTCTGCAACTGAGCAATATAGATTCTGTATGTTTACATTACTTTATACTTTTTTGTGCCCATGAAAATTTAGGATTAGGCAATAGATTTAGTGTGTACTGTGGTAAACAGGGACACACTTGTTTTTCCATGAAATATAATTAATATTGAGATTTATGTGTATTTATAGTAGTTTTATTGCTTGATTATTGAGAAAACTACATGATACTACATTCTTGCAAACATTGCAAAACAATACATCTCTGTCTGAAGTAGCATATGCCTTTTGTCTTTGTCACCATTGGCAACTGTGGTGGACTGATGTGTTTTACTTAGTAAGTGGTAAAGTTTTCACACCAATATCCAAGAACTTCTGTAGTTCAAGGTTTCAAGTGATAACTTTGCCTAGTTTCCTGTGTATCTTGGACTACAGGAATATTCAAAAATTCCATCCACTTCATTGTGGTTCAGAGTACTGCAGTTACTTATACTGGACATTTGTTTCATATTTTCTTGTATGTCTTATTTATTTATATGTTATTTTCCTTGGAGAAATGTTTATACAAAGGGTTAACCAATTTTTTTCAGGTTTGCCTGGTAGTTCATGTGCCCACAATTGCCTCTGCCTGTGTATGTAGAAGACAGATATTGACACTGTGTCTTTCTTAATCATTATTCACACTGATTTTGAGGCATTGTTTCTCTGTAGCTATAGGACAATAAGAAATACCTCAAGATGATATAAATATATATATATATATATATGTATATATATATATATATATATATATATATATATATATATATATATATATATATAGTCTCCTTTTGTTTTATTTGTTTTTTTTGTGGTCTGATTGTTCTTTATTTTATATCTAGAATACACTTATGAGTGAGTACATACCATGACTGTCTTTCTGGGTTTGGGTTACCTCACTCAGGATGATTTTTTCTAGTTCCATCCACTTGCCCGCAAATTTCATGCTTTCATTGTTTTTCTCTGCTGACTAGTACTCCATTGTGTATATGTACCACATTTTTTCCATCCATTCTTCCATTGACAGGCATCTAGGTTGATTCCAGGTTCTGGCTATTACAAATAGTGCTGCTATGAGCATAGCTGAGCATGTGTCTTTATGGTATGAATCAGCATTCCTTGGGTATATGCCCAAGAGTGGGATGGCTGGGTCTTGAGGTAGTTCAATTCCTAATTTTCTGAGAAACTGCCATACTGATTTCCACAGCGGTTGTACAAGTTTACTTTCCCACCAACAGTGAAGGAGTGTTCCCTTTGCTCCACATCCTCTCCAACATTGACTGACATTGGTGTTTTTGATCATAGCAATTCTGACAGGTGTAAGGTGGTATCTCAGAGTCGTTTTGATTTGCATTTCTCTGATGATTAAGGATGTTGAGCATTTCTTTAAATGTCTTTCAGCCATTTGTAGTTCTTGTTTTGTGAATTCTCTGTTTAGCTCTTTAGCCCATTTTTTAATTGGACTGTTCAGTATTTTGATGTCTAGTTTCTTGAGTTCTTTATATACTGTGGAGATCAATCCTCTGTCAGATGTGGGGTTGGTGAAGATCTTTTCCCATTCTGTTGGCTGTCTTTTTGTCTTATTGACTGTGTCTTTTGCCCTGTAAAAGCTTCTCAGTTTCGAGAGGTCCCATTTATTAATTGTTGTGCTCAGGGTCTGTGCTGTTGGTGTTTTATTTAGGAAATGGTCTCTGGTGCCAATGCGTTCAAGAGTGCTTCCTACTTTCTATTCTATTAAGTTTAGTGTAACTGGATTTATGTTCAGGTCTTTGATCCACTTGGACTTGAGTTTTGTGCATGGTGACAGATATGGATCTATTTGTAATCTTTTACATATTGACATCCAGTTATGCCAGCACCATTTGTTGAAGATACTTTCTTTTTTCCATTGTATAGTTTTGGCTCCTTTGTCAAAAACCAGGTGTTCATATGTGCATCGATTAATGTCAGGGTCTTCAATTAGATTCCATTGGTCCATATGTCAGTTTTTATACCAGTACCAAGCTGTTTTTATTACTATAGCTCTATAGTAGAGTTTGAGGTCAGGGATGGTGATGCCTCCAAGGGTTGCTTTATCGTATAGGATTCTTTTAGCTATCCTGGGTCTTTTGTTTTTCCATATGAAGTTGAGTATTTTTCTTTCCAAGTCTGTGAAGAATTGTGTTGGGATTTTGATGGGGATTGCATTGAATCTGTAGATTGCTTTTGGTAAGATTGCCATTTTTACTATGTTAATCCTACCTATCCATGAGCATGGGAGAGCCTTCCATTTTCTGATATCTTCTTCAATTTCTTTCTTTAGAGATTTAAAGTTCTTATCAAAAGGGTCCTTCACTTGTTTAGTTGGTGTTATCCCAAGGTATTTTATATTATTTGTGGCTATTGTAAACGGTGATATTTCTCTGACTTCTTTCTCAGCCCTTTTATCATTTGTGTATAGGAGGGCTACTGATTTTTTTGAGTTGATCTTGTATCCTGCCACTTTACTGAAGGAGTTTATCAGCTATAGGAGTTCCCTGGTAGAGTTTTTGGGGTCACTTATGTATACTATCATATCATCTGCGAATAGTGAAAGTTTGACTTCTTCCTTGCCAATTTGTATCCCTTTGATCTCCTTTTGTTGTCTTATTGCTCTAGCTAGAACTTCTAGTACTATATTGAATAAATATGGGGAGAGTGGACAGCCTTGTCTTGTTCCTGAATTTAGTGGTACCGCTTTGAGTTTCTCTCCATTTAATTTGATGTTTGCTGTTGGCTTGCTATGAATTGCTTTTATTATGTTTAGAAATGTTCCTTGTATTCCTGATCTTTCTAAGACCTTTATCATGAAGGGGTGTTGGATTTTGTCAAAGGCTTTTTCAGCATCCAAGGAGATGATCATGTGGGTTTTTTCTTTCAGTTTGTTTATACGGTGTACTATATTGACTGATTTTCGTATGTTGAACCATCCTTGTATTCCTGGGATGAATCTTACTTGGTCGTGATGGATGATTGTTTTGATGTATTCTTGGATTCGGTTTGCCAATATTTTGTTGAGTATTTTTGCATCAATGTTCATGAGGGCGATTGGTCTGTAGTTCTCTTTCTTTGTTGCATCTTTTAGTGGTTTGGGTATCAGGGTAATTGTAGCCTCATAAAAAGAGTATGGTAGTGTTCCTTCTATTTCTATTGTGTGGAACACTTTGAAGAGTATTGGTATTAGTTCTTCTTTGAAAGTCTGGTAGAATTCTTCACTGAAACCATCTGGTCCTGGGCTTTTTTTGGTTGGGAGACTTTTGATGACTGTTTCTATTTCTTTAGGGGTTATTGGTATATTTAAATGGTTTATCTGGTCTTGATTTAATTTTGGTATGTAGTATTTATCCAGAGAATTGTCCATTACTTCATGGTTTTCCATTTTTGTGGAGTACAGCTTTTTGAAGAATGATCTGATGATTCTCTGTATTTCCTCGTTGTCTATTGTTATGTCTCCCTTTTCACTTCTGATTTTGTTAATTTGGGTGCTCTCTCTTTGCCTTTTGGTTAATTTGGCTAGGGATTTGTCCATCTTGTTGATGTTTTCAAAGAACCATCTCTTTGTTTCATTGATTTTTTTGTATTGTTCTCTTGTTTTCTATTTTGTTGATTTCAGCCCTCAATTTGATTATTTCCTGGCGTCTATTTCTCCTGGGTGAGTTTGTTTCTTTTTGTTCTAGAGTTTTCAGTTGTGCTGTTAATTCATTGGTATGGGATTGCTCCATCTTCTTTATGTGTGCATTTAGAGCTATGAATTTTCCTCTTAGCACTGCTTTCATAGTGTCCCATAAGTTTGGGTATGTTGTACTTTCATTTTCATTGAATTCTAGGAACTCTTTAATTTCTTTCTTTATTTCTTCCTTGACCCATTGATGTTTCAGGTGGGCATTATTCAGTTTCCATGAGTTTGTGGGTTTTCTATAATTTTTGTTGTTGTTGAGGTCTAACTTTAAGGCATGGTGGTCTGATAAGATACAGGAGGTTATTCCAATCTTTTTGTATCTGTTGAGATTTGTTTTGTGTCCAAGCATGTGGTCAATTTTTGAGAAGGTTCCATGGGGTGCTGAGAAGAAGGTATATTCTTTTGTGTTCGGATGGAATAGTCTGTAGATATCTATTAGGTCCATTTGAGTCATAACATCTGTTAGGTCCTTTATTTCTTTGTTAAGTTTCATTCTGGTAGATCTGTCTTTTGGTGAGAGTGGTGTGTTAAAATCTCCCACTACTAATGTGTGAGGTTTGATGTGCGTTTTAAACTTTAGTAGTGTTTCTTTTATGAATGTGGGTGCTTTTGTATTTGGAGCATAAATGTTTAGAACCAAGACTTCATCTTGGTGGATTTTTGCCGTGATAAATATGTAATGTCCATCCTGATCTCTTTTGATTGATTTTAGTTTGAAGTCTATTTTATTAGATATTAGGATAGCTACACCAGCTTGTTTCTTAGGTCCATTTGCTTGGAAAGCCTTTTCCCAGCCCTTTGCTCCGAGGTAGTGTCTGTCTTTGAAGTTAAGGTGTGTTTCTTGTATGCAGCAGATGGATGGGTCCTGTTTTCTTATCCATTCTGTTAGCCTGTGTCTTTTTATAGGTGAGTTGAGACCATTGATATTGATGGATATTAATGACCAGTGATTGTTAATTCCTGTTATTTTTTGTGGTTGTGTTGTGTTGTCCTTTTGTGGTGTATGTTGGTGTGGGATTATCTATTGCTTGATTTTTCATGGATGTGTTTAGCTTCTTTGGGTTGGATTTTCCCTTCTAGTGCTTTCTGCAGTGTAGTGGGTAGCTATTCCAGCTTGGATCTGGAAGTTCCAACCCCCATTGAGACTCTGGCAACTGTCACGCCTACGAGGCGGGGTGAGGGGAGGCACCTGGAGACCTGAGAGCTGGATGGGCCAGCACTCTCTCTGTGTGCTCTCTCTGTGCCTGGACGCTGAACGGTGAAGTTGGACTATGCAGAGCTCCGGAGAACACCGCTGGATTGCAATACACCTTCCCCAGACCCTGCGACCTACCTTTCACTTAATTTGTGAGTTACACAATTAAATAAATATCCTTTTAACTATGTGGAGTGGCCAAAATAATTTCTCCAATACTGTAGAGCTGGGTTTGTGGACAGGTATTGATTAAATCTGGCTTTATCCTGGAATATTTTGTTTATTCCGCCTATGGTGATTGAGAGTTTTGCTGGGTATAATAGTCTGGGTTGGCATCCGTGGTCTCTTAGTCTCTGCATGAGATTTGCCCATGATCTTCTAGCTTTCATAGTCTCTATTGAGTAGTCTGGTGTTATTCTGATGGGTTTGCCTTTACATGTTACTTGGTCTTTTTCCTTTGCGGCTCTTAATATATTTTGTTTGTTCTGTGTGTTTAGTGTTTTGATTATTATGTGGCGAGGGGACTCTTTTTTTTGGATCCAGCCTATTTGGTGTTCTGTAAGCTCCTTGTATCTTCATAGGTATTTCTTTCTTTAGGTTAGGAAAGTTTTCTTCTATGATTTTGTTGAATATATTTTCTGTGCCTTTGAGTTGATATTCTTCTCCTTCTTCTATCCCTATTATTCTTTTTTTTTTTTTTTTTTCCCGAGACAGGGTTTCTCTGTGTGGCTTTGTGCCTTTCCTGGAACTCACTTGGTAGCCCAGGCTGGCCTCGAACTCACAGAGATTCACCTGGCTCTGCCTCCCGAGTGCTGGGATTAAAGGCGTGTGCCACCACCGCCCGGCCTATCCCTATTATTCTTAGGTTTGGTCTTTTCATGGTGTCCCAAATTTCCTGGATGTTTTGTGTTATGACTTTTTTGTCTTTAGTGTTTTCTTTGACTGAAGAATCTATTTTCTCTATCGTGTCTTCAGTGTCAGAGATTCTCTGTTCCATCTCTTGCAATCGGTTGGTTATGCTTGTTTTTGTAGTTCCTGTTCATTTAGTCAGGATTTCTATTTCCAGCATTCCCTCAGTGTGTGTTTTCTTTATTGTCTCAAATTCATTTTTCAGATCTTGGAATGTTTCTTTCATCTGTTTAATTGCTTTTTCTTGGCTTGATTTGATTTCTTCCCATTTTTTGTTCATTTTTTCTTCCATTTCTTTAAGGGAGTTTTTTATTTTCTCTTTAATGGAGTTTTTCATTTCCTCTTTAAGGAAAGTTTTTATTTCCTCTTTGAGGGAATGTTTTATTTCTTCTTTAAGGGCCTCTATCATCTTCTTAAAGTCATTTTTAGGGTTGATTTCTTCTGTTTCTTTCTTCTTTCTTGGTATGTTCAGGTCTTGCAGGTGTAGAATCAATAAGTTCTGATGTTGCCATATAGGTCTTTATGTTGTTGCCTGTATTTTTGCACTGGTGTCTACTCATCTCTTCCTCTGTGCGGTGCAGGTGGTGTCTGTGTCTGAGAGTGCCTCTCTTGTTCTAATTTTTAGTCTTGGTTTAGTAGGAGTTCTTGGTTAAATTGGTGCTATTGGGGTATTTCTTTAGGGGCAGCTGATCTCAGTCGGTGAAGTATATACTTATGATTCTGGTGATCTGGTTTAGTGACTGGGCAGCGCCTTCTTCTGTGTTTCCAGGTAACGTTTTGTTCATTCGTCAACTCCTCAGCTGATCTTGTTTCTTCAGACTTCCAACTGTAGGCATCTGAATCCTCTCCCAGATGGGTTTCAGCTGAGCGGGGTAGTCTTACCAACACCTCCAAGTTGTTGGGTTTCACAGGATCAGCAGCTGGACCCTGGGTTGTCCTCAGACGGAGTGTTCAGTTTTGTTCTGGTTCCGTCCCACAGAGATAGCTTCTTCCCTGCGTGTTGGGGTTAGAGGCATCCCTGTTCCAAGCTGCGTCTGCTTGTCTCCGTCCCCCGGCCTGTCTACCTCTGTGGTCCGCAGCTGGGCCTGTATGTCCCTGTCAGCTGCCGCTGGGTCTGTTTACACCTGCAGGCCACCGCCAGGCCTGTATGTCTCTGTCAGATGCCGCCGGGCCTGTATGTCTCTGCGGGCCTCTGCCGGGGGTCTACCTGCATCTCCTTGTCTCCGCTGCCGGGCCGTCTACCTCTGTGGGCTGCCACCGGGCCTGTATGTCTCTGCTGGCTGCCACCGGGCCTGTATGTCCCTGTCGGCCGCTGCCGCCCACCCTGTCTACCTCTGTGGCTGCCACTGCGGACCTACCTGTGTCGGCTTGTCTCCACTGCGTGGCCTGTCTACCTCTGTGGGCTGCCGCTGGGCCTGTATGTCTCTGCTGGCTGCCGACGGGCCTGAATGTCCCTGTCTGCCGCAGCCGCTGGGCCCGTCTACCTCCATGGGCCACTGCCACAGGCCTACCTGCATCTGCTTGTCTCCACTGCTGGGCCTGTCTACCTCTGTGGGCCGCTGCTGGGCCTGTCTGTCTTTGCCGGCTGCCGCTGGGCCTGAATGTCCCTATGGGCAGCCACCACCGGGCCCTGCCACCGCCAGGCCTGCATATCCCTGTTGGCTGCCACCGCCGGGCCCGTCTACCTCTGCGGGCCACCGCCAAGATGTTTTTTTTTTTTTTAATCATGGAAAAGCATGTCAATATGACTTCAGAGTAGAGTTTAATCACACTACTAATAGTATTCTTCTATGAACAGCGTTAGATTAAGTGTACTGAACTGTTAGTATGTTGTCAATAAGTACATTCTGAAAACATTCATTTGAACAAATCTTATTATTATTATTTTAACTCTTAAATGATTTAAAACTCTTTTTCCAATGGGAGAATGTAGCTGGAGATAAAATCCAAATATCACTTAGAGAAATGTTTTTTAAAACTTAGAATGTATACCTATTATCTTTAGAAGCAAGTTTTGAAAATTTACATAAAGATTATCTTTCAGATTATTATTTTACGCAAATATAGAAAAGATAAATTAATAGAGCAAAGGTTTAAGGGAAACTGAAGAAAATAACAATGAATTCATAGCATCTCTTGATGAGAATTGAGAAACATGCTACATGAAAATTCTAGTGTCCATTTAAAATTTGTGAGTAGGACCACAAGAAATATCCCCCAAAATAAATTGGTGTAATACATGCCTGCACATTTTATTAATGTCAGAAATATTAGTAAATGTCAATATCTTGGAAGAAACTCTAATTTCTAAGTGAAAAATCCTTGTAAGAATATCAGGATTTGTACTTATAGATAGGGTACTGAATTTTTCAATTAAGATCACTTAAGCACTAGTTGACAGTAATTTTTACACGAAATATGCAGCTAACTACCACTTAAAATGTATAAAAAAATGAAAGGACCTCTTTCAAAAATGTATTTACAATGGGACAAAATATTTGCTCACACTTCAAATACTAGGACTTTTTTTGGTTGTCACTATTCATGACATAAATAAATTTAAAAAAAGCAAATGATTAGTTGCAAAACTTCAAAAAAGGTGAGTTGGAATAATATATAATATATATATATATATATATATATATATATATATATATATATATATAACCAAATTTGAGAATTTGTTCACTATGCTTGTCTAAATCAAAAGAATAAACTGCTGGAATGAATTGTACAGGAATACATGAAGGTTGAATACCAACGCTAGAAATGTTTAGATTATTATTTCTGAAGAAACATAGACAAAAATAAAAAAGATGACATTAATCCAATCTTTTTTTTCTATACCAAATTGCTTATAATTTTAATTGTATTTATACCCACAAATATAAAAAGAGAGAAAGTCTTTGCTATAAACAAGTATTTCTGTTGTGAGTGCCATTTACAATGCTATTATGTAAGATAATTTCCATGATTTGAGGGATTAGGATAGGAGCTTGTCAATCTGATATATAGCACTCAAATAATAGAAAGACTTTGTGTGTGTGTGTGTGTGTGTGTGTGTGTGTGTGTGTGTGAGAGAGAGAGAGAGAGAGAGAGAGAGAGAGAGAGAGAATTCCTTGTGTGCGTGTGTGTGTGTGTGTGTGTGTGTGTGTGTGTGTGTTCATACAAAGACTTACTATAATGGACTTTAGGGCAAATGTTGTATGACTTTACTGGAAAAGTATGAAAATGTTTTTATTTACCTAAGTAGGTGACTAATGAGAGACATAAAAAATAACTTCACACAAGTATAGCTCACTGAACCAATAAATTTATTCAAGAACATGAGTAAATTATATAGTTGAAAAAATCATAAATCATACCACAGTGTGGGTGATGGCTCACAGAGGCTTATCCTAGAATTTCTCTGCTCAGCTTCTCTACAACTTCAATAAAGTATACTCACCCCGGATAATTTGCTGCGACTATAACATATGGGAGAAGTCATCTGAATGCTGTCACTTTCAGAGCTTTCTCAGATCCTTAAGTGTTGTTAGCTTCCTGAATATTAGAGATTCTATATTTTCAATGTAATAATATGAGGGCACTCAGGGTGCTGCCTCTGACATACTGTAAATATATCTTCAATTTCTAAATCCAGCTAGAGAATGAGCAAAACATAAGTATGAACTGGCTATCTCGTATATGAACTGATGATTATTTATATCTGAGATTACAGATTCACAGTTTCTGAAGTACATGTAATAGACATTATTTTCTCATTATAATAGAATGAAGTCTTTTTCTTCTTTAAGAACCAATAGCATCCTCACAACAGAAATGGCTAGTATTGAGTAATATTTTAAGATAATAATAAAATGTAATTATGAGGATTTTGTGTTTTAAAATAATGAAACCAAGTATGAAAAAAGTAGCATGGCTCTTGAGGGAAAGAAAGCAGGAGATCCTAGCTGGATCAAGAAAAGAGAGGGAGAACAAGGAATAGGAGACCATGGTAAATGAAGACCACATGAGAAAAGGAAGAAACAAAGAGCTAAAGAGGCCCACAGAAATCCACAAAGATAACCCCACAAAAGACTGCTGGCAATGGTCCACAAAAGACTGCTGGCAATGGTCGAGAGACAGCTGGGACTGACCTACTCTGGTGATGGGATGGCCAAACACCCTAATAGTTGGGCCAGAAACCCCATCCAAGGACTGAGGAAGCTGGATGCAGACATCCACGGCTAGGCCCCGGGTGGAGCGCTGGGAGTCTAATTAGTAAGAAAGAGGAGGGTTTATATGAGCAAGAATTGTTGAAACCAAGGTTGGATAAAGCACAGGGACAAATAACCAAACGAATGGAAACACATGAACTATGAACCAAAGGCTGAGGGCCCCCCAACTGGATCAGGCCTTCTGAATAGGTGAGACAGTTGATTGGCTTGATCTGTTTGGGAGGCATCTAGGCAGTGGTACCAGGTCCTGAGCTTGTTGCATGAGTTAGCTGTTTGAAACCTGTGACTTATGCAGGGACGCTTGGCTCAATCTGGGAGGAGGGGACTGGACCTGCCTGGACTGAGTCTATCAGGTTGATCCTGGTCCTCGGGGGAGACCTTGATCTGGAGGAGGTGGGAATGGGGGTGGGCTGAGGGGAAGGGGAGTGGCAGGAAGGGAGAGAACAAGGGAATCTGTGGCTATTATGTAGAACTGAATAGTATTGTAAGATAAAATTTAAAAAAAAGTAGCATGGCTCACAGAAACATAACTGTAGGGACTTAGTAATTACTTAATGGGTTATAATATTTAGTTAATTTGAACCAAAGTAGGACTGAGTGACAATTCACTGATCCCAAACCATGAAATCAGGCTGTATATATATCTACCAGTACACATGCTTAAACTTGTTATTCACATCCAAATGCCATACACTTTCTCTTTAAACAGGTCTATAAATGTTCATTGAATTGGAACCACTACAACACTTTCTGCCTCAATGAATTAGCACACAAAATTACAGAAAATAAATGATCCTAATGATGAGATGCCTCAAGGCTCCCTTGATTTCTTTGCTCCTCAAACTGTAGATGAAAGGATTCAACATTTGAGGGACCACACTGTACATCATGGATGTTATTACATTGCTGCTGGAAGAGTTAGAAATCGAAGAACTCATGTACACACCTAAGCCAGTCCCATAGAATAAGGACACCACTGAAAGATGAGACCCACAGGTGGAAAAAGCTTTATGTCTTCCACCAACTGATGGGATCTTCAGAATAGAGGATACAATTTGAATATAAGAGAAAATAATCCCAGATAGAGGGATAACTGAAAATACAATGGTTGCCATATAAATAATGATAATATTGATAAATGTGTCAGAGCAGGCAAGCTTAGTGACCTGACCAAGTTCACAGAAGAAGTTGGGAATATCCTGTTGTGTACAAAAGGATAGTGGCAGCAGCAGAAGAGTGTGGAGCACTGCATTTATATTGCTGATGAACAGGGAAAATAATACTAGTAAGATACATAGGAAAGGGTTCATAATGCTTGTGTATCTTAGAGGTTGACAAATGGCCACATAGCGGTCATAAGCCATCACAGTGAGGAGACAACTTTCTAAAACACAAAATGTCAAGATAAAATACACCTGGGCCAGACAGCCTATGTAAGTGATGCTCTGGTCATGTGCTTGGATGTTCAACAGCAACTTTGGGACTGTGGTTGTGCTTGTACAGATATCAGTGAGAGACAGGTTGCACAGGAAGAAGTACATGGGGGTGTGGAGATGGGAGTCTTTGCTTACAGCCAGGATAATGAGTAGGTTTCCCATGATGGTGACGAGGTACATGAACAGGAACAGGTTGAAGATGAGGGGCTGCAGTTCAGGGACATACGCTAGTCCCATGAGAAAGAATTCTGAAATAAATGTTTTGTTTGAAGATTCCACATGCATGCTGAATATTGACAAAAAAATGTGCAATGAAAATATGTTACTTTTTTGCAGTGATTATCAACATCACAGTAATATGGGAAAGATATAAGCATAATTTTAACATTTTTACTTATTTTAATGAGCTCCAAATTCATGAAAATAAATAAATTCTTTCACTGAAGCTCAGAGGATTGATTCCTAGGTTAAAAGAACTTCCTTCTCTCGCATAAGACTCAGGTTCATTTCCCTGCACTATTGTCTGAAAGATCACAGCTCTCTGTGACTCGAGCTCTGGGAACTAATGATCTATGCTGCTTCCAAAAGGTACCACCTCACATGTGGCACATGCACACTGACACAGGCACATAAAAATTAAAAAATACTGTTATAAATACTTGAGGACTAATGCACACAAAATAAAATGTTTCTGAGCTATAAGGCAAACTTTAGGCAAATTTAAGATTTTTCCCTAAAATGTTCCTTTGTTCCTTCTGTTTATTTATGTTCTAATATTTATTCTGCCTTTTGCACACCAAGATATTTCCAAATAACTGAAAAATGAGACTGCATTGAATATTAAAACATAGGTTCTTTCAAAACCATACATGCCTGCAAGCAAAATGAGATATGATAGTGAATATATCAAACTCAAACTCAAAAGCAATGGCCAAGTATTTTGGCTACAGAATCATCTCCTGTGCCTATTGAATTGCAGTTGAATTGGTTCACATATGAGGTGATGATATGGACTCAACATACACAACCTGCAGAGGAAAAGTCTGATCTCTGGTCTTCTGTGTTCTGAGTTGAGCCTCCAAACATTCTCCACTTATCCTTCCAGACACTAAAAAATTAGCACCCCTGAATTATCCAGACATATCACAATATTTTCTCATTTCAGTTTTTACTTTCAAATGTAGTCATAAACTTTCATACATTTCCAGGTCCTAACTTCTATGCATTAAGATAGTTGAAACAAATAGAGAACATCCTTTTAGGTGTGTTTGAGCTAAGATTAGTGAATACTGCCTATAATTTTCAAGCTCATACATGTCATCAATGAAAACTAAAACTAACTTATTTATAAATGAATTGTATAGGAACCATAGAGACCATGTTGGTTGATGACTCTCATTTGTCTTAAAGAATCTGCATGCTTTAATGAAAAACAATATATATAATTAGATATAATAAGGTTACACTAGAAATTATCAAAATAATATAAAGTGAAATACTGAGTTCTTGTTAAACAATTTGTTGTTTCTTGATAAAAATGTACAGATAAGAAAGACTTAAATAATTAGATAGCAAAAGGGGCAAATTCGTGAAAAGCAATGTCTTTCTTTTAACAATGAATAGGAAAGCAGGTATGGTAGCAATGGACATTTGGTAGAATAATCATTTCACACATTCTATCTACATTTATAAGACATACATGTTATATATTGTGTTAATGAGATACATCATGAATTTATTTCTGTCTCTTGTATTAATATTATAAATCTTTATAAAGGACAACTGAATGAGAAATGTGTGTATTCCTCTTGTGATATTCAGTTCATAACTTGTCCTTCTTCAACCATCGTTTTGAGTGTCTTAAATTTGTGCAACTTTTATTTGTGCATTTGTACTGGAATTTGGGGAATGATTTTATGGAAAACCTTCAGTGTTAAAAAACAAACAAACAAAAAACTTTGTCAAAATAGTGCTGGACATGTAAGATCATTGATTTGATATTATCTATCATGAGTGTGTGTGTGTGTGTGTGCGTGTGTGTGTTTACTTTTGTATCTGCTATGAGGAAAAGCACATGACAAGTTTCTTTACCCACAAAGTACTAATAAATTGAAGCAGGTGAGACAATAAGAAAGAAATATTTCTAAGTCAATGAATGACAATCATGAGTAAGGTTTTATATCATTAAAATCACCACTAATCTTGGTTATATAGAAAAGTAATGAAGGAAGCATGACCGATAGTTACAATATTCATATATCCTATACATATAACTTACATAATGATAATCTTATTGAAGTAAAAATAATTAGATACTATAAATAAATTTTGAGTGTCATCCTAAGAAGCATATCATATGAAAAAGTACATCATGACAAAATTTTAGGCAATTTTTGAAAATGCAAAGGTTAGTGTATTTTACTGTGGATTATGCTTATATAATAGAATAAATAATGCAAAGTTGGCTACATAAGAATAAACAATAAAGCACACTCAATTATTGCTTTACTTACTTTGCAACAAATAATAATTGGTGTGCCATCCCTCACTTAACACTCAAACTCCTCCCTTTCTAGGAAAAATAACCACACTGCCATAATGTGCATCATTCTATCACAATACTCTATTTAATATCATTATTTTAAATAATATATCTGCACTGTCTTGAAATTAAAACATGTATGCTTATAAAAGCAGAACACATATATTTAACTTAAGTGTTCTTAATTGATGTTTTTAAACTAATGCTAGTATTTGCACTCACCCTTTATAAGTTTTAATTAATACCATATTTTAATATTTCACCACAAAACACAGATTGCTTTCCTCAAGTGATGTATAATATGCTTCCTTTCCCTTGCTTACAAATGTTTAATAGAGAAAAAATGCAGAAAATATCATATTGACTTCAAGATAAAATAACTTTGCAAGAAGATGAATGAAGGGATATAATTAAGGAATAAATTTAATACCCCTGTTATTTAATTATTTGGAAAGATCTGAAATTGGACACAATGACAACCCTGGTTAATTGTGTGATGAAGCAAGGTTTTACCATGTGTATCTGCTACCAGGACTAAGCACTGGCCTAGCTTTGCCTCCCTGGTCCTTTTGATCTCCATCAAATGAATTTGTGTGAGTCACACAGAACAGAGTGAAGAAGACAAGGAAGAGTATTGTGGAGCAACATCAGACATTCTCAAGGGGATAATGGAAAATGCCTGCAGAAATAATGTCAACCTAAATTTTAGATAGTTTATATACTATTTCTTAGCGTTAAATGAAACAGATCTCTGGAAGATATTGCCATATCCAGAAGATTGACAGACTGTTTTAGATTAATTCTCAAAGGAGGCAGAAATGTTTATCTTTGTTAGTAAATAGAAAGCCTCCTTGTACATAAAAACATCATGATGTTTCTATTTAAAATGCCATGACATTCTCCAGGGTAAGAAATTTGGCCCAGATTCCATTTTTTTAAATTAGTAATCACTTTTTTAAATCAGTAACAAAATTTTCATTTTCTCATGTTTGAATGTTCTCATTAAAAGGTAGAGGTCCATGACATTTCAAACCAGTTAGGATCAGTAAATATAACTAACATTTTGTTTTTAATCACACTTTATGGGTTGTTTCTGTTTACAATATTTCATATTGACAAGTAAGATTCAAGATGCTTCTTTCTATATGTGTGTCTTCTGTCCTAGATCTCGAAGCCTGCTAATTGACAGTACTTCCTGTCTTTCTTATGATGCATCTAAAAATAAGCAAAGCAAATTAAAGATGGACCCTCAGTCAAAGGTTGAACATATCCCAAATTCATATTTATTGCGTAATTCCTAATATTGTTGTATTTGGATATAGTTTCTAGAAAAAACAGATTAAATTAGAATGTGTCAAAATTATGATATTCTGGTCCAATATGACGTGTTAAAACTTAGGTTTTTATAAAAAAAATGTGATAGCTAAGTTTTCTGTCCTAGATAAGACATTTATTTCTACCTTACACTCTAAGGCTCAGGGAACACTGAGGAATATGGAGAAAAAAAACTTTAGCAGACAGGAGATAGGAAACACAAGGGCTGCAAAATACCATTTTCTAGACTTGGGAAGATATATAAACACATGTGTGTGTACACAGACACACCACACCACACACACATGGAATAACAATTACAATAAAGCACAGGGAAAGATAGGCATTTTCTAGCTTCAGTAAAAAAATAATCTGAAGACATTTGAATTTTTGGGTAATTCCAGAACCACAATAAAATAACTTGATTATTTAAAGCTACAAAGTTTTTGCTACATTTTAAGAGAAACCTAACAAACTAACATTCACCAAACCCATATCAACTACTACCACAACATCTTAATGATTTGAGGCAGTCATTAAAGTTGAGGAATGGTCGATATCTGGTCATAAGGAAATAGGCATTGTTCTTGTAGATATATTATATAAGGGAATGAGAGATGTGTGCATGTTGGTATAAACATATATGGTAATGTTAAAGAATAGGACCAAAAAGTGACACATTAAGTAAGAATATTTTTTGCATGCTTTCATCTCTTCTCTGAATAGATTTGTAAACACCTGCCCTCATTTTCAAAGTACTTGGTAAGATACCACAAAATACCTGCTCCCTTACTGACAATGATACTCAGAATCTCACCTGGATGTTGTACAGCATGAGTGTCTCAGGACTTAGTGGGTTCCTGGAAAAGCATGATAATCTTTGGTTGAAAGTTCTGGTATTTCAACCTAACATACAAAGAATATCAAAGAGATGGCCACAGGCTGACTCTTACTGGGTAGTGTAGGTTTCTGAGGTACTTAATATCCAAAGCTCCCTATTAGAACATCTATTTTACTATAATTCTAATCCCAACAGAGCAGGCCTTAATGACAGCATACATAGAAGTGTGGGATTCTACATGCACCAGTTGATGACCTCTGGGGATAAGAATTCTGCACCCAGTCTTCTATAAAAATTCTGCACTTTTATTATTAATATTTCCAAAGCTTTGGACCATTATTGTTGAAAGAAACATCATTTTTGTTTTTTACATTTTATGTAGAAGTTTCGATGTATGTTTTGATTGATATTGTCTCTCTTTTGTTTATTAAGTTAATGCTTTGGCATTTTTAAACATATATAGAATGCATTTGGGCTACTGTACTCCCATTCTTTATATCTCCCTTACATTGATATCAGCTCTATGCCCTTGATTTCTTGGTTAGACTCAAAGTTTTGGGTTTTGTTGTATGACACATTTAATTTAATCACAGGCATCTGAGTGACAATCAAAAGGGTTTTATCCACTGAACAATGTTGAGGTAAGCAGTGGGCATACAACTGAAGGCATTAATTCCATCTTTGCTTGAATCCGCACATAGGAAAAAGGCCATCACTCAAGGGTAAGGCTTCCCAAGTCCATCCTCCATCCACCTCTATTTGTTGACAGGTCCATTCTTCTTTAGACTCACTGTAATCTTCTGTAATTAGTGACAGTTCATAATTTCAGTTCCATTAATGGTCCAGAAGAAGATATTTTGCAGCCTTTGTGTTCCCTATCTTCTGTCTGCTCTAATCTTTTTTCTCCATATTCCTCAGTGTTCCCTGAGCCTTAGAGGGTAACGTAGAAATGTCTTATCTGGGACAGAAAACTTTGTTATTACATTTTTTTTATAAAAGCCCAAGTTTCTGAATTTATTGAAGTTCACTGTAAATAGAAGCTTCTCTGATTATGGCAGAAAGTTATACCTATGGCAACACACACACACACACACACACACACACACACACACACACACACGCACGTTTACATATACATAGGCAATTCAGTCATTTGTAACTTTAATTTAGTAGTAGAAGTAATTCCTCCAAGTGTTCATGACCTCACATACTATGGACTTTTGAACAGGATTACACTAACTGGTATGAATTCATTCCTAAGGAGTTTTTCTTGTATCCAATCAATGAGCAATTGCCTATCCATATAACATTTGTGCCACTATCACATGAATGAGTATACATTGCCTAGTATGTGCATATTGTACTTCACAGAGTTCACAGATGGGAGAGAATGATTGTAAGAATCAGTTGATTACAGATTATGCTGTGAGATGAGATAATTATCTTCTAGTAATATCTGAAGCTACCCCTATAAAGTCTCAGCAACAGGACTGCTTAAGTACAGCTGAACAAGGCCAAGGCCAATGATGATGCCAATTTAGATGAGAAAAGGACCAGGAGGTCTCAACCTTACACAAAGGACTACACACAACTCAGGAATGCTGAGAGTGGGAGAAATAGTTTTCTTTAGGGATGAGCACATCAATTGGTTATTTAATAGCCAATAGTGAACCCTGAATACATACACACAGGTAACATTATACAAATGGAGTAAGCTATAATTAAAATATGTGTATATATATAAGCATGTATTAATAATTAATGAAAAAGAAGCAAAGGATTTTAATGAGAGCAAGGAAAATTACATGGAGGAATTCAGATGGAGGACATAGAAGAGAGATATGTAATTATAATCTCAGACAAAAGAAAGTATGGTTTCTGGGAACAGTGTTATTTACTCATGCAGAATACCTCTATTCAAACTTCTTAAAGTAATTTTTACATACATTTTATTATGAATTTTCCAGTGTATTGTGTGGTGATGAGCCAAGGTAATTAATGCAACAATTCCCTAAGAATTTATCAATTTTTAATTTTTTTTATAAATTCTTTTTTAAATTTATTTATTTTCATTTTATATGCATTGGTGTTTTGCCATGGATGTTGGGTTCTCTGGAACTGGAGTTATAGGCAGGTGTGAGCTGCTATGTGGGTGCTGGGAATTGAACCCAGGTCCTCTGGAAGAGCAATCAGTGTTCTTAACCATTGAGCCATCTCTCCAGCCCCAATATTTATCAAATTTTATGATGAAAATTTTGAGACATCTCTCTTTTAGTCTCAATACAGTGCATTTCTGTCTATTACATACACATTGATGTACCTTCAATCATCTTAACTACCTGCTGTTAGATTTCTTCTTACTTGGGAACTGCCATCATCTTTTCTAATGAAGTATTCATATTACAAAACAACATGAATCTCAAAAATTTAAAAAAAAAAATACCAGGTAGGGCGTATGCCGAGTCACAAAGATACACACTTGTAGGAACTCAGTTGTTTTAAAATTAACTATCGAAATCTAATTCAATTGTATGGCCAATCTACTTGTGTACTGCAAGCCATATAGTCCATACCATGGAATTGACTGAATCTAGCATATGGTATAATATTAATCATGCTTAAAATTTTTCCTTAAAACCTAAATGATACACATTGCTTACTTCTGGGACAGATCCACTACTATTCCTTGATTTAGAAAAAAAACACTTAAGAAATAAGTTATTAGAAAAATATACTTCAATAGCTTAGAGAAGCAAAATACAGGTAAGAGGTTGAGAAAACAATCATGAAAGAGCATGAAGCTATATGCAAAGCAAATGAGATAAAACATTCAAGTTGAAATATTGACATTAAATCATCACTAGTAGAGGAGCTTAGATGTGAAACTATTTTCATTCTAATTCATGGGAATTTATGCCATTTTAAATAGTTCTAGAATTTCATGCCACTAGAGGATACAGCATGAGAGAAGGCAGATAGTGATGAGATGCCCCCCAAATTCCCTTGACTTCTGTATTCATAAAACTGTATATAAAGATATTCAGTACTTGAAGAGCAAAATTGTCCATCATTGAAGCTCTACATTTTTTTTCCAGACAGGGTTTCTCTGTGTAGCTTTGCAGCTTTCCTGGAACTCACTTTGGAGACCAGGCTGGCCTCAAACTCACAGAGATCTGCCTGCCTCTGCCTCCTGAGTGCTGGGACTAAAGGCGTGCACCACCACCGCCCGGCTGAAGCTGTACATTTTTAATGGAAATGTGAGAAACTGCAGAGTTTACATATACAAAAAAACCTGTCTGATATAGTAAGGACACCACTGGTAGGTGTGATCCTCACATTGAAAATGCTTTACAACTTCCCCTCACTGATGGTAATCTCAAAACAAAGAAGACAATTGGGGTATAAGAGAAATTAATGCCATTGAATGGAACACCAAGAACTAGACAAAAAAAAACCTGAATATTTAAGCAAGCTATCCACAACAATATCAGAATAGGCAAATTTGACACCTTGAATGAGTTCACAGAGGAACTGAAGAATTTCTAGATCAGTAGAGGGAAGATGAAGTAACATTAGAGTGTGGATTAGGGCATACATAATTCTATTGAAGAAGGAGAGTAGAATCACCAAGGTATAGAAGCAAGGGTTCATGGTGACTATGTCCCTCAGAGGGTAGCAAATGGTCACATACCATTCATAGGCCATCACTCGAAAAATATACTTTTCTAAACCACCAAAAATCTTAAAACGCAGTCCATCTAACTGAAGCATCATGTGTAAGTCAAACTATGTTTATGTGCTTGTATGAACCAGCACCATTGGGTGTAGATGAACCTATGGAAATATAAATGAAGGACAAATTAGAGAGAAAGACATACATTGAACTATGGGTTTTGAGTCTGAGCTCAGAGCCAGATGATCAGATGGTTTCTCAGGATGATGACTAAATTTAATAAGTGGTTTTCAACATTTGTAATACTGAAACATTTTATAATAGTTCTTCATGTTGTGGTGACCCACAGCCATGAAATTATTTCATTGCTTTTTCATATCTGCAATATTACTACTGTTATGAATCATAATGTAAGTATCTGATATGCAGAATATCTGATATTTGACTCCTCTAGGACTAATAACACACAGGTTGGGAACTCTTGAAACTTATAGACAAGAACACACTGAAGACAATGGGTTTCAGTTTTGGATCATCTATCCGACCAAGGAAAAGGAATTCTGAACTATCTGTATTTTTCACGAACTCCACTTTTTTCTGATAAATCTTTTATGAGAAGAAAATAGGCCAATGGTTTCTATAAACAAGCCATCATCAGCTTCTAACTTCTAACATTGTAGAAATTAAAATATTAATATCATAGACCATGGGAGACACTTCCCCCGAACTTCTCCAGGGTTGTGAATAGAGGACTTCAGAGTAGGAGGCTTTAGGAAAACCTTATATTTCTAAGGGCTAGACTTTTTCTATCTGATGGGTAAATAATAAGGAAACACACATGCTTTGTGATGATAACCTTCTCTTTTACTTCAACTTAAGAATGGTCTGACCCACCTCAACTGAATGTACCAGGCTCTGCTGACTCCCCATGGGATACCTTGTCTTGGAGGAGGTGGGAAAGGGTAGTGGGTCGGGGGGAAGGCTGGGAGGGTGAGAGAAGGGAGGAGAGGGGGATATATGGTTGGTATGTAAAATGAATAGAAAATTTAATAAAATAAATTAAAAAAGAATGGTTTCTGAATTATTCTGTCTCTACACAGCTACATATCTCCACACTGCTACATACAGATACATATATTTACATACATTTTTCACATGATACACATCCTTCTTTTATCTACACTTTTCTTCTAGATTTCTTTTCTATACAGTTTCATCTTCCTTGCTTCCACACAGTTACAAATCTCCACACAGTCATAGCTAAACATCTCATTTACATAGCTCTCTCACCATCCAGCACTTTATACAGTTCCAACACATAGCTCCTCTATGTAGCAGCAGCTCTCTCACATAGTTCTTTCTCTCATACTTACACACACATGCCAAGGACCATGGAAGTATACAGCAGGTGACAACTAGAGTTTGACAAGTCAAACCACCAGGCATATAACTCCCTGATGTGAAGCCCCACCTAATAAAGCCATGGGATCACTGACTGTGGAAACCAATTGTTTTCTGTCTGTAACATTCTTGGGTGCCACTGTTATGCCTCCCTAATAACAGCTGTGGTATGCTTTCTACAGCCCTTTGGTAGTGTGTTTTACATCTCTTGGCATAGATTTAGCTGTATAATTTTGATGAACAGAAATACTACCAAAATATTCTTCTTTACTGACACAGGAAAGTAACAGTGTTCTCAGTCTCAAAAATAGCAATTTACACGTTTTGCAAAGACCTCAAAACTAGTCAAAAACAGACTAAGCTGTCCCTACAGAATATACATAAAGACTAATTTCCAGGTATTGTTTATTGCTAAATCAAGGCCAGACTGCTTACACTGAGACTGACTCATTGCAGTAGCCCTTTTTCTGCACATACCCAAACTGCTCAAGGTTCAGCCAGTTGTTTAATATATGGGACCCCTCACCAACTTAAAGCTACATGCATGAGTCAAGGTGACATTACTGGCCTAAGAGAAACTATGTGACTTATCTTGTGTTTTGAGAATGGATAGGGCCTTGAAAAGGTAGCTTATAATTGTCCAGAATTTGACTGTGAGGGAGCAGCAGTGGTGGTAAGAGAGATGGCTATGTAGAGCTATGTGAGAACTGCTGCAGAATGAGGTGTGTGTGTGTGTGTGTGTGTGTGTGTGTGTGTGTGCATGCGTGTGCACACACTGAGTGAGAGATGAAGCATGAGAGAAGTGTAAGGGAATGAGTGGATGAAAGAGTGAGTGAGGAAATAGTGAGAGAATAATGTAAAAGAAAGATGTGTGTGTGTGTGTGTGTGTGTGTGTGTGAGAGAGAGAGAGAGAGAGAGAGAGAGAGAGAGAGAGAGAGAGAGAGAGAGAGAGAGAGAGAGAGAGAGAGAGAGCTGTGTAAAAGAGCTGCTGCTACATAGAGGAGTTATGCCTAGGAACTGTGTAAAGTGTTATGTGGTGAGAAAGCTATGTAAATGAGATGTTTAGCTGTGGCTGTGTGGAGATTTTTAACTGTGTGGAGACAAGGAAGATGAGGCTGTATAGAAAAGAGATGTAGAAGAAAAATGTATTTAAAATAAAGATATGTAGCCATGTGAAAAGATGTATGTACATAAAGATATGTAGCTGTATGCAGTAGTGTGGAGATATGTAGCTGTGTAGAGACAGGAGTCAGAGACCATTTCTTAAGATGAAGTAAAAGAGAAAGTTAACTTCAGAAAGCATGTGTGTTTCCTTATTTCACCAGTCACAGACAGATTAAAACTTATTCCTAATTATCCTCAGATAAGAAGATTCCCTATCCTTTGCTACTCTGAGGTATTCCTTTTATTACACTGAGCTGATTGTGGGAGCTGGTTTCCCATGGTCTGCAACACACACACACACACACACACACACGCACACGCACACGCACACGCACACGCACACGCACACGCACACACATGCATGCTCACACACACACACTCACTCACTGTTTCACCTACTCACTCCCTCACACTTCACCCAATATAATAGATAATATATATTAAATATATATCTATAATATATAATATGTATATATAATATATCTAAAATATATTTGCTCGATCTTGAAAACATACCTAATATGAGTACAAGTTCGATTGTAATGTCTAACTACTAACTTTAATTTTTTTATATCCTAATAGTTGGTAATAATAACATTCAAGGATTAGCAAATTGCATTACATTGTTAAATGAATTGTATAAGTACAGTATCTTGAACAAGATTAGAAATATATGTACAGCATTTTCTAACAATCTCAATCTCAATATATATAATTTGTATACAATATACAAAAACCCACCCCAATGTAAAGTATTTAAAACTAGCAATTGTCTTTTAAAAGTAGATTCAATAATCTATCTTTTTATCTATATAGTATCTATATCTTCTCTTTATTTTCAGAGTAGATTCAATAATCTACCCACTATCATTTTTATATATCTTTTTTTTTTTTTTTTACAAGAACCTTAAATCTAATCTCCTTTGCTTGGCCCTTTTCCTAACCATTAACAGCAACAACTTGTAACCAACCCTCCTAAACAATGAAAAGTATCTCAAACTCCAAACCCATTGAAAGACCAAAAACCACCTGCCCCACACCACCTCTTTTGGAATATGGGTGTTGTGATTTTAAAATTGCTTCCTGCTGGTTATGGGTGAAGGCATATTTATTCTGAAAAGAAAAAATTTTTGGTTAATTGTCAAGTTCTAGGAAAGGTAGCTATATCATTTGTTGTCCACTCTCTGCATAATGCCAAAGTTCAGGGCTTTTCTCAAGTCCTTATTCAAGTAGTCTGTGAAACTGGATCATCTCAGCTGGCCAATTCGAAATTGTTCTGAGCAGTTTGTAGTCCAAAGCTGATCTGTAGGTGATGTTTGTCATCTTAGTGGTATTATTATTGTCCATGTGTAATTGTTGTTGTGGGGACCCATCAACTTTCTGGAGACTTCAAATTTGATGCTAGGCCTGGTCGTGATTTCCTACAGAAAACTAAACAGAGACTCAAACACAAAGACATGTATAGGCAGCTAAATGAAGCCTTTTTCTAGAATTAGTTAGTACTCTATATGATCATTAATATTTTAACAAAGTTTAATATATATTAATCTTGAAAATTTTGATATAAAACTCATACTTTAAGAAAACGTTAAAGAATCAAAATAGAATCAAAGAATTGAGATTAGTAGCAATAGAGTAGTCCCTCATTTTTTTCTCCTATCACATATGAGAAGATGGCTCTTTCTTCTGCCATGATACAGAGAGTTTGCATTTCCCTTTTAACAACATGCTTGGGTTTAAAGAAGGAGAGAGCCCTTCTCCACTTCCAAAGACAGCTTTAATTTTTAATTGAACTGTGACTATAAGAGGACCATTTGTGTTAAACATCTTTAGAGAAAAGCAGAAACAAACTTTTATGAAGACTTATGAAATCTTATAGCTGATATATGGATAGGCCAGTTTACTCCTTTTCTTGGGACAATTGTTCTACATGATTTGTCCTTTATCTTCAGATGTCTCATTTGTCCAATGTTCTTCAGATTCCTTAGCCTTCATTCTCCTGAAAGACAAAACCAGAAACCTTTTGCCAAGACTAACTTTGGGGAGGTTCCCTTTTTGCAAATTGTATCTGAAAAAAGAAAAGGCATGTGTTAATGGTGTGTTAGTTTAAATTGGATGTTCGTGCTGGTTGATGAACTATCACCTCTTCTAATTAAGAGGTCTCTCTTGTTCAAATTGAACCTTTATCAATTTTGATGGTATCCACAGCTTATCTTCTCCTATAGAAACTAAAGCAAGACCTCATCCCCAACATAACACATATCCTGATTTCCATTCTGAGGTCAGCACATCTTTAAAGTATGTAGACTGATTAAATTCTGAAGTTTTTTTCTGTTATCCAATGTCTCTCTGCAGCTGTTGTTCCTTTCTCATTGGCATTGAGAAAATTCAAAGTTAATAGAGCATTATGCAGTCTATTTCTGGGGGTTTATGTTACCCCGTTCTGTTTATTTAGCATATCCTTTAGAGTTCTGTTTGATCTTTCTATAACTGCTTGGCTTGTAGGGTTATGTAGTATACCTGTAATATGGTTTATACTGTAATAAGCAAAAAACTGTTTCATTTTACCAGAGACATATGCTGGACCATTGTCAGTTTTAATTTGTGCAGGTATACCCATGATGGCCATAACTTCTAGCAAATGAGTGATTACAGAATCAATTTTTTCAGAACTCAAAACAGTTGCCCATTGAAATCCTGAATAAGTATTAATGGTGTGGTGTATATATTTCAATTTCCCAAATTCTGCAAAATGAAACACATCCATCTGCCAGATTTCATTCCTCTGAGTATCCTTTGGGTTACATCCTCCTGTTAATGGAGTCTGATTGTAAAGGGAACAAGTAGGGCATTTCCTTACAATTTCCCTGGCTTGTTGCCAGGTTATGGAAAAAAACCTTTTTCAAAACTTTACTATTGACATGATACTTTTTATGAAATTCTGAGGCATCCAGCACATTTCCTATCAATAATTTATCAATCTCATCATTACCTTGTGCTAGAGGGCCTGGCAGACCCGTATGGGATCTGATGTGAGTTATATATACGGGATGCCCTATATTCCTGATTATATATTGTAACTGAATACATAAGTTAATTTTGACTCAGCAGGGATAAATTCAGCAGTCTCAATATGTAATGCCACTCTTTCAGCATACTGAGAGTCAGTAACTATATTGAGAGTTTCCATAAAATCCATTAATACCAGCAGACTAGTATACAATTCCAATTTTTGAACTGAATTATAAGAATTTTGAACCACTTTACTTAAATTTTCTGATTTGTAACCTGCCTTTCCTTGTTTGGTTGCATCTGTATAAAATGTACAAGCTCCATATATGGGTGTTTCCTGTTCAATGCGAGGCAAAATCCAATCAGCTGTATTTATAAGTTTAATTCTATTGATTTTGGGATACTTGTTGTTAATCTCTCCCAAAAAATTACTGCAAGCTCTTTGCCAATGGTCACTTTCTGCCCGTAATTTGTCAATGTCTTCCTTAGTTAAGATACTACAATTTCTGCTGGGTCTATTCCACTAATTGATGAAGTCTCAATTTTCCTTTCCAAATCAAATCAGAGATCTTTTTCACATAAGTTTTTAATTTTTTACTCTGTTTATTTGGTGGAAATATCCATTCCAATATAATATCTTTCCTCTGCATTAAAATTCATGTAGGAGAATACCTAGAGGGTCACATAACCAAAATGCAACTGGGCTTTGGATCAACACAATCCACATGTCTTACCTGTACTTTCTTTTCCACCAAGGCCAGTACTTTCTCAGCTTCAGCTGATAATTCTCTTGGACTATTTAAGTCCTTGTCACCTTCTAAGATTTTGAACAAATTACTCAGTTCATCATTTTTTATCCCAGCAATAGTTCATAGATGGGAAATATTTCCAAATTATCTTTGAAAGACATAAAGAGTCTGTAGTCGATCTCTCCTAATTTGCAACTTTTGGGATCTAATTTTTTGTAGGCCTATCATATATTCTAAATAATTAATAGAATCTCCACTTTGTATCTTTTCAGGAGCAATTTGTAATTCCCAACGAGGCAAAATTTCTTTACTTCATTTTCTAAATAATCTCCATTTGAATCAGCTAGTAAAATATCATAAATTTAGGAAGTTATTTATGTATTATTTCCAGTGGCTGTTATACAAAATATTGGCACAGGGTTGTGCTATTCAATATTCCCTATGGCAGAATCCTCCATTGATAGTTCTTAAGTGGTTGAGAATTATTTTAAGTAGGAACTGTGAAGGCAAATCTTTCTTTGTCTTTTTCTTGTAAGGGTATTGATAAGAAACAGTCTTTTAAATCAATAACTATAAGAGGCCATCCTTTGTAACAAAGTAGGCAAAGGAATTCCAGGATGTAGACAGTCCATTGGCTGAATTACTTTGTTAATTGCTCATAGGTCTGTTACTATTCTCCATTTACCAGATTTCTATTTAATAAAAAATACAGGAGAATTTCAAGGGCTGGTTGATTCTTCAATATGCTGAGCATTTAACTGCTCTTCTACCAGCTCTCCTAAAGCCTGCAGTTTCTCTGTTGTTAAAGGCCATTGCTGAACTCATACAGGCTTGTCTGTTAACCATTTAAAGGTAGAGCTGTTGGTGTCTTTGGAAGATCATCAGTTGTGCCCTGTTCTTGTACAATCTGGATGGCTGGTGACCACTCTTTATAACACCTCCTAATATTTCTCTCAGAAAAATGTGTTAGTTTATTGCTTGTTTCTGAGGTTGGAGGAATGTTAATCTGAGTATTACATTGTTATAATAAACCATGGGCACATAAGTTCAAATTTATATTAGGCACATATGGCTTTAATTTTCCTCACTGTCCTTCTGGACCTATACATTTAAGCCATCATTAACCAAAACATCTTGTACTCTGCTTCACTTGAGATAATGTTCCAGTCCCTAACAGCTGAACATTCACCTCCTGAAGAGTCCAATTTGGATGCCAAAATTCTGGTGCAATTATTGTCACATCCACACCTGTGTCTACTAAACCTTCCATGAAAATGTCATTTATTTGTATTTTTAATTTTGGCTTTTGTTCATTTATAGATATTTGCCAAAAAATTCTTTGTTTCTTCCTGAATTTTCTGTTCTCTTTGCTACAGCTGTTCTATCATCCCAAAGCCTGGTTTATTCCAATAGGCATTTGGTTATTTAATTGTTCTGAGAAGTGGTTTCTTCTATGATGACGGGAATGGTCTGAACTGAATTTGCTGTGAGGGCTGGCATGAGGCCCCTCTGGGAGTTTCCCAAGGGCAAAGTATGGATTACCTTGTCTGTCCCTTGTTGATCTACATTTGTTGGTCCAATGTTTACCCTTACCACACCTCCTGAATAAACCAGAAGGGTGGGACATTCTGTTACCATTATTCATTGAATAAACATTCTTTCTAGATATGCCCTGTTTACACTCCCTATTCAAATGACCTTGTTTACAACAAACAAAACATCTGACATTATTTTTCCTCAAAGCTTTTGAAATTAATTTTCCTATCTACATATCATCACGGTCATGAGACTCAATATTAATTGTGTCCCTGATCCAATCCTTCAAGGATACTACTGATCTTGCCTTTAATGATCTGATTATTCTTTTGCATGCTGCATTCATGTTCTCAAAAGTCAATTATTATCTGTCTAGCTTCTAAATTTGGTATCATTCTATTTAACGCTGAAGATAGCCTTTGTAAAAAATCCATGAAGGATTCTCTGGGGCCCTAAGAGGACCAGGAGCCTAAACACTGACTGAACTAAACACTTGCACATAGGTATCAACCACATACTATAAGTTTGTCCTAAAAAATGATGTGCTAATACAGATTAAATTAATAATATGTACAAACCCCAATTACATGTCCTCTTGTTGAGTTTTGTCTTCTCTCTCAGGAGTCAGGCCACCCTGAAGCCTATTTCCCAATCCCTCACAATTCTTTATGACTCACTTGTAACTCTGAGAAATCTTGGTTACCCTTGTCCCTTAACCTAAAAACAATCTTAAATCCTGGCTCATCTCTATTATTGCCTTCCTAACTTTTGGTGTTTCTCTGCAAGGCCAGACTATATGATGAGGGGTAGTATTTGGAACACACCCTTAAAAAAATCTATAAAGTATCAGTTCCCTTTATTTTTCAACAAAATGAAGGGCTTTTCTCTTCCTTCAGGACACCTCTCATATTATACCTGTCATCTATTTTTCTTAATACTGTCCCACTTCAAGTTCTCTCACTTAATGTAGATCCATTATGGGTTTATGAAGGATGATTTGCTGTCTATATTCAAGGTCCTATCAAGCTGCCTTTGCTATATTTTTTCATTCCTAAGAGACAGATTCAGGTGTCTTATAAATATCTTGAGCTATTTATACTTAATTCACATAATCTGAGCATTAATGACCCCAAGTGACAGATATAATGGTTGTTTCAGAATATATATTACTTACTGACCTACTCAACAAGTGGGAAATCATTTTTGGTACTGAAAACTTAGCCAATGACCCAATTCAAGTAAGGTCAGAAGCCTTGGAAGAGAACCTCCAACTACCACTTTACTAATCAAACATGATTGCTAACTGAGTTCTCAATATTTATCTTTATACTCATAGAAGTGTGTCACCCTCAACCCTTCATCAAAGAAACTTCTCTTTGCAACTGATGGAGACCCTTACAGAAAACAACAAACAAACAAACAAAACAAAACAAAAAACAACTGATCAAAATGCAGAGAATTGATTGTGTGATGGCAGGTCCTAAATGATACATGTACAACACACTCCTGCACCCAAGGCTCAGACATTATTGTAGAAGAGAGGACAAAAATATTGTAACCACCATAGAAACACACAAAATGCTATGAATCCGTCTTCTAGAAATATGAGAAATGTGACTATACCTATGAAGTCTCACCCACAGGACTTACCTAAACATTACACAAACAAGAATGAACAGAAGACATGCTAACATAGAATGGGGGAAATTGCATACACCCTCAACCCCTACACACATGATCACAGTCAGTAAGAGATGCTGAGGGGAAGAAAATAATTTTTCTAGGGAAGAGAACCTTAATATATTGTCCAACACCATGAAGACAGCCATGAAATTATAAACATACAAAATATATTATTCAGGCAGAGCAGTTGTATTTATATATTTGGGATTGCATTTTAACGTATAAGAAACAGTAAAATAAAATATATAAAACAAGTATCAGATATTGCATTCTAGAACATAAAAATTTACTTCTTTATGACACTCTATAAATAACTCCAGGGTTTAGTTCATAGGGATCTAGCTAAGAAACCACATGGAAAATATTCTCAAACTGTTACTACAGTTTTGATGAAAGATAATGTCTTCCCTATACCTACTTCTGAGATTTTGCTCAAAATGTTTTTGATAAAAACCGAACCTCAGTTTAAACATCTTCTTCTGAGGAACCCAATAGATACATATTCTTTAGAAAAGAATATATTAAATCACTGAGTTCGACATAGAGGGATGTCTGGTTTCAAATAGTTAAAATGTACATATTTATTATGTCTATTACCTGTTATATAACATTTCAATGACTGAGATCAATTATCTTAATTCACAGAGTGTTTGGTAAGCTTTGTTTACTCTAAGACTTTGATATAATGATGTGAAATTATAAAAAACGATGTTATCCTACTTATTATTTTCCTAAAGGCTTTCTTCATGTCTCTGTTCCTCAAGCTGTAGATAAAGGAGTTCAGCATCTGAATGACCACAGTGTACATCACTGAAGCCACTACAGTCTTCCTTGGAGAGTCAGTAAATGCAGAGTTAATGTGTACTCCAAAATCTGTTCCATAAAACAGAGAAGAAACTGACAAATGAGACCCACAGGTTGAAAAGGCTTTATACTTTCCTCCCAAGGATAACATTCTTAAAACAGAAGAGACAATGTGAATATAAGACAAAATTATTCCAAAGACCATTGGAAAACCAAAAAATAGAACATACACAGTATATACCACCAGATAATTGATGAAATTTCATAACAGGCAAGTTTGATGATCTGAGCCAGCTCACAGAAGAAGTGGGGGATTTCAATTTCTGTGCAGAAAGACAGCCACAACACCATCAGAGTGTGGAATAAAGCATGTATAATGCTAAAGAACAGAGAGAAGAGAACTAACATAACAGAGAAGTGTGCATTCATGATAACTATGTACTTCAGAGGGTGACAGATGGCAACAAAGTGGTCATATGCCAAAAAGACAATTTTCTATACTACCAAAATCCAAGATAAGACAGACCTACGAGAGGCATCATGGTGTGTGTGTGTGTGTGTGTGTGTGTGTGTGTGTGTGTGTGTGTGTGTGATGGTTTGATCCTGAGCTTGGATGTTGACGAATATCTTTGGGATTGTGGTTGTGATTAAACAGATATCATTAAAGGACAGGTTGGAAAGAAGTACATGGGTTTGTGTAGTTGTGAGTCAGAGATAACAGCCAGGATGATGAGCGAGTTTCCTAAGATGTTGATCAGATATGTGGACAGGAAGAGGCTGAAGATGAAATGCTGCAAATCTGGATCTTCACTAATCCCCAGAAGAATGAATTCTGAGATAGTTGTTTGGTTGACAGCTTGATGCTGTTTTGAGTGATTTGAAAGAAAAGTGAGTTGTAAAGGTAAAATGTTTGGACCATCAACTTCATAAACTTGCTCTTTGAATTCTAGGCTCCAAATTTATCTATAAATAACTTTCTTCTGTTAATGCACTTATTTTATGGCACTTGCTTATAGAATCCATAGCAACTAATCCTTGAATGAAGCTCCCTCTTCAATGTATAAACAATAATGAAAGCAAATTTGCAGGATTCAGTAGCAAGCATCATGTTCTAATAGAAACATGGGATTGTTAAACAGGAAATTCGTGCTCTTCTTGCATAGAGCATGGGACTAGCAGAATGGAGGCTGATTGGCATTAGTGCAGATGTCCATAAACATGTGTTAGGTTGAGGACAGATATTGGTGAAATTTTTTTCAGGAGGCACACTTGCAAATTTTATTTATTGAAGATACAATACAACAAACACTTAGAAGACATCAATCACCAAAAAGGGGACCCTTCCACAGGAAGCTTACCTAAAGCAAGAGTAAAAGACTACAAGCAAAAGACAGTATATAAGCATCTTGTTCAGTGTGAGAAACTCAGGGGACTGGGGTGGGGGGCTAGGAGTGAGAAACGCAGGGAACTGGGGTGGGGGGCTAGGAGAGAGAAACCCGAGGGACTGGGGTCGGGGGCTAGGAGTGAGGAACTCGGGGGACTGGGGTGGGGGGCTAGGAGAGAGAAACCCGAGGGACTGGGGTGGGGGGCTAGGAGTGAGGAACCCGGGGGACTGGGGTGGGGGGCTAGGAGTGAGGAACCCGGGGGACTGGGGTGGGGGGCTAGGAGTGAGGAACCCGGGGGACTGGGGTGGGGGGCTAGGAGTGAGGAACCCGGGGGACTGGGGTGGGGGGCTAGGAGTGAGGAACCCGGGGGACTGGGGTGGGGGGCTAGGAGTGAGGAACTCGGGGACTGGGGTGGGGGCCTAGGAGTGAGGAACCCGGGGGACTGGGGTGGGGGCCTAGGAGTGAGGAACTCGGGGGACTGGGGTGGGGGGCTAGGAGTGAGGAACTCGGGGACTGGGGTGGGGGCCTAGGAGTGAGGAACCCGGGGGACTGGGGTGGGGGGCTAGGAGTGAGGAACTCGGGGGACTGGGGTGGGGGGCTAGGAGTGAGGAACCCGGGGGACTGGGGTGGGGGGCTAGGAGTGAGGAACTCGGGGGACTGGGGTGGGGGGCTAGGAGTGAGAAACCCGGGGACTGGGGTGGGGGGCTAGGAGTGAGGAACCCGGGGGACTGGGGTGGGGGGCTAGGAGTGAGGAACCCGGGGGACTGGGGTGGGGGGCTAGGAGTGAGAAACCCGGGGGACTGGGGTGGGGGGCTAGGAGTGAGGAACTCGGGGGACTGGGGTGGGGGGCTAGGAGTGAGGAACCCGGGGGACTGGGTGGGGGGCTAGGAGTGAGGAACTCGGGGGGCTGGGGTGGGGGGCTAGGAGTGAGGAACCCGGGGGGCTGGGGTGGGGGGCTAGGAGTGAGGAACTCGGGGGGCTGGGGTGGGGGGCTAGGAGGGAAGAGTATAGCTAGAATCCATGCCTTGCTACTGCAATGACGAGGTTATAGTTCAGCAAAGACCTGTTGGAGGGGAGGGGGCAGCCTCATGGCTACCTGGAGAAACAATTCGTAAGAGTTTCCACAGAGGTGTGGATATATGTATCCACATATTCCTTTGACCTGTTCAGCTAGGATAAACTAGGGCTGAGTGCCAGGGAGAGGGAAGGAGTGGGGATAAATACAGAGGCAGAGAGAGGGAGTAGGGAAAGGCCATTGTAAGGATTGTGGTTTTTTTTCTGAGTAGCCAGAGAGGCACAGCTGGGAATCTCACTTTGGTTTGGATGGGATTACTAAGGGACCTATGAACAACAGACTACTGGGGAAAACACTAGAAACTAGTTAGGGAGCTATGGTGGCAATCCAAGCTAATTGCCTTGGGTGGGAAGAGAGAGAGTGGCTACAATCCATGCCTTGCTGCTGGGTTAACAAGTTTATAGAGTTCAGCAAAGACCTGATGGAATGGAGGCGGCAGCCTTGCACCTATCTGGAGAAAAGCAGTTTAAAGGAATAGCTTTGACAAAGACAATAAGGTAGGCATGTACTCATCTATTCCTTCAACCTATTCAGCGAGGATAGGATCGGGGTAGAGCCAGAGGGAGGGAAGAAGTGGAGGTAAAGGTACAGGGGTAGGGGTGGGAGTAAATTCAAAGCTGCTAGACATTGGGAGCATTAACGAGGCAGAGAAAACAGAAGTTACTACAGTGTTAAGCATGGAGGCTAAAGAGAAGCGTGAAAGACGACTCCAAGATATCCAGTTTGAGCCACTGGAAGTTGGAGTTTCTGGTGTCGATAGAGCTTGGAAAACCTGGAGTGGAACCTGGTTTGAGTTCTGAGGGACTGGATACAGGAAAGGATCTGCACGCTGGAGAGCAGGCATGTCTGTGCCCTTGGAGCTCCAGTAATGCAGAAGTCTTCTCTTCCAGTCAGTACTGAAAGCCTTGAGTGTGCCATAAGAAAAGCAGGGTCCTTGCTGTTGTTCCCTTTGGGGGCAGGGGCCAAGAAGGCGCAGAATCAAACCACACAGACTCCAGGAGAATGTTGAAACAACAAGCTCAGTTTATTCAGGAAGAGGCAAGCCTTATATACCCTTCACCCCACCCTGGGGGGAGGTCTGATGAATATGCATCAGCTGGTGTGACATGGCTGCCACTCGTTGGTCCAGGTCATCTCAGATCATGTCTCAGCTGCTGTTGCTAAGACCATCAGGCAGACCCAGGCTGGCTCTCAGAAAGTATCTTTTTTACTTGTTTGGGCCGTCTGGTCCTCAAGCCCGTTAGGGATGAGTCATCCCACAGTATTCTTTTCACATAATGTTTTACTATACATTTTTTCATAGAGTCCTCACTAATAAACAAGATGATATTCTACTGAAGAAGTTTAGCTAATATCCCAAACATTCATAAAGGGATTTTAGTTATCTGGTTAGATTAAAGAAAAGTCATGATAAACATCTTGACTGGATGCTGATCATAAATATTTCCTTTTGAAAATAATGAAAAATCACAAGGTCAATTGACCATTAAGAAAGATTAGATGTAGGAAAAGCCTTTGTTATTGCTTTATGATGGCATAGTAAGCCCAAAAGAATCACAGACCTACTTCTCCAGTTTTTTTGTCGCTGGAGTTCAGTATTCAAGGCCTTTAATTATACTAGTTTTAGCAATACCCATGTAATCCTACGTGTGCAAATCACTAGTGTCCATGTCTACTGGAGGGAATAATTCTTCTTTTGTCAGTTTCCCAACCAATCTCCAAGGTAATGTTCTCATTCCATTCTTATTATTGATTCTCATTATATGATTTATTGACCTTACATTCAAAAAGGTGAATAACATTTCTATAATGAACTCTTATGTTGCTTTGAAGCTATAAAGAAAGAGAACTATATATAAGAATTGGATTAGGAAGAATTGATTGTTTTTTATTAATATTAATATTTTTATTTATTTTTCTTCTCTTATTCAGTAAATCCACAGTTTTCCTTCCCTCCACTCCTCCCATTCCCCCTACATTCCCTGTCCCCCAGATTCACTTCTCTATTTACCTTATAAAAACAGGCCTCCCAGGGATATCAACCTGAACATGGCATAACAAGATTCAATAAAATGACTAAGCACAAAGCCTCAGATCAGGGCTGCTTGAGGCAACCCAGTAGGATGAAAATGGTTCCAAGAGCAGGCAAAAGAGTCAAAAACATGCTCACTCCTACTGTTAGGAATCCCACAGAAACACTGAGCTAGCAACCATAGCATATAAGCAGAGGACCTATGTAGGCTCTCTGATTGCTGCCCCAGTCTCTGCAAGCTCCTTTGAGTCCTGCTTAGTAGATTCTGCAGGCTGTGTTCTCTTGGTCTTCTCAACCCCTCTGGCTCCTGTAATTCTTCCTCTCCTTCTTCTGAGGGGTTTTTCCAGCCCTAGTGTGAGGCATCAGATGTAGATCTCCATTATGTACTGTCTTTGCACCTAATGTTTGGCTGTGGGTCTCTGCATCTGCTCCCATCAGCTTCTGGAGGAAGCCTCTCTGATAATGATTGGGATAAGGGCCAAAATTGATTCACACCATTTTAGGTGTGAAAATATAGTTTACATAGAGAAGTATAAACTATTTGCCATTAGTTTTTGCAAACTTGACACAAACTAGAATCACTTGGGGAAAAAAAATGAACCTCAATTTAGGAACTGCTTCAACCTGATTGGGCTGTAAGTGTATCTGTGGACATTTATTGATTAATGTTTGGTGTGAGAGAGCTAAGTCCATTGTGGCTGGTCCCATCCCTGGAAAAGTGGTCCTGAGCTGTAGAAGAATGCACTGTGAATAACTTTCAAATTTAAACCAAAAAGAAGTCAACCTAAACAGCCCCAAAGCAAGTGAAGATATTGAAATAGTAATAAAAGCCTTCCAACAAAACACAAGTCCAGTGTTAGATGGATTCACGGCATAATTCTACTAGAATATCAAGGAAGAACTACAACCAATATCTTTTTTAAAAAATTATTTTGCCTAAGGTAATTTTTAAAAAAATTTATCTGTCTATCTATCTATTATCTATCTATCTATCTATCTATCTATCTATCTATCTATCTATCTATCTATCTATCTATCTATCTATCCTTCTTTCATATATTATATCCCTCCTGCAGTTTCTCCTCCCTTCTCTCCTCCCAGACCTGCCTCTGAACACCCCCTCTTCATTAGATCCACTCCTCCTCCATTTCTCTTCAGAAAAGAGCAGTTTTCCAAGAGATATCCACCAAACATAGCATAACAGATTATAGTAAGAATAGGCAAATATCTTGATACCAAGGTTGGATGAGGCAACCCAGTAGGAGAAAAGGGGTTAGAGATAGCCCCTACAGCCACTGTTATGAGTTCCACAAGAACAGCAACCATAACATATTTACAGAGGACTTAGCTAAGATCCTTAGAGGTTCCCTATTCCAATTCTTCCTAACATTAAGTAGAATAGAAATAGGAGGAACAATCACAAATTCAATCTACTAACACAGTTACCATTTAATACCCAAATCAGTTAGAGACAACAAATAATGAAAACTACAGGACAATATTCTCAATTAACAGTCTCAAAAAAAAACCCTCATATAAAATATCTGTAAACAGAATGCAGACATTCACAATAAGATCATCAGGGACTCCTAGACATGAAACTTCATATGTGAGTTTATATATGTATATAGTTTATATATGTTGGATTAATTGCAAAAAGTACGAAAGTAAAAAGAGACCATTGCCATGGTAGTGAGTGGGGACCAACACAGATGGAACAGTGGTGTTTAAGTGACATGATAAGGGAAGGGAAGAGAGGGTGATGCAACTGGTTGAGTCATTATGTGAACCAATATGAAGATTCCTTAAGGAGCTGGAAATCAATCTACCTTAAGGTCCAGCTATATCACTGTGCTGGCTAGTTTTATGGCAACTTGCCACAAGATAAAGTCATCTGAGAGGGGGAACCGCAATTAAGAAAATGTCTCCATAAGATCATCTTGAAAGCTTATGAGGCATTTTCTTAGCAGATGGGAGAGGGCCCAAACCATTGTGGGTGGTGCCATCTTTAGGAGAATATGCTGGTGCATTTTCTGTTTTGATAGCACAAGCCATACCTATCAAAAGAGGCAAACAAATGTTGTAGAACATCTTTAGCAACTTCCCTGGTCCTAGCTGAAGCCCAAATCACATAAGAACAGGTATCCACAGAAAGATGAACAAATGCCCCCTTCTCAAAACAGGGAATGTGGGTAACATCCATTTGCTGAAGACCTTTGGGAAAAAAAAAACCAGAGGATTTACTTCAAGAGGTAAACAAGGCAAGGAGGTTGGATAGATCATGAGCTTTTAACAATGGCATGAACAGGGTCACAGGGAATGTGAAACTGAAACCTAAGCACCTTAGCATTTTGATAATGCAGAGCATGATTATTTTTAGCTTTCTCTGCAGCAAAAAGTTTATTTTTGTTAAACAATCAGCTAGGGCATTTCCCTCATGCAAAGGTCCCATAAATTGAGTGTGGGCTTAAAAATGACTCACAAAGAAATGGAAGAAAGGGCATGTTCCTTTTCTAATAGCATTTTATAAATCTAATAAATGTAAAATGGTAATATGAGCTGTAGGCAAAGGAGCAGTTTCCTTTTTAAAAATTTTTAAAGTAATTTGTTTCATTTTTTATTTTGAGAATGACTTATATGAATGGAGAGAGGTCTTACATGATTGTAAAATAATTTTTACAGCTCTGGATTTCCCTTTTTCATTTTAGTAGTCTTTACACAGAGAAATTAGAAGGGCAGAATTTTGATGGACTCCACCTTACTATAACTCATATTTAAAAAAAATATTATTAAGAGATTTTCTATTCATTTCACATATCAACCACAGATTCCCCTGTCCTCCCAAACCCCAGCCTTCCCCCCCAATCCATTCTCTATTCGCACCTCCTCCAAGGCAAGGTCTCCCATGGGGAGTCAGCAGAGCCTGGTACATTCAGTTGACATAGGTCCAAGCCCCTCCTCCCTGCACCAACGCTGTGCAAAGTGTCTCACCATAGACACAAGGTTCCAAAAAGCTGGCTTATGCACTGGGGACAGGTCCTGGTCCCACTGCCTGGGGGCCCTGTAAACAGTTCAAGCTAAAAAACTGTCTCACTTATCCAGAGGGCCTAGCCCAGTACCATGGGGGCTCCTCAGCTATTGGTCCACAGTTCATGTGTTTCCACTAGTTTGGCTAGTTGTCTCTGTACTTTTTCCAATCATGGTCTTGGTATCTCTTGCTCATATAATCCCCCTTCTCTCTTGTCCATTGGAGCTCCACCTGGGACCCAGCCATGGATCTCTGCATCTGCTTCCATCAGTCACTGGATGAGAGTTCTATGACAGTTAGGGTATTCAGCCATCTGATCACCAGAGTAGGTGAGCTCAGGTACTCTCTTGACCATTGCCAGTAGTCTATGGTGGAGTCATCTTTGTGGATTCCTGGGTACCTCCCTAGTACTCTTCTTCTTCCTATTCCCATTGTGCCATCATTTATCATGGTATCTCTTCCCACTCTGTTCCTGATCCAGTTTGAACCTCCTGCTCCCCTAAGCTCTCTTTCCCCTGACCCTTGCCCTCCATTACCCCCCTCACACCCAGTTTGCTTATGTAGATCTCATCCATTTCTCCATTGCTGGGTGACAGTCAGTTGACTTCCTGTTGGCCACAAAATGTAGGATTATCAGCTACTCCAGAACCAGGTCTGCCTGCATGCCATTGTGCTACCTATCATGATGATAATGTATTGAACCTCTGAAACCATGAGCAAGATACCCCAATTAAATGGTTTCTGTATAAGAGCTTTTGTGGTCATGGTGTCTTTTCACAGCAATCAAAACCCTAACTAAGATGCTCCACTTCTCCACAGCTTCTTTAAATCTGGGGAGTGTCTTGATGAAGACATCCCATTTAAGGACAAACTGTTTTAAAGTTTCTCACTCTGCACATTATCTAGTTCTGTGTCCCTGCATGAATTCCCATATGTAAGAGGTAGATTTTCTGATTATGGTTGGTCTAGATCTGCCTTATAGCAGAATGTAGAGGTTATTTTATTTCTATGTCCCTTTAGTAGAACAATAATATTTTATTTTCCTGTGGGGTGTTTACCCACCACCCCCACAGCTTCCCAGAGTTTTCTTGAGTGCGATCAGCAGGAAATATTAGATAGAAGGATTTATAGCGGAGCATCTTGTGGAGATAAACAGATAGAAAATAAAGGATAGCCTCGAGAGGGCCTGGAACCTATTCCAATGGGCCCTGACTGTCTCTGGCCCAGGGTTTTTATAGAGACGCCAAGGGGTGGAGCAAAAGACCTCCTCCCCCAGCAGAGCCAAGTGCAGACCATCTCAGACACCTGCACTCAGGCCCGTGGTCCTGATCATCCTCTATTAGGACCTGCTGGGTAAAGCCACGAGGAACCTAAGAATGGGCTCCCACACTTTCCTCTACCCCCATACCTTATCTAGACTCAGGTTCTTGACCATCTAAACACTGTGTAAAATGGGTTCCATCTGACGAAGTGAGTCTTAAATCTAAGCACAGAGTAGTTGGTTACTCCCACAAAGTTTGTACCACAGTTACATCAATGTACCCAGCAAGCAGCTCACTAAAATATATAGCATGATATGAAGATGGGTATTTGCTTGCTTACTTTTCTCTTCTTGTGGTGTTCATTCAAAGTACTTTTAGAACCATCACCACTAATTAGGGCTGAAGGTTTGTATCCAGCAGTCAGACCATGGACTGCTGATAGATAATATGTTGTATAAACTGGACAGGCAGGACCCATAGGAAAATGGCTACTGAATTTGCCAAAATGTAGTGAAATGGTTCTTCAGGTTCCTGTTTCACAGAGGAGACTACCAGACATTCTGAAGGACACTGGGAGAAGCTGTGAAATTACAAATATTCTTTTTTCCTAAAATATTACTGAATGTTGCTAAACATATTTTTTTTTATTTTTTTGAGACAGGGTTTCTCTGTGTAGCTTTGAGCCTTTCCTGGATCTCGCTCTGTAGACCAGGCTGGCCTCGAACTCTAAATAGCCACCTGGCTCTGCCTCCCAAGTGCTGGGATTAAAGGTATGTGCCACCACCACCCAGCTCTAAACATAATTTTTAAATATATTTTTAGGGAAGAATATAATTTTTCTTAGTCCTTAAAAGTAATATAGGATAGTAAAGAAATCCAGATTAATAGTCACTAATAATTATCAAAATTATAGTCATGTGGTATACAGTGATATATTTCAAATAGATAATCTTCAAACACTTCAAAGACCTACAGAATATGGCATTTAAAATGTTTTAATAACTTAGACTTTCCTTGACATGAGATGCATCTGCTCCTGGTGGCACCAGTCTACATCTAAAGAAGATGTTGGGCACCAAAGACATCCCATAAGCAGTTTGATTTCTTTGTGGCACACAATGGCTTATAGGACAAGAAACTACCTTGTCTTGACAGCTGGCCACAAGTACACTGTCCAATCTTGACAAGCAAGGCACAAAGAAAAGTGACTGTGGAACTTTCCCAAGACAGGGTATGATAGTCCTTCAAAATTTTCTGCTTCTGAAAAAGGTCTGTCAGATATTCTATGCCCGTAGGCCAAAGACTGATGCCCCAGCATTGCAGAGGAACCTTCGGTGACTATGTCATTTCTTACATTTTTGAAGCCACTTGCTTGCACTTCCTGCTTACTCAGATAATATTATTTTCCTTCTCAGGTCTTTGATGGGTTTAAGACTAGAGAGTTACAGTTACAATTCCCTTAAACTTGGCACAGCGTGTAGAAGGTACAAAACTTTAGATTCTTCAGGAGAGGACAGGTATTGGAATAATCTCTATAAATTTGCCATTGGACATTCAGAATATATTTCTCACTTAAAAATTGTTTTTATTGTATGTAATTTTATTCTTGTTAAGGCTATTATTACCTTCCTTTTTTCTGGTCAATACTTGATGATAATTCTTTTTTTTTCTTTTTCTTTTCTTTTATTTTATTTTACAATACTATTCAGATCTACATAACAGCCACTGATTCCCTTGTTCTCCCCCTTCCTGTTCCCCTCTCCTTCCCCCCAGCACACCCCCCATTCCCACCTCCTCCAGAGAAAGGCCTCCCCCGAGGACTGAGATTGACCTGGTAACCTGAGTCCAGGCAGGTCCAGTCCCCTCCTCCCAGATTGAGCCAAGTGTCCCTACATAAGTCCCAGGTTTCAAACAGCCAACTCATGCAATGAGCCCAGGACCTGGTACCACTGCCTAGATGCCTCCCAAACAGATCAAGCCAATTAACTGTCTCACCTATTCAGAGGGCCTGATCCAGTTGGGGGCCCCTCAGCCTTTGGTTCATAGTTCATGTGTTTCCATTCGTTTGGCTCTTTGTCCCTGTGCTTTATCCAACCTTGGTTTCAACAATTCTCACTCATATAAACCCTCCTCTTTCTCACTAATTAGACTCCTGGCGCTCCACCCGGGGCCTAACCCTGGATCTCTGCATCCAGATTCCTCAGTCCTTGGATGGGGTTTCTGGTACAACTATTAGGGTGTTTGGACATCCCATCATCAGAGTAGGTCAGTACCGGCTGTGTATATAGTTTTTTTTTTTTTTTTTTTTTTAATGTTAGGATTAGAACCTTTCTTTCTCATTTAGACAAAAAGGGGCAAATGTTACTGGAATCCTGTTACTGGTAAACTAACCAATAGAAAGGAGCATTTGGGTCAGAGAGGTAGAGTTTTCATTGAGAATGAACATGACCCAAAGATAAGGTAGATCAGAGAGATGCATGACTATTTTAGGAGAAGGAACACATGGCCAGTGTGAGAATGGAGCAGCTTGTGACCTGGTTCAGAGTTCCCTTTTTGTCCTGTGATAATTGTGCATGGATTTTGTTTGTTAATAAACAGTAAGTAATCTTTTGAATTCCTTCTTCACACATGTGCAAGGGACAAATAAATCATTCCCACAGTGAGTCCATTCCCATTAGGACAGGCCATATTCCTTTACATGCAGAATGGTTGTGAATAATGCACTTATAATTATATTCCTGCTATCTTGTCTCATAATACACCTGCTATTTATCAGATGTTTTGTTATTTTCCCAACAATCCAGGAAATAAGAGCTCCAGTAAGACATTAATATTAGAGACAGAGCTAACCATAAGCTTGACTGGAGACTGTGGTAATAGTACAGACCTTCTAATTAAAATGAAGTTGTGGCCATCACCCTCTCTGTAATAGGTCTCCATGGTCTGGTTATATACACTGATGATCAGCTTCACTAGATGGCCTGTAAAATAGCTGAAGTTTTAAATTATACCTCCATTCCTATTTCCTTATTCAAGAACAAAAAATACTTACAAGCTATACTAGATATCATGGCCACTATTGGTTACTGGTACTACATCATCAAGAATGCAAGACATTAGGGAAATGTTCTGTTTTAATCTTTCTGACAGTAGCATTTCAATTAAAGAAAAAACAGAGAGTTGCAATTTGCTGAAATGGATACTGAAGATGGGGACTGGAATCTGATGAATAGCTTAATTATAAGAGTCATAGTAGTGGATGTCTTTGAACACACAGTGTTTTATGGATATGATAGTACTGTTGCATACATGAAATCACAGCTTCTGGGAATGCATGCATAAGACCTATATAAAATTAAGCCAGCCAAATTCCTAGCACACACTGGCAAGAGATTAATTTAATCTTATCCTTTGTTGAGAATCAATTGATAATTGATGCCTGTGGGGAGGGAGATAGAAGTTTTCTCTGGAATGCAGTCTCTGAGAACTATATATACTTGAATAGATGGTCTTATGCACATGTGCATACAGGGAACACATAGTAGACTCATTTGAATTTTATTTACAAAAAATAGCATATGAGGTTGTGAGTAAAAAGTAGTAGTGGCAATTAGGGGAAAATTGGGAAAGAATATTTTATCAAAACCCATTATACATATTTGTGATAGTCTCAAACAATAAAAATATGTGGGAACAACAGAAATTGAGTTTTATGTATCTAGTATTAAACTACAAAAATGGATTATCATATTAATTAGAAAATACATTTTGCGGGGCAGTGGTGGTACACGCCTTTAATCCCAGCACTTGGGAGGCAGAGCCAGGTGGATCTCTGTGAGTTTAAGGCTAGCCTGGTCTACAGAGTGAGTTCCGGGAAAAGCTCCAAAACTACAAAGAGAAACCCTGTCTCAAAAAACAAAACAAACAAACAAACAAACAAAATACATTTTAAAAGTAAAATATGGACCATCAAAATGTCTTTGCAGTCAATTATACTTTCTGCCAAGCCTGGTTAGTTCATTTTCATCCTTTGGAACTATGTGGAGGAAGGAGAGAATACTGCTCTAGGTTTCCTCTGACCTCAACACATGTGCCATAGTCTGTATGACTTTCCTTAGTCACAGAGGCAAATTCCATAGCCCCTTTCTTTTATCCTTAAAGCCAGAACCATGTGGCCAAAGCTGCCATGTATTGCTGCTTACTGGAGCTAGAACATGACCCATTCAATTACATCCTCACAAGCTTTTCATTTTCTTAGTTTCCTTCACATCCTCAATTTGGCTCTCCAGAAACTTGCTTTGTAGACCACACTAGCACTAAACTTAGAGATCTGCCAGTCTCCACTTCTGTGTTCTATGATTACAGGTATGCTCCACTGTAGTGGGTAGCCATTCCAGCTTTGATCTGGAAGTTCCAACCCCCCATTGAGGCTTCAGTAACTGTCACACCTACAAGGTGGGGCCAAGAGCGGACCCTGAAGACCCCAGATCTGGATGAGCTGGCTCTCTTGGTTCCTGGACCCTGGTCGCTAGAGGTAGACTGAGCAGAGTTCTCCAGAGAACACCGCCGGACTGCGTTATGTCTTCCCCAGACCCTGTAACCTACCTATCCCTTCATTTGTAAGTTATGCCACTAAATAAACCTTCCTTTTAACTACGTGGAGTGGCCTTAATAATTTCACCAATATCTGGTGCTCACATGGAGCAAATTCCAAAGGCCTGGATGGCTCCCTCCCTCAGCTTCCTCCCCTGCTGGTGGGCAATTGAAACTGAAGGTTACCACATGCAGAGTTCTGTAAAACCAGGAAAAACCTACAGGATTCCATTCCTGAAAAGGAGCTAATCCGGTCTCAGTTCCTTGGCAAGTTTAGCACCCAGACCAGCAAAACCTCTGTGAGTGGGGCTTTCTCACTCCTCCCTGAGTGCTAGCTCTCCACCCTAGCCTGGAGCTTCCACAGTTTCACTAGTTAAAATAGACAGGGAACTGTCCCTGGTGGGGGTTTGGAGCCATGCCTGCTGGCAGACCTATTGTCTTTAGAGGCAGAAAGGGGCTTAGAGTGGCCTGGAACTCTCCATGCCCTGAAGCTCCAGGGAGTCACAGGAAAAACTGACTGCTGCCTGTGCTCACTCTGCCACCAGCCAAGGCATTCAACAGGACCTATGTTGGCGCTATACCAACACCTCCTTCTGGCTGAAAAGTGCTACTATACCCCCAGAACCACCGAAAGGTAAGATAGGCAAAGCAGTGTCTTATTTCAAGTAAAAGTACTTGATAATTTTACACCTTAAAATTGACTAACAAATTTCGAATAATTCTTGTAATATGGCTGACAACATTACCTCACAAGAATTTGAAAACCTTTGTGCCTGTATGATGAATGACATTTTCCTGGAAATATACGACCTTCCTCAGGCATATCAGGCCTGTACCATTTTGGCATTCATTGTAATAATTCACACAGTGCTCAAACACTGGCTTAATAAGAAGAACAAAGATGAGTCATTATTGGGACTGATACAGGCTTTAAAAGATAGCAATGAAGGCTTACAGAAAAAGATTCTCTCTCTGGAATCTGCTAACCAGGATTTACAGGCTTTCAAAGATAGCAGTGGAGGCTCACAGAAAAAGATTCTCTCTCTGGAATCTGCTAACCAGGATTTACAGGCTTTCAAAGATAGCAATGAAGGATTACAGAAAAAGATTCTTTCTCTGGAAACTGCTAGTCAGGATTTACAAAACAGGCTTGTACCCAAAATTGATTTTATTGATAATAAATATGAATATTTAATGGATAGAACACTAACTCTACAGATTGAAGTTGTGGCTACTCAGACACTATATAAGGAAGAAAGATTATCATTAATTGATAAGATAAGGTCCATGGAATTATGTGTTTCAGAAGAACATAAAAACTTCCATGATTCCATGAGAAATCTGGAATCCCTTGCAAGAAAGGAGGTTTACTCCTTAGAACAGACCCTAGGTACTCATTTGTAAGCCCTGGAGGAAACTCTCAATAAACATGACAAGGGACCTAATAAGCAGAAGGTCAAGACCATAGAGGTTGTAACATCTCCAAATGGCTCTCATACAATGGCTTATCCTGTTATCACCCATGAGAAGCCAGCAGATGACACACACCCCAAGCAATATATGACATATAAATTACAACCAATTTCAACAGGGGACTTTAAAAATATAAAGGAAGCAGTAGTTACATATAGAATACACTCTACATAGGTAAGACAGATGTTAAATTTGTGGTCTACCTCACATAGAATCATTCCAGATGACTGGCATCAGTTAATTTCAGCTGTTCTAGAATATAGCCAGCAGTTACAGTGGAAAAGCTGGTTGAGAGAAGAGGCAAAGAATTTAGAACAACAAGGTAAACTCAGAGGTTTTGTGATCTCCCAAGATCAAATACTTGGTGAGGGATGTTTCACTGACAGGAATGTACAAGCCGCTTATGATGAGCATACAATAATAACTCTATGCTGTATAGCAGCTCTAAATGCTTGGGGAAAAATTTCAGAACCTGGAAAAACCAACTGAGGTATACACAAAGATATTTCAGGGACCACACGAACCCTTCACTGATTTTTTACAAAGGCTGAACACAGCTATAACAAGAACTGTGTCAGATAAAGAATTAAGAAAAGTATGAACTGAGTCCTTGGCATTCGACAATGCTAATGCACAATGCAAAAGAATACTTACACCATTAAAGATCAGATCAGCTCCTTTGGAAGAATAGATTCAATATACTAATGGTGTTGAGTCTCTTAACTTCAGTAATGAGGCTTGGATAGGAGAGACAAATCCCATAGGTGAAAGAAGGCCCCATGGTACCAGATGTTTTAAATGTGGTACACTAGGCCATATAAGTAAAAAATGTACATGGGGTACTCCTAGAAGTAATACTCCTTCTAGAAATAGCCTAAACAGGAGACACCAACCACCTCCTGGATTATGTAGAAGATGTGGCAAAGGCAAACATTGGACTAGTGAGTGCAGATCAAAAATAGATATACAAGACAACCCTTTACTGGCAGGAAATGCCTCAGGATGCCTCTTGCAGGTCCCCAAATCAAACGTGGTACAAACATTCCCAGTAACTGTGGAAAAAATTCCTTTCCAGGACAACTGAATAAACCAATGGCTAATGTAAAAACCGAAACTGCAATGGATGATAAAACAGCTCTGATAGATGAATCTCAGTTTACAAAGAACACAATAAAACAAATATTTTGGCTGGGCGGTGGTGGCACACGCTTTTAATCCCAGCACTCGGGAGGCAGAGCCAGACAGATCTCTATGAGTTCGAGGCCAGCCTGGGCTACCAAGTGAGTTCCAGGAAAGGTGCAAATCTACACAGAGAAACCCTGTCTCGAAAAACCAAAAAAAAAAATATTTTGGCACACTCCATAAATGAACAAAGACCAAAGCTTAGAATTTGAATTAATGGCCTGGTTCTGGAGGGCCTGGTAGACACAGGTGCAGATGTGACTATAATTACACCAAAATCATGGCATCTGAATTGGTCTCTTCAAGAGGTAGATGTACAACTTTTAGGGATTGGCACCCTATCTCAGATAAAACAGAGTTAAAGATGGGTTGAATGCATAGGGCCAGAAGGACAGAGAGGAAGGCTGAAGCCATATGTAGCAAATGTAGCAGTAAATCTTTGGGGCCGAGCTCTGTTACAACAGTGGAATATTCAGATTAAAATTCCTACACTCTCAGAAAAGGAATACAGACCAACGTGTGTTTCTAGGAATAATATCATAACATGCTATAAAAAACAGTCACCAACCATTCAGGCTGTATACAAACAGAACACAACTGCTGCTGAACTCACAGAAGTACCAACTGCCTTACCTTTAAAATGGCTAACTGATAAACCTGTCTGGGTTGGACAATGGCCTTTGACAAAAGAGAAGCTACAAGCTTTAGAATAGCTGGTTTAAGAGCAGTTAAATGCTCAACACATTAAAGAATTTACCAGCCCTTGGAATTCTCCTGTATTTGTAATTTAAAACAAGTCTGGTAATTGGAGAGTGCTGACAGATCTGAGAGCTATTAATAAAGTAATCCAGCCAATGGGCTCCCTACAGACTGGGATGCCCTTGTCCTCTCTGCTACCCAAAGAATGGCCTGTAGTAGTTATTGACTTAAAAGACTGTTTCTTTATCATACCATTACAAGAAAATGATAGAGAAAAATTTTCCTTTACAGCACCTAAATATAACAATTCTCAGCCAGTCAAGAGATATCAATGGAAGGTCTTCCCACAGGGAATGTTAAACAGCCCTACCTTATGCCAATACTTTGTGCAGAAACCATTGGAGATAATTCGTGTAAAGTTTCCACAATACATAATTTATCACTATATGGATGATATAGTGATATATTTAGCTGATCCAAAGTTAGACACATTAGAAAGCATGTTTGAAGAAGTAAAAAAAGTTTTACCTTGCTGGGGGCTGCAAATTGCTCCTGGAAATATACAAAGAGGAGATTCTATTAATTACTTAGGATATAAGATAGAGCTACACAAAATTAGACACCAAAAGGTACAACTAAGGTGAGATTGGTTGAAGACTCTTAATATTTTTCAAAAGTTATTAGGAAGCATTTCCAACTTACTGGGTATCATGGAAATACCCAAAGAAGGACTACAAAATTTGGCTAATACTCTAGAAGGGGACAAAGAGTTAAATAGTCCAAGAGAATTATCAGCCAAAGCTGAGAAGGAATTGGCTCTAGTAGAAAAGACAATTCGAGAAGCACATGTGGTTCATGTGGATCCAGAACTTAAATGCATTCTTGTCATCTTCCCCTCTAGACATTCCCTCACGGGTATTTTGATGCAGAGGGAAGATATTGGAATGGATATTCCTACCATGTAAACCAAATAAGAAATTAAAGAATTATATAAAGAGATCTCTGTTTTGAATCAAAAAGGTAAATTAAGACTTTGCCAGTTGACAGAAGTAGACCCAGCAGAAATTGTAGTACCTTTAACTAATGAGGAAATTTCATCACTATAGAAAGATAATGAATACTGGCAGAGAGCCTGCAGTTACTATTTGGAAAAGATTAAAAACCATTATCCCAAAAGCAAGAGAATAGAATTCATAAAGAAGACTGAATGGGTCCTTCCTCATATTGTATGACAAAAGCCAATTTCTGGAGTCTTCATATTCTATACTGATGCAAATAAATCACGGAAAGCAGGATACAAATCAGGAGACTTAAGTAAAGTGGTACAAAGTCCATACAACTCTGAACAAAAGGCAGAACTGTATGCCATTCTTATGGTACTGATGTACTTCACCGAATCCCTCAATATAGTCACTGACTCTCAATATGCAGAGAGAGTTGTTTTACATATTGAAACTGCTGAATTTATTCCTGCTAATACAGAATTAACTTCATTATTCATACAATTGCAGGAAATCATCAGAAAAAGGGAACATCCTATATGTATAACATATATCAGATCCCATACAGGTCTGCGAGGACCTCTAGCACAAGGTAATGATGAGATTGATCAGTTACTAATAGGTAATGTGCTAGAAGCCTCAGAATTTCATAAGAAACACCATGTAAATAGCAAAGGTTTGAAGAAGGATTTCTCTATCACTTGGCAACAAGCTAAGGATATTGTGAAAAAATGTCCTACTTGTTCCTTCTATAACCAAACCCCATTACCTTCAGGGAGCAATCCAGAAGGTATACAAAGAAATGAAATTTGGCAGATGGATGTGTTTCATTTTTCAGAATTTGGAAGATTAAAGTATGTACACCATACCATTGACACCTATTCAGGATTTCAATGGGCAACTATGAGTTCTGAAAAGACTGATTCTGTGATTACACACCTATTAGAAGTTATGGCCATCATGGGAATACCTGTACAAATTAAGACAGACAATGCCCCAGCATATGTCTCCAATAAAATGAGACAGTTCTTTGTTTATTACAATATAAAGCATGTTATAGGTATACCACACAATCCCACAGGCCAAGCAGTCATAGAAAGATCCAATTGAACTTTAAAGGATATGCTAAATAAACAGCAACAGGTAACAATGACTCCTAGAAATAGATTGCATAGTGCTTTATTAACATTGAATTTTCTCAATGCTGATGAAAAATGAACAACAGCTGTGGAGAGACATTGAACAATAGACAAGACTCCTGAGCTAAACCAACCGGTTTATTTCAAAGATGTGCTGACCTCAGAATAGAAACCTGGATATGTCCTATGTTGGGGAAGGGGTTTTACTTTTGTTACTGCAGGAGAAGAAAAGCTATGGATACCAAAAAAATTAATAAAAATTCAATTCAAACAGGAGAAAGCCCTTGATGAGGAGAAGTAAAAGATCATCCACCAGTGTGATATCTCTTCAAGTTGTAAGAAAAATTTAACAATCAAAGGTTGGGGTAGGGTTCTGTTTTTGTCTTTCCAGTATAATGGAAATACCCATCTTCCAGAAATCATAAGGCCTTGGATATCCAGATGTTTACAGCAGAAAGGAAGAATCTATTGGTACCAACTACACAGGGTAAAATCTCACTGCCTAACATCTATATCTCTATCAATGGAGAAAAGTAGTGGTTCCAATTCAACTATAAACCAATCTGGCTTTGGAGATGGAATAGACTCACTCCTCTAAACCCAAGCATATTGCTAAAAGAAAAGGTTGAGAGATTCTTCAGTCCCGTATCAGAAGAGACCTCTGGGTGGGACAGAAGGAAACCAATAAAAAGGAACCATTATCTTCAAGATTCCTAATCTCTTCATGCTTACTCTTGATTTCTCAGAATGTTATGTCCTCTTTAAATCCAAACTTTCCATTTTGATAAAAAAAATAAGTTTTTCCAGTAGCAATCTCTGAAGTCTCCTGAAGGAAGATGGGGTCCCAACAACAACTCTACCCAATCCAGAATGATGCCATGGTAATCATCATCATACTGCACTTCTTGCCAGAATTTGAAACAATGTTACTCATTACTCTAAGACTTGCTGTGGAATCTACAGCTAGTCTAACAGATTTAACTATCTGCGTTTTCTCACAGTACCCAACAGAGATACCATCACCCCCTAAACAGCAGGAAGCAATTCTAAAAACAACACCCCTTCTCCCTAAGGTTTTATATTTCTCAGGGTTATGGATGATGGTTATAGGGTTGGGGGTGAAAAAATATTAAACTCAGTATTCTCCTTAAGAAAAGAAAAAGTGTCTAAAAAAAGAGGAAAGAAGAAATGGAATGGATAGGTATAAGATATTATGGTAGATTATTGTATATACTAGTAAACAAATTTAGTAAAATAGCAGCCTTAGATAATTTGCACTGTAATTTGTACTGTTATGGATTCTTATATGTTGATACAAATATAAACTATTTTTATATTCCTGTTTAAGATAATTTGTATATTGATACAAATACAGAACTATATTTATTATAATGTACATATATTTCTACTCTTATTTGAAATATTTGTATATTGATACAAATGCAAATTTTTTATCTTTATGCCATATGTATGTTCTACTTCTGTTTTGGATATTATGTATATTAATATATATTTAAGATTATTGTCATATTGCATATTACACTATATATTCCTACCTCTGTTATAAATATTTTCTGTGTTCTTCACAATTTTGAAGTCATCGTCCTTTACCATACATTTGCTTATAGACTGTTTACCTTGTTTATATGAAGCCTTAGTCCTTAGGTTATTTCGGTAGATAAGACTTAGAGATTTATAGTCACCTATGCTTGTCATCTCTATAGTTATGCTAGTTATGTTATCCAGATTTATAGATACATAGGTCGGATGGACAGGTAATCTTCAAACACTTCATGGACCTAGAGAATATGACATTTAAATAACTTAGAATTCTGTTGACGTGAGACACAATTGCTCCTGGCAGCACCAATTTGATCCCGAGAGAACGTTGGGATTCTAAGACATTTCCATTTAGGAGTTTGTCTTCTTGGCACAAAATGGCCTACTAGGCAAAGAACTGCCCTTGCCTCAACTGCTGACAGTATGAATGCTGCCTGCTTCTTCTGGAACCCCACACCACCAGCCTAGGGATGGCACCAGCCGTAATGAACAGCTGGGTCCTCCTCTAACAATCACTACTTAAGAAAATACCTTACAGCTGGATCCTATGGAGGCATTTTCTCAATTGATTGTCCCTCTTTTCAAAAAACTCTTCTGTCAAGTTTACAGAAGACTAGCTAGCACAGTTGCAAATGAGACAAAATGCTATCAATTTTTTTTTCCAATGAGAAACAGTACTTAAATTTAATTTCAGCACATACCATTAAAATCCAGATAATTAGTTCACGGCCAGCCTGATCTACAGAGCTAGTCCAAGGACAGCCAAGAATACACAAAGAAACCCCGTCTCAACCACCTTCACACATAAAAATTACAGATCATTAAAAGTGTACATACTGATAACTGATAAGATGTAATAGTTTTCTGAGCAATGATGATTCTGCAGAGTATGGAATTGTTTTACTCTACTGAGTTTGAGTTTTAATGGTTAAAAGCATATTTATACAGTAAAAGTCTGTGTCTAAAATAAATATATTAATACTAAAATATGAGATTTGTAGGACAACATGAGAAATTATTAGAAATCAACCAGTATCTTCAGCAATCCACATTTTATATTTGTGTCTGTGTCTGAATTTCTCCAATACTTCCATACTAAGGCCTATCTTAAAAAAAGGTATGATCACATCCAAGGACAAGCCTGGTAATCCACAGAAGGTTCTTATTGTTCATATCTCCTTATTTCACATATATAGTTCTTCATTTATTATAAAGGTAAACCTCATGTCATTGTGGCATGATTTGGCCATATTTTAAGTAAAATCATTTAGTTCATTACAAAGGTACATTCTTCACTAATGATGATCTCTTAAAAATTTTCAGTTAAAATTTAATCAATAAAAGTACAGTAAAATGTTATGAGGTTTAAGGAAAATGGCATTGTTATGACTATGATGATTAGAATAAAATATTATTAAAGTTTTAATATATATTTAGTAATTATTATTATTTTAATGTCTGTTTTGATCATATCTGCCTTCTCCATAAGCCTCTCAGACTTTTCCAGACTTCTACCTAACCATGTTACCCTACTAACAAAAATATCTCTGATATCATGTTCACATATGATACTTGAATTTACCTCCATGACCTGTGGTCTGGATGAGGACCGAGCCCTGGAAAAGGCCACTTTTTGAAGGAACAATTGAAGCCATAGTCTCTGTTCCAATATATTCCCTATCTCTAACATTCTTGACATAACACACAGCTTTGCTTGTTATAATGTATTATTGCTAGAATTTCATTGTATTACAATGCTTGAAGAGATGTTAATAACGTTTTGAAAACAATGAATCTTATTGAATTTATTAACATTATCTAATTATATCAATTTCATAGGCTAGTATCTAACAAGGATAATATTTGTCAGTATTAAGCCTCAGAAATTATACTATATGGCTATTTTAACCTAACAGTAGAAATATAGACAGAATATAACATATAACAAGTCATATGTTAAAATAGAAGTTAGTTTTCATAGGTAACTACAGCTTTGTTTAAATACACTGTCACACAATCTCAGCACTTATTTTCCTGAAAGCTTCTTTCATATCTTTGTTTCTCAGACTGTAGATAAAGGGGTTTAGCATCTGAGGGACCACAGTGTACAACACTGAAGCCACTGCTGTGTTCCTGGGAGAGTCAGTAACTGCAGAGCTGATGTAGACACCAAACAATGTGCCGTAAAACAGGGAAACAACTGACAAGTGAGACCCACATGTGGAAAGGACTTTATAACTACCTCTCATTGATGGTTTCTTCAAAATTGAGGAGACAATTTGAACATAAGATAAAATAATGCCCCCAAATGGAAGACCACCAAATATACAAGCTGCCAAGTATATCACTATATAATTGATGAGGGTGTCAGAACAGGACAGCTTGATGACATGAGCAAGTTCACAGAAGAAGTGGGGAATTTCCAGCTCTGTGCAGAAGGATAGTCGTAATACCAGCAGACTGTGGAGTAGGGCATCTGTCATGCTAATGAGCAAGGAGAATAAAGTCAGCAGAATGCAGAAGCTTGGATTCATAATGACTGTGTATCTAAGTGGATGGCAGATGGCCACATAGCGGTCATAAGCCATTGCTGCCAGAAGAAAGCTTTCCATTCCACCAAGAAAAACAACGAAGAACAACTGTGTAAGACAATCCGTGTAACTGATAGCTTTGTTCTGACTCTGTATGTTCTTTAGCATCTTGGGAATTGTGCTTGTTATGAAGCAGATATCAGTGAAGGATAGGTTAGAGAGGAAGAAATACATGGGGGTGTGGAGGCGGGAGTCAAAGCTGACAGCCAGGATGATGAGCAGGTTTCCAAGCACTGTGACCAGGTACATGGATAGGAAGAGTCCAAAGAGGATGAGCTGTAGTTCTGGATCATCTGTCAATCCCAGAAGAAAGAATTCTGAAGCAGATGTTTGATTTTTGTGTTCTGTGCTACTGATGAATATGAATAAATATAGTTATATTGAAATTAAATCTATGGATCTAGAGTGTCATCAGTGTTCTCATCACCTAATATTGTGTTACATGCACTTACATGTCCAGGAAAGAATTACAAGCAATAGTTTTCAGGGATGGGGGCAAGAATCCACACACATAAGCTTTCTCTTATGTTACTCATATAGTTACTGATACAGAAAACCTCAGTATATTGCAAACTGAAGGTAATAATGAAGCCTCTGTGTCTGTTTATGGATCGCTATACCTTCTACTTCGACTGAGGAAGAAATGTATTACTCTACTTATTCATCTCCATCTTTTCTACTCTGTCCCCCCACTTTGGATAACACAAATTTTCAGCAACTCATTGTTTTAGTATCAACTCTCCCATTAATTTTGCAAAATTGTGAGAATGAATTGTCAAAGAAATACTGTATATTTAGGAATCATAATGTGCCTTAATGTGGGAAAGAGTACTGTGGGAGGTTGGCAAATGTAGGGACAGGAAATATATAATAACGTATGGAGGTTAGAGTAACCTAATACATTATGTAAATACATGACGTTGTGGAAGAACAAACTTATTAATCATAGTAAAAACAGAAACATGCATCATAGTACATGCCTTTAGTGCAAGTATTTGGGAGGCAGAGGCAGGTGGATCTCTGAGTTTGAAGGCAGCATGATCTACGGAGTTTCAAGATGGCCAGGGATACCCAGAGAAATCCTGTTTCAAAAAACCACACCAACCAACAAAACAAAACAAAGCAAAAAACAGAAACATAATTAGAAATCATTAAAACAGGATATCCTTAGTAAGGCATTTTTTCCTGACAACAGTAGATTTGCCTATTGTCCAATAGAAAAAATCAAATGGGAAGAAAATTTGAACATCATAAGGGAAAAATGCACATGAGAATATCAAGAATTTGTTGGAACACTGAGCAGATGAACACATAATAAAAGAGAAGCAATAGACATTCTAACTTGGATCCCTTCATTATTTAGAGAATAAAGTTATCACTCAGAAAAAATCATTTATTATTTGGAATTTATTCACCCAGTCTGACTCAAAACTTCTATACATGATTGCTTTGAAAATTCTTACTGCCATTCTTATAGGTTGCTGGAATTAAATTGAGAAAAAATAAGCACATATAGACCAGCTTGAGTAAAACAGCCAGAACACTGTTAAACACAAAGAGTTCTCTCTCACATTTTTCTATTGGGATTTTCCCTGATATCTTAATACCATGTTGTATCTTTCCATCACAGGATGAAAGATATAAAGAGATATGAGATTTCAATAGCTATGAATATTATTGGCAGTGAACATCATGGGTTCATTTTCTAGCATGGGAAAACTAGTCATGAGGAAGTAGGTGCAAACATCAGTGTTTTATGCTATAAGTAAAATAAATGGACAATAAAATGCATTAGATTTATGAGTGAATGCCAACACTGAAAGCCAAAAGAAATTAAAATTCCATTATTTTCTAAAAATATATTAAGTATTTATCAAACCTACAGAAGTATTTAATGCTTATTATTGAGTACTAGGTATGACAATTATTAGATTTCTTTTTCTTTTCTTTTTTTGGAGGCGGGTATGTTTCAAGACAAGGTGTCTCCATGTAACAGTCTTGGCTGTCCTTGAACTTGCTGTGTAGACCAGGCTGGGCTTGAACTCTCAGAGATTGACCTGCCTTTGTGTCCCAAGTACACTACCATACCTGGATTAGCTGTCTTACTTACTGTACATTTTAATTAAAACTGATATCTTCAGTTCTATTTTATTAATTATAAACACAATATAGTTTCCAGCTACAAATTTTTACTTTATAAATTCTCCAATTAAGCTCTTTCCTGTTTTCCATCTTTTATGCACATTCTTTATTATATGAGTACATATGGACAAAGAATCCATATGTAAGGAAATACATTTCCAAAATAAGGGACAAAACATATGCCATGCTCCAACTTGGGAGAATAACAAGAACAGGACAAAATGTGTGAGTAGACTTTTGTAAGATGCATACTTTTTTTCTAAAATGTATATATCTTTTCTTTTATATCATCAGCATGCTAACTCTTGAAAATTGAGGTTGTTGATAATTTTAATTACTTCAACATACATGTGCTTATTACAATTTAAATATTTCATAATTTTGTCATGAAGAAGGAAGATAGGTCTATCGATTTCTTGGTGTGTGCTTGCATCCCAATTCCACAGTGCTCTCATAGGTTACAGGTTGAATTGACAACAATTTCTTCTGAATAGAGATTTATTTTAATGTGAGTAAAGTAGAATGCAAAGCTAAAAATCATCTTTCTCCTTTCTTACCAAAGTATTCAAATAAATATAGACAGTTTGGGCACACTAGACATTAAAGATGGAACTATTAATGCTCATGTTGTTTTAGAAAGAGGGCAATATTGTATATTTTTACAAAGGTACCAGAAAACATGGGACAGTTAGTAAGGTCTCTCTGGGCAACTTCATATTGCTCACCTTCTGCATGAATTTTTTCACAGGTTCATATATCAGAAGTTAGAAAACACCAGTATGCTGTATTACCTTGCTGTCATCATTGTGGAATGGAGAATAGTCAAATAATCTGGTATTGGGTGCTCAAAGAATATCTATTGTCAGGAAGGGTACCATCTCTTTGTGAGACTCTGAGTTCTTTGTCAAAAGCAAAAGCTCTTAGAGCATACAAAAATACGTTTTATGGCTGAGCCAAGTCTCATGAGTCATGTTGTAAAATCAGAGGATTTACAACTACTACGTCTCTAGGGATTCAATATACAAAGCATCTCATTAGACAAACTTTGGTATTGTGTTGTGGATTATAAAGATGAGTAAATCCATAAAGACCAATACTCTAGAAGATATGACAACCTCAGGTGAGTTCTGTATCCATGGAGAAAATTAATCGTCCACTTTAAGCATCGTGTATCTCCTTACTTACATATCATCTTCCTCATGCACATATGTGTGCTGCTTTTCACTTACCAGAATCCATCCTTCCATCTTGGTTTTGGGCAATGTCATTTTCCTCTCTTGGGCCTGGTTTGAGATTTAGAGATATAAAGATATTCTAACTTTGTTGTTGTTATTTAACTTTGCCTTTTAATTTTGAGAATTTCATAGATTAGTAATTTAGTTAAATTATTTCAACCCCTCCAAATTCTAATGTGTGCACCCACTAACTCTAAATATATGGCCTCCTCCACTGTTAAAATTTGTGATACATAAAACATATTTAAGTATAAATAAGATACATTTTAAGGTAATTAGAAAATCTATTATGTAATTAATTATAACAATATACCACAAAGAGAAACTGGATATTTTCTGAGTCCCAGTCTTCAGTTTATGTATTTAATTCATTACCTTCTTAACAGTTGTGTATAGTCAATTTTGAATAAAGCTGATCTATATGATCCAAAAGAAAAAGAAAAAGAAGCTTCATATAAATCTACTAGCTTATTATATATATATATATATATATATATACACACATATATATATCATATATAGTTTCAAGACAACTTAGTGTTTCATAATCTCATTTTCAATCAATTTTTCAATATTTTTATTAATTTCTTTATTTATTTTAGAGCCCAACCACAGCCTCCTCTCCCTCCTCTGCTCCCACTTCCTCCCCCCACCTTCCCTCCATCTTTCCACAATGCAATCCTCTTTCTTATTCTCTCAGAAATAGGCAGGGCTCCTATGGGCATCAGCGAGGCGTGACTTGTCAACTGCCAGAAAACCAAGCACTTCCCCCCCGTATTCAGGCTGGGTAAAGCAATCCAGCATGAGGAATAGGTTTCTAGGAGCCAGCCAAAGCACCAGGGACAGCCCCTGTTCCCATTTTTGGGAGTCACAGTATTAGATCAAGCTACACACCTTTACATATATGCACAGGGTCTATGTTGGTCCCGTGCAGGCTCACTGATTGTTAGTTCACACTCACTGAGTTCCCATGAGCCAGGTTAGCCATTTCTGTGAACATTCCTCTGATGCCCCTTTCCCTCCTGGCTCCTACAATCCCTCCTACCTCTCCTCAGTAGGACTCCCCAAGCTTGGCCTAGTGTTTGGTCATGGGTCTCTGAACCTAACTACATCAGTCACTGGATGAAGGCTATCTGATGACAACCAGGGTAGTCATCAATCTGATCATAGGGCTTGGCCCATTCACACTATGCTTCTACTGCTGCCAGGAGTCTTAGCTGGGGCCAGCCTTGTAGACTCACAGAAGTTTCTGTGCATCAGGCTTCTACCTGATTCTATAAAACCTGCATTTTCAGTCATATTTCTCGGAAGTTTCCCCTGCTGCCTATCCCCAAATGTAACCCCCCAAGTTCCCCTGTCCACCTGACCCAGTCCAACAAGAAGATATCCTCTATTTCCCCATCCCTTGGAGAGCTATACTTGTTACCTAGCCTTTGTAAGTCTAAGGATTGTGGAATGCTTATCCTTTACTTTATAGTTAATAATCACTATGAGTGAGTACATACCATGTTTGTGTTTCCGGGTCTGGGTTACCTCAATCAGAATGCTAAGTCACTTTTTATCATAAAATTTCACTAATAAATTTTTCTTCTCAATTGGTAATCATAACTTGAAATGGCTCTTGATTTTTAATAAACTTTTGAGAAATTCCAATGTTACTTGTCAGGAATTATATACTGATTATAGATCATCAAGGATGGAAAGGATTTCGCTTATGGTTTCAGAAGTTTCAGTGTATGGGAAATTAGTCAAATTGCACTTGGATTGTAGGAATTAGAGCGATATGGCAGTGAACAAAGCTACATGTCTACTGGACGCAGTTAAACAGATGTAATATCTAGACAGAATACTTCTGAGAAGGAGAGGTGAGTAAGCAGTTAAGAGTGTGTGTTGAATTTACAGAGAAACTGAACTCAGTTTAAAGAAACAAATCATGTGGATCATTCTTCCAGGGAATCTAAGGCCTTTCACTTCCACAATCATGTGTACTCATGAAGAGATATCCCCACAGAAACACAAACATATACACATAATTGAATCTAATAATAATTAATCTTAATTAAAAATACTTACAAATCAAATTCCCAGTTACTTACCACTCATGGTCTCCTAATCCTAAAATTCTTACTTACATTTCTGTTACTGTGATAAGATATTATTACCAAGGAAGCATAGAAAAGAGAACATTTAATTTGTGGATCACAGTTTCACAGAATTATAATCCATGATGGAACAAAAATACATGATTGTAGGAAGCCGCCATTCTAAGATGGTGCTGACTTCCTGGTAGCCTAGTTGTAAACAACTCCATATTTGGCTATGCTCTCAGGACTACGTGTCCTGTGACCTGCGCATGCGCGGGTATGGTAATCAACCTTATGTCCTCAGCCTATCCCGTGGCTCCCCGTGCTTGCATTCTGGCGGGACCCAATCACAGTACGGCACGTTTGCCTGATTCCCTATATAAGCAGCTGCATTTCAGTCCTCGGGGCCCCTCACCTTCAGCTCTCCCTTAATCAAGAGGCGCTCCAATAAAGTGTGATCTGAGAAGAATCCTGGAGTGGTGGTCGTTCTTCCTCGCTGGCCGAGGAGCTCGCCGCACATGATTTGAAGAATAGCTCAGAGCTTGCATTCTTATCCAAAGGTTGGAGGCAGGGAGAGAACAGTGAGCATACGTCAAGTATTTTGAAATCTCTAAATCTGCTACTACCTAAAATAAGGCCAGTTCTTCTTATCCTTCCTATACAATTCCAACAAACATATGAGCCTATGGGGTTATTCTTATTAAAACCACCACATTACACTCCCCGACATCCTTAGAATTATGGCCATATAGTCATGTAAAATGCATGTAGTTGATCTCCAAAATTAATTATTGTCTTTAAGTCTTGACACAGTTTAAAATTGCAAACTATCTTCTGACACTCAAGACAGTTGTAACCCTCTGTGAAATCAAAAAGCAAATTAAACATTTCCAGCATAAAAAGACACAGAGTATACATTACCATTAAAAATGGGGGAGTAGGATCATAGTTAGGAAATGTTTAATCAAACAATGGCTAAAACCCAGCAAAGCAAACACCAACTCTCATAGCTCCATATCTAAAGTCAAAGGCTTTAGATGGCTCTGCCTTCCTGGCTTTGCTGACCGTACCACATTGCTTTCTCATGGACTAATTCTACACCCTGCCTGTGATTATCCTGAGCAGATGTCTCATGGCTTGGCAAACTTCAACTTCCTTGGGTCTCCAATGAAATCTAGTCTTCATTGTTAAAACTTTACACATTGTACATAATGGTTTCTTAGGACTTCTACAAAAGGGGCCCTTGCCACATGGTTGTTCTCAGAGTTCTGTTTAGCTGGAGAGGAAGATTCCACAATCCCTTTACTTATGACTCTTTCATGATTCTAAACAAGAACTATATGGAAAAACTGTCAAATTCAACTGACTGGTTGAGATAGACCCCAGTTGTATTGAATCACATTTGGAGCAGCTTTCTTTTGTTTTTGTTCTTACAGAATAGAAAATTCCTCAGGGACCTTTTTTTGTAGTTGATCGTTTAGCTGTGTGGGTTATTGTCCCATAGGTTTCCTTCCATTTATTTCATTTCAACTCAGGCTTTTCTTTAATTTTATTATCTCTTCCAACACAAACCAAAGCCCCAATATCAAATTTCTTTGTAATATTTTTCTCCCTAAACTTTATATTTTGTATTTCTTTTCTGTTCCACATGTCTTGTTTTATTGTAAACCTGAAAAAGAGTGACTTGTTAATAGCCATAGGACAAAGGCAATATTAGGATGTCTTGAAATTTCCCTTTCCAAGAAATTTAGTCCATTACATTTTGATTTACCCTCTAGCAAATTTCTTAGGACAAGGGCAGAAAGTAGTTACATTCTTAGTGAAAAATTCCAAGAATGGTCTGTAGCCCAATTACTAATAGTGTTCCCCTCTAAAATGTCTTGAGTTGGGATTCTCTAGTTCACATTGCTGTCAGAACTATTTCTTCTAAGATTCTACTGGGATTGCCAATTAAACATTGCATAGAGTGTTCAAACACTTTCTTAGTCCAAAGTCCCAAAGTCTTCTATATCCCACCCTTAAAACATCATGGTCAGGACTGTAACAACAATATTCAAGTCCCTAATACCAACTTATCTTTTAGTAACAGTTTTAGTACTGTCATAAATCACATAAATTATAAAAGAGTGCATATAATTTGAGGCTTACTTTTTCAGACATCTATGAAAGCAGAGCAAAGATTTGTTGGAAGTAACTGTTGAAAGCTTACTCCTTGATCATCAAGTTGGAGGCAAGAAAGAAAGCAGTGACAATGGCTAAAATTTTTGAAACATTGAAGTTTGACCCCAGTACACAAACCTCCTCCAAAAAGGCCATACCTACTAATTCTTCCAAAACTGTTCTACCAAATGGAAAAGTATTCAAATACTGAACTATAACTCTGAGTTATCCCAGGCAGCAGTGTTGGTGTTTTTTGGGATGCAGAATTTTGAGGAAACTGTAACAGAGGCATTCTGAGAGGCTAGATCACATGGGATACTTGTCCTTATTTGTGTCTGGCTCTTTTGTTGTGAAAACTCATAAACTTTTAAAGGTAACATATATACCTGCATTAACACTAATATGGAGTATACACAAATCATTTAAAGATGGTTTTATTTCACATTTGAACAGGTAAAAGGCATCTGTTAACTTTTTAAGTTTGTTTGAACTGGCTAACCAAACCTTTATTTATACCCTATGAAAGAATGACATGTAATAATAAGTCATGAAAACTCTGTAGCCAAAAAACTTTATCATGTCAAATCCAGTCTCAGAGTTGTTCCCATGTTGAGGTTACCAGCATATACATTGCCTGTCCTATAGTCTTTCTTGGCTTTTTCCCTCATGTCTATATCCAAGATTCTTAGGTAATATACCCTCATCAAATCTGATCTTTGTTAATTTTGAAGAGAACCATAACCTTTTGTTTCCCATAAAAACAAAGGCAACAACATATTTTCTGACTCCCATTTTGAAGTTAAGACATTTTCAAGATTTATAAGTTAAATTTAGCAGTTTCCATAATCCAATGACTCTCAGCAGCTATTATTTTGTACATTAGCATCTAAAAATTTCAAAGTCAACAAAGTACCATACAGAATCCAATACACCCTATGTATTTCCCATCTTTATGTGGTATTTTCCTTTTATATTAGTTTACTCTCTCTTTAAAGACATTGATTTATTACTTTATACTATTTATTTCATTCTCCTTGACTATCTATATCCATCTTCTTTTTTTTCTTCTGCATTTAAACACATTTTTAAGTTCATTGTAACCTGTTTAGAGGTTTTCTTTCCCTGGACCTGAATTCTTATGCATTTGCAGCCTTCTCTGACTGCATGTTCCAAACTTTAAACTAGTAAGTGGCATCTAGACCCTCTGCTGCTGGCACATGGCCTGGTATCTGACTCCTATTCCTTTGGCTATCAAGAGCTGCCCTGGGGCCTATGTATCTGCCACAGCTCTGGTAGGCACTTCTACCTAGTGTCCTACTACCAAGTAGCATACTGCCAGCTACTCATAAACCCCATTCAACTGCTCAGTAGTTAGGGTCTCCATAATGTGGAGTTTACTTGGAACTTTTTTTACTTAAGACTAATATAGTCCTGCATTATTGGTTAAAATATTAAGGCAACTCCATGTAGTTAAAAGGGAGGTTTATTTTGTGGGGTAACTTACAAGTGAAGGAATAGGTTACAGTGTCTGGGAAAGGTATAGCACAGTCCAGTGGTGTTCTCTGGAGAACTCTGCTTGGTCTACTTCCAGCGTCCAGGGTCCAGGAACCAAGAGAACCAGCCCATCCAGATCCTGGGTCTTCAGGGGTCCTCTCTCGGCTCCACCTTGTAAGCGTGAGTTACTAAAGCCTCAATGGGGGTTGAAATTTTCAGATCAAAGCTGGAATGGCTACCCACTACATTGCATCATCTGGCATCCAACTTTTGGGGCACAAAATAATGAAAAAGCTGCTTGCCTGTGGCTTTGAAGTCACCAGCACATACCAGAGCTGAATGAGGGGCCTCCTAACAGAGTGATCGCTACACTAGCTAGGTTTTCCTGCCTTTTTAAACTCAAGCTCTTTGAGAGAGTTTGGGATTTTTTGTTGCAGTCTCTCTGCAGCAAACTCCACAGGTGCTTGGGCTTCAAATGCTGCTGGAGTTAGCTGCTTTCACATGTTCCCTTATGCAGACAGCTGCTTTTTGTCTTCTCCTCTTACTGTGGGTTGTGGGCTTTCCATGACTCCCCTCCTTGGGCTCTGCCTTGACAACTGCTTAGCCTTCTGCTGTCTACACAGCAGCAGTCAGCCTCACACTTCACCATCATCCTTAGCAGATTTGGTGAGATAATTGGAAATTCTTAAAGGCAGAATTATTTAAAAAAAGAGAATTTTTTTCCCATGTTAGAAAATGGGAAACACTATTAACAATGGAGAGAAGTAGATCTCTGTATGATTATGCAATGCATTGTTTAAAAATGGAACAAATTAATGAAGGAATAATCAACCTAACTGGGATTGACATAGTTAATTATCATTTTGATAATTCTTACTATTGGTTTGATAATTCTTGATTTATCTCTAAAAAAGTTGGCTGATATGAGTGCCAAGACAGGCCTTAGAAAAAATTATAAAACTGATTAAAGAGTTATTCAGACCCAGACAGAGAAAGTTAAAGGACAGCCAAGCTCACCATTACATTATAAAATTAGATAGATCCAGCCAAAGTTTTTCAAACAACTCTGGTTTATTGAGTTACCTTACATTAACAACTGCCAGATGACAGATATCCCCAAGAAGGCTGTGCTAAGAGCTGGCTAGATTCCTGTGAAAATGTTAGATTTTAGGATTTAAGGAAGTGATAATCTCATATGGTATGCATTCTCCTTTTGTGAAGTAGATGTTAAATTCATGCTCGACTAGTAACAGAATTGTCCTACAAGTCTGCAGACACTTGGTTACAGCAGTATTGGAACCCGGTCCTCAATTACAATGGAGGACCTGGTGGAAAGTTGAGGCTAAGGCCATTGAACAACCAAGTAGGGCTAGAGGTATTGAAATATCCCAAAACAAACTGTAGGAGAGGGCAATAAAGCTGATATACAAAGACAGTCTCTATATGATGACCACACCCTGACTCTATGCCATGTAGCAGCTTTAAATGCTTGGGACAGAATTAAAGAAGTTGGAAAGAGAACTGAGTCATTTACTAAAATTATAAAGGGCCCCAAAAAAACCTTCACTGATTTTTTTCTTAAGATTTACTTTAGCTATAAATAGAATGATACCGAACTTAGAAGCTAGGCAAATAATAATTGAATCTTTGGCTTTTCAAAATGTCCATTCACAATGCAAAGAGGTAATTAGGCTTTTAAAGGCAAGATCAGCACCCATAGAGGAAAGGATCGGAGATACAGTCATAATGAATCTCATAATCATAATGATGCTTAGATAGGAGAGGTGATTTACAGAGGCTTGAAGAAAAAGCAAAATGTCAGGTGTTTTAATTGTGGCAAACAAAGTCATCTAAAAAGGGATTTTAGGCAAGGCATTCCTAGAAACAATGTTTTTTTTTCTAGGAATAATCTAAAGTCCTTCCCTTCTGGAGTATGCAAAAGGTATGGCAAAGGCAGATATTGAACCAATTAATGCAGATCAATAAGTGACAGATACAGTCACCCTTTGCTATCCTGAAAACCTTGGGGGTCCTCTCGCAGGCCCCCACATCCAATTTGGTTCAGTCTTTCTCTGTCATTAATGGGAGAAACTCCTTTCCAGAGCAACTGAAGGATCTAATGTCTAGTGTAAAAAAACATGGATGATGAAACAACTTTATAAAATAAAACAAAAATTCCATGAGAATCCATAAATGAAAATTGATAAGGATTAGATTTGAACAAGATAGAAATTTATCTTGGTTAGAAGAGGTGAAAGTTCATTATAGTGCATAACCACTCAATCTAAATTAACTTATAAAACTAACAAATGCTTCTGATTTGATCAGATTTAACTTGCCAAAAGGGAAACTTCCCAAAGTTAGGGTTGTGGAGGGTTTTGTATTTGTCTTTCTAAAAAATAAAACAACCATCTTGAGAAATTTAAAGACCTTTGTACAAATAAGCATTCAAAGAAGAAGGGAGAACTCCCTGGGGAAAAAATTACCAAGAAAAGGAATAATCTGAACTAATGTGATCAGAAGTCTACAAAAAGATGATAGGACCCCATAATGATGATTCTATCTGGACTATGGTAATTCCACTAAACTAAAAAATAATACCTAAAGTTCAGTTTCAAAATACAAACTGCCCAGGAAAATTTCAAGGTAGATGACTGAGATGATCCATCTACACATGTGGTGAGCCACAGGAATATGAAATAGAAGTCCAGCTATACCTTGATAAGGCCAAGGGTCAATCAAGTGGGAAGCCAATCAGTAAGGTCTATTGGTGTTATGTGGCTTAATATTCAGTTGTGCCTTGCTATGAATTCCTTGTGCTCACAATTCTCCTAAAATGTGTACGTGTGTGAATCTCTGTTTCAAAGCACCTGGATTGTCACATAGACAGAACCTTCTGCTCTGAGCTCCAGGGCCCCTCTTTAGCATTTGTTTTGGGTATCTGCCATTTGCAAACACCCTTCTTGAGCTACTTCCTAAGATAGAGTCAACCCCAAACAAAGCCTTAAAAGACAAGCAAGGAACAGATAGCTACCAGGTCATCTGTTAGATGCCTGAACACCCCTCCCCCCACTCTAAGTGTCTCATAGGCCAAATGCCTACCAACTAGAGGAACAAGCTTTGTTTTTTGTGCAAATCAAGGCCTCCCCCCCTCACTGCCCCAGAGAACCTCTTAGATCAAAGGGAGTTTCCCTTCAGCAGGTACTTCAAGCTGTGATGCAGATTGACCAGCTATCTGTACTCTTCCCCTGCCCTGTCAGGATACTGTGACAGTTTTAACTTTTAGTGACCTACAGACTTTCCCTACCCTATCACCTGTAAGTTTATAGTTGAACATATTTATGATAGACTCCTAATGCTTTCCCCCAACCACAATAAAGATATATTTCTAGCACATAAAATTCTTTTCTGATTTATTTCAGCTACTAGCTGACTCCACTCTTATCTCTCCCCTTTTGGGTTCCAAATAAAATTGCCAGGAAGCCTCTACAATCTTGTGCTGTGTGCAAAACATAAGGTGTTACTGCTTGGGATAGGATATTGACCAGCCCTGGGAGGATGGGGGAAGGAGTGAAGATTTGAAGAAAGTGATGTTGGAGGGAACTAAGAAGGAAGGAAACTAAGGAAATGAGGAGATCTGAGAGAGTTGAACTGGTGACTGAATGATGGTGACTGAGGAATAAAGGAATTGAACTAAAGGGCTCCAAGCAGCTGGATTCATTCCCACACCAATGGTATTGCCTCTCTTGGGCCCCTGGATTTGTATAAATTTAAGGATGGATTCTTAAATATTATACAAGCCCCACAGACTACTCTAGCAAGGACTTGAGAAAATCCCTGCAGTTTCCCATTACAAAAAGACTGGATAACAAATGAAGTAGCTAGCTCTCACAGAACTTGTCAATATCCTAATAATTTCTCAGGGTCCCCTAAAGATGCTGTCACTCCCAGACTGCAGGGAGCAATTTTAAGAACACAATATCCACACTCCAAAGAGGGGTGGTGGTGGTTGGTTTTTGATGGCTTAGTGGGTTATGGATGTTTGTCATTGTTTAGGGTAGTTGGTCAAAATTTGTTATTGGTAATTGTGAGGAAAAAGGCTGAACAAATGAGACTAGATTCAGGGATCTCATTCGAATAAGACCATTTAGCAATTCATGCTACCTCTGGCAAACCAATATTTGTGGCACAAATTTATGAAAAAGCTGCTTTCCTGGGGCTCAGGCCTGAGCTGCATTCATCCACACCACTTGGGCTGAAGTCTCTTTGGCTTCTTCTTTTTTGGTGGGTTATGGGCCCTCTCTGGATCCCCATCTTTGACTGCTACCCCACTAGGTAGCTGCCTTGAAACTCTCTTGGGCTTTTGCTGCTCTATATAGTCGGCAGACTTGGTGAGTCAATTAAGATATCTTAATGGGAGAAATTAGTTAAAAGATAATATTTAAAAATATTTTTATTTTATAATTAATTTAATTTTACATATCAGCCATGGATTCCCCTGTCCTCCTTTCTCCCACCCCCAGCCTTCCCCCCAATCCACCCCCTATTCCCACCTCCTCCAAGGCAAGGTCTCCCGTGGGGATTCGGCCCAGCCTGGAAGATTCAGTTGAGACAGGTCCAATCCCCTCCTCCCTGCACCAAGGCTGAGCAAAGTGCTAAGCATAGTCCCTAGGTTCCAAAAAGCTAGCTCATGAACCAAGGACTCCTACATTAAAAAAGGGGAAACATTTTTATAATGGAGGGAATTTGGGCTCTGTTTTATAATATATTAGGCAGTCTGAAAATGGAACAATTAAATGAGAGGATTGATGGGATTTACATAACATCAATTATGAATATTATTTGCTTGATCATTTTTATTTTATCATTAGAAATGTTAGTTTATTTGGTGCCAAGATAAAATTTTCAGAAAAACTTGTTAAAACAGATCATAGAGATATTAAGACGCAGGCAGAAGAATTGAAAAGTGAACCTATCTCAGCATTACATTATATAGTTACAGAGAATCAGTCTAATGTTTTTAAACATCCAACCTTAATCTATCCAGTAGCCTTATAAGAACTGCCAAATGCTCAAAGCTGTGTATGATCTGATTGGACTCCTATGAAAATGTTAGATTTGAGGAGATTCAAGGAAGCTATAGTATCATATGGTATACATTCTCTGTTTGTAAAGCAGATGTTAAACTCATGGTCAACATATAATAGAATTATCACTCAAGACTGGAAAGATTTGGTCACAGCTGTTTTAGAGACTGGAACCCAGTTACAATGGAGAACCTGGTGGAAAGAGGAGGCTAAGACTATAGAACAATGATGTAGGGCTAGAGGTATGGAAATTTCTCATGATCAACTTCTTGGAGAAGGTGATCATGCTGATATCCAAAGATAATCTTTTATGATGTGCAGACCCCAATTCTATGCTGCATGGCAGCCTTGAGTGCTTGGGACAGAATTGAAGAAGTCAGAAAGAAAATTGAGTCATTTACAAAAGTTATACAGGGCCCAAAAGAAACTTTCATGGATTTCTTACAAAGCCGGTCTTCAGCAGTAAATAGTATTGTACCAAATTCAGAAGCTAGACAGATAATGATTGAATTGCTGGCTTTTGAAAATGATAATACACAGTGAAAAGAGGTAATTAGGCAGTTAAAGGCAAGATCAGCACCTTTGGAGAAATGAACTTGAGATACAATTTATATTGACTTCCATGACCATGATGATACTTGGATAGAAAAGGTGATTTTGAGAGGTTTGAAGAACAATAATGTCAGATGCTTTAATTGCAGTTAAAAAAAAAAAGTCACCTAAAAAGGGATTGTAAACAGGGAATTCCTAGAAACAATGTTTTTCAAGGAACAATAGTAACAGAGTGCCCCTCCTTTCTGGATTATGCAGAAGATGTGGTAAGGATAAACATTGGCCTATCGAATATAGATCAACAAGGGACAGACAAGGTAATCCTTTGTCTTTGCCATTGAGGTTCCAAATTCAGTTCCATCTTTTTCAGCCATCATAAAAAAACCCTTCCCAGAGCAATTAAATATTCAGAAACCTATTGTAAAAATATGTACTGCTTGGGGTGATAGATAGAACAGCCCCAAAGAGAACAAAAAATTCAGAAGAAACCAGAAAGCAAACTTTTTGGCAAACTTCTCAAATGAACAAAGGCCAAAATTAAAAATACAAATAAATGATGTTCTCATTGAAAGTCTAGTAGACATAGGTGTGGATGTAACAATAGTTGCACTAGAATCTTGGCATCCAAATTGGCCTCTTTGGGAGGTAAATGTTCAGCTGTTAGGGATTACAACATTATCTCAAGTGAAACAGAGTGCAAGATGGGTCGAATGTATAGGCCCAGAAGAATAGAGAAGAAAATAAAAGCCATATGTGGCTAATATAGCTATGAATTTATGTGGCTGTGATCTATTACAACAATTGGAACACTCAGATTAATATTTCCTCAACCTCAGAAACAAACCATACACTAATATATGTTTCTGAGAAAAATATTAGAAGCTATTATAAAGAAAAGTCACCAACCATGCAGATTGTACAAGAAGAGGGCACAACAGCTGCTGATCTTTCAAGGACACCAAGCGCTCTATCTTTAAAATGGCTAACAGACAAGCCTGTAAACAACCTAGATTTTCTAAGTATGAACAAAAAGAATGAGGTTCTTTTACACAACTGAATATTACTCAGCTATTAAAAAAATCATAAAATTTTCAAGCAAAGGTATGGAAATGGAAAAAAATCACCCTGAGTGAGGTAACCCAGACCCAGAACAGTAAACTGTAAAGTAAAGGATAATCATCCTGCAATCCTCAGGCCCAGGGATGCTAAGTAACACGGAGGACCCAAGGGAGGGGGCTATTAATCTTCCTTAAAAGGAGAAATAGAATGGATATCAAGGGTAAACTAGTAACAGGTGAATATGGGAATAGGAAATATGAGGTAGGGGAGGATGGATGGATAAAGTGCTGGGAGAGACAACTGGAATTGGGAACATCTAGGGGATGGGCTAGAATCCTATTACAGTAGAAACTACTAGGAATCTACAAGGGTGACCCTGGCTAAGACACCCAGCAATAGGGGAACAAAGAGCCTTAACAGGCTATCTCCTATTGACAGAAAAGTCTTTCAGTGGAGGGATTGAGGCATTTACCCAGCCACATAAGCTTCAACCTACAATTTGTCATGCCTGCAAGATGTACTGGGGTAAGGTTGGAGCAGAAATTGTGGGAGTGGCCAACCAATGATTGGTCCATCTTGAGATACATGCCATCAGAGGGAGCCCACTGCTCACATTGTCTGGATAGCCAGGAACCAGAGGCTAGTTAGCCCAGAGGATTAGGATAGAACCAACCAGGACCAGCAAAAACAAACAAACAAAAAAAAACAAATAACAAAAAAGTCAATTAAATTATTCCATATGATTTTCTGCTATACTCATAGACAGGAGCTTAGCATAAAGGTCATCAGAGAGGCTTCATCCAGCAGCTGATAGAAACAGATGCAGAGACTCACAGCCAAACATTAGGTGGAGCTCAGAGAATCCTGAAGAAGAGGAGTAGGAAGGATTGAGGGATCTAGAAGGGTCAAGAACAACACAAGAAAACCCACAGAATCAACTAACCTGGACTCATGGGGGCTTACAGAGACTGAAGTCAGGAAGCCTGCATGGGTTTGAGCTAGCCCCTCTGCATATATGCTACACTTATGAGCCTTGATCTTCTTGTGGGACTCCAAACAGTCAGATCAGGTTTCCCTGACTCTTTTGCCTTCATTAAAGACTCCTTTCCTCCTACTGATTTTCCCTTGTCTGCCCTAGTAAGACAGGAGGTGCCTAGTTTCATTGCAACCTGATAGCTATGTTTGGTGTATATTCCTGAAAGACATGCCTTTTCTGAAGTGAAAGGAGGAGTGACTATGAGGGGAGAGTAGGAGGGACATGGATGGGAGGAGGGAGAGGAAACTGAAGTCAGAATGTAATATATGAGACAAAAATAAATTTAAAAAAATTATCAACCTGTAAAATCTCAAGTCCAGATGGAACACATACTCTGAGTCTATTGAAAAGAAAAGTGGAGGGGTAGCACTGAACTCATTGGCACAGAAAAGAGATTTCTGAACAGGACACCAATACAACAGGCCCTAAGACCAACAATTAACAAATGGAACCCCTTGAAGATGGAAACCTTCTTTATGGCAAAGAAAATAATCATTCAGGCAGAGCAGCAGTCTACAAAATTGGAAAAGCTCTTTATCAATTATATACCTGATAAAGGGTTAATATTCAAAGTATATAAATGTGTAAAAAGAAAGCCTTAGCATAAAAATACCCAAAATATTTAACCCAATTAGAACTGTCTATTTCTGAGTATATATAGTTCTTAAAATATGAAACACAAATGAATGTGAAACACTCAAAGAAATGTACAACATACTTAGATATCAGAGAAAAGCAAATTAAATCTGCTTTGAGATTCTATTTTCCACAAGTGAGAATCTATATTGTACTACAGAGATACTTGGTCATCAATATTCATTATTGCTCTATTCATAATAGCCAGATTGGAAACAGTATTGATGGCCACCAACTAATGAATGGATAATGAAATTATGGTACATTAATGTAGTGGAATATTATTCAGCTGTTAAGGAAAATAATACTGTGTAACTCACAGGTTAAAAAAAAATGGAGATAGAAAAAATTATCCTAAGAAGAGAACCCAGACTCCAATGGACAAAGAGTGTATGTTTTCTTTTATATGTGGATATTAGCTTTTAATACTTCAATAGAAATGTTCCAAACTATATAACTACAGGTGATAGGTATTTAGTAAAAGGCTAAGTAGAGCAGAGGCAACATCTCAAGGAAGGGGAAATAAAATGTGTTATGGAGAAACAGAGGAGTGACTGGGGTAGGAGGATTAAGTATGAAATCAGATGATGAGATTGAAGAGTGTTTTAAGATAGTGCCTTTAGTTACTGTAAAAATTGCTGTGATGAAAAACCACCACAAAGGCAAATTTTAAAGAAAATATTTAATTAGTGGCTTGCTTATAATTTCAGAGTGATCGCCTGTGGTGAGGAAAGTTGGGCAGGGAGACAGGCACTGTTTGGGAGCAGCAGTTGAGAGCTTACATCTGATTGGTGCTCTGACAAAAGTAACCAATGGAAAAGCCAGTTATTTTGACTTACAGTTTGAGGGCACTCTTCATCCTGGTGCAGATGTCATGGTGTCAAGGGCAAGACACAGCTGTTCACATTGAATTGAGATGAATACTGAGGGTAGACACAGTTTTCTTCTTTTTATCTTCCCAATTGGTGGAACGGAGCGCCACCAATTGTGGTGGGTCCTCCCAGCACAATTGACCCAGTTTAGAAAAATTGCTCCCAGATAGACCCATAAGTTTACTCTTAGGTGATCAATACTCATTATTATAATTCTGTAAAGCTAAGAATTTTGATAAAAATAAGTGCTTTGAAGATGCATAACATGCCATAACATGAAAGAAAATTTGATTAAGTTAGAAAAGGAATACTTTGAAGACTGAAAAACAATGAGATATTGGTCTATTGTGAATACTACCAAATCATCTGACTACCATTCTCAGAAGTAGAAAGTCAAGTATTTCTGCAACCATGTATCAGGAGTGGCAATACAATGCAGAACTACTAAATGTAGCAAACCCACTCAATCAAAGGTCTTTTGCTTCATAAACTGAGCCTCTTGGAAGATACTGAAATACCCCAAGGAAAAAAATGATTAGAAAAGTATCCACTTTTTTGTCATAAGATTGAGACTTTGGTTGTGACTGGTTCTGTCATAATGTGACATGGCTCTCTGGCTTGGGTAGATTTCTGAATCATCAATTTCATTTTCTCATTTTTATAATGGTAACTTCTGTGGAAATGCAGAGGGATGCTGTAGAGAAGAAGAATATGTAGAAGAAAAATGCCAGTGCTAGGCTAAGTATATGGACTTAAAGTGACCTTCTTATCAGTTTAGCTTTTGGTTATCAACATGTATTGATACTTAGAAAAGAAATTGATGGTGAAAGGTTGAAAGGAGAAGGAAAAAGGAACAGAAGATGCCACAAGACTAATTCATAATGGAGAAGGAATGAGGGATGTGTTCAAAGTCTAACTAGGAACTCTCCCACTGTATGTGGAAAAGAAGCAAACAAAGATCAATATAGAAAAAGCATAAAAATCACAGCACACAGGTAATGTGTGCTACTCCAAACATCTGGTAAACATGCCTTTGGTCAAATCATCCCATTATGCAGCCCTGCTGGGTAAAGCAAGCTCAGATTCTCTGGCCCTAAGTAAGGTCTCACTAGATAGCCTTTGTATGATCCCACAGTTCCCCCTTCTTAATAATATGAAGATCTCAAGTAAAGATACAGAGCTTAACTCTATGCAACTTTGAATCAGCTTTCCCACTAAGAGCTTGCAAATAGCTGTAGTAATCATAGTAATACACTTGCTCCTTATGGCTACTATATCACCTGGTAAAGAAGTAGAGCATGATAAAGATGGAATGGCCTTTCTGAGTGGGTCTAAGATGACTACAGCAGTCTTAGCTGCACCAAGCCCTCTTTTTTTGAAATCAATAAACTCCTGATGCAACTGCATCAAATAAATCAGTAAACTCCTGATGCAAATGCGTCAAATCTAAAGTTTCCTTAGCATCACCATTAACACTAACAGGTTAACACCATAATTCTAATGTAAATATTACTATACATAATTACAATTCTCATAAATTTACACCCAAAGGAAAACTCTCAATAGAATTATTGACACTTTACAAAGTTTAGCAAATATCCAAAAGCAATTTCTTAATAGAACTTTTTTATTTCTTGCTAACAAAACATATGGTACATTAACATAAGTTAACATTAATACACTCAAGGAACAAGAAAAAAATTTTTTAATTAAAGAGACTGAGGAATATTAATTCCACCTCTAAGTATGAAAAGTTCAAAAAGTTAGTTCTAATACCAGTCTTTGTGTTCCACTGAAAGCTTTCTGATGCCAGTCTTAAAGTTCCAAATATGAAGAAACCGATAACTAAAATTTTGTTGCAGTTCCCTTTAATGCAACCCAGTTCAAATAAGAGTCTCTGAAACTTCAGTTTCAATTACATCAGCATTTTATGGCAGTCTTCCCCTAGGTTCTCTGTCCCAGGGCAAAGCTACTAGGTGGATGGGGCAGCATGAACCAGAAAGCTGTCTCTTTAAGCTACCAGCTAAGAGAAGCTGCGTGGCTTTGGCTGCTAGCTGTGTTCCCATTCAGCTTTTTTATAGTCCTGGTCACCTCTCTGGCCTGCAAGTCCTGAGACCCCTGTGTCCTACTGCTAGAAGGCTTTTAATTGCATTGAGCCGCCTGGGCTCAAAATGCCACCTGCTGCCATGAGCTAAGCTCTTACTCAGCACCTTGGGTCTGGAAGGAAACCAGCCTTTGCCAGTCACAACTGCTGCACCCTGGCTCTGTTACCTGCTCTCCCAATGGTTGTGCGTCCTCTGTAAGCTACCTCACTTTCACAGCCAAATGCCACCCCCAGGGCAGCCACATACATGGCTTTGCTTCAATGTGTTTCTGGGAGATTGGGCTGCTCCTGGCTTCCAGCACATCTCACCTGGACGTTTTGTCAGCCAGCGGTTTCCCCTGGGTTGGTTGAACTACCTCTGCTGCATTTTTGCCTTGGGGAGATGCTGCCCCACCACCACAGGGACCCGTGTCCCCAGAGCATTCTCAAACTCAGAGGCATCTGTTCCCTGGCTCTCCTGGTGTATGCCCCTCAGGAATCTTTCTCTGGAGGCTTTGTCTTTTGTGCAGTGGCCATGGAACCCTGCACACTTGCCCCTCCAGCTGCTCACTCCACTCTCTGCCTGAATTCTTCCAGACATTCCTTGCTTGACTCTGGCCACTGGGGACTCTGGCTCCAGGTGACAGACTTGCTCTGGCTGCTGGCATCCAAAGTATCTGCTGTTGCTGGTATACCATTTTTTTTGTGTGTGTGTCATCTCTGCTGGTTGTCAGTGTTGAGCATAGCCCCAAGCCATATCAATCCAGCTCCCACAAAGCACTCTGGCTGACTAGACTCCCCTCCGTGACTCCTTCACAGCAGACAGCACACAGAACTCCATGGCTTGTGCTGGTTCTTGGCTCTGCTGTTATTGGTGGCTTCTAGAGCTTCTGAAGCTCCTAAGACTGCTAAGTTCACAGTGACTGCTTGGTCCAGGCTGCTGCTTTCTGCCTCTCAGATCTCATCTGTGCTTTGGGAATAACTACTCCACCCCACCCCAAGTTAAACCTTCTATTAAGCCTAAGTCTTCACCATATTCCTATACCTGAAGCCTATATTTCTCAACCTTCACCAAAACAGACAGACAGACAGACAGATACACACACACACACACACACACACACACACACACACACACACACACACACACAATATATATATATACAGACACAGAGAGATACTTGCCATAGCCTAACTTTAACTACTCGCTTTATATTTACAATTTTACTCCTGAAGATTAGAATATCACCACCTCAACTTTAAGTAATTACTGGGCATGCCCCCTTACCTGCAGTGTTCCATCTCTTTTATCTTCCATACTCAAGTTCCTGTTTGGGTACCATATGTGGGAGTCTGTGGGAGTCAAGCTTTGACCTGTTCCCACCTATTGAAGGGTTCTTGGGTGGAGGAAAGAGGAATTAGAAAATATTAGATAGAAAGATAGACCTAGATGAAGAGGAGAAAGACAGAGACACAGGATAGCTTCAGGAGGGCCTGGGTCAATACTCAAAAGGATACAGGTTTATTTGAAAGGGCTTTTTATAATACATCAAATAGACAGGCAAAAGACTTCCCCCTTGCAAGTTCGAAGCACACTGTACAGCCAAGTGTAGACCCTTTCAAACACCTGGTAAACATGTCTGTGGTCAAATCATCCCATTATGCAGTCTTGCTGGGAAGAGCAACCTCAGATTTTCTGGCCCTGGGTATGGTCTCACTAGACAACATCTGTGGGCTTCCACAACTGACTTTTTTAGCCAGTTGTGTTTTCTTCTATCCTAGGTCTCTGGACTGTGCAGCCTCTGGGTCCTGGTCCTCCAGGCAGTGTCAAAGGTGGGCTCCCTCTTCTGTCATGGGTCTCAAGTCAGACCAGCCATTGGTTGACCAGTACCACAATTTCTGCACCACCTTTACCGCAGCACATTTTTCAGGCAGAACAAATTGAAGGTCAAAGGTTTAGGGAGGAGATAATGGGAGAAGAAAAAGGAGAGACTGCATTAATATCTCCCTTTACTTTTTTTCATATAATCTTACCCTATTGGAAGATGAAATTAAAAATGTATTCCCAGATAGAGCAGATTCATAATTCAGTAAATAAGCTCTCAGAAAAAAAAAGATATCATGGCTAGATAGAGAATCAGGCTTTATCTTTCCTGAGCTGAGAATCATTACCAATTAAAGTGATAACTGTTTGGGCTACTTGCACCCTTTGTAGCCCTAAGGGCTCATTTCTCAAAAGGTTTAACATCATTTCTTTCCAATTAAGCTGAAATACTTAAGCAACACTTCTCACCAACAAGGAGAACTTCTAGTGTAAATGCACTGACCCTGAGAGGCTAAGCCTATCTAATTATATTCATATTATTGTTCCTCTAATAACCAGGGGGAACTCAAACTTAGATGCCAGAGCCTTATCTCTGTCATAGGGGCTGGAGGTATTATATTTATGTATGTTTTTAAAGATACTATATTCAAGTTCATTTACTTGCTTATTTATGTATTTATTTATTCTCTGTCTGACTGTCTTTCTGTCTCTCTCTGTGTGTTTGTATGTTATGGAGTACTGTAAAAGAATTTTTTGTGATTTATATGCCTCCTCTGTGAGAAATCACAATGGACACTTAGAGATTAATAAAAAAGAAGCTAATAAATATTAGTGGGTGTGTAGCTCTGACTAATGCCCAAAATGAAGCCAGCTATGAACAGAAGAATTTTCTAATTTATATACACTTAATGCATTCCACATATGCCGGTATCTTTAAGCTGACTTTCAGGTCATGTATGCTGCTGTCTGTAGATGTAACCAACCGCCTTATTAAAATAAGAAACACAGAACCAATGTAAAAGAGAAAGCCAAAAGGTCAGAGTTCAGAGCTAAAATCTTACCTCCTGCAGTGCTCCTAGTTTCCCCGAAAGAGAGCTACTTCCTGTGTGTCTGTCTTTAAATAGTCTTTCTGTTCTGCCTTCTCATTGGTTTTAAACCCAAACACATGACTGCCTTGTCACTGCCTGTAAGTACCGCCCTCCAGGTCTTAAAGGCGTATGTCTCCAATGCTGGCTGTATCCCTGAACACACAGAGATCTATGGGATTAAAGGCGTGTGCCATCACTGCCACGCTCTTGCTATGGCTCTAATAGCTCTGACCCCCGGGCAACTTTATTTATTAACATACAATGAAAATCACATTTCAGTACAAATAAAATACCACCAGCTGTCTTTAAACTTCTCTCAGGTGTTGGCCCCAGGTTACAGTTTGAACTACTAAAACACAGAGATTTCAATTGTGGCCACTTGGGAAGATGGAAAACTTACACAAGAAGGATACTGTCAGAAATATTTCTTAAGGAAGCCAATGTTCTTTTCCAATATTTGTTAGCCAGTGCCATCTTGACAACATGGAATAATTAAGCTTTTCCTGATAAGAGACTGCCCAGGATTCAATGACAGTCATGTGCCTGAGCTACCACCTTGAGCTGCTCATTAGATGCATATTCTTTAAACAGTGATTGGCCTAATGGCTGACGGAAGTCAGGGATTTCTCCTCTTATTACGGGAATGGAGCCTAATTAGAGGTTATTTTGGTGACCAAATATTAGCAGAAAAATTCTCAATAATTCTAAGCTTTATTGTTATTATTATTATTATTATTAAATAATAAATTTACTATTGTATGAAATTCTAATTTGTGTAAAGGTATTTCCTAAGCAAGTTTTTTGGTATACATTTTACAACAACAATTTATTACCCCACAATTCTCCTATATCACTAGAAATGATGTAGAAGAAACTCATGGTAATTGAATTGATGTTATACAGGATTTACTAATAAAGTTTCTTAGGGGGACTTTAAGTAACATAAAGTAGGATTTAGCTATGATAATTATGCCTTCAATATACCTCAAAGGAAAATAACATTGTAACCATGACTGTTAAGAAATAAATGAAACTTGGAAATGCTAAAATAAACTTTTAATGTTTGTCCGCCAGGACTGACCAGACATTTGGAGCCCATAACAAAAGTAGACAACCAGACTTTCACCCAGACGTTAGGCAAAGCATAACTTCAAGAGGCAACTGAAGGTGGCAGCACTGGATGACAATCTGCCTGCCACGAAGCACCCTCATTCCTTAAAAATGCATAATTTTGCCAAGTGTGGAAGATGATCCTGGGTAATAATTCCTTTAAGAAGAATGGTAGTTTACTTAAGGTCCTCTTAAGATAATAAGCTTTACTGTTCAAGGAAGATTACTCTCTGGGCATTAGCCAGGATGGAATGTATGCTATCATTAAGTACTTTTCTCTTTATTTTTCCTGAAGGTATGGAATGAATTTGCACTGGTTGTTGGTGAGAGGCATATTTCTCTGTTTCAGAACTGTCCCAGGAAAGATTTGGCAAAAGAGCAGTTAAATTGCAAGTTACTTGGTAAATTTTTAACTCAAGCAGAGAGAGAGAGAGGGAGAGAGAAAAAGACAGACAGACAGACAGACAGACAGACAGACACACACACACACACACACACACACAGGAATCATTTAAACCAGAACACTTTCCAAGCTTGCTTTTACTGTCAAGGGATCAATGAACTCAATTTGCTCTATTTATGTGGGCAAATTGCCATTGAAACATGCAAAAAAAAAATAGGTGAATATAACAAGAGAAGACTCAACAGACGAAAAAGGCAAAATTGGCATCACAAGTATCTTTGGGAATCACAGAAATATTAACTATGATTTAGGATTATCAACATCATTGCAAAAACTACACATTAGCAGTAAGTCATTAGTACATGGTACAAGGTCTCTGTTTTTGAAACTCTTTAAGGTTCATTTATTATTATCTATAGCTTAGATTTAGTTGACCAATTTAGTGTAACAATGAAAGCAACTCATATTAGTATGAAAAAAATATAAACAGTCCTACTATTTTGATAAAGGCAAATTAATACATTAATAAAGTATTCATTTATGAATGGTGCCACATTATACACATGGATGGCTCAGTGAAACAAAATAAATACAGATCTCTGTCTCACATCAGAGATGAAGGTCTATTTCAGGTATTATTAGGCTCACTGCTAGGGCAAATAGTGATTTTGTTAATAATATTTACTGAGAAAGTGGCCAAGAGGATAAACACTAACAGACTTAAATGTGTGAAAACTAAGCACTTGTGCATAGGTATCAACTACATACTATAAATTAATCCAAAAATTGAGATGCTTGTATAGATTAAATTAACAATATATACAAATCCCAAAGCATTAGCTCATATGCCATCTTAATGTCTTTCTTCCCCAGTCAGATGTCATGCCACCATGACGCCTGTTTTCCAGTCCCTAACAGCTCTTTGTGATTCACTTTCAGCTTTCAGAAATCTTAGTTGTCTTTGTCCATAGACCTAAAGACAATCTGAAATCCTGGCTAGTCTCTGTCCTTGCCTTCCTAACTTTTGATGTGTCAGCTCAGCCAGACTAGATGATAATGTGTAGGATGTTCAACATACTCTTGAAAACCTATAAAGCAAGCACTTCCCTTTGTTTTTCAATAAAATGAAGGCTTTGTCTCTTCCTTCGGGACCCTCTCATGTTATAACTGTCATTTATTTTTCTTAGTACTGTTCCACTTCAAGTTTTCTCTCTTAATGTAGCTCCTTTCTGGGTTTTGGAAGAAAGATTTGCTATTTTCTATAAAAATTCCATCAAGCTTCCTCTGGTATAATTTTTTTTATCTCTCCTAAGTGCTTTTCCATGGTAAGGACAAACCATGTTTCAGTTCACTGTGGTCAGAAGACTTTCCTAATAAAGATCAATCTGAAAGTTAACTGACATCAGCTTACTTCCCAGAATGCCCCCTTTCTGTCTCTGACTCTCTCTTTCCCTGTGTCATTTTGTCCCTCTGTATTTTTGGCTTTTATTGATCAATTTTGTACCATGATTATTTCATATATGTATATGACAGATTCTGAATATTCTCTTTCCCTACTGTCTCTTATTTTCCTTCCATCCTAATCAATCTTCCTATCCTTCCCAGTCTCTTTGCAAGATTATGACTTTTAATTTTGGTTGGTGCCATATTTAGTTTACATAGGGCTGTTTGTTCAATGAATTAGAAATATTCATTATAGCCTGGTGGAATTGGCAATGGGTATAACTGATAGCAATATTCCCTTAGTCCTTAAATTGTCAGTGACAAATAGCTCAGCAGTGATTGTGACAGAATCATGAAGCCCTCTTCCATCCTTGCCTCACTGATGATGAGCCATTTTTACACTGACCCACTGTATGCATGTGAGGTAGCCATGAGTTCATGATGGGAATGATTTTATCTTGCCCACAACATGATATTTCTTGGCCTTTCTATCTTTTCGCCCTTCTATGCTTTTCTTAAAGGTCCACTATTACAATTAGATGAAAATAGTATAATGAATTAATTTTATTTGCAAACCACACAATCAGTTTAATACTATAAATTTATGAATTTCAATAGATTTTAAGTGGCACTAAGTATGTGAACTGAATTTTACCTCACAGAAAATAAAATGTGTCATTTAGACCTGATTTTACATTCACAATATTACCAGAGTAGACAAAGTATTTGAATTATGATTTACAAAACCAAGAAAACCTATGTAGTTTCTATACTGGTTCATCCACTAATTAAAGTTTTTGGAAATACCAAATTATGATAAACTTAACAATTCTACTTCCAAAATACAAGTAAATTCTGATGCTTTTACAATATATGTAGAAGAATATTTAATACCTGTACTCATAACAATAGAAAATCAATGACCAAAATTTATGACTATCAGAATAATTATTTTTTCTTTAATGTCACCAAATGAAATAAGAATTTATACAGCATTGAATATATAATTTAAATGGACATCATAACTCATTTTGAAGCTTAAAGATTAGAATCACAAGATGACTCAAAATTCACTAAAGACATAATAATGTCAAAAGGAACACATAGAGCCAAAATTGTCATGAATGCCTAAAGTACATCACCTTCTAAGTTAGAAGCAGGATTGTAAGTTGAAAGTTAGGCAGGGATGAATATCAAAATCCAATATTTTAAAGAAAATCATATCATGATACTAAATTGCATTGAATTTTCTTTGGGGATAGTTTTAATGAGGTGGGGTCTGGATGTTACCTAATAATGACAAATAGCACAGCAGAAGGGATACACATTGATTAGGTAATGCCTGGTTGCATCAATAAAAAGCCATATTAATAGATACAATGCCTCTTCTTAAAATCACTTTGTTTTACTTCTTTACTTGTTTTATGATTTTCCACCTACATAGATAATCTGGGGGAAAGATTCATCTGTGGAAACTGCTTTATTCCAAGCAAACATGACACCAACATGGCTTACTTAAACATAACCTGGACAAGGATGTCATCAACATATATGCAAACATGGAATGGCAGAAATCTCAGAGGTCCCCAACCTTAGAAAATGACTACAGGCAGCTGGCTAAGGCATGCTGAGGGGAAGAGAAATAATTTTTTTCCAAAGAAGAGAGCCCTTAATTTATTTTTTAATACCATGAATTCAGCCATGAAATTATATATGTACAAGAAATATTATAGAAATTGAGCAGGTTATCTATCTATCTATCTATCTATCTATCTATCTATCTATCTATCTATCTATCTATCTATCATCTATCATCTATCTATCAATCTATCTATCTATCATCTATCTATCTATTTATCTATCTATCTATCTATCTACCTATCTATCATCTATCTAGATATTCATATATAAATATATAAAAACAGATTTAAATATATATTTTTCCTTTTTTTATCTTTATTTTATAATTTAATTTAATTTTAAATACCAGCCATGGATTCCCTTGTTCTCCCTACTCCCGCTCACCCCACCTTCCCCCCAGCTCACCCCCCCATTCCTATCTCCTCCAGGGCAAAGACTCCCCTGGGGATTGAGTTCAACCTGGTAGATTCAGTCCAGGCAGGTCCAGTACCCCTCTCCCAGGCTGAGCCAAGTGTCCCTGTATAAGCCCCAGGTTCCAAACAGCCAGCTCATATTTTAATTAAAAAAACAATAAAAGTTATAAACCAGCCATTGCTTCTTGGTACATGAACATTCACTTCTTTATGACACTGTATAGATAAATCCATGGTTCATTACACAAGAATCTACCTTTAAAATCATATGTAAACCATTTTCAAAATGTTACTACAATTTTGATGAAAGATAATGTCTTCCCCATAGCTAACTCTGAGACATTGCACAAAATGGTTTTGATAAAATTAGAACATCAGTTTAAACATCTCATTCTTAAGAGCATAACAGATATATTTTCTTCAGAAAAGCATATATTAAATCATTGAGTTAGACATACTGGTATGTCTGGTTTTAAATCAAGTTAAATGTACATTATGTCCGTTACTTGTTATATAACATTTAAATGGCAGAGATTAATTATCTTGATTCACAGAGTGTTTGGTAAGTTTTGTTTACTCTATGATTTTGATATAATGATGATAGATTATAAAAAAGATGTTATCTTACTAATTAATTTCTTGAAGGCTTTCTTCATGTCTTTGTTTCTCAAGCTGTAGATGAAGGGGTTCAGCATCTGAGTGACCACAGTGTACATCACTGAAGCCACTACAGTCTTCCTTGGAGAGTCAGTAAATGCAGAGCTAATGTGTACTCCAAAACCTGTTCCATAAAACAGGGAAACAACTGACAAATGAGACCCACAGGTTGAAAAGGCTTTATACTTTCCTCTCAAGGATGACATTCTTAAAACAGAAGAGACAATGTGAATATAAGACAAAATGATACCAAAAACAGGAATACCAAAAAATAGGACAGACACTGTGTATACCAGCAGATAATTGATGAAATTATCAGAACAGGCAAGTTTGATGATCTGAGCCAGCTCACAGAAGAAGTGGGGGATTTCAGTTTCTGTGCAGAAAGACAGCCCCAACAACATCAGAGTGTGGAATAAAGCATGTATAACGCTAAAGAACAGAGAGCAGAGAAGCAACATTACACAGAAATGTGGATTCATGATAACTGTGTACTTCAGAGGGTAACAGATAGCAACATAGCGGTCATAGGCCATCACTGCAAGAAGACAATTTTCTATACCAGCAAAATTCAAGATAAGACACACCTGAGAGAGGCATCCTGTGTATGTGATGGTCTGATCCTGAGCTTGGATATTGACCAGCATCTTTGGGATTGTGGTTGTGATTAAACAGATATCATTAAAGGACAGGTTTGATAGAAAGAAGTACATGGGTGTGTGTAGTTGCGAGTCAGAGGTAACAGCCAGGATGATGAGCAAGTTTCCTAAGGTAGTGATTAGATATATGGACAGGAAGAGGCTGAAGATGAAGGGCTGCAGAGCTAGATCTTCACTAAGTCCAAGAAGAATGAATTCTGATGTAGCTGTTTGGTTGACTGCTCCCATGTTGTTGAGTAATCTGAAAGAAAGGAGAATTGTAAAGGTAAGATATTTGGACCATCAACTTCAGAACCTTGTTCTTTGAATTCTAGACTTCAAATCTACTAGTAAATAAATTTCTTCTGTTTATCCACCTATTCTCTGACATTTGTTTACAAAAAACCCTAGCAATTAATCCTTGACTGAAGTCCCCTCTTCAATGTATGAATAATAATGAAAGCAAAATTTGCAAGATTTGGTAGCAAACATCATGTTCTAATAGAAACATGGTTTTGTTCAGCAGGAAATTGGTGTTGTTCTTGCATAGAGCATGAGACCAGAAGAATGGAGACAAATCAGCATTATTGCAGATGTGCATAAACATGTGTCAGGTTGAGAACAGATATTGTTGAGGAGTTTTACTGTAGTCTTTCCACTGGTGCTTTATATACCTTTCTTTTATAGATAGATCCCTCACTTATAACCAAGGTGATATTCTGATAAAGTTCAGCTAATATTCCATACATACACAAAGGAATTTTTGTTGTCTCATTCGATTCAAGAGGAAACATTATAAACATCTCACTTGGATGTTAATTATAGACATGCCCTTGTGAAAGATATAAAAAAATTTGCAGGGTCAACTGACTCTTCATTAAAAAGGATAATTTATAAGAAACAGCTTGGGTATTGATTCATGGCTGGTATAGTAAACCTAAAGGAATCACAGAACTACTTCTACAGTTTTTATGTCCCAGTGGCTAAACATTCAAGGCTTTTAATTGTATTCATTATGGAAATACCACTGTAATCCCAAGTGTTCAAATCCTTAATGCCCATGAATACTGAAGGGAAGAATTCAGCTTTGTCAGTTTCCTAACCAATTCCCAAGGCAATGTTCTACTTCTGTTCTTACCATTTCCTTTGATTATACAAATCATTGGTCTTGCATTAAAAATTATGAATAACATTTTATAATGAATCTTAATGTTGCTCTGAAGCCACAAAGAACAGAAATTGTATGTAAGAATTGGATTTGGAAGAATTGATTACTATTTTTAATATGTATATTTTTATTTATTTTTTAAATTTATTCTTTTCTCATACAATACATCCTGATCACTATTTTTCCTCCATCCACTTCTCCCAGTTCCCCTTACCCTCCATCTTCCTCAGATCAACTCCACCTCCATTTACCTTTAGAAAAGATCATGTCACTCAGAAATATTAATGGAACACATTTTAATATGATACAATAAGACTAGACATAAACCTTCATAACAGGGCTGGGTGAGGCAACCTAATAGGAAGAAACAACTGGGAAGAGCAGGCAAAAGAGTCAGAGACACCCCCATACCCACTGTAAGGAGTCCCACAAAAACACCAAGTTAATATCCATAATATATAAACAGGGGATCTAGCACAGAGCCATGTAGGCTTTCTTATTGCCTCTTCAGTCTCTGTGAGCCCCTACATGACCTGCTTACTTGATTCTGTGGCCTTTGTTCTCCTAGTGTCTTTGACCCCTCTGTCTCCTGCAATTCTTCCTCCCCTACTTCCACAGGGTACCTTGACCTTCAGTGGGAGGGACCTAGTGGAGTTCTCCAAAATGGGCTCTCTTTGTGCTTACTGTTTGGCTATGGCTTTTTACATTTGTTCTTATCACCTGTGAGAAGATGTCTCTCTGATGATGACTGGACTAGGTCCAAAACAGGATTTTTATTTTAGGTGTATGTATATACTTTACATGGAGAGATATACACTGTTTACCATTAGTTTCTGTCAACTTGAGATAAACTAGAATTACTTGGGAAAACTGAAACTCAAACAAAAATTTTCTCAAATTTAGTGTCTATGGGCATAGCTGTAGATATTTTCTTGATTAATGATTGATGTGGGAGGGCTATGTTCATTGTGTGTTATGCCACCTCTTGATAGGTTGTCCTGGAATATGAGATCACTGGGATGAATCTAAAAATTAAACTGAGACGAAGTCAACCTAAACAGACCACAAACAAATGAAGAAACTTAAATAGTAATAAAAGCCTTCCAACAATAACAACAAAAAAGTCCAAAGCCTGATAGATTCACAGCAAATTTTCTATTAAACCATTAAAGATATACAACCAATACTTCTTAACATATTAAATAGAATAGAACTATGAGAAGCAATCACAAATTTCATCTACTAACATGATATCCCCTTAGTAGCAAAATAATGAAAAGACACAACATATAAAAACTATAAGCTGATATCCCCAATGAATATATTAAAAATTCAATAAAATACTTGCAAGCAGAACACAGACATTTATCATAAGATTATCCACTGCTGTGGTTTGAAAGAAAATGCCCTCCCAAAGGTAGTGGCATTATTAGGAGGTGTGAACTTGTTGGAGAAGTAGGTCTCTATGGGGACAGGCTTTGAGGTTTCTTTTGCACAAACTTACCTCAGTGAGTCAAATCAGTGGGATTCCTGTTGCCTGTAAGACACAGGACTGTCAGGTATTCCTCTAGCACCACATTTGCCTGCATGCCACCATGCTCCCAGCCATGATGATAATGGACTAAAACTCTGAAACTCTAAGTGTGCCCCCTGAATTAAATGTTTTCCTTATAAGAGTTGCCATGGTCATATTGTCTCTTCACAACAATGAAATGCTTAACTAAGACAGAAGTTAGTTGCAGGGACTGGGACATTTCTGTGATAGGCCTGACCATGTGCTTTTTTGGAGGAATTTGTACTTTGATACATTGGATTATAAAGGGAGTGGAATGCTTTAAGCACTGCTTAATGGGTCATGCAAGTAGGAGCATGGGAGACAGAGGTGCTAAGAGTTATTTGAACTGTTAGTGGCTCACTCAAGAGGTTTCAGAAGAGAAGAAATTTAGTATGCTATCTAGAGATCATTCTTGTGATATTTTGGTGTTGGAGCCTGCTGACAGTCAACTGGGTAGCTGGGTACAGGCATGCAGATTGTAGAGACAACAAAAAAGACAGAAAAGAGTCAAGAGGTCTGCTGGTCAATTCTGGACAGCCGTGAGTTTATTTCACAGCCAGCTTATATAGAGTTTTGAAGGACAGAGGTAGAACAATGCACAACACAGGTATTAAACCATCATCTATGCTGCCTTGTGTCAAGGAGCAGGCAGTTTCATTTTCTATCTTGATGTACCTCCAGCTGGCATCAGCAGCCTGTGTCTACCTAGATACTATGTTCCTTCCTGTGGGCAAATCAGGACTTTCTCACAGCCCCTCAAGGAAGTTATGCAGGCTAATCAGGACTTTCTCACAGCCCTGGAGCAAGCAAGCTTGGACTCTATTGACTCAGAATAGACTTCAGATTCAAACTTGGAAACTGAGTCAGTTGTGCACTCCCACAATTCCTCTCTTTTTATTTATTTTAAGACTCCACTGAGTCTCTCAGATGACTGTGCCTGTCTTAAGTGTTTCCTTACCACACTCCAATCTTAGCTGTCATGGGAGCATGAATTTCATCATTCACATTTTGACTTATGTTGAAAGGAAGCAAAGAAAACTTACCCATCTTTGGCTACCAACCTCTGGTGTCAAGTCAGAGGAATGTGCATAGTTTTATCCATTGCAACTCTGAGCCCAATCTCCATAACGAGTTCATAATCAGCTTGAAAATTATAGGCAAACAGATTGTGCCTACTAAGACACATGCTCCAATAACTACAACACTACTTAAGAGCAAGGTAAATGATGACCATGAAGGGACAGCCCTTTAGAATTGTTGTAAATTATCTTCAGCTGTTTTAACTGCATCAAAATCCAATTTAGTCTTTTTCATTTCTATAATCTCTTGTACAATTTTGCCAAATCAAAGGATTCATGAGAATCATACCAAATTCCCTTAAGATATGACTTAACTCTTTCCCATCCAATAGCACTTTCATTGCACACAAAGATATAGCACAAATCCATTCATAATTAGCATGACATTTCAAATGTACTCTAGTTCTCAGGCTTTGGAGTTTATCTCCCAGAAATTTTACCACATCATACAAAGCATTCAATTTATATTCCATTTTCACATCTATATCTTCTTAAATTTCTAATGTACTCATAGACAATTGATTAATAAGCCCTGCTGTCAGAATGGATTGAGACAAAACCACTGAAGCAACAACAATAATAGTAGCAAGCATAGTAATAAGAGCTGCAATTCCTGTTATAACTCGCCCAGCAACATGCTTCTGTCTACTCAAAACATTCTTGATTTCCTCAATCACTTGTAACCCTTTATCACCATACCATGGATCACTCATATATACTGACAATATTGTCAAAGAAGGTTGTTTTAACACTATTACATGAGAATGATTATCCATTTGAGAAATACAGTCGGTCAAAATGCAATTCAGACATGATACATAAAACATAGTACTATTCATAGAAATATTTGCTTCACCAACTAAAAGAACACAGGGCATTTAAACACAAGCTAAAACAGTTCCTTTCAAAGGACAAACAGGTTTCTAGTGACTGGAATGTCTGTCCTGCCACTGTTCCCATGGTGCCATCAAGTTTCCAAATATAAGTTTGTGGAGATGCAGTACTGGAATACCAAATTCCGGCTGACAGTACTTGGTCCCAGGATTCCTCTGTAGACATAGGATAAGAGTCACTATAATTGTCCTGATTTCTGGACCAGTCAAGAATATACTGCTGTGTCCCTATGATGTTATACTTTAAAGGAACAATGCCAGTACATCGTCTCCAAAACAAAGTTCTGTTAGACTTTCACAGTTCTTTTTGTACATGGAGGAAATCATTGAGGAGGTGAAATATTACTTATCCAAATTACCTTGAGGAAGCAATAACTTTGTATAAAGTATACATTGTTTATCATGTCCCAATATTTGTTTTGGAAATACTCCAAGATATTCTTTTTTTTTTTTTTTTTTTTTTTGGTTTTTTCGAGACAGGGTTTCTCTGTGTAGCTTTGCGCCTTTCCTGGAGCTCGCTTGGTAGCCCAGGCTGGCCTCGAACTCACAGGGATCCGCCTGGCTCTGCCTCCCGAGTGCTGGGATTAAAGGCGTGTGCCACCAACGCCCGGCTAACTCCAAGATATTCTTTCAAAGTAATATTTACAAAACATACAGGAATCCCTTTACCATAACGAATATAAGAAAAATTTTGAGCAATCTGAAACTCTTGGGTGGCAGGTCTATCAAAAAGCTTAGTACCATTAACTGTGACCACAATTTCTTTTCCTTTTCAAGTTGCAGGATGTAAAATTGGTGGATCAGGAACATAGGCCTAATAGGTTTCAGTCTGGTATCTCTGGATGGTCATTAGCAACATCTGTATCAGCAGATCTCTGTTCCATACACTGCACCAATTCAGGCAACCAATGAGCTTTCTTCCTGTGAAAAAACACAAACATTACCTCATCCCCATAGTAAATAGGGTCAGAGCCCTTCCTTAAACCAGTACAAGGACCTTTCCATTTACCTTGAGCAAATTTTGTGCTGGCCCCTTCATGCCAAAATTGATCAGCTGAAGATTTTTCAGCAGCATTCGCATTTAAAAAATTAAAAACAAAATAAGGCATAGTTCAAAACATATGTGGCAACTGGGTGCATAACTCCCCCTTCTTTTTTATTTTTTGAAGTTGCATTTTGAGACTGCCATGGGGTCACTAAAAAATACTTGTCCTTGAGGATTATAGTGAATACCTTTTTTTATGTTCAATTTGCCATTGAGAGCAAAATTGATAAAAAGATTTATTAATATATCCAGATCCATGATCAATTTTAATAACTTTTGATATCCCCATTAGAAGAAACATTTCAGGGAGTGAGCAATTACATGCTTAGTAGTTTCACCAGTTTGAACAGTAGTCATTAAAAATCTTGAATATGTATCTGTAGTGGGTAGCCATTCCAACCTTGATCTGGAAGTTCCAACCCCCATTGAGGCTTTAGTAACTGTCACACCTACAAGGCAGGTCCAAGAGAGGACCTTGAAGACCTGAGATCCAGATTCGCCATCTCTCTTGATTCCTGGACCCTAGACACTGGAGGTAGACCGAGCAGAGTTCTCCAGAGGACACCGCTGGACTGCGCTGCGTCTTTCCCAGACCCTGCAACCTACCTATCCGTTCATTTGTAAGTTATGCCACTAAATAAATCTCCCTCTTAACTACATGGAGCGGCCTTTATAATTTCAGCAATATGTATCAATTGTCACATGCATATATTTCAATTTTTCAAATTCTATAATATGAGTGACATCCATTTGCCATAAATGATTAGGAAGAAGATATCAAGGATTTACTGCAAAGTGAGGTACAGGCAAATATTGAGGACGTGTAGCACATTTCTTAACATTTTGATGAGAAATTTCTGGTTAAACCAAGTTGTTTTTCTTTCTTTCTTTCTTTCTTTCTTTCTTTCTTTCTTTCTTTCTTTCTTTCTTTCTTTCTTTCTTTCTTTCTCTCTCTCTCTCTCTCTCTCTCTCTCTCTCTCTCTCTCTCTTTCTTTCTTTCTTTCTTTCTTTCTTTTCTTTTCGGAGCTGAGGACCGAACCCAGGGCCTTGCACTTGCTAAGCCACTGCTCTACCACTGAGCTAAATCCCCAACCTCCCAAATTGTTTTCTTAAGCTTTTACTATTTTGATGATGCAAAGCATATGATTGTTGAGCAAGCTCAATAAAGCGATCAACTGAGTAAATTTATCAGCTAAAGCATTACCTTTAGTCAATGGACCAGGAAGATTTGAATGTGCTCTAATATGTTCCACAAAATATGGCAATTTTCTTTAATGTATGGCATCCTGAATTTGTAGAAATAGCATTCTTATTTGCTCATTAAAAGTTTTAATATAAGAAACAGTTTCTATAACTTGAAGAGCTCTATAAATATATTGACTACCTGTGTACAAACTAAATGAATTTTCTTTAAGAACATGAAAACCCAATAGCTTGACTCAACAACTTGAGCTGAATCAGGAGTAGTGTGAACTATATATCCTTTACCATTAATCACATAATCTGCTTTCCCATTAGAACCATCAGTAAAAACCAAAGCAGCATCTTTCATTACTACTTTAGGAAAAATAAAGAATGCATCTGAGCAAACTATAATAATTGATCAGCAGGATAATGATTATCAATTTGACCCAAAAACTGAGCAAAAGCAATTGCTCAAGAATCATTTTGAAATAGCGAATCAATTCGTTGTTTAGTAAATGGAACATTAATTACATTTGGTTTCTTTCTAAAATACCTTCTAGAGTCAAGCCTATCCCATGTTATTTTGTGGTTGATGATTCTCCTGGCTATTACCTGGCAAAACTGTTAAGGTCCATAACCCTCAGCTGTTTCCCATGATCCTTTCATTTCTTTAAGACCATTATCATCTGTGAGACTCTTAAATTTCAAAGTTTACCTGTCAGAGCAAGGTGAATTCTTGTGTATAAAAGCATTGAATTGCAGCTTTAATATTTTATAAATAAACATTGTTTTTAAATCCTATCTTATGTAAACTTTATTTTTATGACATGAAATATCATATAGAAATCTATCCCAATCCAAACTATTTGAGACTTGCTGCCTCCTTAGTTTAAAAAGAGATACAATAAGCACAGAGCTCATTAGGACTAAAAGAAATATTCTTCAACCTTATTTAAAGATTGTTATCAGCCACATGGCTACTCGCTTTATAATGATGTCACCAGCCAAGATGGAGGAAGACCATGTGGTTGCTGTTTAAAATTAAACAATAGTTACATGCACACATACACTCAGTTGGATCCAACTTTCACTCGTACCCATATGGAGTTAAAGAGTTAAATCTAAGTCACGATCCTGCCCCCAACTTCCCTTCTGGACCAGAGGTGAGTATCCGGGTCCAATCCGGACCCCATCCCTGGGCACCAGCCACTCCGGGAAGACCTGCCCAACTTGGCCCCAGATTCTGGCCACCGGGCAGGTCCCCTTCTAGCCCCACTGGGAGGGATCCCCTTTTCCAAGCCCCCAGGCAGCCCCTGCAATCTCCGCACCCTCCCCCCACGCCCATCTGCCTGAGACCCCAGCCACTTCCTGAGACTTAGAGACCGGCCCCCAGCTCCCATCCTGCCCCTGACTTCCCTTCTGGATCAGAGGTGAGTATCCGGGTCCAACCCGGACCCCATCCCTGGGCACCAGCCACTCTGGGAAGTCCTGCCCAACTTGGCCACAGGTTCTGGCCACCAGACAGGTCCCCTTCTAGCCCCACCAGGAGGGATCCCCTTTTCCAAGCCCCCAGCAGCCCCTGCAACCTCCACGCCCTGCCCCCATGCCCATCTGCCCGAGACCCCAGCCACTTCCTGAGACTTAGAGACCAGCCACCATCTCCCATCCTGCCCCAAACTTCCCTTCTGGACCAGAGTTGGACAAGAGAACTCCCCTTTGGACAAGAGAGAGAGACTTCCTGAATCTGTCAGCTCTTTCTGAAACAAGTACACTGATAAGACCAAGAAGGAACCATAAGGAGATGGGCAGACGTCAAGGCAGAAGTACATACAACAAAATGAAGAGCAATACAGCATCATCAGAACCTAGCCCGCCTCCAATATCTAGACCTGAACACCAAAATTTGGAAGAAGCAGAAGAAAGTAGCCTTATGAGTAACTTCATGAAGAAGGTAGAGGCTTGTGTAGAGGAAAAGACAAGAAAATTGGAAGAACGCTCTAAACAACTAGAGGAAAGGGCAAACAAATTAGAAGAAAACAATAAAGCCCTCCAAGAAAACAATAAAATCCTGGAAGAAAACAATAAAGTCCTGCAAGAAAACAATAAAGCACTGAAAGAAAATCATGAAAAAGCAATGAAACAAACAAAGGAAACATTCCAAGAACTGAAAAGGGAAATTGAAAAAATAAAGAAGACACAAACAGAGGGAATGCTGGAAATAGAAAACCTGAGTAAAAGATCAGGAACTTCAGATGCAAGTATAACCAACAGAATGCAAGAGATGGAAGAGAGGATCTCTGGCATTGAAGATACAGTAGAAGAAATAGTTTCATCAGTCGAAGGAAACACTAAAGCCAACAAAGTCATGAACCAAAATGTCCAAGAAATTTGGGACACCATGAATTATAGGGATAGAAGAAGGTGAAGAATACCAACTCAAAGGAACAGAAAATATATTCAACAAAATTATAGAAGAAAACTTTCTCAACTTAAAGAAGGAAATGCCTATGAAGATACAAGAAGCCTATAGAACACCAAACAGACTAGACCCCCCAAAAAAGTCCCCTCGACACATAATAATTAAACAACTAAATGTACAGAATAAAGAAAGAATATTAAGAGCAGCCAAGGAAAAAGGCCAAGTGACCTATAAAGGTAAACCCATCAGAATAACACCCAATTTCTCAATGGAGACTTTGAAAGCCAGTAGGACCTGGACAGATGTAATGCAGACACTAAGAGACCATGGATGCCAGCCCAGACTAATATACCCAGCAAAACTTTCAATCATCATAGATGGAAGGAACAAGACATTCGAAAACAAAGCCAGATTTAAACAATACCTATCCACAAACCCAGCCCTACAGAAAGCACTAGAAGGAAAATTCCAACCGAGGGAAGTCAGATACACACTCGTAAACACAGGCAATAGATAAAGCCACAACAGTAAACCCCAAAGAAGAGAAGTACACACACACTACCACCAAAAATAACAGGGATGAAGAATCACTGGTCATTAATATCCCTTAATATCAACAGACTTAATTCACCTATAAAAAGACATAGACTTACAGAATGGATACAAAAGCAGGACCCATCTTTCTGCTGCATACAAGAAACACATCTCAAATTCAAAGACAGACACTACCTAAGAATAAAAGGCTGGGAAAAGACTTTCCAATCAAATGGTCTTAAGAAACAAGCAGGGGTAGCCATCCTGATATCCAACAAAATAGACTTCAAACTAAAATCAGTCAAAAGAGATCAAGAAGGACATTACATCCTCATCACAGGAAAGATCCATCAAGATGAAGTTTCAATTCTGAACATTTATGCCCCAAACACAAGGGCACCCACATATGTAAAAGAAACATTACTAAAGCTTAAACCACATATAAAACCCCACACATTAATAGTGGGAGATCTCAACACCCCACTTTCACCACTGGACAGATCTTCCAAATTGAAACTTAACAGAGAAATAAAGGACTTAACTGATGTCATGACCCAATTGGACCTAATAGATATCTACAGAACATTCCATCCTAACAAGAAAGAATATACCTTCTTCTCAGCACCCCATGGAACTTTCTTTAAAATCGACCACATACTTGGCCACAAAGCAAATCTCAACAGATACAAATCAATTAGAATAACCTCCTGTGTTCTATCAGACAACCATGGTTTAAAGTTAGATTTCAACAACAACAAAAACTACAGAAAACCTACAACCTCATGGAAACTGAATAATGCTCAACTGAATCACCAATGGGTTAAGGAAGAAATAAAGAAAGAAATTAAAGACTTCCTAGAGATCAATGAAAATGAAGACACCACCTACCCAAACTTATGGGACACTATGAAAGCAGTGTTAAGAGGGAAATTCATAGCACTAAATGCCCACATAAAAAAAGTTGGAGAAATCCCACACTAGTGACTCAACAACACACCTGAAAGCTCTAGAACAAGAAGAAGCAAAGTCTCCCAGGAAGAATAGGCGCCAGGAAATTATCAAAGTGAGAGGTGAAATTAATAAATTAGAAACTAAGAGAATAATACAAAAAATTAATGAAACAAAGAGTTGGTTCTTTGAGAAAATCAACAAGATAGACAAGCCCTTATCCAAACTAACCAAAAGACAGAGAGAGAGAATCCAAATCAACAAAATCAGAAATGAAAAGGGGGACATAAAAACAGACATTGAGGAAATCCAGAGAATTATAAGGTCATATTTCAAAAACCTCTACTCCACAAAACTGGAAAACCTAAAAGAAATGGACATTTTTCTAGATAGGTACCACATACCTAAGTTAAATCAAGACCAGATAAACTATTTAAATACTCCAATAACCCCTAAGGAAATAGAAACAGTCATTAAAAGTCTCCCAACCAAAAAAAGCCCAGGACCAGATGGTTTCAGCGCAGAATTCTACCAGATCTTCAAAGAAGAGTTAATACCAATACTGTCTAAATTGTTCCACATAATAGAAACAGAAGGAACATTACCAAACTCCTTCTATGAGGCTACAATTACCCTGATTCCTAAACCAAACAAGGATACAACAAAGAAAGAGAACTACAGACCGATCTCCCTCATGAACATTGATGCAAAAATACTCAATAAAATACTGGCAAACAGACTCCAAGAACACATCAGAACAATTATCCACCATGATCAAGTAGGCTTCATCCCAGGGATGCAAGGGTGGTTCAACATATGAAAGTCCATCAATGTAATACACCATATAAACAAACTCAAAGAAAAAACCACATGATCATCTCACTAGATGCAGAAAAGGCATTTGACAAAATCCAACACCCCTTCATGATAAAAGTCTTGAAGCGATCAGGAATACAGGGAACATACCTAAACATAATAAAGGCAATATATAGCAAACCAACAGCCAACATCAAATTAAATGGAGAGAAACTCAAAGCAATTCCACTAAAATCAGGAACGAGGCAAGGCTGTCCACTCTCCCCATACTTATTCAATATAGTACTTGAAGTTCTAGCCAGAGCAATAAGACAACATAAGGAGATTAAGGGGATACATATTGGAAAGGAAGAAGTCAAGCTTTCCCTATTTGCAGAGGACATGATAGTATACTTGAGTGACCCCAAAGATTCCACTCAGGAATTGATAAAGCTTATAAACACCTTCAGCAACATGGCAGGATACAAGATCAACTCAAAAAAATCAGTAGCCCTCCTATATACAATGGACAAAGAAGCTGAGAAGGCAATTAGAGATACATCACCCTTTACAATAGCCAAAAATGACATAAAATACCATGGGGTAACACTAACCAAGCAAGTGAAGGACCTATATGACAAGAACTTTAAGTAACTGAAAAAAGAAATTGAAGAAGATGTCAGAAAATGGAAAGATCTCCCATGCTCATGGATAGGCAGGGTTAACATAGTAAAAATGGCAATCTTACCAAAAGCAATCTACAGATTCAATGCAATCCCCATCAAAATACCAACACAATTCTTCACACACCTGGAAAGAATAATACTCAACTTCATATGGAAAAACAAAAAACCCAGGATAGCTAAAAGAAACCTGTACAATAAAAACAACTTCTGGAGGCATCACAATCCCTGACTTCAAGCTCTACTATAGAGCTACAGTAATACAGCTTGGTATTGGCATAAAAACCAACTTGTGGACCAATGGTATCAAATTGAAGACCCTGACATTAACCCACACACCTATGGACATATAATTTTTGACAAAGAAGCCAAAAGTGTACGATGGAAAAAAGAAAGCATCTTCAACAAATGGTGCTGGCATAACTGGATATCAACGTGTAGAAGGCTGCAAATAGATCCATATCTGTCACCGTGCACAAAACGTAAGTCCAAGTGGATCAAAGACCTCAACATAAATCCAGCTACTCTGAACCTGCTAGAAGAGAAAGTAGGAAGTAGTCTTGAAGGCATTGGCATAGGAGATCACTTCCTAAATATAACACCAGTAGCACAGACACTGAGACAAACAATCAATGAATGGGACCTCTTGAAACTGAGAAGCTTTTGTAGAGCAAAGGATATGGTCAACAAGGCAAAGTGACAGTCTACAGAATGGGAAAAGATTTTCACCAATCACACATGTGACAGAGGACTGATATCCAGATTATATAAGGAACTCAAGAAATTAGACATCAAAAGGACCAACAGTCCAATTGAGAAATGGGCTTTAGAACTAAACAGAGAATTCTCAACAGAGGAAACCCAAATGGCTGAAAGACATTTAAGGAATTGCTCAACATCCCTAATCATCAGGGAAATGCAAATCAAAACAACTCTGAGATACCACCTTACGCCTGTCAGAGTGGCTAAGATCAAAAACACTGAAGACACTTTATGCTGGAGAGGATGTGGAACTAGGGAACTCTCCTCCACTGCTGGTGGGAATGCAAGCTTGTACAACCACTTTGGAAATCAATATGGCGCTTTCTTAGAAAATTGGGAATCAATCTCCCCCAAGATCCAGCTATACCACTCCTGGGCATATACCCAAGAAATGCTCAATCATACCACAAGAGTACTTGCTCAGCTATGTTCATATCAGCATTGTTTGTAATAGCCAAAACCTGGAAACAACCTAGATGCCCTTCAACTGAAGAATGGGTAAATAAATTGTGGCACATATACACAATGGAATACTACTCAGCAGAGAAAAACAATGACATCATATGGTTTGCAGGCAAATGGATGGATCTAGAAAAAATCATCCCGAGTGAGGTAACCCAGACTCAGAAATACAAATATGGTATGTACTCACTCATAGGAGGATGCTAGATGTGGAACAAGGATGACTGGATTGCTACTCACATCACCAGTGAGGCTACCTGGAAAACGGGACCCCAAAAAAGACATGGAGAAATGGATGAGATCTACATGAACAGCCTGGTCATGAGTGGGAACAATGAAGGGCAATGGTCGAGGGAAAGAGAGTGGGAGATCCTAGCTGGATCAAGAAAAGAGAGGGAGAACAAGTAATAGGAGACCATGGTAAATGAAGACCACATGAGAAGGGGAGGAAGCAGAGAGCTAGGGAGGCCCACGGAGATCCACAAAGATACCCCCACAAAAGACTGCTGGCAATGGTCGAGAGATGGCAGGAACTGACCTACTCTGGTGATGGGATGGCCAGACACCCTGAGAGTTGTGCCATAAACCCCATCCAAGGACTGAGGAATCTGGATGCAGACATCCACGGCTGGGCCCCTGGTGGAGCACTGGGAGTCTAATTAGTGAGAAAGAAGAGGGTTTATATGAGCGAGAATTGTTGAAGCCAAGGTTGGATAAAGCACAGGGACAAATAACCAAATGAATGGAAGCACAGGATCTATGAACCAAAGGCTGAGGGGCCCCCAACTGGATCAGGCCCCCTGAATGGGTGAGACAGTCATTTGGCTTGATCTGTTTGGGAGGCAACTGTGCGTTGGTGCCGGGTCCTGGGCTCGTTGCATGAGTTGGCTGTTTGAAACCTGGGACTTATGCAGGGACGCTTGGCTCGGTCTGGGAGGGGGGGACTGGACCTGCCTGGACTGAGTCTACCAGGTCGATCCCTGTCCTCGGGGGATACCTTGATCTGGAGGAGATGGGAATGGGGGGTGAGCGGAGGGGAGGGGGAGGGGGGCGAGAGGGGGAGAACAGTGCTATTATGTTAAACTGAATGATATTGTAAAATAAAAAAAATCTAAGTCACATGAGTGTTCACATACATACACATGTATATATTTCCATTTTTGACATAAACATTTTGCAATGAAGAACCATGAGCTATTTTTTAAAATAAAAAAAACAGAATTAACATAATATGGTTAAATCACAAATATATCTTATATTTTGCCTTCACGTTCAGCATGGTTCACATCCTCTCTGGCCTTCTACAACTTACCATTTACCCTCAGGTCAGGCCCTTCCCTATGTTTGCTCTTCTGGTTCAGCCAGACATAGACAAATTCCTTTTTCCCTTTCCTACCACTATTCCAGTCTTTCACCTTCTCTAGTGTTTCAGACAACATGCAAATTTCCATCAGAGTCCTTTTTCTTGTGGTTTCTTCCCAGCAGTTTAGAACATTGCATAATGTATAACACTTCAAAAAAGAATAGAAACATATATATATATATGCATATATCATAAGAAAAAACTTATTTTTGCATTAATATATAAAAACCTGTATCGATCTTAGCCGCTTCCAGACTCAAGGCAGTTTGAGAATGAGTGGGTGGAGTTAAGGTGAGAGTCATAGAAGCCATCCAAGCCCTCCCATACTTATTTTTACCGTGTGTCTGCCTCTTTATTTACTTATTACTTTTACTCTCGAGTTGTACTCACCACAGCTTCCTTTTTTTTTTTTGAGTGCACTCCTTTTTCTTCTGTGGTGTCCTTCACGGACTCTTCCGTACCTACCACCTCACTGGGCACCACTTGTTGGAGCCTGCTGATAGTTAGCTGGGTAGCTGGGTAGAGGCATGTAGGTTGCAGAGACAATGAAGAAGACAGAAAAGAGTCAAGAGGTCTGGCAGTCAATGCCGGACAGTCCCGAGTTTATTTCACAGCCAGCTTATATACAGTTTTGAAGGACAGAGGTAGAACAATGCACAGCACAGGCATTAAACCACCATCTATCCTGCCTTGTGTCAAGGAGCAGGCAGTTTCATTTTCTATCTTGATGCACCTCCAGCTGGCATCAACAGCCTGTGTCTACCTAAATACTATGTTCCTTCCTGTGGGCTAATCAGAAATTTCTCACAGCCCTGGAGCGAGCAAGCTTGGATTTTATTGACTCAGAATAAACTTCAGATTTATACTGGAAAACTGATCCAGTTGTGGGCTCCCACATTTTGGTGAAGAAAGTAGCTGCCTTTTGCTACTGTCTGAAGACTCTGCCTGATGCTAAAGTGAAGAGTTTGGATTAATTCCATTGGCAGAAGAAATCTCAAAACAGCCTACTATGGACTCTGTCATATGGATATTAGTGTTAACTTTAATGAAGATTTAAAATGAGCAAGAGAAAGCTAAGCCAGGTGAATTACAAAATAAAAATTTTGAGGAGAAAAAGAGTGTCAGGAAGTGGAATAGAACTAAGTTCTGTATTAATGGAGATGAGCATATTAAGAAATGGAATAAAGCAGGTGGTGGCTGTAGGGCAAGAACCCACAGAACTTTCAAATTGATAAAAGGAATTAAAGAAAAGCTTAGAGCTTGGTATTGGGGGGCGCATACCTTTAATCCCAGCATGGGGAAGGCAGAGACTAGCAGATATCTGAATTTATGGCCAGCCTGGTATACAGAACAAGTTTCAGGACAGCCAAGTTTAGATAGTGAAGGACAGAAAGCTGGAGATGAGCAGGCCCTGTTCCAGCCTTAGTAAGCATCAGAACTTGGCAGCTTCAGTCACATGGTTCTGGGTTGAGAGTTAAGGAAAGAAGAAAGGAGTTATGGAATAAAGTCACTGAGACCAGGCATGTGTCAAGAATGTCCCTGAATAGAGTCCTAGTAGAGAAAGAAGCAATTGTGTGAAGCTGTAAAGTGGAAGCATGAACCTCCTTGGAGAAAGCCAAATGTTAGAGATGCCAGAGTCATCAGATATCTGTCAAGGAGAACTGCTAAGAAGTATCGAACCAGCCCAAGAGAATAAGTGTCTTGCAGTTAACAAAGCTGAATAGAGTTGGACATCAGAAGAGTATTTCAACATCAGACATGAAGATGCAGAGTTTGGAGTTTGCCCAGCTGCTTTGCTGTCTTGCTTTGGTCCAGTATTTCCTCCCTGTGCTTCCTTTCCTATGTTTTATAATGGTAATGTGTATCCTGTATCATTGTATGTTGAAAGTATATGATCCATTTTTTTGAATTTGATTTTACAGGGATTACAATTAAGAGATTGCCATGCTTCTCAGAAGAGACTTTAGACTTTGGACTTTGAAACAAGTTTGAGACTGTTATAGACTATGGAGACTTTTGAAGTTGAACTCAATGAATTTTTGCATTATGATATGGCTGTAAGCCTTTGGGGGCCAGGAAGTGGAATGTGGTGGTTTTAAAGAAAATGACCCCCAAAGGCAGTAGCACTATTAGGAAGTGTGGCCTTGTTGGAGGAATTGTGTCTCTGGTGGGGCAGGCTTTGAGGTCTCTTTCACTCAAGCTTCCCTCAGTAAGTCAGTCAGTTGTCTTCCTGTTGCCTGCAAGATGTAGGACTCTCAAGTATTCCTCCCCACCACGATAATAGATTGATTCTCTGAAACTGTTAGTAAGCCTTGTCAATAAAATGTTTTCCTTAGAAGAGTTGCCATGGTCATGGTGTCTCTTCATAGCAATAAAAAACTTAACTAAGACATTCACCATGACTAAATTAGATTTATCCCTTAGATGCATAGGTTGTTCAATATACAGAAGTCAATAAACATAATAAACAATATAAGTGAACTTGAAGATAAAAATCATATGATAATCTCAATAAATTAATAAAACACAGTTGACAAAATCCCACATGCTCTCATAATAAAAATTCTAGTCAATGGATGCATAGAGGGAATAAACTTCAGCATAATAAAAGCTATATCTAAGAAGCCTACAGCCAACATCCTTTTAAATAAGGAAAGGCTTGAAGCAATCCCTCTGAAGCAGAGATGTCCAATAACAACATTATATTTCAATATTGTGCTTAAAGTACAATCTGGAGCAATTAAGTAAGAAAAGGAATTTAAAAGAATACAAAAAGAGAAGCAATCAAACTATCCTTATTTGCAGGTGAAAAGATATTAGTGATTCCCAAACTTCTACCAGAAAACTTCTAGAAATACTAAACAACTTCATCAATAGGGCAAAATACAGAATCAACTTGGACAAATCAAGAGCTTTCATAAATACCACTAAAACATACACCAAAAGAGATCAGGAATATACTCCCAATCACAATAGCTTTGAAGAAAATAAAATAGGAAGAAATAAACCTAAATAAGGAAGTAAAGGGCCTCTACAATGAAAACTTTAAAACTCTGAAGCAATAGACAAGGAAAGATACTAGGAAATAGAAAGATATCATGTTCATGGATTGGTATAATCAATAATGTAAAAATAATAATTTTATTGTCATGATATTATTGTTGCTGTGATTAAACACCATTACAAAAAGCAAATTGAGTAGGAAAGAGTTGATATTGCTTACAATTCCACATTGTAGTCCATCATTGAAGGAAGCCAGGACAGGAACACAAACAGGACAGGGATCTGGAAGTAGAAGCTGATATAGAGGCTTTGGAGGAGTTCTATTTACTGGTTTGCTCTTCATTGTTTGCTTAGCCTGATTCTTTACAAAACCAAAGACCAGCAGTCCAGAGATAACACCATCCACAATAGGCTGGGCTCTATCACATCAATCACTAATTAATAAAATGCCCTAGAGCTGAATCTTATGGAGGCAATTCATCTGCTGATGTCTCTTCTTTCAAATGATTCTAGCTTGTGTCAACTTGACATGAAACTAGCCAGGACAGCTATCAGGAGTTATTTATAGATCCAATATAATTTTAATCAAAATCCCCATTTTATTCATCACATAAATAGAAAACAGTATTCTAAAATTCATATGGAAAAACAAAAGACCCAAGATAGCCAAAATAAACTTTAGCCAAATAAAGTGGCAATTAACAAGACAATTTCACATAATTTATCTGGTAATTAAAAGAGGTTTATTTCAAGGGTAACTTACAGCCAATAAGGGGTCAGTTACAGGATCTGGGAGAGATGAGGTGCAGTCCAGCATGATTCTCTGGAGAACTCTGACTTGGTCTGCAATCCAGCATCTAGGATCACGAGGAGCCAAGAGATTAAGCACGTATGCACCTTGGGTCTTAAGGGGTCTTTGTCTTGGCCATGCCCAAGGGGCATGTCATAGGCAGGGGTGGCAGTTACTTGCTTCCACACTAGGGGCAGTGTTTCAAGGTCAAAGCTGGAACAGCTACCCACTACATCTCCCCTTTTTGTCTAAATAAGAAAATTCTAACCTAATACAAAACTATATGCAATAAGAATGATTATCAAATATTGTCCAGGAGGAATAAGGGGTAATGACCTAGACAAGATGGAACTTCAACCAACAAGAACAACACCACCAAACAAGAGACACATACTAAAATCCAGAGAAGTCTGAAACATAGGTAAATGGCATGTTACAGAGATCATTCCAAAAGGTATCCTATCCTGAAGAACCTGAACCTAATACTTAATATGTTCTAACTAATGTACAGGAAGATTGTAACTATAACTGTTAGTCTTCAATCCCATCAAAGACCTGAGAAGGATTATAGTAATACCTGAGATGGGAGAAGGACACAAGCAACTTTCAGGAGTCTTGTGAGAGTAGACAGAGACAGCTGGCAGCCTGGATAGTCACCTAAAGTTTCTCAATATGGTTGGTGCATTCAAACTGGCTACAGGCCTAGAGTATCTGTCAGACCATTTTCAGAAGCAGGTATTTTGAAGGACTATGTTACCCTGTCTTGGCAGAGTTCCAGAGTCACTTTTCCTTGTGTCCTGCTCATTCAGAAGGGACATTATTTATACTGTCAGTAGTCGAGGCAAGGGCAGTTCTTTGCCCAGTAGGCCATTTTATTCCAAGAAGAAGACAAACTTCCAACTGGAAATGTCTCAGAGCCAAACATTCTCTCAGGATCAGATTGGTGCTGCCAGGAGCAATTGTATCTTTCATCAACAAAATTCTAACTTGTCAAAACATTTAAATGCCATATTCTCTGGGTCTATGAAGTGTTTGAAGATTACCTATCCATCTGAAATATGTTTCTATAAGTCTGTAGAATCTATCTAATGTAAATATAGAAATAACAAGCATGAGTGACCATAGCTCAGTAAGTCTTCTCTACTAAAATAACTTAAGGACTAAGGCTTCACATTCACCAGATAAATAATCTGTAAGCAGATGTATCATATAAGGACAATGACTTCAAAATTATGACAGTACACAAAATAACTTAAACAGTGGTAGGAATGTATATACAGTGCAAATGCAATATGACAATAATCCTAAATATGTATCAAAATACAAAATATCCTAAGTAGGTAGAATATACATATAGTGTGAAAAATATAATTTTACATTTGTATCAATACATAAAATATTTCAAACAGGAGTAGAAATATGTGTACAATATAACAAATATAGTTTTATATTTGTATCAAAACATAAGAATCCATAGCAGTGCAAATTATTTAAGGCTGATGTTTTACTGACTTCATTTACTATAAATACAACATTTTACCTTAATGTCCTATGCCTATCCATTCCCCTTTTTCTTTTCTAAAAAGGAATATTGAGTCCAAATTTTATTGTTCCACCCCCAACCCTACAACCATCCATCCATAACCCTGAGAAAAATGAAACATGAGGGGTGTCATTTTCTTATAATTACTTTCTGCTGTTTAGGGGGTGACAGTATCTTTGTGGGGTCCTGTAAGAAAGCCTAGATTGTTAGGGTTCAATAGGGCTAGCCATAGAGTCTGCAACCTGTCTCAGAAATGGATAAGACTGTCTGAGATTCTGGCTAGAAGTGTAGTATGATAGAACATCTGAAGAGTTTTTAGTACAAAGCTAATCACTGAGTAATATTCTTAGGTATCATTATCCTGGACTGGGTAGAGTTCTTGTTGTCAGGCCCCATCTTCCTTCTGGAGACTTCAGAGATTGCTATTAGGAAGATTTATTTTCACTATGGAAAATTTGAATGTTATTAATATCAAAATGGAAAGTTTGGATTTAAAAATGACATGACATTTAATAAAGAATTCTCTGAAAGCAAGGACAAGCATGGAAAAAAAATAGAATCTTAATGACAATGGTCCCTTTTTATTGGTTTTCTTCTGTCCCACACCAGATGACTCTTTTGGTATAAGATAGAATCTCTTATTTTTTTTTTCTTTTAGCAGTATGCTTAGGTTTAGAGAAGGAGGGAGCCAAATTCCAACTCTAAAGCCAGTTTGATATATAATTGAATCAGAACCACAACTTTTCAAGAGTTAAAGAGATATAGATGTTAGACAGTGAGATATTACCCTGTGTATATTGGTACTAATAGATTCTTTCTCTCTGCTGTACATGTCTGGATATCTAAGGCCTTATGATTTCTGGAAGATGGATATTTCTATTATCCTGTAAATACAAAAAAACAAAACCCTGTCCCAACCCTTGTTTGCTAAGTTTTACTTACAACTTATAGAGATGTCACATCTGTGGGTGCATTTTTACTTCTCTTCATCAAAGTTTTTTTTTTTCCTATTTGACATGAACTTTTATTAATTTTGTTCTCCTGTGGAAACAAAAGCAAAATCACTTCCCCAACATAGGATGCATTCTGGTTTCCATTTTGAGGTCAACACATCTTTGAAATAAACCGGTTAGTTTAGCCCAGAGATTTTGTCTGTCTTCCAATGTCTCTCCTCAGCTGTTGTTTCTTTCTCATCAGCATTGAGAAAATTTAAGGTTAATAAAGCATTATGCAATCTATTTCTAGGAGGCATTGTTACCAGTTGCTGTTTATTTAGCATATCCTTTAAAGTTCAATAGGATCTTTCTATGACTGCTTGGCCTGTGGGATTCTGTGGTATACCTGTAACATGCTTTATATTGTAATAAGCAAAAAAACTGTCTCATTTTATTGGAGACATGTGTTGGAGCACTGTCAGTCTTAATTTGTACAGGTATTTCCATGATGGCCATAGCTTCTAATAGGTATGTAATCACAGAATCAGCCTTTTCAGAACTCATAGGAATTGCCCACTGAAATCCTGAATAGACATCAATGGTATGGTGTACATACTTTAATCTTCCAAATTCTGCAAAATGAAACACATCCATCTTCCAAATTTCATTTCTCTGTATACCTTTTGGATTGCTCCCTCCAGGTAATGGAGTTTGGGTATAGAAGAAACATCTATAACCCACCAAATAATCAAAAAACACCCATCCCAGCTCTTGGGAATATAGGTACTGTGTTCTTAAAATTAGTTCATGTTGCCTAGAGGGTGTTGATATCTTTATGGGACCTTAAGAATATTGGGATAATGGCTAAGCCCTGGGAGAGCTAGCTATATCATTTGTTGTCCAGTCTCTGTGCTACAGAAAAGGTCATGGCTTAACTTAAAAGTCTTGGCTAGAGTGGTCTGTGAGGCTGGATCATCTTAGCCGGCTGCTATGAAGTTGTTCTTGATGCAGATTTTTGAGGAAACTGCAACAGAGGCATTCTGAGAGGCTGGATCACCTGGGCTACTTGTCTTCATCGATGCCCGGTCCTTTTATTTGAAAACATACAAACTCTTAAAGGTAGCATACTTATATGCATTACCATAAGTGTGGCATGTGCTGTGTGCACAAGTCAGCTAATGATGATTTTACATTCTATGATTGAGCAGGTGAAAGGCATCTGTCAACATTATAAGTCTATATGGACTGCCTAACCAAACTGTAATATAAATTGACATCCATGCCATATAAAAGCGTATAATATAGTCATGAGGACGCTGTAGCCAACAAGATTTTTCATGTCTCATTGAGTCACAGTACTGTTACCATATAAAAGGATAAGTATATATGTCACCTATTTTATAGTTTTCTCTTGGTTTCTTTCTTCATGTCTCCAGAAAAGATTTTCAGAAAGTATCCCCTGGTCAAATTGGATCTTTATTAATTTTAAAGTAATTTATAGCTTTTTGTTTCCGGTGGAAACAAAGGCATAACATCTCTCTAACATAACACATTTCCTGACTTCCATTCTGAAGTTACGACATCCTTAAAATACATGGGCTGATTTAATAGAGCAGTTTTTTCCTATAATCCAGTGTCTCTCTGCAACTGTCATTTTTGTTTATTAGCATTTAAAAAATTTAAAGTTAATAAAGCACTATATACGGTCCAAACACCCTGTGTCATGGTAATTCTCATCCTTATGTGGATTATTCATTTTATATTACTTTACTGTCTCTTTAAGGACTTCACTTTATTATTTTCAAATATTTTTTCTATGACTGTCTTTACCCATTTTCCTTTCTTTATTCAGCACCTAAGCTCACTTTTAAGCATACTATACCTGTTCAAAATTTTTCTCAGTCTGGACCTTGTTGCTGGAGGGCTTCTCTCCAGGTTCCCCAAGCCCCGCAGTCCCACAATCCACTTATAAAATAATCACTCAGACGCTTATATCACTTATAAACTGTATGGCCGTGGCAGGCTTCTTGCTAACTGTTCTTTTATCTTGAATTAACCATTTTTATAAATCTATACCTTGCCACGTGGCTGGTGGCTTACCGGCATCTTCACATGCTGCTGGTCATGGCGGCGGCTGCAGTGTCTCTCCGCCTCAGCCTTCCGCTTCCCAGAATTCTCCTCTCTCCTTGTCCCACCTATTTCCTGCCTGGCCACTGGCAAACCAGTGTTTTATTTATTGACCAATCAGAGCAATTTGACATACAGACCATCCCACAGCAGGACCTGACTTTCTCCAAACCTTGCTCTGGGAAAACATTGAAAAAAAGTGTTGCAAAGTCCTGTGTGTCTGCAGGCCACTTTTGTGGTTCTTCTTTGCACAGGGCACTGGCATCTGGCTCTACCCCCCTTTTGTCTGTGAGAGCCAATCAACATGCCCACAATGCCTACCCATCCCAGTTCTGAGAAGTTGCTGAGCCTGTACTGCTATAGGTGTTTCTACCTAGTCTCTGGTTGACAGTATACCAGCTATTCACATGCCCTACTCAAGGGCTTGGCTGCATAACAGGATCACTTAAAGGAGCTATACCTTTGTATGCTATGAACACTAGAACTGCCTGAGAGACTACAATTACTAGGAAGCCATGCACAGTTCTGATCTGCATTTTTTCTCAGATTTTTTCAGGCCCTGTGTTTAGATATTTGTGTCTCCATATTGGGCCCCAAATTTAACAAGTCTTTCTTTGGACTGCCAACTCCCAAATAATGACTTGGAGACTTCTTACTAAGTATGAAAACTAAGTCTTAGTTGAGGCTTGTTCCCAACTAGCTTTTAGAACTTAAATTAACCCAATTATATTAAACTATGTTCTGCCCCATACTGTATTACTTCTGCTCACTACTGTATGCCCTACTTCCTCTGTGTCTCACTGGAGAGTCCCCACCTCTCTGATTTTTCCCCAGAGTTCCTATCTCTCCTAGATGTCCCACCTATCCTCTTCTGCTTAGCTATTGATCCTTCAGCTCTTTATTAAACCTATCATAAGGTGCCTGATGAGGGTGAGGTAAAATAGCAACACATTTTCACACAGTGTGAGCAAATATCATGCAACTGTAAGGCACTGTTTCTATGGTATTATCCATGTCCCCTAGCTCTTACAATCCCTCTGCCTCCACTTCTGGATAGCTTCGTGAGCTCTGAGGGGAGGGGTTGATGAAGACATCTCATTTAAGTACTGACTGTTTTAAAGTTTCTCTCTTTCTCTACACATTGATAATTCTGGGTTTCTGTGAGAATTCCCATGTATACTGTAATAGGAATATTCTGTGATGATGGCTGATCTAGACACTGATCTATGGGTACAGGAGAATGTCATTAGAGATTATTTTTTCAATGTTCCTTTAGTAGAACAAAAAATACTTCTCCCTAGTCCCTATAGCTTATCTAGCTTCAGGTTCTTTACTATCAAAGCAGTGTGAATTATGAGTCCCATCTGAGGAAGTGGGTCTTAAATCCAAGCATAGAGTGGTTGGTTACTCCTACAATATTTGCATCACAATTTCCCTAATGTATCCTATAGGCAGCTCACTAAAATAAATAGTAAGCTTTGAAGATGGGCTATTGGTTATCTTTCCCTTCTTTTAGCATTCAGAATACTTTTAGTACCATGAAAACCAGTCAGTGGGGGTGAAGTTTGCATGCAATAGTCAGACCATGGAAAGTTATATTGTTTCCTACAAAATATATTAAAAATTAGAGTCATATTTTAGGAGAAAGATAATTTGTAATTTTATAACATAAAACCTGATTTTTATAAATAAATCTGCTATTCAGAATTTCTTATATAAGACATATTTTCATAGTTATAGTAAATACTGTTTTCCTTGTGGTCAATTATTTAGAAGATGAATTGTTTTATTTCTAAATATAAAGTATCTCTTTAGTTTAATACAGAATAACATGTGCCATGCATGCAAGTTACCTGAAATGAATAAGAATAGGCAAAGGAGTGAGAATTTTATTTTGTAAACATGTCTCAGGGGTCAAGAAGTCAGTCATACCACTCTAAATTCTTTACTATTAGTGTTTAAGGACATGCACTTTCAGTAATAACATAATAATGTAATATAATAATGATGACTGCTGAATATTGTGTCTCCAGGGATGAAGACACTCTAGGAGACAATTTATATTCATAAATACTCTCTTAGGCTATAACACCAGTGTCTTTTTCTAGAGATTTTTTTCCTATCCATGAATAAGACACTCTTTTTTTTTTAACCTAGGACACACCTTGTTTCCTTAATAAATATCAAGGTAGGAGTTTAAATTAATGTCTCTTCTCTTGAAACCCATTGGTTTATCTGAAGTTCATTAGTTCATGGTTTTAAAGGATTATTAGGTGTGTATATGTAAGTATATATATATATATTTCATATGTATGTATATGAGTATACTTATTTCATAGTTTTGTTCAGACTAATTTCTATGTATTATTTTGGAAATTAATGTTGGCTTCAGTGGTGCTTCTTTTAGTATATTCCAAATGACTGTAGTTCCAAAAGCATTTCTTTTTTTTTTTTTTTTTTTTTTTTTGGTTTTTCAAGACAGGGTTTCTCCGTGTAGCTTTGCGCCTTTCCTGGGACTCACTTGGTAGCCCAGGCTGGCCTCGAACTCACAGAGATTCGCCTGCCTCTGCCTCCCGAGTGCTGGGATTAAAGGCGTGCGCCACCACCGCCCGGCCCCAAAAGCATTTCTTAATACTTAAATGTTTTCCTGATATTTGCATTTATCATGAAGATGTTCTCTTGCTTTCTCCTTTTCTCCATTTTTTCCAGCATATTGTTTGTTTCTCTCTTAGTAATAGTTAAAATCACATGAGCAGTTTAAGACAATGGTAAAGCAAGTAGGAAATGACAGCATTATGGTCTAGTATTGTACAGAATGCTTTTATTCTAATACATTTTTCTATGATATAAAAAGTTGTTTAATTGGAGCCCACTAGTAAAATATTGTGAAGATTCAATTTGTACACTTTTGTATTTGGATATTTATATGTTTCAAAATGATTACACAAATCTATTAGATGAACACATTCATCATATTTCCTATTCTATAAATTAGGGTTATGTTTTTCATAAGTTTATATGTTTTATCCTTTACAAGACATAAGCTAAAGTCTGGATCACAATTAGAGTGTGGAAATCTGACATTCCAAAATGCTAATTTTGATTAGAAATAATTTTATTTTTGTGAATTAAGGGTGTGTATGTCAAAGTACTCACATGGAGGCCAGATAACAACTTTCAGGAGTTATTACCTTGCTTCCATCTGAGGTTCTGGTGAACAAACTCAGAAGGTCAAGCTTATATGACAAGTAGTTTTGCCCAGTGAGACATATCTCTGACCCAGTAAATTTTGTGATTCATCTACTTCTAGCTCTTCTTACAGATAGACACCACTGTTCTACAGGGGCACTCCTAACAAGGTACTGATTCTAACAATTATCTCAAAGTGTAATGTGAAATATTTCGATTTTCCTAAACAATATATTTTTATTTTCATCTGTCCCTTTCGATGCCTGTGAATTTAATTACTTTTCCCATTAATTCTTTTTCAATCACAATGATAGGCCCCTTCTATCCTTATTAGAATAATACTCTTAAGAAGAGAGAGAATTGAAGCATTGTTCAGATTCTCGTACAATTAATTACATTCTCAAGGGAGTCTTATGTGTATGTGCAGCATTTTAAAATCCTTACTAAAGTCTAGTTGGGAGGATGATACCCAACTGCTGAAATAAGTTTCTTCTGTAGCTTTGAGTTACCTTGAATATGAGAAAAAGTTTAGAGTCTTTGTTCAGAAAGAAAATATTATAGTGATAAAAGTAATTTTAAAAAAGCATTTGATAATTTGTGTATATTAACTTGGTATTTTTGAGGTACAGGAATAAAGATATTTCATGAGCATTAATTCTCCATTCTGTTTCAAGCATTATTCTATTTATTTCATATCTAGGTGTAATCTTGCTATGAAGGTCTTTGGTGGCAATGTAGTGATAAGATAGTTCACTCTCTGTCAAACAAAGACTTGTGTGTACTTGAAAAATGACCCACACAGACAACAAAATTAAATGAGAGTTGAAGTGTAAGGCGCTAGACTGACAGCTAGAGATCAGAGTCAGGGATATGAAGGAGTCAGTCAGCAGCAGATGGTTCTTGACAGAAAGTGACAATTGCAGGTTTCATGTAGGGACTAAAATGATGGCAACAACGGCCAGAGAGTGAAAGTACAGACAGATCCTTCAGGTCCCAGACATAAAGTAGTGGTTAATTATCGTGATGCAGAGTGCTAATGCAGCCACTAAGGTTAAAGTGGAATGGTTGAGGGTTCAGACACAAAACAATGGTTAGAGATCAGAGGCAGGATGGACAAAGTAGCTGTCACTTGCCTGAGGTCAGTATACATGGGAGGATCCTAGACACTACCCATTGATTGGAAGATGTACCAGTATACAGGGTGAAAATGAACAAAAGCGATAGATTTCATTAATTAAAACAGCTCTGATCTGGGGGATGGGAGGACCCTTGCAAGTTGGAGTCCACCTACAAACTCTGGGCCACACTTTGTGTAGGCTTCTAGGTGCCTTCCTCCTGGACTTCTTTCTCCATTACTAGTCTGTGGGAATTGTTTTGGAACATTTGCAATCTCCTGGGAGCAGGGGCAACCCCCAGAACAAGCAGCAGCCCTTCTTAAAGAGGCAGCTTCTGCTTTCTGGATAAACCAAGTTCCCCTGAACCTTCTCAACCTCACCATTTCTGAGTGTTCAGTCAGATAAAATGGACCATTAGACAATGTAAAATAAATTTGCCAGAAATTGGTATCATGAAGTCAGACAGAATTTGGAAATCATTATTTGAGAAGTGATATATAATTTTCTTGTCAACAATTTTATAATGTATGGAATGGTTCTGATTGATAATCCATGATTCAGAGTTTAATATTTACCCTTAGGTTTTGGCACAATATGCTGTGGTGATACATTGTTTGTAATCTAGGAAATAAAGCTTGCCTGAAGATCAGAGGACAGAGCTAGCCACAGAGTTACTCACAGAGTTCAGGCAGTCGTGGCACACAGCTTTAATCTTAGCATTTAGGAGGCAGAGGCAGAGATCCATCTGGTTTTCTTTGAGTTCAAGGTCACACTGGGCTACATGAGATTAAGCCAGTCTAAAAGAGAAACAGAGCCAGGCAATGGTGGCACTTGGGATCACACACCTCTAATCCCAGCATTATGGAAGTTGAGACAGGAGGTGATATTGCTGGACAGAGAGAGGAATATAAGGCAGGAGGAGACAGGAACTCATTCTCTTTAATGCTGAGGAGTTGGTGAAGTAAGAGGTGGTGGATGTGGCTTGCTCTGCTTCTCTGATCTTTCAGTATTAATCCTGGTATCTGGCTCTGGGTTTTTATTATAAGGCCAATTAGGATTTGTGCAAAAATATGCAGAGCACAGTTAATGTTCATTTTAAAAGTCTGAGTTAGTCTAGTATCCCACCACAGTACTGAAGAGGTTTAACAGTTGTAGGAGTTTCCTGGTAGAATAATAGGGTTCACTTATGTATACTAGAATATCATCTACAAACAGTGAACATTGAACTTCTTCTTTTCCAATTTATATCCCATTGATCTAATTTTGTTGGCTTATTGTCCCAGCTAGAACTTTAAGTAGTACATTGCATAGATATGGGAAGAGTGGACAGCCTTGTCTTGCTCCTGATTTTAGTGGAATTGCTTTGAGTTTCTTTTCATTTAATTTGATGTTGGCTGTTGGCTTGCTATCAAATGCCTTTATTATATTTAGGTATGTTCCTTGTATTCCAGATCCTTCCAAGACCTCTATATGAAGGGGTGTTGGATTCCAAAGTGGCTATTCAAGTTCTCAAGGGCTTTTTTTTTAACACCTAATGAGATGATATATTTTTTTTTGTCTTTCAGTTTGTTTATATGGTGCATTACATTGACAGATTTTTGTACATTAAATCATCTCTGCATCTCTGGGATGAATCATGCTTGATCATGGATGATTTTTTTGATGTGTTCTTGGATTTGGTTTGCCAGTATTTTATTGAGTATCTTTGCATCAATGTTCATGAGGGAGAATGGTCTGTAATTCTATTTCTTTATTGCATCATTGTGTGGTTTGGGTATCAGGGTAACTGTAGACTCATAAAAAGATTTTTGCAATGTTCTTCAGTTTATATTTTGTGGACAAATTTGAGAACTATTGATTTTAGCTCTCCTTTGAAATTCTGGTTGAATTCTTTGCTGAAACCATCTGGCCTTGGCTTTTTTTTGGTTGAGAGACTTTAAAGGAATACAAGATTAAGTAAAAAAAAATCAGTAGCACTCCTATATACAAATGATAAATGTACCAAGAAAGAAATCTGAGAAACACCACGCCTTACAATAGCCACAAATAACATAAAATACCTTGGGGTAACTCTAACCAAGCAAGTGAAAGACCTGAATGACAAGAACTTTAAATCTTTGAAAAGAGAAATTGAAGAAGGTATCAGAAAATGGAAAGATCTCCCATTTTCATTGACAGGTAAAACCAATATAGTAAAAATGGCTTTCTTACCAAAAGCAACCTACAGATTCAATGCAATCCATATCAAAATCCCAACACAATTCTTCACAGACTTTCAAAGAACAATACTCAACTTCATATGGAAAAACAAAAAACCCAGGATAGCTAAAAGAATCCTGTACAACACAGCAACTTCTATAGGTATCACCATCCCTGACTTCAAACTCTACTATAGAGCTATAGTAATTAAAAAAACCCAGCTTGCTATTGGCATAAAAACCAACATGTGGATAAATGGAATTCAACTGAAGACCCTGACATTAATCCATACACCTATGAACACCCAATTTTTGACAAAGAAGACAAAACTGTATGATAGAGAAAAGCATCTTCAACAAATTGTTCTGGCAAAACTGGATATCAACATGTAGAAGACTGCAAATAGATCCATATCTATCTCCATTCACAACTTAAGTCCAAGTGGGTCAAAGACCTCAACACAAATCCAGTTACACTGAACCTGATAGAAGAGAAAGTAGGAAATAACCTTGAACACTTTGTCATAGAAGACCACTTCCTAAACATAACACCAGTAGCACAGACACTGAGAACAAAAATTATTGAATGGGACCTCCTGAAACTGAGAAACTTCTGCAAATAATAAGACAAGGTAAATAAGACAAAATGAAAACCTACAGAATAGGAAAAGATCTTCACCAACCCTACATCTGACAGAGGGCTGATCTCCAAAATATATAAAGAACCCCAGAAACGACGTCAAAATACCAAACAATCCAAATAAAAAGCAGGCTACAGATCTAAACAGAGAATTCTCAACAGAAGAATCTCAAATGATCAGAGTATATTTTAGGAACTGCTCAACATCTTTAATCATCAGGGAAATGCAAATCAAAATGAGTCTGAGATACCATCTTATACCTGTCAGAATGGCTAAGATCAAGAACACTGAGTTTATGTTGGAGAGGATATGGAGCAAGGGGGAGCTCCTTCCACTGTTAGTAGGAATGCAAACTGGTACAGCCACTTTGGAAATCAGTATGGTGACTTCTCAGAAAATTGGGAATCAATCTACCTCAAGACCCAGTGATACCACTCTTGGGCACATACCCACGGAATGTTCAATCATACCACAAAAACACTTGCTCAACTATGTTCATAGCAGTATTATTCATGATAGCCAGAACCTGGGAACAACCTAGATGCCCCTCAACTGAAGAATGGATAAAGAAAATGCCCCCCCCCCCACGGATTAACTGTGAAAATGGTGACATCATGAAATTTGAATGGAACTAGAAAATGTCATTGTGAGGGAGGAAACCCCAACTCAGAAAGACAAACATGGTATGTACTCACTCATAAGTGAATAATAGATATCAAGTAAAGGATAAACAGACTACAACCCACAGCTCCAGAGAAGCTAGCTAACAAGGAGGACTCTAAGAGGGATACATGGATAACCCTGGGAAGGGGAAATAGATGAAATCTCCAGAGTAAACTGGGGTAAAGTAGGGCCATTAGAGGCAAGGGGATGCTGGGTAAGAAAATGTGGGAACTGGATGGTTGAGCTGGGAGAGGGACAAAGTGGGAGAACAATGAAAGAGATATCTTGATAGAGGGAGACATTGTTAGTTTAGGGAGAAACCTGGGGCTAGGGAAATTCCCAGGAATCCACAAGGATGACCCTAGATTAGACTAGCAATAGCGGAGAGGTTGTGTGAACTGGCTTACTCCAGTAATCAGATTGGTGAATACTCTTAACTGTCATCATAAAGCTTCCATCCAGTAATTGCTGGAAGCAGATACAGAGATCCACAGCAAAGCACCAGGCTGAGTGCTGGGTGTCCCATCAAAGAGAGGGAAGAAGAAATATATGAGCAAGGGGTGTCAAGATCATGGTGGGGAAATCTACAGAGAAAACTGAACCAAGCTTGTGGGGAACTCACAAAATTTAGACTGATAGCTATGGAGCCTGCATGGGATGAGACTATTCTCTCTGCATATGGGAGACAGTTGTATAGCTTTATCTATTTGAGGGGCCCCTGCCAGTAGGTTCTGGATCTAACCCTGATGCATAAGCTGGCTTTTTAGAGGCCATTACCTATCCTGGGACACTTTGCTTAGCCTTGATGCAGGGGGCAAGGGGCTTGGTCCTGCATCAACTGAATGTATCAGGCTTTGCTGACTCAGCAGGGGAGGCCTTACCCTTTTGCAGGATGGGATGAAGGGTAGGAGTGGGGGAAGGCTGGGGGGGGGGGGCGGGAGGAGGGATTAGAAGGATAACTGTGGTTGGTATGGAAAATGAATAAAAATTTTCTTAAATAAAATGTCTGGATTTTTTTGTTTATTCTTGTGCTTGTGTATGTTTACAGTTGAAGACATGGCTGAAGAAGTTGACTTGCACAGGCACACAAAAATGACATCGATGTAGGAAGGGGAATATTTGGGAAGAAAAAGGTGTTATAAAGTGGGGAAGAAGATAATGGCACTGAATTTGATAGTAGTACATTGTACACATACAAGAAGTTTTTAAAAACTAATATTAATAAAATAATTTGTTTCTCAAATGGAGTAGAAAGAGAAACTAGCAGAAGGAAATATTTAAGTAGATACCTGGGTTCACAATATATACATGTTTTTATGTTAAATGTTTATTTTCTGTAGATCTGATACATATCTATAACATTTGGATGACTTGTTTAAATAGAGACTGTCAGTGATCAACCTCTAAATTTAGTAATGAATAAGCGTGGAGAAAGGCTAAAGCTATTATATTTTTTATATTTGCTTTGGAGATACTTATGAGTGCTGCTAAAGTGTCTGCTGGTCCCTCCTATATTTTAATTCACTCAATATTTCCATCAGATTCATCAACAACATGAAGGGTATAAACCAAACAGATGTCCTACAATTCTTTCTTGTGGGACTCAGTGATGATCCAGCTGTGCTACCACTCATATTCAGTCTTTTTCTCTGCATGTATCTGGTCACCATCCTTGGAAACCTACTCATCATCATGGTTGTGAGTTCTGACTCCCACCTCCATACTCCCATGTATTTTTTTCTCTCTAATCTTTCATTTGTTGACATGTGTTTAAGTTCAACTACCATCCCGAAGGTTCTGGTGAACATGCAGGTACAGGATCAGAGCATAACTTACACAGGCTGCCTCACTCAAGTCTGCTTTATTTTGGAATTTGCTTCATTCGAAAACTGTCTCCTTGCTGTGATGTCCTATGATCGATATGTGGCCATTTGTCATCCTCTGAGATACACAGTTATCATGAATCCCAGCTTCTGTGGTTGGCTAATTATATTGTCCCTGGTAATTAGCCTTGAAAACACTCTTCTACTTGGTCTGACATTATTGAGGTTGTCCTTCTGCATAGATGTGCAAAACCCACTACTCTACTGTGAACTTGCTCAGGTCATCAAACTTGCCTGTTCAGATACCCTTATCAATAACATTCTGATATATCTTTCAACATTCATATTTGGTGGTGTTCCAATCTCTGGAATAATTTTCTCTTATACCAAAATTGTCTCTTCAGTTATGAGAATATCTTCAGTGAAAGGGAGGTACAAAGCTTTTTCTACCTGTGTCTCTCATCTGTTAGTTTTGTCCTTGTTTTATGGTACAGCTCTGGGGGTTTACATTTGCTCTGCTCTGACTATTTCAACAAGAAGTACTGCAGTGGTTTCACTGATGTACACTGTGGTCCCTCAAATGATAAACCCCTTTATCTACAGTCTTAGGAATAGGGACATAATGGAAGCCCTGAGGAAATTTCATCAGTAACATTCTTTTCAAACACATCGTTGGCTTTGGACTTCATTATTTAGAATAAGTAACACTGATAGCATTCCTTGTGAGTCAGAATGCATATCTCTTCCTCCACTATATCATTGTAAACTATGAGATGAAATAGAATAAATTCATATTTCTTCTTATCTTTGTTTTCTGACTATGGCACTCTATCTATATCTCAGATGTTTGACACATTCCTTTCCCTTTCAAATACAATTTGTTTTCTCACTGTATATAAATAGAGACTGAGATAGGGGCTTTAGTTTTAGTGAGTTGTACCACTGATATATATATGTAATTAATTAAAAATTACACTTATAAGCATTTATGAGTTACAGTATGGTATATATATATATATACTCTTTAAAGTGGGACATATGCATATGTATATCAAAATAAATGTATTATTTAGTATTAAGTTTTAGTCAGTTATTTTAGTGACTTTCAATCAATACACTTTCATTCACCTCAAATGAGGAAGGCAAAAGCAGATTTTGACAAGTACACTTGCAAACATTAATGAGTGTATTAGGATCATTAGGGCTGGACTTAATCAAGAGCATTTCTATAACCAAAGTCTAAGTCCCTTATTCCACCAAGCTCCTTTCTTATGTGATTCTAATTCTACAGAAAAATTCATTGATACTTTGGTTCCAAATGCTTTTAAAACACTATAGATAATTGCAGACTCAGCAAGCACAAGGTGCACACACAGACAATGACATGAGCATTTTATGCTCATGTTTACTTCAATCATGGTATTATTTAGGGCTTCTGCTGCTCTTTGCAAACATTGCAGTCATGGGAATGTTGGACTATTTGTCTACCTTCTGATTTATATGAAAGCTTAGTGGCATCTTGCTGCAAGGTAGAATTTTCTCTGGTAAATTCAGAGGATTATTTTCACCACACTCCATCTTGCTTAGTGCCTGTTGCTTTTCTTCAAGATACTAATTTGTATCATTCCCTGAGTCTTAGAAGGGATATTATCTTATTATCACCTCCTGTAAAGAACTTAATATTGAACTATTATTATATAGCAATAGTACAGGTCACAGTAAGAATGTTTATAATTAGAGTAGTGCAAACACTCATGAAGAGTATGTGACTCTAATTAATAAGTAGAAGGTCATCCAATGAGTAAATCATCATAAAAGTCTAGATGATCTATATCATGAATGTCTATCTATCTAACTCTGATAAAGTGTCTATATTGTTTATCAATTCTCTGGGAAAACAAAACAAAAACTACAGTTCCTTAGTTCAGGAAAGGGCCTAGGCACATATATTGGCAGCAGTCAATATTTATAAAACCATTTTCTTTTGTAATACATATTTCTTTACTTGTGGTGTATTTTAATACAGCTAGATCATACAAGCATAGGTGCAATTTAATGAGTTATCTGCAAATCTGGCCACAACCTTGAAATGAATAAAAGGATGCACAATTATTTGTTTCAAGCACCAGCAAAAGAAGGAACTGCTCATAATATACAAGCTCCTTGGGGAAAGGAGACTTTTATTACTGTCAGGGTTTCAGACTGGATACCTTAGATATGGCAACGTCAGAAATATCACCTATTGTGCAATGCAGGCATGCATATTGGATTTCATATACACACATATATATATATATATATATGTGAAATGCAGACAGTCAGAATTATATGAAAAAATCTAAAAATAAGATGAAAACTTTGAAAAGTTTAGTATACATTCAAGAGACCAACCCTAAGAATCTACGGAATTCAAACTATAAAGCAAATAAAAGCCAGAAAAGATGATGCTAAGTTGTCACATATGACAATGTAGACAGCAAATAACACCTAGTCAGAAGAGACAAAGAGGGTCATTATAAATCAATAAGGATAATAATATATCAAAACATGATAAATATTTTCAGTGTTCATTTACTGAATCTTGGGGCTCCAAATTTTATAAAACAAACACTATTATATATAAAACACACCACATAGGCACTGGGAGAATACTAGTAGAAACTAAGTACACATTCTCACATATCTAGAATATACTTCACCAAAAAAATCAGGAAAGAAACTTTAGAAATAAATTATACAGAAATCAAATGAATTTAAATATTCACATAATTGAAGATTTTTGTGAGTAGGGCATGGGAATTTTCTTAAAGTTGACCTCATTATTGTCAACAAAATAAGAATTAATAAATAAATCAATTAAGTAATTCCTTGCATCTTATAAAAATGACATTATATGGAACAGTAATAATTAAAGGAAAAAAACTATCAACTTCAGAGTGGTAAACATGGGAGGTTTTCAAAGAAGAGCAGCTGAAAGTGAAATAAATTATAGGGAAGAAAGTAGTTTGATTATATATCAAACAACATAGCTATATAAAATGAAAAATAAATAAGTCAATAACAAGGGAAAAGTTTGAAACCAAATAAATACTTGGAGAATGTTAATATACATGTTAAATTTAAGGATCACTGAAGAAATCAGTGGATTTGGATGAGAGGGGAGATGGAACAAGTTTCAGAGGAGTTGGAGGAAGAAAAATTATAATCAAAATATATTATATAGAAAAAATATATTTTCAATAAAAGAAAAGAAAGAATGAAATAAGAGTAAGAGCAGAGCTTACAAGAACTTCAGTAACACAGGTAAGGAATGCTAACATATAATTTTATTTATTTAGTTGCTACCATTGGGAAATAAAGAAGCAAGAGCAACAAATGCTCTAAGTCTTTGAATTTCTACTATATCTGTTTTAATGTTTCCAATTCGTCTATGTTTCTATTTAAAAAATGAAAATTGTAAACCAATATCTCTGATGAAAATAGATGAATTATTCTCAAAGAAATACTTTTAAATCAAATTCAAGGATACGTAAAAAAGATCTACTATGATCAAGTCACCTTCATCCTAGGAATGCAGGAATAGCTAGACATACATAAAAATGGTAATCCACCACAAGAGCAGAATCAAGGATAGAAACCACATTAACATCAAATTAGATATAAAAAAGATTTTTTGACAAAATCCAACATCCTTTCATCATAAAGTCTCAGAAAATATATTGATAACAAGGACACATTTAAACATAATAAAAGCAATAAACCACCAGCTTTCAGGTAATATCATGCTAAATAGAGAAAATCCAAAGCATTTCCTGTTTAATATAGTGTTTGAAGTCTTAATTAGAGCAATAAAATCAAAGAAAGAAATAAACAGATGCAACTAGGAAAGGAATTATCCTTATCCGCTGGTTATAAGAGTTTTCCTCAAAAAAAAAACCCCAAAGCTGATAAATATATTTAGCAAATTAGCCGGCTTCAAAATTAATACACAAAAATCAGTGCACTTCATGTGTACAAATGACAAACATACCAAGAAAGAAATCAGGAAGCAATGCAGTTCAAAAGAGCACCCAAAATCTTGGAATAAATCTAACCAAGGAAGTTAAATTCTTACATAATAAAATTTTAAGATATTGAACAAAGATATTGAAGAAGATAACAAAAGATAGAAAGTTGCTCATGGATTGGTAGGAATAATACTGGGGAAAAGCTATTACAAATTCAATGCAATCACCATCAATATTCCATTGGAATTTTTCACAGAAAATATTTTTTTAAAAAATTAGACATGGGAACCACACTCACAAAAAAAAAAAAGAAGAAAAGAAAAAAAAAGAAAGGGGGAAAAAAAAACTTGGGTAGCCAAAGTATCCTGAACAATGCAAGAACTGCTAAAATAGCACCTTTCCTGATTTTAAGTAATACCGTAGATCTATACTTAAAATTATGGTACTGATGTAAGCACAAGCACAATTCTCAAAGGAATATAAATGAGGACACATATAACCCACATACCTACACCCCCTGAGTTTTGACAAAGAGGCCGAAATTACCCCCTGGAGAAAAGACGGCATCTTCAACAGCTGGTGGTTTTCAAACTGAAGACCTGCATGTAGAACAAAGAGGAGGAATATGGGTATGGAGAGAAAATACTGGACAAAGTAAGACATGATTCAACAGGATAAATGCCAAATCTTCCAGAAACATCTCTAATATCTGAGACTTTAATTTCAAGGGTGTAGTTGTCTTTGTCCCTTATGATCCCTTATTTTTCATGACTTTAAAGCAAGAAACAAATGAATGTCATTGGCAATTTAAACTATCAGCTCAGAATACTCTCACCTTCCAAACCACATGATCAGCAGCTTTTTACTGTAGTCATTTTCTAAAACCAGGGAAGTCCTTATGCCCTTTTTTTTTTTTACAAGGTAGAAACTTAGCTTCATATGGTCTTGAATTTTGGGCTCCATTTACATTATTCCAGCACTTAGCTCAAGGCTTTTAATTAATTGTATCTTAATCATAATAGCCAATATAAAATAAACTACAGCATTAACTTGCTCAGCTATAGGTAAAGAGCAACATTTTTCACTGATTGTAGGAGTGGTAACTTGTGTAACTGCTGTGGAAATTAATGTGGAGTTTCCCCATAAATCTGAGAATAATAGTCTAACTATAATATTCTTTTGCATATACCCAATGGACATTATATTTTATTATGGAGTTAATTGCACGTCTTTGTTCATTGTTGCTCTACTCACAATAATCAGTAAGTAGAAACTGCCTAGATGAACGATGACTGATAACCAGATAACAAAAATGTGGCATATTTACTCAATCAATTATTTAAATGCTAAAAACTTAAATTATGAAATTCACTGGCATGGAACTAGGAGTAACCATCCCGAGTGAGGTAGCACAGACCCAGAAAACAAAACTAAACAAACAAACAAAAACCACGGCCTGCAGTTCTTATAAATGAATGTTAACTTTTTAAATCTTTAGGTCTGTGTATAACATTTTGAAGACCAAAGTAAGTCAGGAACCATTAAGGAACAGTGACAGAGGAAGGGATATTTCAAGGAAGTGGGAATATACCGCAGTAACATAAGAGGGAGAAGGAATAATGGAACAGGAAGAATGAAATGGGGTGAGGATGAGAGAGGAATAGTGAGCAAGGTCGATGAGGGAACACTGGCAGGGACAAATGACAATAAAGGCTTATTGAAAAATCCATACAGAAACCCACTTTAGAACCTTATATATTCACATAAGCATACACATTGAGTTAACCTACAGCAGGATGGGAGATAATATCTAGATTCCAAATGGCACCGGACATCACAATTATTATGGTGGCTGATAGTCATGCACACAAACAAAATGGGTCCTGTAGACCTACCTGGAGTTCAAGGTTGGATTCTATAGTCAGTGTTTATGATGTACAGCAATGTACAACAAAAATAGTTTATAATTTTAAGTATAAAGCAGATTTTCAAAGTATATTTCTGGAGAGCAGGCTGGCGCAGAGCACAATAGCTCTTTTAGCCAAGGCTAACTGTGTGAGCTTAATCCCTAGGACTCACATGTTGGAAGAAAAGAACAGACTCTTGCAAGTTTTTCTCTGACTTCCATGTGTGTCATAGCATGAACATGCCTCCTTCACAAATAAATTGAAATAATGTGTAGTAAAATACCATTTAACAACATTCACTAATAATTCAGTGAAGTGAAGTTTCATATTTTTCTAATATCTTTGATAACATACAATATTGCTATTTATAACCATATATAAAAGTCATATCTTCAATGATAAACTAAAATTAGCTTTCCTAGTATTATCAATTACATAACATAGTAATACCTTTGTACATAATTTTAAGGAAAAATGTAATTTGTTAGATAAATAATATGTGACATGCATGTATGGTAAGTGTCTTAGTAAGGGTTTCTATTGCTGTGAAGAGACATCATGACCTCTGCAACTCTTATATAGAAAAACATTGAATTTAGGCTGAGTTTACAGTTCAGAGGTTTAGTGCATTATCTTTATGCTGGGAAGCTTGACATCATGCCCGCAGACATGTTGCTGGAGAAGCAGTCAAGAGAACTATACTGGGGATTGGCAGGTAGCAGGAAGAGTGAGCCACTGGGCCTGGCTAGAGCTTCTGAAACCTCAAAGCCCACCTCTAGTGATACATCCTCCAACAAGACCACACCTACTCCAACAATGCAACAAATCCTAATTCTTTCAAATAGTGCCACTTCCTATGAGCTTATGGGGGCCATTTTCATTCAAACCCTCACAATCAGTAAAGGATTGAGCACAAAGAATAAAAGAAAAAAGAATGATGAAAATCCTCCTGAGGAGTCATTACAACAGTGGTAATGAACTCACTTCTACACTTTTTTGTCTTTAAGGGTATGTATACCAGGAATCAGAATTGTATCATAGATGTTTTTCTTGTGGGCTGCAAGAATATATTATAGAGTTTCAGCTGGGTATTAAAGCTATACTTTGACCAGCCAAGAGTCTGTTTAAAGGCAAGCCATTTATCATGGAATATTTGCTGTTATGCAGTTTTTAATATTTCAGCTGTCTTCTGCTATGAAATTCTTGTGTGCTCAAATATTCCCAGACCATTTGGCAAACAGTTCAGCTCCTCAGACCTGCTGAACTTCTAGGTAACTAACTTCCTCCCTTGAGGAGCCTAGGAGACAAGTAGGCTGTGGATGCATAGCTTTGCTTCTTGTGCAAATGAAGCTCACACCATCCCTAGCCTTCAAGCCTAGTGGCTTTGCAGAGCAATTGACTGAAGACAATAGGGCTTTTTGCATAACCAGGTGCATTGAGAACTGGAGCAGAATTCCAGAGACACTGAACCACATGGCCAGAGAGAGGAGAGGAAGAGTGAAGGGTAAGGTAGGAACAGCTGACACAGAACTACATGGCCAGAGAGAAGAGAGGAAGACAGAGGTTGATTAGAGGGTAAAGCAGATCTCTTGTAGAGTTTATCAGAGGCAGGAGTAAGGCTCCAGGGAGGATATAGATGGAGGAAAAAGGAATGGAGGACAAGGAAGATCAGGTCAAAAACATAAGAACTTACTTAAACTTTGAGGACAGGATAACTGGGCACAGAGTAGCTGAATGTTAGGACAGGGCTGAAACTGTGTAGATAGAATTGGCTTAGAAGAGTAAACTGAATGGACTAAAGAACTCAATGTGCTTAGATTGATTTGATATCCCTCAGATTAGTATTGTTAGCCACTTATACCATCTGTTCTGGACCCTGATAGAAATCTTTTCAAGGCAGGCAAATTCTTGAGGGGAATTTGTTGTGTTGTAATGAGGGCTTTTAGATATTATGATGCAAAGATAGAAAAAGTAAGTCTGGGAACACCTTATTCAGGTCTATCATTCAGGATGGAACACCCATTCCTCTTCTTAGAGAACATCCTTCTTGAGTAGAGAACAATTGATCATTATATTTATATTTCATAGGGGTACATTTTCATCTTCAATAATAAGATAAATTATTCAGTTATTAGTAATGAAAATAATCTAGTCACATATCCAATGTTTTAGTTAGCTATGATTCACATATCTAACTCATCCATGGTTCAGTTCATGATATTTCCTACATGTTTTGTCATAAATATTGGCTAAAAGACTTCTACTGGAGGGATTGTGACTCCAACCCATCCACATAAACTCTGACCTATCATTTGCCCTGCCTACAAGATATGCTAAAACAAAGTTGGCACAGAAATTATGGGAGTAATCAACCAATGACTGCTCCAGCTTGAGACCCACACTGTGAGAGGGAGTCTACCCCAGGCAAAGCCTGGAGGGCCAGAACAGCCCAGAGACCTAAGACAGAAACAAACACAACTGGCAAAAAAGAAAAAAAAAAGTTCAATGAAATGGTTTCTGGTGATATTCTGCTGTACTCATAGATAGTTGCCTAGCACAACTGCCATCAGAGAGGCTTTGTTGCACCTGTGTCTTGAATCCCCCAGAGACCACCAAGGAGCCAGTTTCTGATGCAAGCACATAAGGGTCTTTTTATTTTCAGGTTCGAACCTGGACCACCCTATGTTCTGATACAGCTGTTAGAATGGCTACGATCAAAAACACCAATGACAACCAATGTTGGAGAGGATGTGGAGCAAAGGGAACACTCCTCCACTGTTGGTGGGAATGTAAACTTGTACAACCACTGTGGAAATCAGTATGGCGGTTTCTCCGAAAATTAGGAATCAAACTACCTCAAGACCCAGCCATCCCACTCTTGGGCATATACCCAAGGAATGCTGATTCATACCATAAAGATACATGCTCAGCTATGTTCATAGCAGCACTATTTGTAATAGCCAGAACCTGGAAACAACCTAGATGCCCATCAACGGAAGAATGGATGAAAAAAATGTGGTACATATACACAATGGAGTACTACTCAGCAGAGAAAAACAATGAAAGCATGAAATTTGCAGGCAAATGGATGGAACTAGAAAAAATCATCCTGAGTGAGGTAACCCAAACCCAGAAAGACAGTTATGGTATGTACTCACTCATTGGTGGATTCTAGATATAAAATAAAGAACAATCAGACCACAACCCATAGAACCATAGAGGCTATATATATAGCATGGAGGTCCCTAGGATGACTGTGGCATATAATAAATTTCAGTTTTACTCAATTATTAAAAAAAAAAAAGCCAAACGAATGGAAACACATGAACTATGAACCAAAGGCTGAGGGGCCCCCAGCTGGATCAGGCCCTTTGAATAGGTGAGACAGTTGATTGGCTTGATCAGTTTGGGAGGCAACTAGGCAGTGGGACCAAGTCCTGTGCTCATTGCATGAGTTGGCTGTTTGAAACCTGGAACTTATGCAGGGACACTTGGCTCAGTCTGGGAGGAAGGGACTGGACCTCCCTGGACTGAGTCTACCAAGTTGATCACAGTCCTCGGGGGAGGACTTGTCCTGGAGGAGGCGGGAATGGAGGGTGGGCTGGGGGTAAGGGGAGGCGGTGGGGGGGGGGAAGAATAGGGGAACCCATGGCTGATATGTAGAACTGAATGGTATTGTAAAATAATATATATATATTAAAAAAAAGAATAAATGTAAAAAAAAAATACAAAAAAAAAAAAAAAAGGAGGGAAATGCTGCAGTGGCCAGGGGCTCAGGAGTAGGAGGGTTTTTAAAACTCAGGAATCCCTTAAAACATTAAACTGGAAGCTATAATATATACACAGAGGAACCATGTAGACCCTGTGCATGCTGTTTCAGTCATTGTTAGTTCTCCTGTGCTTTGATAATGTTTCACTAGAGAGCTTTGTTTTTTTGGTGTCCTCTATCTCCACTGGCTCTTAAAGTTTTTCCACTTCCTCTTCCACAGGGATATCAGAGCCTGAGGGGAGGGATTTTATGTTGGCATTCTCTTTAGGGCTGATTGTTTCATGGTCTCTCTGTATAATGTCTGGCTGAGGGCTTCTGTATTTGATCTTCTGAAGCTTGAAGTCCTGTGACAATGGCTGAGCAAGGTATTGATCTATGAGTACAGCAGAATGTCAATACTAGTAATTTTATTTCTATATATTTTTTAAGATCAGTATCATTTCCTTATCCTAGGTTCATGGGTTATCTATTCACAAGTTATTGGTCACCTAAGCAGTGTTAAGTAGGAGTTTCATCAAGAGGAGTATGCCTTAAGTCAAATTCAGATATTGATTGGTTGCTCCAACAAGTTTTGTGCCATATTGTACTAGCATATCTTGTTATCAGAACACCATTGTTGATCTAAGAGTTTGTGGGTAGGTTGATGTTCATGTTTCTCTTTGGTAGCATGCAGTGTTTTATCTTCTACTAAAGACACTAGAACTTAGTTTTCATATTTCTTTTTAAGCAACAGCTTGACTTCTTTATTTTCAGTGAGTTCTGTCGATCTTGTCTTCAGCAATAGGGCCTTGCCACAAGTTTCTGGATTATTTGGGGATTCCAAGGGCACCCCTTAGCCAACATTAATATGGTGATATTTTATTTGTACTAAAATGTTATTTGTATGTTAATAAATAAAGTTGCCAAGGGGTCAATGCTATTAGCAAACCATAGGAAAGCTGGGCATTGGTGGTGAACGCCTTTAATCCCAGCACTTGGTAGGCAGAGCTAGGTAGATCTCTGTGTGTTCAAGGATACAGCCAACATTGGAGACACATGCCTTTAATCTCAATACCAACCATAGAAGACCTGGAGGTCTATACAGACAGGCAGTGACGAGGCGGTCATGTGGTTGGGTTTACAACCCATGAGAAGGCACAACAAAAAGTCTTTATAAAGACAAACACACAGGAAGTAGCTCTCTTTTGGAGAGGTAGGACCACCGGGAGAGGAAGGGTAAGGTTTTTAGCTCTTAGCTCTGACCTCTTGGCTTTCTTCTTTGCATTGGTTCTGTGTTTCTTATTTAATAAGACAGTTGGTTACATCTACAAACATTAGATTAGATGTGACCCAATCCTGAACTGGAAGCTTCATTTGGTGACAAGAGATGGCCAGTTGGGACTCTGTCTCTCCTATTATTTAGCAAATTCATTTAGCTCAATCTTAGGTCCAAAGGAAAGTCCACTTCCCAAAACTCTAAAACACAGTTTGAACACTGAGAAATGAGCTCTGTCTGGACAGTAGGAGGATTTCTGGTCCTTAGATAAAATTCAGCATTCCTCAGGAACTTGTTAAATTTGTTCCATCTGCCAAAAGGAGTCACAGCCTTTAACTCTAGAAGAAGGGACATATGACTATCTGTGGCATTTATCACCATCAGTATCAGTACCCAGATGGCAGCTCACAACTATGTATAACTCCAGTTTCAAGGTATCTGACACAACTATTTATGCAGGCAATACACAAATGCACATAAAATAAATATAAATATAAAAAAGAGAGCATGCTATGTGAATTCACTACCATCTTGATTAAAGTGACCATATGGTATAAACAAACACATCACCCAGAAAACTTCTTAGCCTTCCTATATCTTCTGCTTATAACTGTATCTCCCTTTCAGACTAAGGAGCCAACATCAAGTCTGAAAGACATTTTGGATTAAGATGGAATTTTGTATGACGATTTTTTTTTTCCTGAGAGGAATACTAACAGATGAAGACAAAGGCATTAACAAGGTTTATGAAAAATAGGACTTAAAAACAACATATGTTTGATGAATAAGGTATATTAATAAGGTATATTTGATTAAGGTTTATCAATTCCTAAGGCTATAAAAGTCTACTCAGGTTAACAGAAACTGACTACCACTATGTCTACCACTTACATGTTTATTTATTGTGTTTAATACCAGGCCTTTACAAAATTTTAGGTAATCAACAACATTTTATGAATAAAATATGTTTGATAAATAGAGTTTATAAATTCCTAAGGTCTGTTTAGGCTAGTAGAAACTGACCTGGGGATGTATGTATGACCTCTTTATCTTTGCTAAATTTTAAGTGTTAGCAATTTGGAAAAATTGGGTCATGCCTAAAACTGTGACACTTTGAAGAGATGAGGAAAATACGTTTCACAGTCTCTCTGTGGACTATATTTAAGATTTAGAATTTTATTTTAATGCTAAAAGATCTTTAACTCAAATTTTTAGTGATTAAACTTAACAGGAAGAAAACTGTAAAATCCTAATCTTATAAAAGCTACTAACTTGTAAACTGTTACAAGTAATAAAGACATGCAAGTTAAACCAGATTGTGGTGGCACAGTCCTTTAAACCTAGCATTCTGGATGCAGAGGCAGGTAGATCTTTTGAGTTTGAAGTCTACAGCATGAGACAGAACAGCCAAGGCTACATAGTGAAATCCTGTCTCAAACCAAATAAGATAGAGAAAGAAAGACATGCAATTTAACAATCAGTCACCTTTTATATGATCAAATTATTTAGTGTGCTCAAGCTCAAATGTAATCCATTTACTGAAATAAAATTTAGCCTTCCATGTAGGTTGTCAAGTTTAAGCATGAAGCAAGTAACTAAAAATAAGCAAAGTTAGTTTAAAATCAGGTACACTCAGTAGATTAGGTGATGGCTCTCAAATCCCTCTGAGAGATTTGCTGAATATGGCATTTAAGGTGGTAAGTGTAAAATGCTTCCCCTGATAGACAGCAACAGCTTCTGGGAGCAGCAGCTGAGAGCATCTCTAAGGATAGGCAGCAATGGACTCCACCTGGAGCTTACTTTAATTTTAGTAACATTAACCACCCCATGCTTTGCTCATCCTCAGGGCCCTGCCCAAACCTTGGACACTGTTGGTACATTGTCAGGCAATGTACAAGTTGTGCCCAGGCAACCACTGGGTCACCACCATCTAAGATACCTGTGGAAGCTAGGACCTTATGTAAGGTTCCTGGAGAACACTGAAAATTTGACTTCATTAAAGGAAAACTGGGCCACAGTGAGTGTAAGTACCTCCTTGTAGGTGTAGATACTTCCTTGGTTTGGATAGAGGCTTATCTCACCATATAGAAACAGTGTATGTTGCAGAGGTTACTGTAAAGCTGTTACATGAATTAGTTGCCTGATTTGGCATTATATTAGTAATAGGGTCTGAAAATGGCATGTTTTTCATAACACAAATCTCTCTATTACTGGTTTTAGGAATAATATGAAAAATATACTCTGCTTATAGTCCTAAGAGACTAGGAAAGATAGAAAGATTATCAAAATCCTGAAGAAAACCCTAACCAAATTTACAATAGAGATGTATGGAGTTTGGATGAGCCTTCTTCCCTTAGACTTCCTACAGGCATGATGTATTTTTTATTCTTGGAGATTTTTCTCCTTGACTTTCTTTTTCCACAGAATTCCTCCCCTCCTACCTGGACTACAAGATGTATGTTCTGCTGAAACTTCTTACCATTTCCTTCTCCAATCCCTTCAGACCATGCAACACATTCTACAGCATGTCCACAAAACTGTGGAAGAAACCAAGCTAAGAGACTCAGACCTGACTCCTTACCCCTACAAGGGCAGGGATGCTGCCTGGGTTAAGAGACATCATCCAAAGAAACTTGAGCCTTGCTGGAAGGGGCCATATCCTGTGGTCCTCACCACACCCACCACAGTTAAGTCTGCTAGGATCACTTCCTGGATTCATCACACCCACTTCAAGCAGGCAACAAACATTCCTGACAGGTAGACCATCGCTTGTTCAGAGGATCCTTTAAAGGTTAATATGCCTGGTTCCCAGAGGTGGATCCTGGTCCACAATTTCTATACAAAACATGAAAATGCCTGAATATCAGCAAGCATGGCTCCCTTTCTATTATGTCCTCTGCCTTAACTATCCAGTTCTAGGACAAAAAATTAGAAATAAAACCTACTAAACTAGGGGGCATTTACATTATAATATCTGGGTAAAATTAGCTCATATTGTAAATACTACTGATTTCTATCTAAAAAAATTTAAATGCTAAAAAATAAGCTCTTTTCTTGTTCCTGATTTATGTCTGTCCAGGACATTGCTAACATAACTCTTTTTAACCCCTCAACAGACATCCCTAGCCCTATCAGTTATAAAGATTCTTACAATTGAGGAAAGGTTTCTTATGACAAAGCACTAGATGCTGTAGAACTCCATATTCCTTATGTTATAGTACATACAAATCACACATGTGCTAATGTATATTTGCACCCAGAAATGCTTACACATCTCCATGGTACAAATAAATTGTTCACACATTGAATTCATTTTCTACAGAACAGCCCATATTCTTTTATGTGAAGGATGATAGTGAATAATTCACTTAAAATTCACTTGTCTCATAATATCCTTTGTTGTTTAAGCAGACTTCTTATTTTCTCAAAAATCCAGGAAATCTAAGGCCCTATAAGACACATGTATTGAGGGCCGACCTAACCCAAACCCTGACTGGAGACTCTGATAATGTAGCCCTTCTCTTTGAAGCCCAGGATGAGGCCATCACACTCTGTGTACTAGGTCTTCCCCAGTCTGTCTAAATACACTGATGAGCAGTATAGCCCAATGGCCTGTAAAATAGCTAATGGCTTCAATTATACTTCCATGTCTATTTCCTTATTAAAGAATAGAAAAATATTGACAAGTTACTATAAAACAAAGCCACTATTAATTACCCTGGGTAAAGCAGGTTTTTTCTCTTTTCTTGAATCTGTCTTGCTGTTTAATTCATCCTAATGATCCTTTGTGTATATCAGTGTCTACTTATTTTTATTCTCCTCCCCTTTCCAATTAGAAGAAAAAGACATTACATATATCGAGGGTCCAAAAATTAAATTCCTAAGACTATGAGATGACAATTAGACTCATTCTTCTAGAGCTAGTAGGGAATGAGTGGGCTACTGAAGTATAGAATGCTATCTTGTGAAAGTATACTTAAGAATACTTTAAAATGCCAAAACTATCTTGGGTAAACTGGTCTCTGATCATGTAGACCAGCCATAAATTCTTGTACAATCTGTCCAAGATTATGAGAACTGCCTGACCACTGAATGCTATATCTGAACTTCTGTAAACAGTGCTTTCTTGCTGAAGATTTCAACAGCTGCCTTTATTATGTCATGATTGTGTTTCTTGTCTTTAAACCTCAAACAAATTGGAAGCCACAGCTGTTTCCCACTACTCTGCTTGAGACAGCCCTGTCAGTGGTGAATATAGGCTCCATGTGATTTGACTTATTCAGACTTTTTAGGTGTTTTTTTTCTTTTTTTTTTTGGTTGTTCGAGACAGTGTTTTACTGTGTAGTTTTGGTGCCTGTCCTGGATCTCACTCTGTACACCAGGCTGTCCTCAAACTCACAGAGATCTGCCTGGCTCTGCCCTCTCAAGTGCTGGGATTAAAGGTGTGTGCCACTGCCACCCAGCAGGTGTTTTGTTCTTCAAGTACTCCATAACCATGCATATTTACCTTGCAGACAGGATTCTCATTGAAAAATATAAAATCACAAAACAGGATTCAATATAAAAATAAACTGAAGCTATCATGCTGCTATTAGTCACTAAAATAAAGTAAGAGTTATAAGCAAAACTTAAAGAACTTGGTTTTCAGTCATCAAACACCTGCTTCAAAAGAAGTGTTGACTTGGACAGTTGCTCCCACCTATTAATTTATTTTTTTATATTTTAACCAAAACTATTATTTTACTTTTTGATCACTTTGTAATTGTGTTAAAATCTGATTTCAAGATAGAGAATTACAACTTCAATTTATAGTTTCCTAATGTGAGTGAAAACTTAATCTGAAATTATTTTGATTGGTTTGCAAGTATCAACCTTTGTAAAACTCTTAGAGTACACTTTTGAACAAAGATTAGTATATTTCTCAATCCTCAACAGAGAAGCTTTTTATTTTGTGAATAGCAAGTAGTATCAGACCTAAAAGCTGGCAATGAGCAGAAAAAAAAAGTTTTTTGTGTGCTTGGTTCTAAATGAGACATTTATATCATACCCCTTCCTCCCAAGTCTCAAAGATTAACCCAGAAAGGGGCATAGAATGAGTATAAGAGTCAGAAATAGTTGATGTCTTCAGGGACATAGTATTTTATGGATGCGACAGTACTGTTGAAAGCATGAACTCACAGCTGCTGGGATTGCAGGCACAAAACTTGTAAACCAGCCAAATTCCTAGCACACACATTTAATCTTATCCCTAGATGAGAATCTATTGACAAATGATGTTTGCAGGCAGGGAGATTACGTTTTCTTCAGGGATGTGGTCCCTTAGAACAATCTGTACTCAAGTAGATGGTCTTATGCACATGTACATGCAGGAAACACTGAGTGTACTCATTTGAATTTTTTTTTTAATAAAAGGACAGCATATGCATTTGGGAGTGAAGAGTGGTAGTGGCAATTAGGGGGGTAGTTTGGGGAAAAGTATTTTACCAAAACGTATTAAATGTATTTGTGAACTTTTCAAACAATAAAAATGTGGGATAACTGCAAATTGAGTTTTATGTATCTAGTATTAAACTAAAAGAATACATTATAATTTTGAGTAGAAAATACATTTTTAAATTGAAATGTGGACCATAAAACTGGTTCACATTCACTTATACCTTCTGCCAACCCTGACAACTTTAGTTTCATTCTCAGGATGCACATGGTGGAAGGGTAACGGACATCTGTAGGTTTCCTGTGACTTCCACACATGTGCCATATATGTGGATACCTCTTTCAAACACCCACACTAAGTTAGTAACCTGTAATAAAAGTGCAATTAGCATCATCTATTAGGAATTTGTCACAGACATTTTATAACTTCTCCAATACTAATATTTATTATTATATATAGGATAGATTTCAATGATAAAATACAAATCAACTTTCCTGCTATCAATAATCAATATATCTTTGTTCATAATTGTAAAGGACACTGTAACTTTTTTTAGAGGAACTGATATATATATATATATATATATATATATATATATATATATATCAGGAATAAAGTCTCACCAGCATGACTACCTAAGCATGAACTGAACAAGGACAACAATATATATGCTAATGTGGACAGGGGAAAGCTCCGAAGACTTCTACACTACACAAAGATGTAGTCAAAAGTTTTCTCTCGTCCCATCTGGCCCTATGGTCCTGTAGCCACTTAAAAATAATGATTCAGAGGCTTAATATTATTTACAAACTGTATGGTCTATGGCAGACCTCTTGCTAGCTAGCTTTTATATCTTAAATTAACTCATTCCTATTAATCTATCTTTTGCCATGTGTTCTGTGATTTACCACTCTGCTGGCATGTTGTTCTTTGGGCAGCAGGCTGGCATCTCCCCAGACTCCACCTTTCGCTTTCCTGTTTCTCTCCTTTCCCACCTGCCTTTAAGCTTCCTTGCCATAGGCCAAAGTAGTTTATTTATTAACCAATGGGAACAACATATATTCACAGCATACAGAAAGACATCCTCCATCACAAAGAACTACAGGCAATTTAGGAATGTGACAAGTAGTATAAATAGTCTTCCCCAGGTAATAGCACAGCAATTGGTTATCCAATACCAAATGGCCAGTTCTGAAAAAAATATGTATATGCATATTATTCAGACTGAGCAGATTCTTTTTAGGGATACATATATGTATATACATATATGTGTATAATATTAATTAATAAAAAACAAGGCCATGCAGTTAAAAGAGAATATAGAGAGTATAGGGAAAGGATTGGAGGCAGGAGTGGAGTGGAGTAAAACATATAATAATATGATTTCTTAATGAATTAAATAAATAATAAAATACAGATATCTGGAAAAAATTAATGTGTGGGAATCCGTTTTAAAGTTCCTAGTGGCTTTACCCAGCAAGTATGCATAGAGAAAATGATTGGACCTCTGGCCTGAGTGCAGGTGTCTGAGATGGTCTACAATTGGCTGTGCTGGGGGGAGGTCTTTTGCTCTGCCCCTTGGTGTTTCTATAAATACCTTAGGGCAGAGGCAGTCAGGGCCCATTGGAATAGGTTCCAGGCCCTCTCGAGGCTATCCTGTAATTTGTATCTATTTATCTCTACTCTAAATCCTTCTATCTAATATTTCCTGCTGCTCTCACTCAAGAAAACTCTGGGGAACTGTGGGGTTGGTGGGTAGCTACCCTGCATAAATGATGAAAATTCTCCCAAGGAGTCATTACATCAGTGATGATGAAATCACATATATGCTTTCTGTCTGTCCTCACTGGTAGGCCCTCCAGAGATCTTAATAATAGTGTCATAGCTACTCTAATGAGGAACTTTGGATATTGAACCCTTAGGGAGACAGAGAGAGTCTGTGAATATCTTATTCAATAGATCTGCCTACTTCAGGAAGAAAAATCTCTCCTTCCTCCTATAGAAGATATGGCCTGACCAGTCAATATTCACTCACTCTATCCATTTTTCACACATAGGAATATTTTTTTTTTATCTTCCAAAACTAGGTAAGTCCTTAATTGTCATTTCTCATCACATTAAGTTTAGTTAATGTTTTGATCAGGTATGATTCATATATCTAACTCATTAATGGATCAATACTTGTTATTTCTGATATGTTCTTTATAGATATAGTTACAAACAATATAAAGTTCCATTTTTTTAATGTTCAGATATGTGAGCAATGTTCCATAAGGCATTTAGCATTATGTCGCTTTGTTGATTTTCATAATTCTCATGCTGTATGTGTTCTCTGTTTAATTTTTCCAACTTCTACTGCATATAATTCTTTCCGGTAAAATTTTAGAGCCCCATAAGGGTTTATGGCTGAGAAATCCAGAAGATAATGGCAAAAGTGGTACTATGTTTTGATTTCTGTGATGAGTGCTTTTATTCTGTTTATTTCTAGTGACAAAACAGTCTCTTGGTGTTCATTGAGATATATAAAATATTGACATTAAATTGAAAAATATTGAAATAAAACATTGAAGTACAATTGAATATTTGTTTATATCCAGTGTGAATGGTATGATAGAAATGAATGATAGAAAGAGTACTGCGAATAGGCTATTTAAACAGTTACAGTCAGCTATTTTCTACTGTGCAAACACAGCACCCAAATCTCACTGCTTGAAAAATCATGTGTTCTCATTTGTACCATACTAAGTCTCTGAGTTCCATATTACATCAATTAATAAATAATGGGCTAGATACTTACATATCCCACTGTAGCTCCACAAGGACATAAGTAGAATCCTGATTGTCTTATATATGTCACATAGGAAAGTAATCTGCTGGAGTTTTTTATCCTGAGCACCAACACAATTCATACATGACTAAATGTTCTCTTGTATAAACAGTGTGATAGTGAAAAATTAGAAGTCTCAATTAGACACTATCTTTCCACATCTAAATGGAAATCCAATATTTGGTGACCATTTCTTAGAAATATCATAATTTTGTTTTCAAATTTTCTCTTTGTGTACTCTGTGGGAGACTTCTGATTGAAAAGGTGAATTTTCATTTCATTCATTTTAGCACTTAGAAAAAAATGTATGAATGACTTTATGTCTAAAAAAGGCTTTCACTGACAAGAAAAATCGGAAAGATTTTTAAAAAAAGAAGAGATATTATTTCTGCTGGTGGGAAGTTAAGCTAGGACACTCACTATGAAGTTAATTATGCAAGTTCTTCACAAATCTGAAAATAGAACTGCCATATGAAACCCACCAATTTACACAGACCAGGACATATAGCTAAGTATCTATATATCCTGTCCACAGAGTATTTTGTATTCATGTTCATTGCTGATGTATTTATAGTAGAAGTGAATAGATAAGTGGACAATGAAAATATGGCACATATTAATAATGAACTTTATTCACTGTGAAGAAAAAGGCAATTATAAAATTTGTGAATGAATAGATCATGTGAAATGAGATAACAAAGCTGAAGAGATACATATAATGTAGTCTATCTTGTATGCTGTTATTAGTTTTAATCTATCTCTATTTCTCCCTTTCTTCCTATGTTTCTCTCTCTCTCTCTCTCTCTCTCTCTCTCTCTCTCTGTGTGTGTGTGTGTGTGTGTGTGTGTGTGTACAGGTTTAATATGGGGACATGCAGAAGGAAGCAAGAGAATGCAGATGTTATGAGGAAGTGGGAGGCAAGATATGGACACAGAAAAAGGACTATTCGGGGTAAAATGAAATACAGGGTCTGAGTGATGGCACAGAATTATTTATAAAAATGTGGTGTTCAAATCTATCACTTTGGAAGGTATTTATAGATATAAAAAACGTTTCCCCATCCCCATCACACTTTTTAAAAGTTCTCTTCAATGGATTCGTGTCTAGTCTGTTGCCTTTTTAGGGGGAATAGGAGTTGTCACAGAAGCCTTACATGTCCCTCCCTTTCAACTGTGCCTCTGCAGTCATCAATATCACAGATAAAGCAGCATCCTAGCTCAGCCACAGCATGGATCATGGACAGCCACATGTTTTCTGGCTACAGCAGAGATCACAAACTTGGCCCCTTGCTGGAGTAGGACCACAGACCTCAGAAACAAATGGATCATGGACATCAACATGGCCTCAGGTGGCAGCACAGGCCACTTGAATCAATATGGCTTCTGGCTGCCTGGCAGGGCTGTGGAAAGGGCAGGACTGTGTTCTATTTAAGGGGCAGGCCACAGAGTTTGGCCATGCTTGAGAGAATATATAGACAACTCAAATTGGACTTGTATTTTTTCTTATTTTTTATCTCATTTTTATTTTTACTTTTTTTAGGAGGGTCATAGGGTGCAGGTAGAGACATAGAAGGACTGGAAAATAAATATGAAATTCCCAGAGAATAAATAAAAATGTTATGTTAATTTTTTTCAAGACCATGATATAATTTTGTTCTTTCTTGCTTTTTTAATTAATGAAAGATTGTTTTGTAAGTGGAAAAATAAGTTACACTCAAGTGACAAATAAAAAGGGAAGTGGGACCTATTGTTTTTATATATTATTCAAGTGTTCTCAAAATGTATTTCACTATAGGTTATGTTTTGTAGATTCCTAGGGATCAGAAATGACATTTCAATTATTTCATTGTGATAATAATTTTGTGGCTACTGGAATAAAAGGAATTTTCACTTTAAAAAATATAAACTCTCCATTACAAAATAATCCATTTACAAAAAAGATCTTTTCTTAATGAAAATATGTGTAGACTTTATTTAAAATTGTATTTAAACAAAAAGGTGCTGAAAAAGAAGAAGATGATGGGGGGATGTTTTTGCAGAGGAAAATAATTATACCTTTATGTTTTTAACATGGGAATGGTAAAGATTTTCATTTATTATCTAATTCCTCAAAAATCAATATATATTAAGCCTCCAATATGACTTACAAAGTAAAGTTTCCTGTAGTGCAGGTTGATATTCTGACTCCTAGCTCAAAGCTAATGAGGCAAAAGGAGAGGCTTGATGCCTATAAGTTCCATTCTGACCTCTACATGTATGTCAGTGTGCAAGAACTTCCCCTTCCAAATATAAAAAAGTGAAAAAAATCAGCATGTATTAAAACAAACTGCATGAAATTTTAAGTATTATCTACTAGTCTGTGTCTTAAATAAGTCTGAAGAATATGCCTGGGTTTAGAGTAAAATTTTTATTTCTAGCATGTTCCCAAGTGATGCTGAAGCATGGTGTCCCTACATTTTATTTCACTTTGTGTTTCTATTAGGTTGATCAGTAACATGGAACCTAGAAACCAAACAGGCATCTTCTACTTTTTTCTACTGGAACTAACTCATGATACTACAATGGAGCCCCTCATCTTTGGCCTCTTCCTGTTTACATACCTGGTCACCATTCTGGGAAATCTGCTCATCATTCTTGCTGTCAGCTCTGACTCTCATCTACAAACACCCATGTACCTCTTTCTCTCCAAACTTTCATTTACTGACATCTGCCTAAGTACAACCACAGTCCCAAATCTGCTGAAGAACATCCACACACAGGATCAGAGCATCAGCTACACAGGCTGCCTCACTCAGGCCTGCTTTGTTTTGAATTTTGCTGTTTTAGAAAGTTGTGTCCTTGCTGCAATGGCTTATGACCGCTATGCAGCTATTTGCCATCCCTTGAATTACACAGTAATTATGAACCCAAGCTTCTGTGCTATGCTAATTCTATTGTCTCTCATAATTAGCATTGTGAACAGCTTATTACAGTGTCTGATGGTATTGCGGGTCTCATTTTGCACAAACTTTGAGCTTCCTCTATTCTTCTGTGAACTTGCTCAGGTCATCAAGCTTGCCTGTTCTAATACCCTCATCAATTACATCCTGATATATCTTGCAACATTTATATTTGGTGGCATTCCAATCTCTGGAATCATTTTCTCTTATACTCGAATTATCTCTTCAATTTTGAGGATTTCTTCAATGAAAGGGAGGTATAAAGCCTTTTCCACTTGTGCGTCTCACTTTTTAGTTGTATCTTTATTCTATGGTGCAGCAGTCGGGGTTTACATCAGCTCTGCCATTACTGTCTCACCTCAGATAACTACAGTGTCCTATATGATGTACACAGTCCTCCCGCAAATGCTGAACCCCTTTATTTATAGTCTAAGAAATAGGGACATGAAGAAAGCCTTGGGGAAACTTATGACAAAGGTATGTTGCCTTCTGTGATATGTTCATTGATTCTGACTTGAGTTGTTTATTGGTTACACCAAAAAAGAATTTTTGGTGAGTCAGAATATCTGAATGTTGCTGTGGTCTTTTATATGCCACACTGACAAAAAAAAAAAAACTATGCATATATTTTCTTTGATTTGTTATTTTTCTATTTTTTAATCTTGATACAGTTTTGACAAGTTATATTCAAAATATAAATGGAATATCTTTTCTCATGCCAAATATCAGAAACAGATAAACAGCTTCTCATTTTCATCATTTTATCATATATAAAACCAGATCTAGATAAGTAAATATATTGATAGATATAAATAACACACACATATAAACATCTGAAGAAGAGTAAATGAATTTGAGAGGGAAGAGGGCATGCATTAGTAGACAGCATCAATGTTTTAAATATATTTAAAACAATATTATCAGAAATTTTAAGTAGAAAAGTGAATTTACTTTTTCTTTTCTTTGGTTTTTCAAGACAGGGTTTCTCTGTAGCTTTGGAGCCTGTCCTGGAAAACTCTATGTAGACAAGGCTGTCCTTGAACTCACAGAAATCCTCCTGTTTCTGCCTCCCGAGTGCTGGGATTAAAGGTGCACACCATCACAACCTGGCTATGAATTGACATTTTAGTATTTGCAAACATACACGTTATTATTGTTCAGGACTTTCAAGCCCACATGTTAATTACAAAACTCATAGACTTCAACTATCATTATCCTACTATGTAATAGAAAGTTAAATGTCATTTTCCATTTGGTACTTCACCCAGACATTGTCTCCTACAATTTCTGAAATTTTAGCCCTTAAAAGTGTTTGCCTTGAAGAAATTTGAGTAGTACTTTCAATACTTTACATGCTTTATTTCTCTGGATATTCTAAATATTACTTTTTACAACTATCATGTGTATGTGTACATGTGTGCATACATGCATGTGTATGTGTATGTATCTGTGCACATGAGTGTAGGTGCCTGGGTCTTGACTCATCCTGGTACTGGTTATAGCCTGTTGTAAGCTGCCTGACACTGTTGTTGTGATTCAAAATCTGGTCTTCTGAAAGAGCAATATACACACTTTTACCAGTGACTCATCACTGTAGCCTTCATGGTTATTTTGATTATTTTATTACAATTTCTCCCAGCCTCTAGGTGTTTTTACAAAAGAGTTTATCCTTTGCTTTCCATAGCTTTTGTACTTGCTGCAACTTTGAAATTATATTATACTTGATATTTAATATGTCAATGATAAAAAAAGGAAATATGAGTTGCCTGGTATCCTGGGGATGAATCATAAATAATGATATAGGACAGAATATGGAAGTAAGAAGAACATGCATATATTTCATAATAAAATAAAAAATATAATCAAGTAACGTACATTTTTCAAAATTACATATTTAGAGAAATTAAAGTAAAATATTTTCTTCTCTTTTAAAGATGAAGGATATTACACAGGAACCTAACAGTTGTATTGATTTATGCTGTTTACTAAATTTAAGAATTTTGAAGGCAAAAGATCATCATTTATTAATTCAGGAAGCAAATATATGTTCTTATTTGTTTTGGTATTATTTTGTTTTGACTTTTATTTAAAACTTCATAATTAAAGCACAGAAACATATAGATATGGGTGTCATCTTGCTATCAACCTTTTTCTCTTCCTGTGATATCTTAGAATATTTATAAATAGAAAGTTTCAGGTAAAGACCCACTAAGTAATAGGACATAAGAGTCTGGAAGTAAAAACCAAGAATAACCTGGTCACATACACTGAAATATTTGATATTCTAAGTTAATTACATGAATGAGAATTCCAAAAGTATTTCAAATCTGACAAAACTAAATTGATATGGACTGTAGAAGCCCAAACTAGACTCCCTGAGACACTTATCAGAATGAAATTTCATATACTGATGCAAAGCAGAAGAAAACTAATGAAGACTGAGAGTAGTAAGGCAGATGCTTCACAAATGGACCATTTCTGTCCATCACTTTATATCTTCATTATATCACTACCTGAAGTAGACTAATGCATATAGATCTTTCTTAGCAATAAAGCAAATTCTAGGAAAGCTTAGATATCCTTGGCATGAACAGAAACAAATATTCCTCAGTTCATTCTTGGAAATGAGGGAAAAACCCATCAAATCTACATGAGTAAGAAAAAAAATATGGCAATGAATCCCAATTCTTGAGACCAGAATAGCCTATGGAGCCTACTGACCTGGGTAAGGCTGCTCTGTACGATTATAGAATATATGCAGTCCCTGGGACATTTGGAGCATCAATATCCACAGATATTCCTAAGCCTAGCTTTGTAATTTCTGTGGGAGTATGGAGCAGCTGAAATCCTTGAGGATCTGTACTCCTCAATGAAGAATTATTACTTGGATTTTTCAGTCATTAGAAGAGAACATGGAAAATAATGGCTCATATTCATTTTGAGTACCCTGAACACAAAGTTTTGTTGTCTTCCTGTTTTATCTCTTCATTCAATTTTGTATTCTAAAAGCCCACCCGAATATGATATTAGGAAGCTACTCTATTTCTGTAAATATGCTTCATTTTTACAGCATAATAAATGTGTTACATATATAATACTTGTGAAAATATGATAAAAATGAAAATGTTGTAGGCTAATAATATGTTAACAATTGGGAACATTGATTTGCCTAGATATAAACAGTATTAATTAAATATGTTTTTCATTACCATCTACAAAATACATTTGTAATGTCTTGAGGCAACATAAATATATTCATTTAAATAAAACTATGTTCATACTTAGTTGATTTAAAAAAATTGCAAGTTAATTCATAAATTATCTCATTGTGAAAAGAAATAGTCTATTAAGAAATTGCACATTTTATATTTTCACATTAATGAGCTTATTTCAACAGGTAGATTCATGAGTCATTTTATTTTCCTCATGCTTATATGAATTTTTAATTTTTTACTGAGTATTTGGCTACTGTGCTATAAAACAATAAATTACAAATTATTAAAGACTGAGTATACAGAATAATTTTTGAAGTGATGTTTTGCTGGGAATACTTATAAGTGACTAGTAAATGTAAAATCTACTATCTCATAATTTACTAAGGCTTTTTGAAACTAGTAGTTTGCCCATGCTCCACTGGGTTGCCACACACCCACGAGAATATTGATACCACTAATTGGATGCACTGGGATGTGGAGTCCTAAAAAGGAAACAAAGCTGTCTGAGGGATGTGGGGAAGTTAGGGTGACTATGATGATAATACATTGTATATATGTTAATAAAAATAAATAAAACTAAATTTACAAATTATTCAAATGTTCACAATTTAATTCCAAGAGATCCAAATTAGTCTGACTAACTGTTGTTCTGTTATTAAAGGTTTATTTTATGTAGCTTTCATATAATAAGTTAAACAAGTACAACATTATCCAATTTGACATTCATGTATGAATATAACCAACTAGCTAATGGCTTATCTATATTTAATGAATAATCAAAAATTTTAGTGGGTTACCTACAATCTATTAAGTTTTTCTTTTGTTGAATTTCAAATTACTTATTTATTTTTACCCTGCATACAATTTTTCACTCATCCACTTGATTGCAACATTAATTTATTATTATTGAGTTGAATAGTACTCCATTATTTAGATTTTTCTAACCATTATATAGCATACTTTTACTTATTAAAAATTAAACTTCTTTGTGCATTTATATATAGAAATATTTTATTCATGTTTTCTATTATCTTACAAAACACTCTTGAGTGACACATATGCATAATGAGGTACATTATGATTAACTGATAAACATATACTTCAGGTTTTCAAGAAAATGGTCATATTTTATTTTCTTTTAGTTTTAATTTGCATTAAGTTATGGACATGGTACAAATCATAAAGTACTTTGTGATTTAATTACAAAATTTCTCCCTTTCCTTCTCACCCTTCCATCCCTCATTCCTTTCCCTCCTCACTCTCCTTCAAATTCATGGCCTTGTTTTACATTAATTGTTATTGTATGTATATGTAGTGGGTAGCCATTCCAGCTTGGTTCTGGAAGTTCCAACGCCCATTGAGACTCTGGCAACTGTCATGCCTACGAGGCAGGGCAAGGGGAGGCGCCGGGGGACCCGAGAGCTGGATGGGTCAGCGCTCTCTCTGGGCGCTCTCTCGGTGCCGGAACGCTGACCGGTGCAGATTGACTGTGCAGAGCTCCGGAGAACACCACTGGACTGTGCGTTACACCTTCCCCAGACCCTGCGACCTACCCATTACTTAATTTGTGAGTTACGCCATTAAATAAATATCCTTTTAACTACGTGGAGTGGCCAAAATAATTTCTCCAATATCTGGCGCCCAACGTGGGGCAAACTCCAAAGGCCTGGGCGGCTCCCCCAGCGCCTCCCCTCGCCCCGCCTCGTAGGCGTGACAGTTGCCAGAGTCTCAATGGGGGTTGGAACTTCCAGAACCAAGCTGGAATGGCTACCCACTACATGTATATATGTATTTGTATACACTTTTATTTACAATAATTTATTTTCTGTGTTGGAGAGATGGCTCAGAGGTTACTAGCACTTTCTACTCTTTCGGAAGACCTAGGGTTGGTTTCCAGCACTCATATAGTGGCTCACAACTATCTGTAATTGCATTCCATGAGTTCTTTGGTGCTTCTACGCTCTCATGCTGATACACATGTAACAATTTTAATGCTTTTCTAAAATATATTTTATATTAATTGCTGTTCATTCCTCATATTGAATATTAATATTGTTGATGAAGTTGCTTCAAGAAAACCTATCAAAAATAAAAGTATTACATTATTTTTGTGTTCAAGTGAATAATTTAAATCAAAACAAATACAGAAGTCGACACTCACACACCCTGTGCTATATTCTCTGGAGAATATAACATGGACATTTGAAGTATGGCTGTCCTGTGTAGTGAAAACAGGAAAAAGAACTTTTCAATAGAAAAAGGCCAGGACAATACGACACCATGACTGAAGTGGCTTTGCAATCCAGAAATGGTAAAGTGCCCCTTCCTTTGAAGGCACCTGAGCAAGCAGTGAGCCAATGGCTCCTGGTGTGCAGTGAAACAGTAGCTGGAACATTTATTCCTGGAGGAGTAACTAGGCTGACTGAGACTGACCTCTCAATGGTACACTGGCATTTAATAAAGGAGAGTAAACCAACTACGAGCCAAGAAGAATGGGAATCTGAATTCCAAAAACACCACCAATTTGCAGAATTTAAAGTCCTGATTCATGACAGGAGACTGCCGGAATTCAAGTTTATCTGGTACATGGGATATTTACAGCAAATGAGAGGTTGAGCTGTAGGCCTTGTGTACATCCTACTTCACAAATGAGTCTGTCAGATATGCTAAGCCTCTAGGCCAAAGATGATGCCCCAATGTGCAGAGAAATCTTGAGTGACTGTCCAGGAACCTGGCTCTTTTTATCATAGCTTACATTTTTTGGAAGACATTTGTATGCTCTTTCTGTTTACTTAGGCCTGCTGCTCAAGAAGCCTTGAAGAGGGTGAAAGGTTCCCTGGAACTGGAGTTACGGGTGGTTGTGAATGGCCATGTGTGTGCTGGAACCAAAAATTGAACCTCTGAAAGAGGAGCAGCAGTTTCTCTTAAATGCTGAGCCATTTCTCCAGCCCTGAGGCAGAAGAATCTGAACCCAAAGCAAAAGCCAAGAAAATGTGGAACATGGAGGTATTTGGTTTTATGAAAAATGTAGATCTGTTTTAGAATTTACTACTGTTCTTCATTTCTGTTCTTGAATTTAACACAGGTCCTGTGGTTAGAGTCCTCAAAAGACAAAACATTCTGGAGGTGATGCCTCCAGAAAAGTTTGTTTAAAATTACCAAGAAAAATGCTTCTATACAATGACATCATGAGGGACATATTTGTTTTTCTTTTGCATCCTTTTTTAAATTGAAAACAAACTTTTAAATATCAAAAAAAGAGAAAAAGAATAAAGAAAACTTCAGAGAGTGTAACAAAAGAGACTCTAATGTTCATTCTAGAAGCCTATCTGTAATTAGGGCTGCCCTGCTTCCTGTGAAGACACAAAAATAAATCTGAAAAATAAATGCAGTAAAAGGATACAGCACATTGCTAACATCTCAGAGACTTGTGGCTTTTAAAAATTTCTAACATAACAAATGTCTTTGCTATGTTTCTTTCTAGTATTTATATAAGACTTAGGGAAATAGGGAGGAAAAAAGAGAAAATGACGAGTTCTTTTATTAACTTTTGTTGTTGGGAGAAAATGTACTACCCAAAAGCTACTTATAAGGAGACAAGGTTGAATTGGCTCAAAATTCCAGGTTACAGTCCATAATTTAAAATAAGTAACTAAAGAAACTTTTCATACCATAGCCACAGATAAGACCAGAGTGAAATGAATGTTTCTTTTTGTACTACCTGCTTTCTGGGTTGCTTATGTTCAGTTAGATTTTTTTTTATCATAGAACATAGAAATTCCTGCAAAAGGAATATTGTTAGCCACAATGAGTTGGGTCTTGCAACATCAATTAATAATCAAGACAATGATGCACAGAGGTGAGGAAGGGGGCTGGATTGGGGGGGAAGGCTGGGGGATGAGAGGAAGGAGAACAGGGAATTCTGTGGCTGACATGTAAAATTAAATCAATTATAAAATAAAAATATTAAAAAAAACTGACCAGTACAGAGTTTTAACACCTTTATGATAAACCTAAGCAACAGTAAGTTTTTTTGTTTTTTTTGTTTTGTTTTGTTTTGGTTTTTCGAGACAGGGTTTCTCTGTGTAGCTTTGCACCTTTCCTGGAACTCACTTTGGAGACCAGGCTGGCCTTGAACTCACAGAGATCCGCCTGCCTCTGCCTCCCGAGTGCTGGGATTAAAGGCGTGCGCCACCACCGCCCGGCTGCAACAGTAAGTTTTAAATGTTCACCTTCTACATGCTAATGTTAACTTTGTAAGATAAAATTATTTTAATCTCCATGTTATCAATATTGAATTATCAGAGACAAATAAAAATTAAAATGAATTAAACAATATAAATTAGGTAATGAGTCAATAAAATCATTAAATTTTTCAAAAAATAAAAATGTTTCTAGATAAAACATACTTTACATGAAATAGTGAAATATTAAGTTTTTATATATATTAAATAACTATATATAACATAGCAATAGTATTTATATTTATTGTATGTGTATATGAAATATATTATATAATGCATAATATAATATGATTATTATGCATTACTGCAGCAAATTCAGATGAATTGAAAATGACTGGAAGACTGGGTGCCCACCTGAGTTCAGCATACTCACATAAGTTGTTATCATGGCCATGATAGTTTTTCCATTGTTGTGAGAAAACTCCTGGCAAGGTAAACTTTAAGAAGAAATTCTGCTGACAGGACTTATCTTCTTATTTCTTCATGTATATATATTGCATGGGCACACACACACACACAAACATGAAGATAAAAAAAAGTAGCAAGAACCTGCCTCATGTACAAACAGTAGTATATATGGTTTTGCATGAACTTGATAACTTCATTGTTCAATAATGGTTTCCATTTTCTTTGGATTTTGGATAAACCCTAAAAAATAAAATCCGAGGAAGTGTAGAGAATCCCAGAGAAACACTGAACGCTATGGCAAGAATGGAAATGTGAGATGAATCTTATTTGTTTCCTTATTTTTTTATTAAGAATTTTTCAATTTCTTTTTCAGGGACTTAAAGTTCTTGTCTTATAGGTCCTTCACAATAGACTGCTGGCAATGGTCGAGAGACAGCCGGAACTGACCTACTCTGGTGATGGGATGGCCAAACACCCTAATAGTCGTGCCAGAAACCCCATTCAAAGACTGAGGGATCTGGATGCAGAGATCCACGGCTAGGCCCCGGGTGGAGCTCCAGGAGTTTAATTAGTGAGAAAGAGGAGGGTTAATATGAGCAAGAATTGTTGAAACCAAGGTTGGAATAAAGCACAGGGACAAATAGCCAAACGAATGGAAACACACGAACTATGAACCAAAGGCTGAGGGGCCCACAACTGGATCAGGCCCTCTAAATAGGTGAGACAGTTGATTGGCTTGATCTGTTTGGGAGGCATCTAGGCAGTGGTACTGGGTCCTGTGCTCATTGCATGAGTTGGCTGTTTGAAACCTGGGGCTTATGCAGGGACGCTTGGCTCAGTCTGGGAGGAGGGGACTGGACCTGCCTGGACTGAGTCTACCAGGTTGATCTCAGTCCTCGGAGGAGTCTTTGCCCTGGAGGAGGTGGGAATGGGGGGTAGGCTGGGGGGAAGGGGAGGGGGGCAGGAGTGGGGAGAACAAGGGAATCCGTGGCTGATACATAGGACTGAATGGTATTGTAAAATAAAAGAAAAGAAAAAAAAATTTTTTTCATTCATTTTACACACCAAAGATCACCCTCTTCCCTCCTCTACCCCCCTAGCCTCCCCCTCCCAACCTACCCTCCACTGCCTCCCACAAGAAGGCAAGGCCTCCCATGGAGAGGCACATCCAGTAGAGGTAAGTCCAAGCCCTTTCCCCTGCCTCAAAGGGGCACAAGGTGTCCCATCATAGATAGTGGACTCCAAAAAGCCTGCTCATTCACCAGGGATGGATTCTGATCCTACTGCCAGGCCCCCACCCCAAGCAGATCTATTTGTTTTCCCTTGACAAAGGGAGAATTGGATATAATATGGCTACAGATGGAACATCTGCATTTCCTACCCTCCTGTGACTATAGTATAAAATATTCCACTATGTAACTATTTGCTGATATTTAGGAGCAAAACGATACATAAAGATTTTATATTTAATGCTTTCTCTCTGCATGGAATTCATGCCAGGCAACTGTAAATATAGTCAAGCACCTGTGGCTGTAAAGATCATAGATAAAAGGGATGAAGTTACTACGATTATTTTGCAATACTGGCATAGTATAAAACTGCTTCATCAGTATTTATATCCATACCCATATATTTTGCACCTCTTATTCCTTAACATAGAAACTTCTTTGTTCAGTTGTTTATAATTAATACAGAGACACAGAACTGATCATAGTGGGAAGAAATGTCTATGTAGTGTTCAGCAATTGATGGAAGATTTGTAATACATCCCCTCTAACTGAGGCTCAAGGAAGATCATAAAAGATCAGTGGAAGATTGTAAGAGCCAGTGGTCTGGGAAGAGTGGTATGAAACAATGCCTTCAGCACATGATAGAACTGTCATACCTGTGAACTTGCTTCAGCTGTGGTTACCTGCACATGACCACCACAATATGAAGCCAACCAAATTTCCAGCATTGTTAGGCCCAGAAGTCCCCTCCTAGCTTACAAGATATTGAAAGTTGACAGCCACTGTGAAGATACAGTTTTCTTCAGGTGTGTTGTCCCTGGTATGTTGACTTTGCTTCTCCAGATGCCTGCCCCCAAAACCAAAAAAATATGGGAAACACAAATTGGATTTTGTAGGTAATAAAAAAAGAAGACATGGAACACAGAAATGGAAGTGAAAATTGATTCATCAATAACAGAAGAATAGAGTATAAGGGTGAGTTCAATGTGATAAAAATGAAATTTATTCATATAAGACATCTCAAAGAATAAATTAGACATATATTAAAAATAACATTTGTGCATGTACCAGCTCAAATTTTGTACATTAAATAAGCTGTGTTGATTTCCTTGGCAATAGGACATGCTGTGAGTTTTTGGAGAGCAACAATCTGTTCTAACATCAGCCCATGTTGTTTAGGGATCTCCATAGAAACCCCTCATCCAACAACTCAAACAAATGCAACCCCAGCCCATCACTGAAAGCCTTGCCTGGCTAGATGGCCAGTTACAACTCTGTATCCTCCATTAGTATGAGTCCTTGCTAGGATCTACCCACAACATTTCTTTTCTTTTTTTTTTTTAATGGGAAACATACACTTTATAAATGTTATAACAAAATCAAATATATCCAAATGATTTATCTTATGGCCACTTTTACCAAGATATCAAGAGAAGTTAAACAACTTTCAAAATTAGTATCAAAACGGGACACTTAAATCTATTCACATGTACAGAGGTATAAATCTTTGTTCTTTTCAGAGCTGAGCACAGTGAGGTTAAATGAGATGTTTGTTTACACCCAGAAGTTGCATATTAACATCTGAAACCACAGGGCTTGCTGAGTTCTGCCCCATGACATGTAAACTGCCAGCATGACGTCAAGGGGTACTCCGCCATAGTTAGGCCTAATACTGTTTGACAGTTTTGATATTTTCATATATTAAATCTCTTTTTACTTAGTTATAATTTTGTTTTTATGTACAAGTACACAAGAATCATATTTTTTGATGCTTAGCTTAAAAGGGTTAAAAAACCAAAAACCTCATATTTTGTAAAAGTGGTAAAGTTTCATGCTTTCTTATGACATGTCAATAACCGACTATACTATGCCAACCTTAACAATGGAGCAAACACTTTAAACACCCAACTAAGAATAAATTTTAGCCAATACCCTGGCAACATCAGAACATGCTGGTATGTGTTGAACTGATGTAACAGTGATCCAAGCAACTATGCACATGATTATTCAAATTAAAAAATAAAAATTTAGCCTTTTAGCAAGCTGTAGGTCTGGGCTCTGGAGGGGTGGGAAGGGCTCCATTAGAGGCTGTTTGTCTTTAACAAAACTACGGAGTAGATGTGAGTCTTTAAGGGGATTTTCTAATACACCAGAGGAAACTTCTCATCGTGATTTGAAGTATGAGAACATATGACTAGAACTTAGCACTACAAAGCCTGTAGATGTAACCAATCGTCTTATTAAAATAAGAAACACAGAGCCAAGGTAAAAGAGAAAAGCTGAGAGGTCAGAGCTCAGAGATAAAATCTTACCTCCTGCAGTGCTCCTAGCTTCCCCGAGAGAGAGGGAGGTACTTCCTGTGTCTCTGTTTAAATAATCTTTCTGTTCTGCCTTCTCATTGGTTGTAAACCCAACCACATGACTGCCTCATCACTGCCTGTAAGTACCGCCCTCCAGGTCTTAAAGGCATATGTCTCCAATACTGGCTGTATCCCTGAACACACAGAAATCTACCTAGCTCTTCTAACCACCACGCTCTTACTATGGCTCTAATAGCTCTGACCCCAGGGCAACTTTATTTATTAACATAAAATTAAAATTACACTTCAGTACAAATAAAATATCACCATATTTCCCCTTTTCTATTTTAATAAAAAGAAAAAAGGCAAAAGGTTATAACTAACAAAAGAAAAACTATATACAAAAGTACAATAACTATATACAATATATACAAGTAACAAATACCTAAACGATGTCTAGTCCATTTGTATTTGACAAATCAGAGAAAATAATTCCCTTATCTATCCTATTTTAGTAAGTTCAAAATGTATCTAATTCACTTTCTATCCTAATTAATCTTCAACTATAACTAACTAATCTTCAACTCCCTCAGAGACCCAAGAAGGAAATAATATTAGCTAACAAAAATAAAAACAGGAAGTGCACAAAAGCAACTTCCAAAAATTTTGTGAGTTGACAGAAACAGCCAGCTGCCTGGACAGTCACCTGAGGTTTCTTCACAGCGCTAGGGCATCATCTTCAGCCTATAGGCCTATTGTATCCGACAGACTCATCTGTGAAGTAGGCTGTACACAAGGTCAACAGTTCAACCTCACATTGGGTGAGAGAGAGCAGTCCATGTACCAGAAACACCTGAATTCCACTAGTGTCTTGTCATGATTCAGGATTTTAAATTCTGGAAATTGTTGATGGTTTTTGAATTCAGCTGTCCATTCTTCTTGGCTGTGTATATATGGCTTCATCTAAGCATCCCCTTCTCCACATCCCTCTATTAAATTCCAGTCTACTATTGAGAGGCGTGAGCTTTCAGTTGCTGTTCCATTGCACAACAGAAGCCATCGGCCCACTGCCTGTTCAGCTGCCTTCAAAGAAAAGGGCACTGTACCTTTTCCAGATTGTGAAGGCCACTTCAGGGATGGTGCCATATTGTCCTGGCCTCAGAAGATGCCTTTTGATAAAGCCATAACCACACTTGTTTTGGCAGGAATCAGTAGTCCTTTGTTTCGTGTTCTGTCTGTCCATTTTGTCCTGTTGATTTGAGGATACTTTGTTGTCCAGTGGCTAACTTTTGCCACAATGAAAATTAACTCCATATGCAGTTTCTTCAATGCCCATATTTTCTCTGAAGTAGATTGGTACTGCCAGGAGCTGACATGTCTCAAAAAAGAAAAATTTCTAAGTTATTAAAACATTTTAAATGCCATATTCTGTAGATCTCTGAAGGGTTTGAAGATGACCTGTCTAAAATATATCTGCTCAATTTTTAAAACATATCTAATATGACTACAATTTCTATTGTAATGTCTAACTACTTTCATTTCTTTATATCCTAATAGTTGGTAATAATGTAAAGTATTTAAAACTAGTAATTGTCTTTTTCTTTTCTTTTCTTTCTTTCTTTCTTTCTTTTTTTTTTTTTAAAACAAGAACCTTAAATCTAATCTCCTTTGCTTAGCCTTTTTCCTAACCCTTGACAACTTGTAACCTACCCCCCTAAATAATGAAAATTATCCCAGACCCAAAACCCATTAAAAAGAACCAAAAAAAAAAAACCACCCGCCCCACACCACCTCTTTGGGAATGTGGGCGTCATTCTTAAAATTGCTTCCTGCTGGGTATGGGAGAAGTTATCTTTATCCTGAAAGAAAAATTTTAGGTTAATTGTCAAATTCTAGGAAAGGTAACTATATCCTTCATTATTATCCAGTCCATGTGTATTGCCAAAGTTCAGGGTTTATCTCAAGTCCTTATTTAAGTAGTCTTTGAGACTGGATCATCTCAGCTAGTCATCTCAAAATTGCTCTGAGCACCTTGTAGTTCAAAGCTGATCTGTAGATGATGTTTGTCAGTTCGGTGATATTATTATTGTCCACGTGGAATTGTTGTTGTTGTTGTGGTTGTGGGGCCCCATCTTCTTTCCGGAGACTTCAGTTGATGTTAGGCCTGGCCGTGATTTCCTGCAGAAAACTGATAAGAGACTCGAACACAAAGACATATATATGCAGCTAATTGAAGCCTTTTTTCTAGAATTAGATAGTACTCTATATGACCATTTATATCTTAACAAAGTTTAAAATGTATATATATTAATCTTGTAAATTTTGATATAAAATTTATACTTTAAGAAAAGTTTAAAGAATCAGAATAGAATCAAAGAGTTGAGATTAGTAATAGAATAGTCCCTTAATTAATTTGGCTTTTGTCCTGTCCCATAGCAGAAAATGGCTCTTTCTGGCATGATACAGGGAGTTTGCATTTTCCTTTTAACAACATGCTTGAGTTTGAAGAAGGAGAGAGCCATTCTCCAACTCCAAAGTCAGCTTTAAATTTTAATTGAACTGGGACTATTAGAAAACCAATAGTGTTAAATCTTTAGAGAAAAGCAGAAACAAACATTTAAGAAGACATAAAATTTTTTAGATAATATATACCCATATGCCATATACTCCCATATACTCTGTTTCCTGGGATAGATGATTTGTCCCTTTTCTTCAGTTGTCTCATTTGTCTTGTGTCCTTCAGATTCCTTAACCTTCATTCTCCTAAAAGACAAAAACAAAAACCTTCCCCCAAGACTAATTTTGGGGATGTTCCTTTTTGGCAAGTTATTATCTGATTAAATGAAAAGACATGTGTTATAGGTACAAGTTAGTTTAAATTGGATGTTCATGCTGGTTGATGAACTATCACCTCCTCTAATTAAGAGGTTTCTCTTGTTCAAATCGAACCTTTATCAATTTTGATGGTACCCACAGCTTATCTTCTCCTGTAGAAACAAAAGCAAAACCTCGTCCCCAACGTAATACATAACCTGGCTTCCATTCTGAGGTCAGGACATCCTTAAAGTATATAGGTTGATTTAATTCTGTAGTTTTTTTTATTACCCAATGTCTCTCTGCAGCTGTTGTTCTTTTCTCATTGGCATTCAGAAAATTCAAAGTTAATAGAGCATTATGCAGTCTATTTCTGGGGGTTTTTGTTACTCCTTTCTGTTTATTTAGCTTATCCTTTAGAGTTCTGTTTGACCTTTCTATAACTGCTTGACCTGTAGGATTATGTGGTATACCTGTAATATGCTTTATATTGTAATAAGCAAAAAACTGTTTCATTTTAACAGAGACATATGATGGAGCATTGTCGGTTTTCATTTGTGCAGGTATACCCATGATGGCCATAACTTCTAGCAAATGAGTGATTACAGAATCAGCTTTTTCAGAACTCAAAGCAGTTGCCCATTGAAATCCTGAATAAGTATCAATGGTGTGGTGTACATATTTCAATTTTCCCAATTCTGCAAAGTGAAACACATCCATCTGCCAAATTTCATTCCTCTGAGTACCCTTTGGGTTACATCCTGCTGGTAATGGCGTTTGATTATAGAAAGAACAAGTAGGACATTTCTTTACTATTTCTTTGGCTTGTTGCCAGGTTATGGAAAAATCCTTTTTTAAACCTTTACTATTGACGTGATGTTTTTTATGAAAGTCTGAGGCCTCCAGCACATTTCCTATCAATAATTTATCAATCTCATCATTGCCTTGTGCTAGAGGGCCTGGTAGACCAGTATGAGATCGGATGTGAGTTATATATAAAGGATGACTCCTTTTCCTGATTGTATCTTGTAATTGAATAAATAGTGAAGTTAATTCTGAAGCATCAGGGATAAATTCTGCAGTCTCAATATGTAACACCACTCTTTCAGCATACTGAGAGTCAGTTACTATGTTGAGAGGTTCTGAAAAATCCATTAATACCAACAGAATAGCATACAATTCTGATTTTTGCACTGAATTATAAGGACTTTGAACCACTTTACTTAAATTTTCTGATTTGTAACCTGCCTTTCCTTGTTTGTTGGCATCTGTATAAAATGTACGAACTCCAGATATGGGTTTTTGCCGTACAATTCGAGGCAAGATCCAATCAGCTCTCTTTATAAAATCAATTCTGTTGCTTTTGGGATATTTGCTGTTAATTTCTCCCAAAAAATTACTGCAAGCTCTTTGCCAAGGTTCACTTTCTGTCCATAATTTTTCAATGTCCTCCTTAGTTAAAGGTACGACAATTTCTGCTGGGTCTATTCCTGCTAATTGACGAAGTCTCAATTTTCCTTTCCAAATCAAGTCAGAGATTTTTTCCCCATAAGTTTTTAATTTTTTATTTGGTTTATTTGGTAAAAATATCCATTCCAATATAATATCTTCCCTCTGCATTAATATTCCAGTAGGGGAATGCCTAGAAGGTAAAATAACCAAAATGCAATCCAGCTTTGGATCAATACGATCCACGTGCCCTTCATGTACTTTCTTTTCTACCAAGGCCAATTCTTTCTCAGCTTCAGGTGATAATTCTCTTGGACTATTTAAGTCCTTGTCACCTTCTAAGGTTTTGAACAAATTAGTCAGTTCATCATTTTTTACCCCAACAATAGTTCGTAGATGAGAAATATCTCCAAATAATCTTTGAAAGTCATTAAGAGTCTGTAGTCTATCTCTCCTAATTTGCACCTTTTGGGGTCTAATTTTTTGTAGCTCTATTTTATATCCTAAATAATTAATAGAATCTCCTCTTTGTATTTTTTCAGGAGCAATTTGTAATCCCCAGCAAGGCAAAATTTTCTTTACTTCTTCAAACATTCTTTCTAAAGTATCTGCATTTGAGTCAGCTAGTAAAATATCATCCATATAATGATAAATTATAGATTTAGGAAATTTTTTACGTATCACTTCCAATGGCTGTTGTACAAAATATTGGCACAGAGTTGGACTATTTAACATTCCCTGTGGGAGGACCCTCCATTGAAATCTTTTAACCAGTTGAGAATTATTATAAGTAGGCACTGTGAAAGCAAATCTTTCTTTGTCTTTTTCTTGTAAGGGTATTGAAAAGAAACAGTCTTTTAAATCAATAACTATGAGAGGCCATCCTTTTGGTAACAGAGTAGGCAAAGGAATTCCAGATTGTAGAGAGCCCATCGGCTGAATTACTTTGTTAATTGCTCTAAGGTCTGTTACCATTCTCCATTTACCAGATTTCTTTTTAATAACAAATACAGGAGAATTCCAAGGGCTGGTTGACTGTTCAATATGCTGAGCATTTAACTGTTCTTCTACCAGCTCTTCTAAAGCCTGGAGTTTCTCTGTTGTTAAAGGCCATTACTGAACCCATACAGGCTTGTCTGTTAACCATTTTAAAGGTAGAGCTGTTGGTATTTTTGGAGGATTATCAGTTGTTGTGCCCTGTTCCTGTATAATATGGATGGCTGGTGACCACTCAAAATAATGCCTTCTAATATTTCTCTCAGAAACATGTGCTAGTTTATGATTTGTTTCTGAGATTGGAGGGATTTTAATCTGAGTATTCCATTGTTGCAACAAGTCTCGACCCCACAGGTTCATAGCTATGTTAGCGACATATGGTTTTAATTTTCCTCTCTGTCCTTCTGGACCTATACATTCCAGCCATCTTGCACTCTGTTTCACTCCAGATAATGTCCCAATTCCTAACAGTTGAACGTTTACCTCTTGAAGAGGCCAAGCTGGATGCCAAAATTCTGGTGCAATTATGGTAATGTCCGCACCTGTGTCTACCAGACCAGACAACAAAACACCATTTATTTTTATCGTTAATTTTGGTCTCTGTTCATTAATAGAAGTTTGCCAAAAAATTTTCTTTATGTTTTCTCCTGAATTTTCTATTCTTCTTTTTCATCATCCTGACCAGCATGATTTATTCCAATAGTCATTTGGTTACTTAATAGCTCAGAGCAGGGATTTCCTCTACAGATGCAGGAAAGGTTTGAACTGGTTTTGCTATGGGGGCCTGCATGAGGCCCCTCTGGGAGTTTCCCGAAAACTGAGGCAAATGATTACCCTGTCTGTCCTTTGTTGATCTACATTCGTTGGTCCAGTGTTTTCCCTTACCACACCTTCTGCATACTCCAGAAGGAAGGGGCATTCTGTTGCCATTGTTCCTTGAAGAAACATTGCTTCTAGGAATGACCTGTTTACAGTCCCTTTTAAAATGTCCTTGCTTTCCACACCCAAAACATCTAACACTCCTCAAACCTTTTGAAATTACTTCTCCTACTAATGTATCATCATGCTCATCAGCCTCAATATTAATTGTTTCTCTAATCCAATCTTCCAAAGGTGCAAATCTTGCCCTTAACGGCCTAATTATTCTTTTGCATGCTGCATTCGCATTCTCAAATGCCAAAGCTTCAATTATTGCCTTACTAGCTTCTGATCCTGAGACCATTCTGTTTACTGCTGAAGCCAGTCTTTCTAAAAAATCTGTGAAAGATTCTTTTGGGCCTTGCATAACCTTTGTGAATGACTCAGGTTTTTTTCCTGGTTCATCAACTCTGTCCCATGCATTCAAGGCTGCCATTCGACATAAAATTAGGGTTTGAACATCATATAAACATTGTGTTTGTATTGAAGCATATTGGCCTTCTCCAATAAGCTGATCCTGACAAACTTGTATTCCTTTATCCCTCCATTGTGTTTCTACGTTTCTAGCTTCCTCCTTAAACCACGTTAGAAATTGAATTCTCTGGCTGGGTTCCAGAACAGCTTGTGCAAGGTCCCGCCAGTCCTGTGGTATAATCCTATTATATGTTGACCAAGAGTTTAACATTTGCTTTACATATGGGGAATGCATGCCATAAGATACTATTGCCTCCTTAAACCTTTTAAAATCCATCAGTTCAATTGGAGCCCAGATATTTTGTGTAGCCATTTGATCAGGCATCTGCTGTACGGTTACAGGATAAATTAAGGATGACTGTGTGAAAACAGGCTTTCTTTCTGTAACCTTATGATCCAAACTTGAACCAACTTCACTGTTAAAATTAACAGGTTTTTCTAAAGCTGTTATCCTGGCACTTAAATCGACTATCTTTTTAAATAGTAAAATGAGAATAAGCATGGTGATTAACTGCATAATTCCCATAATACTCATCTTTTCATATAGTTGTTCCATTGTCAGACTGCCTAAAATTTCAAACAAAACCCAATTTTCTTCCAATGTACACAGAAAACCCATTTTTTCCTTTATGACTTACCAAATCTGCGTAGAACAGTAGAAATCCGAGTGAATTTCAAAAGAGCCACCTAGTGTCCTAGGTGTGAATCCAGAGAGAGAGAGAGAGAGAGAGAGAGAGAGAGAGAGAGAGAGACAGAAACAGAGAGACAGAGAGAAAGCAAGAGAGAAAGCGAAAGCGAAAGCGAAAGTGAAAGTGAAAGCGAAGGGGTAGCTGGCTAAAGCTTAAAGCCAGCCACTTGTTCCCTCTTGAGCCAAGTCAAGGCTTGGCTTTACAGGCAGGGGCCCTGTTTAGCAGGGCAGGCCTGAGCTGTTTGTAGCACTGGCTTTAAGCAAGCAGCTCACAGTCCAGCCTGAGCCCAAGCAGACCTTGGGCAGGGGCTAGGGAGCTGGCTGCTCCGGCTAGGGAGCTGGCTGCTTGGGCTAGGGAGCCGGCCCCAAGCAGTTTTTAATGGATTCTTGTCACGTTGGGCGCCAGATGTAGATGTAACCAATCGTCTTATTAAAATAAGAAACACAGAGCCAAGGTAAAAGAGAAAAGCCGAGAGGTTAGAGCTCAGAGATAAAATCTTACCTCCTGCAGTGCTCCTAGCTTCCCCGAGAGAGAGGGAGGTACTTCCTGTGTCTCTGTTTAAATAATCTTTCTGTTCTGCCTTCTCATTGGTTGTAAACCCAACCACATGACTGCCTCATCACTGCCTGTAAGTACCGCCCTCCAGGTCTTAAAGGCATATGTCTCCAATACTGGCTGTATCCCTGAACACACAGAAATCTACCTAGCTAACCACCATGCTCTTACTATGGCTCTAATAGCTCTGACCCCATGGCAACTTTATTTATTAACATAAAATTAAAATTACACTTCAGTACAAATAAAATATCACCATAAAAGCCCAGTGATTGAGGGCTGATTTTCTCAGAGCAGGTGGGCAAACATTAAATGCTGAGAGTGTACTGGGAGACTTACAGCAGATCTCAAACACAAAGCATCCCTGTTAACACTCATCCACACCTGATGGGTTTAGACAGTTAAGTGTCTCACATTTAATGAAAGATTTTTCAAAGCTCCATTAATGCTTGTAATGTGGACTTCTATTTCTTATCAAAATCTTTAGGAAATTTTAAAGTCTGATACTAAAACTAGTTAATTTTTTTTGAATATCCTAAATCTTGACAGTTTTGACTAACCTTCAAATTTCCAGTGCACAAAAGGCATATAGAGTCATCAAGAATATGTTAAAACACATGGTAATTTTGTTTATAGTTATGACAGAAATACCTTCAACTTTTAGATAAATTAAAAAAAAAACCAGCAAATATAAAAGGTGTTTTGGATCAAATTACTTCTAGTACAAATAATGTAACATGTCAAATTTTCATTCAAATTTTCAAAAGCATTCAGAGTATTTGGATTTCCTAACTATTAAACAAGGTATAATAAAAAAGACATCTGTTACATGCTGTGGAAAGGATTAGTTGCTTAAAGACAATAGCAAAAGTAAAACTGTATTATTTAAGTAATGAGTGAATATAATGCATTGAAATTTTTTGACTATGGGATAGATTTGTTTTCAGAAAATCTACAAAGGAGAAGCTGAGGTAGGCTAGTCTGAGGATTTATTTTATATATTGTGATATACATCATGATCCAAATTAACCTGACAGGTCATAATTTATTATGATAGAAAGTCAGGGAAGCGATTTAAAGCAGGAACCTGGAGGCAGGAGCTGAGGAGCTAAGCAAGGATGATGGATGAATGCTCCTGATTTTCTTGATCTCTACGGCATGCTCAGCCTGCTTTGTCATACAGCCCACATCATCTCCTCAAAGGCATTAAAGCCCACAGTAGGCTGGGCCCTCCAATATCAAACATTAATAAAGAAAATTCCCAAAGATGCAAAAACGTCAAGATGGTGGAAGTATTTTCTCAGCTGAAGTTCTCTCTCTCAAGTTTGCTGGAGCTTATATGAAGCTGATGAAAAGCTAATCATCAAAATTACCCTATGTTTATTTGTCTTCAATTATGGTATTAAATTATTGCCACAGGAATCACTAAGCTGAGTTTAGAACTCACAAATTGACTAGTACTTGTAACTATATCTGGACATGTTTTAGAATGTAATGAATGAGCCAGTGCTTTGAAGGAAATAAGGGAAGCATTTTTACATAAAGAATAACTTCAAAAATCCCACTGTCTAACCAAAGAGCTACGGCTGCTTGAAGAAGAGAGTCAGTTTTCTTTGTGGGTAGCTACTGGTTAAGTTGTCCATGTCTCAGTTAATGACCCTACACTAAGGAATAACAGAATGAATATATGAAAATGATTCATTGTATACACGTTTGCAATTTTCAATGAATGAAAAATAATGTGCATTCCCTTTCAAAATTTTAAATACATAGAAATAAATACCCTACACCAGAAGCACTAGTCTATTCAGTACAGTTTTAACACAGTACCACATATAAGGAAATGTGTGGCAAACATTTATTGGCTCTTCATTCTGTTGATTGGAAGTTCATTATTAAAGTTAAAATATGTTGACTCCTGATATAGGTCCGGGTCTGTGCTTTTGAGCCTATTCCTTAAATTTGTAACTTCAAAACTGAGAGGATTCTGTTTAGACCTTGCAGAGGAACAAGAGAGACACCTGTGGCTTAATCATCACTTAGAGGTTGAACACTTGAGACACTGGAGAAACACGGTTGCTTTTCATCATTAGCTTTGTATAGAAAAGCTGCCGTGTGATACCTCTGGAATCACCAGAGTGAGTAAGTATATTACTGGCTACATCAACCAGGATCCAGAAGGGGCCCAGGAACTGTTTGTTGGTCAAAACGAAATTAACTCCATGTTTTTTGTTTGATATTTTTATTTCATTTTTTATTTTTAGTTGTTTTGACCTTTTTGTGTCTTCTTATGAGAGAAAGATAGAGAAAGAATGTGAAGTTCAGTGTTTAGGAGGTGGAGAGGCTCCTGGAGGGACTTGGAGGGTATTAGAATTCAATCTGGAGCATAGAGATTTCCAGAGGCTGGTTTACAGAGATGAGGAAAATACTTCAAAGGGAGTGTTAAGGAATAGGCCATACTGGACTACACCCTCTAGATACGGAAGGCAATTGTTTGGCTCAAACTGTTTGGGGGGCACCCAGGCAGGGAAATTGGGATCTGTCCCTGGTTTATAAGTAGGCTTCTGGAATCCCATGCCTGTGGTGTGACAGCTTGCACAGCCTTGGTGCAGTGGGAAGGAGCTTGAACCTGCCTAGGCTCAGTGTGCTGGGCTCTGCTGACTCCTCATGGGAGAACTTGATTGGGGGATGTGAGGATGTGGGGTGGCTTAGGAGGGAGGAGGGGGGTCTGTGGATAGCATGTGGAGTGAGTAGAAAATTTCTTAATAAAGAAAAATGAAAAAAATATATAAGATCATAAGAAACAAAGTAGATTCAGTGGTTTAGGAAACAATACATTTTAGGAGGTGAAGTTACCCTAGGTAAAAGGGAAAAATGTGATTCTACTCTTGCTGAAGTAGGTAGAGAACTCTGTGAATATTAAAATTCAGTTTCTTAGTAGGATGAATGGAAGGCTTATCAGATTGACTCCAAGGAGATTATTCCCCTTTCTGTATTCAGGTCACTTTAAAAAAAATGTTACTATGAGAAAGCAGATGGACTGCTTCTCTATGTCTGACTTGCTTCACTTGCCCACAAGTTTTTGCTGCTGTATTCATATTTCTCAGATGATAGTAAGTGATACTCTTTTGTGTTGTACTGTACTTTCCTCTACATTGAAACTTTTCCTCCACGTGTGATGAGGAGACTATTGAGACCATGTAAGGAAACATGGGAATCCTCATATTTGCAAGATTCAGAATATTCTCCCCAGGGTTCTTGAAGGAGAAAACAGTTGCTGAAGCAATAGACCATGACCACTCTATTTTCAGGATATGGAGCTTCCTGCAAATCATACAGTGACCTTGGGGTTATGTCTTTCATGAGACTTCATCTGTGCTGGAGTGGACTTTTTAGTGTTGCAGCTACTTTTGAGTACAAGTATAAACTGCTTGTGCCTATAAGCAACTCCTCAACCATACTACAGTTAGTGAACACAATAGAAACTCATTCATCACCAAGTTATTTCAATAATAACTTTGGTCTCCCCTCTCTGGTTAAGTAAATATGTATGCGCACGCGTGTGTGTGTGTGTGTGTGTGTGTTGCATCTATTAAGGAAAAGTCTCTCAAAAAAGACATTATGTGCACATAACACATATACTATTTTTAATCATATACTAACAACATCGTTTCCTTCCATATCTGAAGAATTGTCATTGCTCATTTATAAATATGTGCAGGTATTATTATTATCATTTTATTCTCATTTACATTTTCTGGTAACATTATTACTGTTAATAATGTTAAATTAAAATCTGCATTTTTATAATTATATGTATATAATAAGATTTGGTAAATAACATACAATACTCTATCACATACTTCATAAATAAGACAAAACTCTACAAATACCTTAGATCGAAGGAAATAGGATTTTAACACCACTACCAATTAGGCATGAATGATTAACCCTGATGAACTAAAGCATGCTTAAAAGTAACACATCTGTGTTTCTTCTGCCTACAATGGGGTTCGTGAAAAAAAGACACACAGAAAAATTTTTCTGATGTATTTAATAAATAGAAGAAACTTGGTAAATTTTGATGATTGAAATATATTAATTTCTGATACATTAATAAGTAAGTTATTTAATTGTGTATATATACAAAATTCTAAAATAATAGATAAATATACTATGAGGCTCATTATACAAATTACCTATATGTAATTTCACCAAAGAAGAAATTTTTATGTGCTTAACATAGAAAAATATCTCTATATTGTAATAACAAATGGAAATTATTTAAGTCTCTTTAACTAATTTAATGTTAAATTAAATTAATGTTTATCTGATGATATGAACATAGGAAGACAATTTATGAAACTATTCAAATCAGGAAATATATCTAGATTGACAATAATTTTACATCAAATAAAATAGATAAGTTTCTAGTAAACATGAAAGAGAAAACACACTCAACTCTGTTTAACAAGCAAAAATGATAATATTAAAATTTTGATAAACATCGGGATATCCATATACTTTTAATATTACATATATATGTACTTATGCATATATATGAACACAAAAATGCCATATATATTTATATACATAAAATATATATACATAGCTGTATATCTGCTAAACCTAATGGCACAAATGTATCTTTATTGAGATATGGGAATATCATTGATCATGATAAACAATTATTTTTGAAATTTAAATTTTAATGAGAAAGAGTTCATAAAGATTGTATAGGTTTATAAAATGAAACATGTTTCTATTAATATGACAGATACATGGAACAAAATCATAGACTCATACTGATAAACTACTAACTGCAATATTGAAATTTCGGTATCTATAATTGAATTGTGTCTTTTTGTCCTCTATCTGCTTATCTCTGAATCTTTTATTGTAAAACATCAATAGGAGATAACCCCACAAAGATAATTTAGAATATGCTATTCCTGTGAAACTATAGTTATGGGAAATAGTTAGGATATAGCAGTTTTTCAACTAGTTCAGGTCATATGGATAAAGATATAGACATATTGATATAGGCACAACAATTGATTTTTGTCATTTAGAAGACTCAAAGAAAATTTAATTATTCTTTGAGTGAAAGAGATATTCTCAGTTTCTGTCTCAGAATCATGTATGGGTCCATCACCTGAATATTGCCCAGCCATCCATTTACCCTGAGAATGATGCATCACATAAGGGAAGCCATCCTAACAGTGAGTTTTCTCAAGGCTTCCTTCATGTCCCTGTTCCTCAGGCTGTAGATAAAGGGGTTCAGCATCTGAGTGACTGTGGAATACATCACTGAAGCAACTGCTGAGTTCCTGGGAGATTCTGTAACTGCAGAGCTGATGTACACTCCTAAACCTGTCCCGTAAAACAAGGACACTACTGACAGGTGAGACCCACAGGTGGAAAAGGCTTTGTACCGTCCCTGCCCTGATGGGATTTTCAAAACAGAGGAGACAATTTCAATATAAGACAGAAAAATTCCAAAGAAAGGAATACCACCAAATAGGAGAGCTGCTGTATAAATCAAGATCTTATTGATAAGCGTGTCAGAGCAGGCAAGCTTTATGATCTGAGCAAGTTCACAGAAGAAGTGGGGGATTTCCAAGTCTCTGCAGAAAGTCAGCCGCAGCACCATGAGACTGAGCAATAGTGCATTCACAACACTAATGATCAGGGAAACCAGAATGAGTATAATACAGAAGTGTGAATTCATGATGACTGTGTACCTCAGAGGGTGACAGATGGCCACATAGCGGTCATAGGCCATTGCTGCAAGCAAACAATTTTCTAATCCAGCAAAAACCAAGACAAAGCAAGCCTGAGTGAGGCAGCCTGTGTACGATATTCTCTGGTCCTGTGCTTGGATGTTCAAGAGCATCTTTGGGACTGTAGTTGAGCTTATACAAATGTCAGCCAAGGATAGGTTGGAGAGCAAAAAGTACATCGGCGTGTGGAGATGGGAATCCGAACTGATGGTCAGGGTAATTAGTAGGTTCCCAAGAAATGTAACCAAGTACATAAATAGGAACAGTCCAAAGAGGATGGGTTGCAGTTCTGGATCATCTGAAAGGCCCAAGAGCAGGAATTCTATTGCATCTGTTTGATTTGTGGATTCCATGTTGTTCAGGAAACTTGGGGGAAAAACAGACATGAAGACATAAATATGTTTTTCCCAAGGATACTTCATTCCAGAAAAATTTCATCTTTGAAATAACTCTCAATCTTGTTCTCCCGCTCCACTTTCCTGTAATATTATCTATTTTGTCTTTTTTCTTATCTCTTCTTTTGGCTATATTAAATTTATTGAATTCTTTATCTTTTCTCTGATTGAAACACTAGATATTAATAATATAGAACATTGTGTCTGACTAAAAATTCTGCAAATTTTGAATCCACTCAAAATATCAAACCAAAATGATTTGCGATATATATATATATATATCAAGTGATATTTCAAAATTGACACACCTCATTTTAATTTTTGCTACATTAATTTCTTTGTATAAGCAAAATATAAAATCATCGTATAATAGATTTTTGTCCTAATAGCACTGTGATTCATCATCAGTCCTTAAAGAAGTATTGCAAGAATTTTCAAAAACAGAGCTTTATGTATGAGGCACCTATATTATAATTTTGTAATTTATTAATGAAATGAGAATGATCTACTACCTTCTAGTGTACATAATAGGAAGGAAATGATGTTTGAAAAATGAAGTAAAGATATAGAAAGTCTTGATTACATAATCTCAAATTCAAGGGTAGAATCATGGATTAAAATTGTACCTTAGAACTTACATTTAGAAAACCAAAAACTGAACATACCAATGTAGATGAACAATATTTTCATTTTCACATGCATTTAAATTAATCTAACTTATAGTAAGCAATAAGAATTACCAAATCTGAGGCTGATGGGGTAGCTCAACAGGTAAAGGTGCTTGATGTGAAACTTGAAATCCAGAGTTTGAACCCTGAGACCCACATGCTCTAAGGAAAGAATCAATTCCCTAAAGATGCCCTCTCACCTCCACATGTGCACCATGGCAATTATGTACCTACATTCGTACACAGACATGTGTATATGCACATACTCACAAACATAAATAAATAATTTATTTGTAAAAAAAGAATAATAAAACTGGTTAGAGAAAAATTTTGTTAAATAAATAGAAAATTTAGTAACTATTAAAACACCAACGGGCGGTGGTGGCGCAAGCCCTTAATCCCAGCACTCGGGAGGCAGAGCCAGGCAGATCTCTGTGAGTTTGAGGCCAGCCTGGGTTACCAAGTGAGTTCCAGGAAAGGCGCAAAGCTACACAGAGAAACCCTGTCTCGAAAAACCAAAAAAACAAAAAACAAAAACAAAAGCAAAAAACACTAAATTAATATAAATATGTGTTAAATACGATGTGTATTATGATGAAAATACATATATGATCATCTGTCATTAACCAATAAATTATAACATATTGCTATATAACATTTGATGTTGCTAAAACAATACATATGTATTGTACATCTTTAATAATATGAAGAACATATGTATTCCATTCCCAAACATAATCCTGAAACTGTAGTTGATACTCATTATTCTCCTGAAATTTTAATATATTTATATATATAATTTATTAACACACATATATATTTTTATATATATACACATGTGTATGTCCCCATACATACCCATGTCATTTTGTAGAGAACTACATATAAAAATAATATTTCATAATACTAAATTTATAGAATTAATTTGTCTTGTATGTAGCAGTCTATGTTGTACATTTTAAATAGTCATAGAATAACATAAAAATGTAAATAAAAGTATTATATCAGTATCAGCTTTGATCACCTCATCATTGTCAAATGACAACACACACCACAAAAGCAAAAAAGATGTGTTCTGCAAATAGATACTATAACATAGCAAGCCAAATATTATGCAAGCTACATATATGCTATTGGAAACTTTGCTTTGTCCAATACAATATAGAAAATGATGGAGAATTCTAGAATATTGTTTAAAACAAGAAAGAGTAGACTGCTTTTCAGAATGGTTTTAAGACCGGTATAAGATATTAGTAGAATGAAAATTTCTCAAATAAACGGATGCAGCAGAACATAAACAGGAAATCTTTCAGGTTACCTGGGCACTAACACTAAGGAACGACATATAGTTCTTCTTGGCCTTTCAAAAACAGTAAGGGAAACTATTCTTTCTCTGAACACAGAACTTCAAAAGAGACTTTTGCTTCTTTGCAGAAATAATGATTCCTGTGCCTAATATTGGTGTAGTGCCTACACCAATTAAATGGGAAATATCGTTCAATGATGATCACAGGTTGATTATATGCGGTGTTGGTGGCTCATGGGACTTTGGTTTGTGATGTCCTAATTAAGAGGAGCCCATTTGTTTCTCAGGTGGCTACAGGACAGCACAGATCCTTACAGAGATAGCATCTGTAAGGAAGAAATTTTCTTTGCTGAATAGCACATAAAAAGAGAACAAGTAGAAGCCCTATTTTTCCATCCTCTGATATTTTTTTTTTATCATAGTCATGTAAAGTATCTTGATACCTCAGCGTATCTTGGTCCTATCATTAAAGGACAGTTTTTAACTCTATCCTAAAGAGCAACATGAAAAATTGTAATAACTGTATATGATTGTATGTTTGGAGGGAGGAAGGGGAAGATAAGTAATTATAATCTCAAACTGTGAAAGAAAGAATTGAAATATATCTTTAGATGTATGTATTACTAATGTAAACTAAAAACATTGAATACACAAATTAGAAGGTATAATATAGTCTAATAATACACAGAAGTTATGAAAAATTAATTTGAACCATCTATATTACATTCAAGAATTACTGAAGTTTGATGAGCAATCAAATGAAAATGGTCACTTTATTCCTAATATCTGATTTATCAGTAATTACTCAGCATAAAAATCAATACTGTAACATTCAATATTCCTAAATTATAAAATAATAAGCTAGATGTCATACAAGGGTCATGTAGCAATTTGTCAATTAATCCCCCATCTCATCTCCAGCTCTCATGCAGAACATCTGCTGCAGTCTCCCTTTCCTCCTGACCACATCGCCAATGTATCACATAGATCTTCCCCTCTAAACTTCCTTCCCCCAACTCTGTTTTGTCCCAGTCAACACCTCAAGCAGGCTCTTCCTGAGAACCCACAGGCTACACTGGTCAGGGAAGCACATAAGCTCAGAGCAGATCTTTACCTCTCTCTCCATTTCTCCAAGTCCAATCCCTCAGTCTCATCTCAGCTCTGTAGAAGAAATTCTGCTGTGACCTCTCCTTACTCTCTAGCCCCATTCTGGGGTGACTAAGTATATCCTGGTGGAACCCCATGCTTTCCTCAAACTTGTGAAGCCACTCTACCACCCTCATCCCATATCCATTTATTTTTCTTTCTTTTTTGATTTTTCGAGACAGGGTTTCTCCTTGTAGTTTTGGTGCCTGTCCTGGATCTTGCTCTGTAGACCAGGCTGGCCTAGAAATCACAGAGATCAGCCTGGTTCTGCCTCCTGAGTGCTGGGATTGAAGGCATGTGCCACCACTGCCTGGCATCCCATACTCATTTCTAAGTGTCCAGTCCCAATATTCAGAAATATGTTTTATTGGGAACCCTCGGTGTCCATACATAACAGGACCCAAAAGATTTACTAAGTAATAAAACACATAAGCATATCTAAACCTGCACTTCAAATATGGATCTGTTTTATTCTAATCTGTGATATATCATAAAGAATTTCAAATCAAAAACTTCTTTTTAGTGCTGGTTACATTGAAGCCTGTCCTTGTTTGGGGATCCAGTTCTTGTAATTGTTTGTTGATCTGTATTCAAAGATGAAACACAGCAGCACATGAACAGGGAAAACAAGGAATTCAAGAATATTGTATTCTTGTCTTAAAATCAGTATAATTTTACCATGGTTATGGCCATGTAAATTCAACTTTCCTTGTGGATACAAATGGAAAAAATGTTTAATTCATTTTTTTTTACTTTTAAGAATTTCATACTTGCATACAATAAAACACTGTGAGGGTCTCTGCAACTTCCATAGCCAGGAGAGTAACAATCCATGGGAAGCAAGAAGACAGTTCAGTTCAACACAAATCAGTAGACAGTTTTGGTTCAAACATTGGTAGTCTGACCCTGAGTAATTTTTTTAGTTATATTTAAGCATAGTACAATTTTATTAAAATTTTTCTAGTCATAATTTACTCAATGTTGTGCACAATAAAGCATACATGAATCTCCATGATGAAAAAAATAAAATAAATAAAGATCAGATGTGACTATTGAAACTCTTATAAAGTATCTGTGATCCCTCCATACACATGAGTTCTGTAGATTGACTATGGAAAATTATTTTACAATAAGGATCTTGAAAAGAGTCCAGTGTGGTTTCATGCCTCATAGATAGAGTCAAGGTCATGAGGCTATTAAACATGTCCACTCCCAATTTTCTGGAAAATCACAGGTTATACATTTCTTCACTTGAAGGAACAACCCAGTGTGTTTAATATTTGAGGTTACCTAGTGTTTATCTATGAGCACAAAGACCTCCATGCCTCCTACAATTTGACCCTCCATACCCCTATTTCCTCTTAAGTATAACTCATTCAAATTTTAGCTCTATTGTTTTTAGAATTTCATGTATGCATATAACATGTTTTGATCAAATCTACCCCATCCCTTCACTCTCATTTTCCCATTTCTTACAAATTTTCCCTCCCAACTTCATATATTCTGTGTTTTTTAAATGGACTGAGTTCACTTAGCGCTACCTGTATGTTCATGAGTTCATCAACTAGAACATGAGTGGCCTTTTAGAGAACACATACCCGAAGAAAATTGATTGTTGCTTCCGAAGTGGGCATTGAATGTGAATATTTCCTTAACTAGGGATGAAACGTCATAATCCATTTCTTCATTCATGCTGAGTAATAACCTACTAAGTTCAATTACTGCTGCCTATGCATGCACAGCTGTGGGGTCATCAACTGGATGATGGTAAAGCTACTGGTGACCATACCCTCACAGAAGAAATGTTCTCCCACCTTAGAAACTACCAGCTGTCAGTGGTTCCTCAGTGGGCATCAGGTCCAGAAAACATCTATCTCATATAGGCCTGAGTATTTTTGACTTGATCTTGTGTAGGTAACTGTAGCTGGTGTGTGTTTATGCATGTGATAATCATGTCATGTCCAGAAGGTAGTCTTTTAGAGGACTCTTACCCATTCTGTACTTCTCTTATACTTCTGCTCATCTCTGGAAAATTGTATTTTCTTCTGGTACTGTTCTAATACACCAAACTGTTTATTTAAATAAATAATGAATTATTTCAGTATTTCAAAATAATTTTTGAAATATTTGAAATTTTGTATTTCATAAATTAAACTTCTCTCATGTGTCATAGACAAAAGAAAAAAATCATTGTGATACACTCTGACTTTGGATACTCATTGTAGAAACTTTATAAATGCATATCATTTCTGGGATCAAGAGTTCATGGAATGCTATGAATAAGTCTTTCTCATTGCTGCGGCCAGCAGGGCTTCAATGGGTTCTCAACCATCCTAAGGACAGAATGATAGGGACAGGAGACACAAAAGGAATACACCAAGACAAGATTCTGATCAAGGTGCAACTTTATTTTTCTTCAGGAGGGTTTATATAGTTCCTGCAAAGGGGGGGGGGGAGCAGGAAGCTATTTTCTACATAGGGTAGGGCAGGCTAACAGGATGTTTATGTAGGATGTTTACAGGGTGAAAAGGTCAAGGGCTCTACTCAATGTCCTGTTGCTAGGCAACCTGGCCGTAAGATGTTCTAGTTCCCTGTCTTATTGGGGGTCTGTATTTTTCCACTAACTAGAGATTCTGTCCTTGTGCCTGACATCTAGTAACTTTGTGACAAATGTAGTGTCTTTAAGTGACAGGATGTAGACAACTGATGGTCTTGTGTCCTTAGGGACAGCTCTCCCACCTGCCACAGGTGATGAGGGGTGGTGGTGGGGACTTTTCTCCCTTGTCCATGACACCCTATAGCAGATGTGGGGTGGATTAGATCTCTCATCCTCATGTTCTCATGCTTGCACACCTGTGACCTGATCTCCAGAGTGCTGCAGCTGGTGATATGCTGGGCCAGTTCATTGGAACTCATAACTCAGGGTCAGTTCTCCTACCTGCCAGAGGTGGTGAGTGTTAGAGTGAAGTGCATCTCCCCCCTCCCCGCTTCTACTACATGGTAGATGAGGAACAGGGCCAGATCTCCAATGCTTACGTTATTGGGGCTGGCTCACTCATCCCCCAATCAAAGGGTCAGCACCACTATGCTGCCCAGGTGAAGGACAGGGCATGCTCTCCCTAGTCCTGCATTTGGTGAGGATCTAGGTTAGCTCTCCTGCCAGCTGCAAGTGATGAGATGCAAGATGTGAGGAGCTCTTTCCCTTACCCGTGCCCCCACATGGCAGATGAGGGTACAAGACTATTGCTGCCCCTCTCACACCAACACAGCCAGCACATTCACTGGTGCTCCTACCAACAGGGTTAGCTCTGTCGTGCTGCCCAGGCAAGGTGCATAACCCACTCTCTCCAGTGCTATGGACAGTAAAGGGCAGGGCTAGTTCTCCTTAGTGTTGCAGCCATTAAGAGGCAAAGCCAACTCTGTGCAGCCCTATCCCCTCAGCCATCATTGATAATGAGAACCACTAACATCAAAACAGATCCCCACAAGAGCCATTAACATCATAACAGACACTGGCTGCCACAGAGCCATGGGCACAGACATAGGCCTTGGCTGCAGCCCAAACCCAGACCTAGCTGTGAGTGGCAAGCAGGTCATCCACTTTAGCCCACTCCTCATTGCTTTCAGTTCTTTGAATCTGCCTCTCTACACAGGACATGAATTATTCTGATATCTCTCATCTCCATACCCCATGATATATTTTATTACCATAATATAGTGCTGCAGGGTACCTGGCAGTCCCGTGTTTTTTCCCCTCAGCCCAGGGTGGAGAGCCCCAAGCAGGATCTTTGTCTCCCACTCAGTCTTTATCTACATTTTTCTTTTAATTTGTTTTTTATGTTTTGATTTTTCTTTTAGGTTTTATTGTGTTTATTATTGCACAATGAATCAAGCTTCATTATGAACATTTTAAAACATTTGTTTTTGTTGTTTTCCTTCCTTATATTCCTTCACTTCCCTTTTATTGTCCCAGGAAGCATTATGTATATATTGTATGTGACCTGTTGCTCTTCACCATCTCTTTCTCAACACATACTCTATTTTTGTTTCATGATTTTCTATTTAGTTTCATAGACTATAATCACTTTCAGAATCCCTTATTTAGATAACACAAACATCATTTGCTAGGATCTCCATATGAGACAGATCATGTGATGTTTATATTTCTGTAACTGAGTCACTTTCTTTATTATATTTCCAGTTTCATCTCCTCCAAATTTCATAATTTAATTTTTAAGAGTTGACTAAAATTAAATTATACGCAAGTGTGTGTTTGTCTCACAAGTTTATTACACATTACCAAGCTTATAGATAACTAGGCTTGTTCTGTTTCCTCCCTGATGTTGATGGAAAAGTAATAAATATGGAATTGCTAGTATCTCTGAGGGAGGATATAAATGTATAGAAGTAGCAGAAGTTAGTATTCAGGATGCAATTACTTAATTTTGTTTCATTTTTTTTGTTTTCATGTCTTGTTTGTGTCAAAACATCTATACAAAGAAATTGAATTTATATGTCATCTTGATATTTTAACACAAAACCATGATAATTTTAGAATGTTCTGCATTTGGACTGATTAAATTTGGAAAAACTTATTTTTAAAGAAATGAAGATATTGCTAACATTCTTGCTTATGTGGCTATGATGATGTATGAGGATAGAATAAGTGTTTGAGCTATAGAAGATGAGATGTGTAGTAAAACTACTTTATCCCTCCTTGAGAGAAAAGCTATATAACTTGAAGTAAGATAGAGGCATCATCTTGTAGTAGCACACATGAGCCATCATAGACACTTGATATTGCAGATTAAAGTCCATATGAGTATTAATAATTGGAGAACAACAGATGAAAGATAGGTTATGGAAAAAAGTATTAGTGTTTGATGCACAATTTATTGGTCCAGATAGGGTTAGGTTCTCAGAGGAGTTAGAAGGTTGATATGGTTGGTTTGGACTTATATAGAGATTTTGTGGATTTATTGAGGCTCATGATTATACATGAGCTTTATGAGGTAGAGAAGGATTGTTCAATGTGTGAAAATCTTGATTCTAAAGAACTAAAAAATCTAAAGGGTATGAAAAAGAAGCAAAGAAGATGAAGCACCATTGTTATACCACCACCACCATCACTACCACAATAACCACCACTACAAAACAAAAACAAATAGAAGATAATGAAGGAAATTGAGACTTTAACCACTACTCTGAATAAAGGATGCAAGAGTAGGTATTTATGTTCCATTATTTATTTTAGAGGAAATTCAGTTATTACACTGTGGGCTGCAGTTCTGTTGTTCATATCTTTGTTGTTTTGAGGAATGTTCTATTTCTAATTTCTTTAAAAATTTTATCATGTAGAATGTTTAACTTTATAAAGCACCTTTTCTATATCAACTGGAATGGTCATAGGATTTTTCCTTATTTATGTGGTATATTACATTTATTGATTTGTGCATGTTAAATAAACCTTAAACTCTGGGATAAATCTCACTTGGTCATGATGCATAATCTTTTTATTTGGATTTTTTATTTCAAAATTTTATACATGTACATAATTGTTAGGGAATAATATTTTAAGTTGAGCTTATACAAATGTCAGCCAAGGATAGGTTGGAGAGCAAAAAGTACATCGGCGTGTGGAGATGGGAATTAACTCAATAATATTTCATGATCAAGATAAATTTACAATATTATGTGGATTATGTTCATGATTGGACCAGCAATATTCCTTGGTAAATAATGGCTCCTCCCAAGCAAACCCAGCAGATAGTCAGACCCAGAACCTAAATAAAGACAGAAGGGATAAATTATCTCTGCAAATTATCCTTTGATCTCCACATGAGTGCTGTTGCATGTACATACTCAACCTCCAACACCACACACACACTCATTCATGATAATAAAAAAGAAATCTGTTACATGCTGTGGAAAGGATTAGTTGCTTAAAAACAATAGCAAAAGTAAAACTGTATTATTTAAGTAATAGATGAATTTTAACAAAATTTCATGATTTATACAATTCTTCATTCTCTTGCTTTGAACTTTTATTGAAACATTTGGTTCTTTAATTAAATATGATGATCCACAATGTCAAAATATTGCTTTTAAGAAAAAGTAATTAAACTTTTTAGAGACTACTAAAAATTAGGTAATGGATTTTAAAAAACAGGTAGTTATGATCTTGTCTTTATTTTGAAACTCAAGAAACATGTAGACCATTCTTTCTAAAATTTAAAAATCACAAATGATTGCTCAGTAAACTGTAATAAAAATATCTTACGAAATATTAATATAGAAAATATGCAGATATAATAAATAGAACTGAATATGGTATTCTTACCCTCAGGATCTGAAAATCAGAGATACTATATTCTCACTTTTGAATGCACAATGCATACTTGCTCTCTTGAGATTAGAGTAATAGCAGAAACCCGAGTCTAATGGGAATTTTTGGGTATTGATCCCATGAGATATATACATTATCAGAGTCAGCCTGTGACCACATAATTCATGGACTTTGGTTGCTAAATATCAGATTGGAGCTTAATGTCAAAGGTGTCTCTGTTTCTAAGGAAGCTGTGGAGTCAATTCGTATGTCTACTTGTCCTAAGAACAAACTGTGAGTAGCAACCAAGTATGACTCTGGACTTTAGTGTTAGTGATTATAGCCAGGGACCTCTCTATTCTTCAGTAAAAAACTTAGAAATGATAGTAGGTGTTTTCCTATAATTACGTTTTGGGAAACACTGAAGAAAAGACATATGTAAAATTGCAAGTTAGGTCCTCTTTATTCTCTGATCAGCTGTCAGTCTCTTGAAACATTCTCAAATGTTTGTGCTAACATGCACCTAGCTTCCATTATTATAGTAGGCCTAATAATACACAATAGGGCAGGACATATATCTTCTGATCAGAAATCTAACTTTCTTCAGTCTTTACAATTCTTTTAAATTATTCTGATAGTTTCTTAAATATTTGAGGTAGAATTAAACATGGTTTTGATATGTGCATTAGTTTACTAGGTCTTCAGAATGATATTTCTATAATCTACATTGCTGAAGAACTGAATATCTCCTTTTTCTCTCTTCTGGATGCAGATGTTACAAGATCAAATATCATAATGTATTTCTTCCTATATTTAGAGGTGTGTTTTTTTTTTTTTTTTTTTTTTTTTTTTTTTTTTTTTTTTTTTTTTTTGGTTTTTCGAGACAGGGTTTCTCTGTGTAGCTTTGCGCCTTTCCTGGAGCTCACTTGGTAGCCCAGGCTGGCCTCGAACTCACAGAGATCCGCCTGGCTCTGCCTCCCGAGTGCTGGGATTAAAGGCGTGCGCCACCAACGCCCGGCTTAGAGGTGTGTTTTTTAATGCAACTTTCTGTATGTGGAGGAGTTAGTTTATATTTTATTTTTGTCTGATTCCAAAGAAACATGTCCAACTATGCTAATACTACACATAAAACCACATTCCAACTTAATTTCTTTCCTCAGAAAATGCTCTGAAATATAGTCAGACATTGAAGATTAGAAGGCTTAGTTTTTCACCATTTGAATATAAATACAACATCAACCCATTGTCATGAGCAACTTCTCTTGTCCTTTCTGTTTCTTGAATACAAGTTTTCACAAATTGTTTAGACCATCATGTAGAGATACTTTGAATAGCCAGTGGGAAATGTAGATGTTCAGAAAGCTTTACTCTTCTGGTTCAGTCTTCCTATTTCACTCTTACAATTACCAAACACTTTGAACAGAAGCATCACAGAAAGTGTTACTAACAATAACAATGGCAATATGTTAGGTGCTTCCTGAGACTTAGCAGGCTTGGAGGTGACTAGAATAGAGTGATGCATTATAATGAATCACCAAGAAAACCAGAAATAAAAACTGTAAGACTCAAGTTTATGAGCAAAAGAAGGGTTTCAAGGTTATATTTCTGTCCCTGAATGGTAATTAGATTTTTGCTTGATAGAGGTTTTTGCTGAAAAATATGCACAAACACTTCCCTCCTTTAGGAGTTAGTCCGAATGAACTTGCCATTTACCTGGACAAAAAGGCATTGAAAAATTGTCAGTGCCAGAAACAATAAAAGTAAAATAGTATGAAACCTACTAAAAACTAGATTGGCATGAAATTTTCTCATTATTTTCCATTCTCATCACTTGAGAATTCCTTATAAAATTCTGTCATAAATTCTTCTGTCTTGAACAGTATGAGTTAATGCAGCAGAAATTAGAAAGACAAAGACACTGAGAGGAAGCAAATGAAAACTTCTAGTAACAGACAAAAGTGACAACTTATTTATTTCCACAAATAGCCAATGTTGGCACTTTGCTCTATGTCATGCATTATTAAATAAAGCAATAAAATATCAAGCATTGACTCATTAACTTACTAGTCTCCTTCACACTTATTTTCTTCTTCTTATCTTAAAGACATATGGTACTTGATGTGGTATTTGCTATTATACATGAATTTTATTGTTAGTGGTCATCAAAATTTAGGGAATATAGAATAGAACTGTATTGTGGTATTGTGGGAGAATATATTACTTAAAATTAATGAAAGGTGACTATATCATCATTAATGAAACAAAAGAATTAAACATTCCAATTATGGTATGTGAAGTAGGTTTCTGCTTATACAAAATGTTTGAAGTGTAACAGAAATTTTAGAAAAATGCTGTTACATACAGTCAGATTGTATGAAATGATTTATAAAATGCCAGTATGTCAGTCTTCCCTAGGCAAGGGGGAAAAGTCAGGTTGGTCCAAGTAGATAAGGGTGGGACTTCAAATATGTCTTTATTATTTCTTGAAATAAATATAACTAAAACAAGCACATTGAACTATGTAAATATTTTGCTGTTGATTGTTATGTAGTAAATCTTGCAACTTTTATTATGAGACAATAATTAATAATAAAAATGTACTGACCAGGCCGGGCGGTGGTGGAGCACGCCTTTAATCCCAGCACTCGGGAGGCAGAGCCAGGCGGATCTCTGTGAGTTCGAGGCCAGCCTGGGCTACCAAGTGAGCTCCAGGAAAGGCGCAAAGCTACACAGAGAAACCCTGTCTCGAAAAACCAAAAAAAAAAAAAAAAAAAAAAAAAAAAAAAAAAATGTACTGACCAATACATGTTCAAAAATTCTTGAAACATATTCATGATGTACATTTTTCATAGAATGCACTTCCTAGTTTAAGAATTCACAATCTATATTTAAACTTTGTTTAGTATAGTATTAATATTACTTTTATGTTTATAGATGTCATCATATATCCAGACTAATGAAATATCAGAGTAATTAATGAATTCTTACTTTTCAATATAGAGAAGAATCTCATAAGTGGAGTCATAAGATATGTTCTTATGTAAGATATACATTGAGTTAGAAATGCTCTTCCTTTTCTTGACTCAATTATTCTTACAATTATGGTGCACACATTCATACACACACACACACACACACACACACACGTGTGACTTTAGGTCATATCAGGAGAAAGAGCCTCTTTCTATTTCCAGTTAGTTCTTTATGCCTCATGCTTGTGATTGAAAAATTTGATCTATCAGCTCAATGTTGCTGCCATCTTGCCTGATGTTTACTGTCATGCTTCCTCTCTATCCCTTACTATGATGGATGCTTGCTACTCTGAAACCTTAAGCTCAAAGCACATGTTTTCTTCTATAAATTGCTTTGGCCATGGTATTTTATCATAGCCACAGAAATCAGAATATTAATTGAGTCATATCTAGAGGCAGGAGTCAAGACTGGTTATAGATTTAAAACAGAATGCAGGGGTATAGTCTTCTTATCTTTTCTTTCTGCATAATTAATGTTTATGAAATCAACATGTGTCAACAGAACTGATAGTAGAAACTTATTCTTCTGTAATTTGATGAGTAGTTCAGAAAATTCTGAGGCATACCAACATTGGTTCCCATTGTTTTAGAGGTACTTTAGGTTTACTTTGCTCTTTCTGGTATCTTTTTTCTAGGTATGGATGACTTCTCAAGGAAATGGCATGCCTTATTATTTGTAATAATATCATTTGCCACTCTATTTACAAATGTTTCAGTATTTGTTGAAGAGAACTGAGGTTTAGGAACAATGGACAAGAGGAATAGAGTATAAGTGTATTAAAAACTGAACTACTAATCCGGTTTACACTTTATTTTTTAATTCTCTTATTTATTTTTTATTAAGAATTTTTTATTCATTAAATAATATAGCTTAAAAATATTAAATCACTAGTTCACAAGTTTCAAATACATCAAATTCAGTGACATTACTTATGGAAGATATATTGAATAGGTCATCCCAAAGAATTTATGAAGACTACATGCAAAATGTTTCAGTCATTATCATACCCACAACATGCTAATGAAAAAGTATCACTGCCCAACAAGATTCAGATCATTTTCACCTCTTCTTTTGTGTAATATTCAGCATCAATATGGAAGTTTCAAACCAATCAGGTATTTCTGAATTCTTTCTCATTGGACTGACATATGCTCAAGATGTTGAGTCATTTATTTTCACCTTGTTCCTGTCTATGTATCTTGTTACTGTCTTTGGAAACATTCTCATTATACTGGCTGTAAGCTCCGACTACCACCTCCATACTCCCATGTACTTCTTCATTGCCAATCTGTCCTTTACTGACATCTGTATAAGCACAACGATAATCCCAAAGATGCTAGTGAACATTCAAGCACAGGATCAAAGTATCAGCTACACGGGCTGCCTGTCCCAGGTGTGTTTTGTCTTGATTTTTGGTGGCTTAGAAAGTTGTGTCCTTGCTGTGATGGCCTATGACCGCTACTTGGCCATATGCCATCCCCTGAGGTACACAGTTATCATGAACCCTGTGCTCTGTGTGTTGCTGGTTCTTCTCTCACTGTTGATAAGTACCATGAATGCACTACTGCATAGTCTGATGTTGCTAAATCTAACCTTCTGCACAGACCATAATATCTTCCATTTCTTCTGTGAACTTGTTCAAGTCATCAAACTTGCCTGCTCTGATACTTTCATCAATACCCTCCTCATATATACAGTTACTAGTGTATTCGCTGGCGTTCCTCTTGCTGGAATTATTTTCTCTTATATTCAAATTGTGTCTTCCATTCTTAAGATTTCATCAGTCCAGGGACGGAATAAAGCCTTTTCCACCTGTGGCTCTCATCTCTCAGTAGTGTGCTTATTCTATGGGACAGCTTTTGCAGTGTATATGAGTTCTGCTGTTTCTGACTCTTCTGTTAAGAATGTAGTCTTTTCTATGATGTATATTGTGGTTCCTCAAATACTGAACCCTTTTATATACAGTTTGAGGAACAGAGAAATGAAACAAGCCATGAGACACCTTTTCTGTCATCTTATCATCTCCATAAGTTGAGTTTACAGAAACAGAATGAGAGAAACACTGGTAAGCCAGAATAACTAACTCCTTCATCATCAATTCCTTTAAAAATGACTGTATCATAAGTTGTTTATGCATATTTCTGTGTGGTTCTTAAATGTGACAGTGGTTTTTATTTTCTAGGTATGTGATGTTCAACAAATAATTTTATTTATTATACATTTCATTTCTGTGACTTCTCTGAGGTAGAGGTAAATAAGGTGTGTTTTATTATTGTTTATTTTTAGTAAAATTTTATTGACTTTTCTTAAAAGTAAAACCTAATAGCATTTGGATAAGTATAAAGTTTATACAAGATCAAGTTTACATGTAAAACCTGGATACAGCCAGAATTCATACTTAATTACACTTTGGTTGAAACTTGTAGGAAGTTATGATTCACACTAACAAAAATTTCGTACTTTGTAAATAATGACTGAAAATTTCCCAGGAAGATAATCTTTATGAAGCTGTGATACCACCCCCATGATTGGCTTGTTATTTTACAAGTTTTGAGTGGCTTCAACTTATATTTTGATAAATGTCTTTGTTACTGAAGCTTCTATTATTTCTCAAAGAGAAATAAATATTACCTAGCATATTGTTATAAAGCCTTTTACTCATTATTACAACTTGAGAATTTTTTAACTCATAGTTTCAGGGATTAGAGCTTCCTTGATTCCATATGAAGTCAGGTCTTGGTAGGGCACATTTGGCATTGAGGCTCCAGGTATTTCATATGAACATGACACATGCAAATTGAAGTGTGTCATCCATTTATCTAGTTTATTCTTTACAATAGACCTTTCATTATGGTAAGACCAAGTTAATGCTGATTATGAAATTAATACCTTGCATTGTAATTTTCCTCACTGTGAATAAAATTTTCTGTAATGAGACACTATATAACACTTATGAACAATAAGGATACATCTAAGATCTCCGATACATCTAAGGTAACATATATTAGGCTTGTGACCACTAAATATAATTTTATCTACTCCTATACAGAAAATATATATAGGTGGATATAGGGTTTATTGACATGAAAGAACAGATATATCATGTTATTTGATTCAGATTTGCATTTATATCATAGGAATACTCTCAATAATGAAAATAGTGAAGGGAGAAATTTAAGTTGAGAAAGGAAGACAATAGTTGTGGTCAGGGTGTATATAACAGGTTAACTGAGAATGAATACTAACAATACTATCCATGTATGGAATATAATTAAATTTATGCATGTATACTGTAGCAAGAATAAAAGAATAAGAAACACCTGTGAATGTCCCCTTACAAATTAATGACTGCTAGGATAGTAGGATATTTCTGTAAAACTCAAGAACATTTTCATGATTTTAATGATAAACACAGAGAATAATGGTTTCAGTCCAACCGTTAGTTACCTTTGTTGGGGGTAGAACTGGGAAATTTTTATAGTAATATTTAATATTGGTACTTTAGGTGATTCATAGAATAATTAATGAATGGATATATTTCTGTTATTGTCTATATTTAATCTATATTGCTTTCATTTAAAATTGAATATAGTTGATAGCATTAATAAAATAAAAAATTACATTTTGAAAGAAATTTTAAACAGCCTGTACTTAAAATTATTAACTCATATGGAGTGAATAAGCATAGTGAAATCTGTGTTAATAAATATGCAATAATATTAAAAATATTAAATAAAGGATTTTTTAAATGGAAAGAAAAAGGATCACTTCTCTCCCCATGAAATAATGATTAAAATCTAGTCAATCATCCTGAGTATGTGGAAACCTCTTCATATAGTGACATCTGGTGGTTTATTTCTCACTTTCTTTATAAAGTGATGTTAGTTCACAAAATAATGTTTTATGACATGTATACACATGCATTTCAAAAACTGACATTGCCACCTCAACTATAAATGATGAAGTAGATTTTAACAGATAAGATAGTTTCCCAGTCTTCATGTCTTCTGTTTTTTTTTTTTTTTTGGCTATTTATTACTTACTGCAGTACACAATTCAAATTACCCCATGTGTTTATCATGCTAGCTCTTTTGTTTTCACTGTGAATGCCCTGTTCCATAATATAGTGTTGCAGAAACTATCCTTACCTAAGGGCGGCCATGTTTGTGAGGTATTATGGATGGAGCAGTTAATATCATAGCAAACTCTTTCTCCCACCTATCCCACAACGTTCCTAGGGCCTTAAGTGCAGAAGTGTTTTTGTAGGTGTAGCCATTGGAACTGGACTCCACAACTCTTCATTTTGATCGGTTGTGCTTGTCTGTAGTGGGTTTTGTTATAAAGAGTAGTTTCTTCGATGAGGGATGAGGAGTACATTTATCACAGAACATAAAAAAAATTACATCAGGCGTTACTCTGGTTTAGTAAAGTAGTGCTTGTAGATCATCCTTCAATATCTATAACATTTTGTTAGGTTTCCAGTACCAGGCATGGTTTCCCTCTTGCTGAATGGGTCTTAATGCAATTAGCGAGATGTTGGTTACTGCCAAGATGTATATGACTGCTGCACAGTGGTTATCTGAGCATGCTGGTCATTAATGTGGTTTATAGGCATCACAGCACAATATGACTGTTTGTTGCCTACCTCCCCTAGAAGATGACATGGTGCCCTTGGGTATGATGTGAGATAGCACCCAAAACAGAGACATTCTGACCAGTTGTAGCTCAGAGGACTTTGAGCCCTGTTTCTGAAGTACACAGTGTCTTCGGCAATAGGGACTTACCTTGCACATTTGGAAGTGGCCAAGTGAAAGAGCAATAACCTGTATATTTGGGGATTATTTTGGACAACCCTGGCAAACAACTCAAAAGAGAGCTTCTCACATCCGTTACTGAGGTTATTGTTAAGTGGTCTTTGTCTTTTGGAGGGAGCATTATCAGGCCAGATCTGAAAAGCTCATTAAAATTTTGCATGTGTATTTGTACACAGAATTACTTGCATTTACAGTCATTCTTTCTTAGATAAATGATTAATGGTACAATTCATTAGAGCTTTTCAGATATTCTTATTGTCTCCTTCCTTTCTCTGTATATATCTTTCTCCCACAAAACTAGAGAACCTCTCTCTTCTCACTTCTCCTATCAGAACACTGGCATTCCCCTCATTCTGCTCCCACTTTCTTCTCTTTGTCTCCCTGTCACTGCCTAAAAAGTCCTGCCTTGGATTTCCCTGATCGATCACTTGTACCTGTTATTCCCCTCTCGTATTACTGCTCAAATCTCCTGTCTTGGCAATGATCACGTTATACTTTGTGGTTTCTACAGCCAGCAAACAATATGTACTCAAATCTGAAGATTTGGAGCCAGCAGCCTCCAATAAGAGAGAATACATGAATTTGTATCTGAGTCTGGGTTACCTCACTCAATAAAATATTTTCTATTTCCATCTATTTACCTGCAAATTTCATTTTTTCTTTAGAGCAGAATCATGTAATTACATCTTACATGTAATTACATCTGTATATACATATAATATGTAAATAAATAAATAAATAAATAAATGGTCCCATTGTTCACACTAATTCTTGAACAAATAGAACTTTATTTATGCATCCCTTTCTTATACATATATCATGTATTGTACTGCCTGTTTCCTTCTAGAAGTTTCAGGTTTTAGCTTTGGGTCTTTGATTTGTTTGGAGTTAGGTTTTTTCATAGTGTTAGATACAGGTCTAATTTTATTCTTCTGCTTGTGAACATCCAGTTATCCTAGCAACACTTTTTCAAGATGTTCCTTAACTAAAGGTTTTTGGTATTCTTGTCAAATGTTAAGTAGATGAAATTACACATACTTACTTTTTGGAGGGGAGGGTGCTTTTTATTCTATTATACTACATGTTTGTTTTTGTGTCAGTACCATATTCTTATTATTGTGGCTCTGTAATATATCATAAGGTCTAGAATTATAATCATTTTAACCATTGTTCCTTTTGGGGGGATTTTTGTGTTATATGTATTTTACTATTTTAGTTTTGTAGTTCCATATAAATTTAAGTATAAGCTATTTTGTTTCTTTTTTTCTTTTTTTCTTTTGGTGAATAATGAGATGGAGATTTGCAACAGGATTGGATTCAAATAGATTTTGGTAGAATGTCATTTTCACAATGTTAATTATAATAATCCATGAGCATGGGATGCCTTTTCACTTTCTAGTGTTTAACCCTGTTTTCAGAAATTTAAAATTTTCATTACAGAGGTTCTTCACTTTCTTGGTTATGTTTATTCCTAGATATTTTATTTTGGTCTATTTTGAGTGGGAATGTGTCCATAATCTTCTCTGTGTTTGTTGGTGGTGTTCAGATCATCTATTTATTTGTGGGAATTGATTCTGTATTCTGTCCTGTTGTTGAATTTGTTTATCATTTCTATATGTATTCTGGTAGTTTTTTTGGTATCTCTAATGTATAGTATCATATTATCTACCAAAAGGAATAGTGTGACTTCTTTATTTGTATCCCTTTAAATTCAATTTCTTTCCTTATTGCTTCAGATAGTATTTCAGGAACTATATGGAAAAGGAGAGTGGACATCCCTGTCTCATTCCTGACTTCAGTCATATTCCTTTAAGCTTTTCTACATTTAGAATGATGTTGGCTCTAGGTTTTATATATATAGCTTTATTGTATTGGTGAATGCTGCCTCTAGCACCATATTCCCTAGTACATGAAGGTATATTGGATTTTATCAAAGATTTTTTAATGCATATAATGAAATGATCATGTGTTTCTTTGTTTTGAATTCCATTTACATGGCTTTTCAAATTAATTGATTTGCATATGTTGAATCATATATTTCAGGGAAAAAGCCAATGTTTTCACAGTGGATAATCTTTTTTTAATGTATGTATATATTCTACTTGCAAGTATTTTATAGAATATTTCTTAGTCTATGTTCCTCAGGGATACTAGCTCATGATTTTTTTTCATTGTATCATAATATAGTTTGGGTATTGGAGCGATACTGGTTTCAGATAAGGAGTTTGGGAGTGCTACTTCTGTTTCTATTTTTTTCTTTATTAAGAATTTTTTTTATTCATTTTACATACCATCTACAGACACCCCTCTCATCCCTCCTCCAGCTTCCTCCAAGTCTTTCCCTCCAAACCACCCCCTTTCTCTCCTCTGAAAAGTTAAGGCCTTCCATGGAGAGTCAGCAAAGCCTGATACATTCAGTTGAGTCAGGTCCAAGCCCCTCCCCACTGCATCAAGACTGTACAAGGTTTCCCAACATAAGTTATGGGCTCCAAAAAGTCAGCTCATGCACCAGGGATAGATCTTGATCCCACTGCCACGGGCCCCTCAAACAGACCAAGCTACACAACTATCTTCTGTATGCAGAGGGTCTAGTCTAGTCCCATGCAGGCTCCACAGCTGTTGATCTCAAGTTCATGAGTTTCCACTAGCTTGGTTCAGTTGCCTCTGTAGGTTTCCCCATCATGATCTTGATGCCCCTTGTTCATAGAATCCCTCTTACCTCTCTTTGATTGGACTCCTGGAGCTCAGCACCACAGTGCTTGGCTGTGGATCTCTGTATCTACTTCCATCAGTTACTGGATAAAGGTTTTTTGATGACAGGGTATTCACCAATCTGATTACTGGGGTGTTGTTTACATGGCCTACAGCAACCTACATTACAAAAGACACCAGAGAAATTTATAATATTATATGGGAATATTTTTAAAATCTATAGAAATCTGCAATGTCTCTATTCTTTGCTTTGAGAGAGACTGGACAAAGACCTTTTTTTGAAAGATGGCAGAATTCTATAGATTTTTAAAATATTACCTTATAAATTCTGAATTTCTCTGGTGTCTTTTGTAATGTAGGTTGCTGGAGGTCATGTAGATGAGATCAGGCTTGATACTGGAGGATGATGGGTAAAGTCTGAGTATAGAGTAAAGGTGTTGAAGGCAGTGCAGAAGGAACCTGCAGATGCTTGCATGTAGACCTGATCCTTGCAAGTAGGCTTGGTCCTTGCAAGAAGGCTAGATTCTGGTAGAAACCTAAAGCCTTGTTGCAACACAGGCAGGTTTGGTCATACTATGCATGGGTAAGGAATATTCAATATATACAACATCTGTAATAGATTTACTTATGATATATATATATATATAATGACTTCATGCTCCATAAAGTGATTACCTTACATGATAACAAATTTTAAGCATCTGAGCATCATAAAATTGAGATGAGGAACATCTCTCATGTTACTTGTTTTGATATTAAATATTTCCACTCATTTCCTTATAAACTGATAAAACATGGAAGATGCCAAAAATACCAGGATGCATTTTAATCATTGAGTTGGATTTTGGACTAATGCAAATGTATTTGATATATTTGCCTACTTGAACTTGATCATGCTTGTATCATACATACCTCATTGTTTAAGAAAATACTGTATCTTTCCTACACAGAAACATGCCTACACAATGAAATAAATAAATCTACCTGTTTTCAAACTCCTTAAATTCATCAATAATGAATAAATTTCACATATTTATATTATTCTTACCACTGTATGTAAGGTTCAGATATGTTTGTTTATCATTTATTCATCTATTGCCAAGGACAGCATTTAAGATGCCTGACATGCTGCTAGCAGAGATTGGAGAAAAGGGAACACAAGATTGTGAACCATCAACCCTCCATGCGTTCCCCTCCAGATCTTCTGCTTAGCATGCTCCAGAGGGCCATGGCAGCAATGCCTACATGTCCCAAGGTCATGATTTATGGCATGCACATGTCATGTCCTCCTTCATATAAATACTTCTTATAATACTAGTCTTTTTCTTCAATCTGATCTTCATGTTCTGTGTTCCTAGATCAATGGTGATTTCTGTGATACAGAAAAGAAGTGAAGTAAATTTCATGGGAAATTATACAGAGACGATCACCCAGGCTGGGGTTAAGGCATTTATGCAGTTCATGGGAAAGAACCTGCAGCCTGGGGAAGCTTTTCAGGCTTTGATAAACTGTATTGAATGTGGGGTCAACTATAGCACATGGTATGATGTGTATCAACACACTGGATTCAAATTGGCTATGATGAATAATTCAGTTTCTGAGGATATTCCTAGGGCATTGTGTAAAACTTGAGACCCTAAGGGGTATTGGCTGAAGACTATGGATGGAGTAGAATATAGATGGGATGGCAAACTAAGTGTGGGGACCTAGAATAGGAGGAAAGTAGTGGCCTCCACCAAGAAAGGGAGATGGCAACTTTAATCCAGATATTTTGATTGCTCCTTAAGGAGTGTGGAGACAATGAGGCAATGGTTGGAGTGATTGCTGCAAGTTTTATTGGGTTCCTAGATTGAAAAGAGCTGCCAGGAAAGATGAGCTTCCTTTCATGGAAGCTCTGAAAATTGGACCAGGTATTCCTTGGAATTGTTGGAATAAGAAAGACAGAAATTGCTGACTTGCAGGGGCAGATTTCTTGTCTGAGGTCATTGTGGCCCACCTGTCCCGAGGCTTGGTGTTTGCAGAGGGCTGAGGAGGAATTTAGGCGGCTGCAGGGGTCTTGAAGTTGGAGCAGGCTGTGTAAAAAGAAAATGACTGTCTGGTACATTGAACACTGTTCTTATTTTTACCTTTTTTGTGAAATTGCATGTTGCTAGTCTCTGGGTCAAGTGCTCAGAAGAAGGCTGATCATTAATAATAAAAATAGATTATGCTTGCTTTGGTGTTAACTCCGGGATAGTTCCTGTGTTTAATTAAAGATGATGAAGAATGTATTGTTGATCTTCTAAGAATAACTTTTGGAATCATGAGAACATTGCACTGGGTGATTTCCCCTTTTATTTCTGTTTTCCCTTCCTTATGATAATAAAAGACTGAGGTTACCAGGGTAAAAGCAGAAGCTAAAGGAAGCTAAAGAAGCTACTCAGCAACTGCAGAAGCCCGAAGTGACCTGTCAGCTTGCACAAACACTGTCTCTGAGTCATTACTGTGTCTTCCAGGTATCCCATCCTTCAGACCCCTATAACTGCTGAGGCTGGTCCCCGGCAATGTATTACTAAGATTCCATGTGAAAATTGCTTGCATGGTTTATTTAAAATATTGAACATTTCTGATGCTGATGATATGTTAGTATTAAGACTTTTATGCTGCTTAAGGCAATATAAATTTTAAATGGTTTAGGATTAGACTATAACTTATTATACTTGGATATTTTCAAATTGTTTTCCTAAACAGATAAATAAAAACTATAGTTTAAATAAAAAATTCTTGGTTATCCATTTTACCTCCTAAATATTTTCTATTACTTAAATAAAATCACAATCGTGAAATTTCACTTAGTAAATTCACAACTGTTTTATGTTATTTGTTATTGAATCTACTTTTAAAAAGCAATTATTAGTTTTAAATATTTTACTTTGGATTGGATTTTTGTATATTGCATACAAATTATATATATTGATACCAATTTGTTGGGATATCCATCTTCAGCCTACAGGCTTATCAAATCTGACAGACTCATCTATTAAGCAGGATTTTCCAAAGGGCTGTCCTACTTTGTCTTGGCAAGGTTTGAAAGTCCTTTCTTTTGTATCTTTCTTGTCCATTTTGGACAGCATACAGTCAGCACTCAAGGCAGGGCACTTTCTTGTCCAGTGGCTAACTTTTTGCCACAAAGAAAGTAAACTCCATGTCCCAACGTTGCAGAGAAATCTTGAGTGACTGTCCAGGCAGTCAGCTGTTTCTGTCATGTCTCATATTTTTTGGAAGTCACTTGTTTGTACTTCCTGCTTACTCAGTTAATATTATTTCCTTCTTGGGTATCTGAGGGAATTGAAGATTAGATAGTTACAGTTTTCCTCTATAACAAATTCAGAAAAGAGCCGGGTGGTGGTGGCGCACGCCTTTAATCCCAGCACTCGGGAGGCAGAGCCAGGTGGATCTCTGTGAGTTCGAGGCCAGCCTGGACTACCAAGTGAGTCCCAGGAAAGGCGCAAAGCTACACAGAGAAACCCTGTCTCGAAAAACAAAACAAAAAACAAAAAACAAAAAAAACAAAACAAAAAAAAAACCAAATTCAGAAAAGAAACTCACTAAAGGAGGTGTAAAGTGTATAAGTTTGAAAGACATCAAAATATATTTTTTGGTTGGTAATACAAGTTAGGATAGAACATGAATTAGATACAATCTTTTGGATTCACAAAGATAGGATAGATAATGGAGTGGTTTCTCTGAATTTGTCAAGTACAAATGGACTGAACATTGTTAATGTATTTATTGCGTGTACATGTTGTATACACTTACGGTACTTATTTTATATAGTTTTTCTTATATTAATTATAACCTTCTTTTATTATTTTAGACAAAAAAACAGGAAATGTGGTGATATATGTGTACCCTAATAGACTTATCTGGGAATCAGGAGAAAGAGTCAACCACTGGAGTAGACATAGAGGCCAGACAGTGGTGGTACACACCTTAATCCTATCACTTGGGAGGCAGAAATCCATCTGGATCTCTGTGAGTTCAAGGCCACACTGGGAACAGAGTTAGGCAGTGGTGGCACATGCCTTTATCCCCAGCATGTGAGATCTCATGCCTTTGGTTGGGAAGCACACATGACTTTAATGCCAGGAAGTGATTTGGCTGGGTGGAGAACAGTATATAAGGCGTGAGGAGACAGGAACTAAGCAGCAGTTCAGCTGAGACCCTTGTGAGGATTCAGAGCCTTTCTGTCTGAGATTCATGGAAACAGGATTGGCTGATGAGTTGGCAAGGTGAGTTTAGCTGTGGCTTGTTCTGCTTCTTTGATTTATCAGCTTTCACCCCAATATTTGGCTCTGTTTTTTTTTTTAATAAGACCTTCTAAGGTTCATGTTACAATTTAATTTTTGTTTCCTTCTGTCCCATATCAGGTGGTTCTTCTGACAGGAGACAGATTTTGGATTTTACTTTACCAAGTAAGCTTTGATTTAGAGAAGGAGAGAACCACACTCAGCTCCTCAGCCAGCTTTAATTTTCAAATGAACTGGGACTACAAAAAGACCATTTGCCTTATATGTCTGTAGAGAAAAGCAGAAGCAAACATTTAGGAATGTTTATGAAATTTTATGCTGTTGAAAATGTGAAATGTCAAATATATATCAAAATATAGGTCAAAATATAAGCCAATTTATTCTTTTTCTTGGAACTTTATTTTTCTGGATAATTTATTCTTTTCTTCACATGTCTCATTTGTCCAGTGGTCTTCAGATTCCTTAGCTGGATGTCTTCATTCTCCTGAAAAGACAAAACAAAACCCTGACCCAACCTTTTACTTTGGGGAGGTTTCCTTATGGCAAATTATATTTGATCAAATGAAAAGCATTTACTAGTCATATAAGTTAATTTAAATTGAATAGTCATGCTGGTTCATGTACTAACACCTCTTCTAATTAAGAGGTCTCTCTTGTTCAGATTGAACCTTTATCAATTTTGATTTATGGTTTGTGGTGATATTTTATTTGTACTGAAATGTTATTTTAATTTTATGTTAATAAATAAAGTTGCCCTGGGGTCAGAGCTATTAGAGCCATAGTAAGAGCGTGGTGGTTAGAAGAGCTAGGTAGATTTCTGTGTGTTCAGGGATACAGCCAGTATTGGAGACATACGCCTTTAAGACCTGGAGGGCGGTACTTACAGGCAGTGATGAGGCAGTCATGTGGTTGGGTTTACAACCAATGAGAAGGCAGAACAGAAAGAATATTTAAACAGGGACACAGGAAGTACCTCCCTCTCTCGGGGAAGCTAGGAGCACTGCAGGAGGTAAGATTTTATCTCTGAGCTCTGACCTCTCGGCTTTTCTCTTTTACCTTGGCTCTGTGTTTCTTATTTTAATAATACGATTGGTTACATCTACAATGGTTTCACCTGAAATTTTGTTTTGTTTTCTAAAGCTGTTCTATCGTCCAGGGAAGTATGTCTTTTTGCCATTGGCATTAGGTTCTTTCATTGTTCTAGGAAGGAGTTTCCTCCAAGATGATAGGAAACGATTGAACTGAATTTGACATGGGGGCCTGTGAGAGGCCCCTCAATGTGTTTCCTGACAGCAAAGGGTTACCTGGACTGTCCCTTGTTGATCTGCATTCACTAGTCCAATGTATAGCTTTGCCACATCTTATATATTCTATCTGTTCAATATTTGTGAGTTTAAAGTTTCATATCTAATTTTTCTTTTATCATAACCAGGGAAAATTATACCTATCTAGTCTTTAACTATATCAAAGACCTCAGAATGGTATAATATTACCTAAGTAAACAGGAAGAGCATTGTAAGCAACTTCCAAAAATCTAGAATTACAGAGACAGCTGGCTGCCTGGACAGTTACCCAAAGTTCTTCTGCAACATTGGGGCATCCATCTTTAGCTTATAGGCCTAGAGTCTCTCAGTTGCTTCTCTCTGTGTCCTGTAGAATGTCTGGCAATTTCTTCTATGAAGCAGGAACATGAAGGACCATCTCACCTTGCAAAATTCAGTGGTCACCTTTCTGTGGATTCTGCATGTCCAGTCAATATAACATTTTGTCAAGCAGTCCAGGCAAGAATAATTTCTTCCCAAATGGCTATTTCAGCCAAGAAGAAGATAAATTCCATATGGAGTGTCTTCAATGCCCGTCTTTCTGAAGTAAATCAGTGCTCCCAGGAGCAGATGTATCTCATTGTCCAGGAAAGTATAAGTTTTTTAAAACATTTTAAATGCCATATTCTGTAGGTCTTTGAAATGTTTGAAGATTATCTACCTAAATGAATTATATGTATGTATGTATATATATATATATATATATATATATATGAAAACTTAACATGACTATAAGTTTGACTATCATATAAGAGTAATTATTAATCTGCATTTCTTAATTATCAATTACAATTTAAATGAGTTATATAAACATAATACCTTAAACAAGAGTAGAAATATACATACAGTATAACAAAATTAATTTTAAATTTGTATCAATAAACTAAAATCTATACCAATATAAAACATTTTAAACAAGTTGCTCTTTAACAGTAGGTTCAACAATTTACCCTTTTATCCTATCATATCTATATTCTATATTTCCATATCATATCCCCTTTTCTTTTAGAAAGGTATTGACTAGGACCAATAACAATTTGTAATCAACAACCTAAAAAAAGACAAAAATCCAAAATCCAGTTTTTGGGAATGTGGGTGTAGTTTTCTAGGCTATTTCCTTCATGACTTTAGAAAAATAATGGTTTATGCTCAATAAAAACGATGAATAGACAACCTCAATGCAATAGTAGAATTTGTAACTTCAAATTCACAATCCTAGATCCTGACTAATGACTTACTTAAAATGCCAGTTCCATTATAATACCTATGTTTGGGGTTAAGTATTAACTTTGAAAATGAAGGAAGTCTTCTATGACTTTTTATGTTGTTAGTCTTTATCGACATCTAAGAGAAACATATTGGCCTTTGAGGTAGATGGTTGTTTGTGAAGATCAGCCTAATAAATGGAAATTATTAACCAAGATAGCATACACCACAGTACCATGTGTCAAGGCATCCATGTGCCCTATAATTAGTTTTGTTACAATTATCCTCACATGACATAATGGTCAAAACAGATAGGCATAGTTGAACACAACTTAATTCCAGAACTAGGGAGGCAGAGGCAGTATCTCTGTGAGTCTATGGTCATCTTGGTCTATATAGAGAATTCTAGGATATCCATTGCCACATAGAGAAACTTTGTCTCCAACAACAACACCCACAGCAACAATGGATTACCTAATTCATAATACTTCTGTAATAAAAAGTTCATTTGACGTCAGTGATATACTAAGAACTGAGCTTAGTATTGCATCATAAGAATTATGTTACCAGTGATAAACGTTTGTCAGGGTTATTATATTCATTTATATTTATTTGTGATATTATCTATCTTAAGTAAATATAATAGTTGCAGGGTTAAAATCCCCAATGGCATAATAGTGAAATAAATGATTTCTTTTAAATTAACTTTGTGAAGTTGGCTTCAACTAAAGAGGCAAAATTGCCTTATGGCCTTGGATTCCATGGATCTTCTCTCTATTGAACATTAATGAGCTAGGTTACTCCTTTGAGATTTTCTAGGTTGTGCTGAAAATAATGTAAATATTAATTAATCTTGCCATATAATTTTCAGTCTTCTGTATTGGTGGTTCCAGAACAATGGTTAAGAAATAAATAAGCTTCATTAAGGTTGTTTTAGAAAACCAAATTGCAAATTATGTCCCTATTTCTCAGTATAACTCAGCATAAGACTGCACTATTTTTTAACTGTCTTTAGCTGATTCTAATGTCAGATGCTATTTCAGAACTACTGCTCTACAACCCAGAAAAAAATGATTCAGACTTATCAGACAATAATTATGCAAAGGGATCCACTACAAAATTTTGATTTGTAAATATAATGTACTCTTATTGTTCCACAGTCTATTCCCATATATTACCACCCGTTTCTCCTTTTATAAACCATACATAATTACCTCTGTTTTCGTTCATGTCTTTTATTTCCTCTAGGTTCCAGATATGGAGGGAAACATAAAACCTACCTTTGTGAAAGTGCCTTATTTTACTAAATATAATTGACCCCAGTCCATTCATTTTTCTATGGATACAAACCGTACACAAGAATGACACTTCATTTGTTGTTGTCTTGGTAGTTTGGGGTTTAGTCAATTCAAATTTAATCATATTCGTGTACTTAGCAATCATCTATGTATTTTTAAAACTTAACAATTTAAGCTACATATTAAACCATTAAACTAAAAATTATCAGTGCTTTGACTAATACTGTTTGTTTTCCTGCTGGAAATGAAGATATTTCAATATTGTCCTCCACACATTCTAAAATAAAGGGAGGATACTTAGAGTATGGTTGTTCATTTCAGAGGAATAATTTTTCTCTTCTCTGGAGATACAAATCAAATTCCTCAGTGCTTCAAAAATTTTCTGCCTCGTTAGAGATTTTTGGATGTTCTATAGTAATCCTCAAATATTTTAATTTGTCTTTGGAATCTACTGGATTCAAAATATCAGTGTATTAATTTATATTTCTTTTCATTTCAGTTTCAGAATAATTTTACAAACTATATATTATTTTTCTGCTATATAATTTGTCATTATTTGTAGTTGTTTATTTTTATTCATACTTGTAGTTCTTTATAAAATTGTATTGTATGGAATTGTACTTGTGTATTTTATATATTGAAGACTTAATTTAATCTTTTATTAATTTTTTGAAAATTTCATTCAACTTTTTTTTATCATTTCAGTTTCTTTCTGAAATCTTCCCATATCCACTTCTGATTGCATACACTCCCAAATTTGTGTCTTCATATTGGTTTTATAAACTCATGAGTCCATTTATATTCTTGTGTATGTTACTATCCACTGGGGACTGGTTGACTTGCCAACATCTTTAAGGAAAATTAACTGTCTCTTCACTAGCTTCTTTTCAGTACTAACAGCTCCTCAGTTAAGAATGAAACTCATTGACCATCTCCCTCTTCCATGCTGGTATTTCATCTGGATAAGCTTGTTAAATGTTTAGTCTTTTGGCTTATGCAGGGACGCTTGGCTCAGTCTAGGAGGAGGGGACTGGACCTGCCTGGACTGAGTCTACCAGGTTGATCTCAGTCCTCAGGGGAGGCTTTGCCCTGGAGGAGGTGGGAATGGGCGATGGGCTGGAGGGAAGGGGAGGGGGGCAGAAGGGGGGGAGAACAAGGGAATCCGTGGCTGATATGTAGAACTGAATGGTATTGTAAAATAAAATAAAAGGAAAAAAATTAAAATAAAATAAGATGTTAAAATATAAAATAAAATAAAAAAGACAAATATTGCTGCTTATAGAATACAAAAAATACTTAAAATTTTTTTCAGTCATACAAAGAAGTATCATTAATTGATTCCTTAATTCTAAACAATTGTATTTTGTAGTATATTGTTAACATTATATTAATTTACACAGATTTTTACATATTTGTATATGTATATGTATTAATTTCACATTTTAAATTAAAGTATGGTAAGTATCTTCCTGGAATCATCTGTAAGCATAGACACAAAAATGAAAGAGCACTACAGTACAGAAGAAAGGGGCATTTTGTGAAATTCAGTATTGATGGACCGATAAAAACAAGATCAGGAGGAAGAGAAACATTCATCTTAGTACTATAAGATAAAATTATTTAATTTATTAATTTAAAAACAGCAATAATCTTATGATTTCCTTTAATGATTATTTTGAAAAGTAAAGTCTCCATTGAAAAAGTCTCCATTCATATATGTGCTCAGTTAAAGCCATCAGTGCCTAGATCATATACTTTCATTTAATTTTGTCCAAAGATGTGCAAATTTCTTTACTGTTCAATGTTCTAAGATCAGTCTTAAACAGAAAGAGCATTATAAAATATAACAGCTTAAGACATCTTTCTTATAACTCCAACTCAACTCTCCTGCTTTTCTTACAAACTCTGAGAAGAAATATCTCTAGCCTCTTTTCACCATTATTCTTTTTTTTTTTTTTTTTTGATGTCAAAACACTGGAGATGTTTATTGAGTATTTTATTTTAAATTGACTGCATTAAAGACTTCATTCAGAATTAGCCATTTGATGCACACATGCAGTTTCCCCAGTTCTTTGTTGATTTCTATGGTTTATTTCTATAATAATCTTAGTTGATTTTTACAGTAGATATTTAGCATTTATTTTTATTATTATTATTATTATTATTATTATTATTATTTTACAACACCATTCAGTTCAACATAATAGCCACAGAATCCCCTGTTCTCCCCCTCTCGCCCACCCCTCCCCCCAGCCCACCCCCCATTCCCACCTCCTCCAGATCAAGGTCTCCCCCGAGGACCGGGGTTGACCTGGTAGACTCAGTCCAGGCAGGTCCATTCCCCCCTCCCAGACCGAGCCAAGTGTCCCTGCATAAGTCCCAGGATTCAAACAGCCAACTCATGCAACGAGCCCAGGACCTGGCACCAATGCACAGCTGCCTCCCAAACAGATCAAGCCAACTGACTGTCTCACCCGTTCAGGTGGCCTGATCCAGTTGGGGGCCCCTCAGCCTTTGGTTCATAGATCCTGTGCTTCCATTCATTTGGTTATTTGTCCCGGTGCTTTATCCAACCTTGGCTTCAACAATTCTCGCTCATATAAATCCTCTTCTTACTCACTAATTAGACTCCCAGTGCTCCACCAGGGGCCCAGCCGTGGATGTCTGCCTTCAGATTCCTCAGTCCTTGGATGGGGTTTATGGCACCACTATTTGGGTGTCTGGCCATCCCATCACCAGAGTAGGTCAGTTCCTGCCGTCTCGCGACCATTATTCTTATTCTCCATTTTTCTCTTCTCCAGTATTTTCTGAGGCCAATCTAACTGAATTTTGGAATGATAGTTTATTTGTCCAGCTCATAGTTGTCTCCACCAATCTTATCTGAATTCTGGTTTTGAAGCATTTTTCCAGCACTGAATCTTAAATGAAATGGAGGAAATAAATCCATTCACCCAACATTTTTCATTTTTAGTTAAGAATTTTTTATTCATTTTACATACCAATCACAAGTTCCCTCTCTTTCCTCTTCCCATCCTCCACTCCCCCTGCCCCTTAACCCATTTCCCAGTCCCTCCTCAGAGAAGGTAAGGCCTCCCACGGGGAGTCAGCAGAGCCTGGTGCATTCAGTTGAGGCAGTTCCAAGCCCCTCCCCCTGAATCAAGGCTATGCAAGGTGTCCACCCATAGGTAGTGGGCTCCAAAAATACAGCTCATGCACCAGGGATGGATCCTGATCATACTGCCTGGGGGCTGCTTAAGCAGATGAAATACTTCTTTAATTAATTTTTGAATAATTTTGGTTGTTAAAAACTATCAGATCTCTAAGTAGTTCTCATTTATGCATATGTTTTAAGTAAGGAACATCTTCTCTGCCTTTTTAATCATTAACTCCCTAGGATACGTAATTCTTGTTTTATGGAAGGTAGGAATATGAGGCTTCTTATGAACATAAGACTATTCACATTCTTAAATTCCACTTAATTACAACATCTTTTAAATATGTAGGAGAACTAAATTTTTAAATATTTTTATAGCATGGTTTTCTTTATGATATTTGGAGGAAAAACACTGTTTAATAAGTCCTTTAAGGCTTTTTAATAGGTTTTATCTAATATATTGAATTTTTTTAAAGGTTGGAGTTTATATTGTTATAAAATCACTGTAGTGCAGTTTCATAGTCAATTATATTATATATTATAATTCACAGAGTTACTATAATACAAAATAATTTAACACAAGAAAATTCTGAAAAAAAATACGTAAATACTTTAAGATGAATATCTGTTATTATCCTCCTCATTCCCTAGATTATCATCCTCATTTACTTGATACAGGTGGCAATCTGACAAAATCTTTTGGTCATTGGTGAATTAATTAGTTCCTCAGTTGAAGTTAATGAAATGAGTCAGGCCTTCTCTAGGGGCTGAGAATAAGTGATGGTTGAGTGTTCAGAGGTATACAAGACATTTATATTATTCCATTCAGTGCTAGAGAGCATCTCAGAAGAGGGCATGGAGAGAACACAAAAGCCAATTTTAAGACGTCAACAGTTCCCTATCCAAACAACCTTATGTGAGAAACTATAAAACACAACATATTAGGACCTTCACAGCACCCAGACTGATATGGAATAATCTAGCCTACTGTGGAGGGAGGCACATACCTATAATACCAGCCCTCTAGGGAGGTCCAGACACAGTATAAGAGCACCAGTTACACAGTTCTGCTTTGTGAGTGAGTCTTCTTCTAAAGCTAGGGGGTCATGTTCTCTAGGACTTGGAAAGCATTCAGATACATGGTTTAGAGAACTGGTATGGAGTTTCCCCCATCTTTCCCTGGGAGATAAAGAGTCAATGGGATCACTTCATTTTATGTGTGTGAGTGTGTGATTCTGATTTCATCTCTTCATAAATAAATCTTCTTCCCAGACATCCATGGATTTCTCGCATTATGCCCCTTGCCATCCTAAATCACTCGTTCATCTCTGTCTTTCTCTCTCCTTTTTCCCCACTCCAAAACAACCTTTCAGTCCCCACTTCCCAAATAAACCTCTTACATGAGACCTGTTGCTTGGGGTGATGTCTTAGTAGCACACCTTGGCATAGGGGGAATCTGTGGCTGATATGTAAAATTAAGTTAATTATAAAATAAAAATATTAAAAAAATGAATCTTCTTGCCATGGAGTGACAGAGGGGTTATCATTTGAAACTTAAAGAGGCTGAAATAAAAATCAATGAACTTCATTGCTGCATTGTTTCAAAGAAATGTAAGTAAACACAAGATGGAGTTATTTATAGACATAGGCTTTAATGATAAAATGTATTTTAGAGATATATTAATGTATATACTATATATAGTATGGTATTTTTATTGCTGTGAAAGAAGCATAAGATGATGGCAACTCATATAAATGAAAATACTTAATTGGGGTGGCTCACTTACAGTTGGGAGTTCTATATTTTTCAGGCAACAGTAAGTTGACTTACTGACACACTGAGTGAAGCTTGAGCAAAAGATACCTCAAGTCCCCCCTCCCACAGTGACACATTTCCTCCAAAAACACCACACCTGCTCCAACAAAACTACTTCCTATGAGCTTATGGGAGCCAATTACATTCAAGCTACCATCACCATTAAGTATGATATTAACTGTTGATTTTCCATTGACACATTTACCTATACATCAGGTTAATGAAGTTCTATTTCCTTCTAGTCTTTTCTTCTTACTTTCTTAAATTTTGATTTTGACATTGTATAATGTATATTTGTACTATAAACTTTTTAGAAATAAAAAATGCTAGCCAGATTATATAAATATTTAACTTTATGTAATATATATATATATATATATATATATATATATATGAATAGAAATATATTTAATGCTCAGCTGCATTCCAATCTGATCTGTAGGTTGAGAGGGAACGCTGAAAGGGAGCTATGCCTAGCATGGGTTTTGAAAAGTTCAAAGCCCACCCCTACTTTCTAAGCCCAGCCCACATTTTCTAATAAGACTGTATTTATTTCAAGAAGGCACACCCCTAATCCTAGTAATCCTTTCAGATATTTCCACAAATACTGACCAGGCATTCAAATATATGAGCCTATGAGGGCCATTCTTATTCAAACCACCACATTCTACTGCCTACCCTCCATATGTTTGCAGCTATGTCATAATGAAAAATATATTCAAACTTCAAAATTCTCTAAGGTCTATTACAGTCATAAAACTGTCTAAAAGTTCAAAGTCTCTTCTGAAACTCATGGCAATCTTTTAACTGTAAAACCCTATAAAATCAAAATCAAAATGTAAATCACATACTTCCAACATACAATGCCACAGAATATGCATCACCATTTCAAATCAAGGAAAGGGAACATAATGAGGAAATACTGGACCAAACTAAGACTAAAAGCCAGCAAAGTAAACTCCAAGTTCTGCATCTCCAACTCCTTTCAACATTGTTGACTGCAACACAACATCTGAGATTTGACACTCAATGTCATGGGCTCACAGTGGAGGTAAATTATGCTCAAGATAAAGTGAAATTTCAAGATTCGGCAGAACCATAGGAAACCTCCCATCTCAGGAGTGATATGTATAGTGTTGAAGTGTTAGTTAAAAGGAAATTGAGTGAAAATGAAAGCAAAACAGTTTGCTGAGCTCTTGGTGTGAGGTAAACAACATTGATATTTACTTCAGGCAACTCATTATGTTTAATTAAAATTAACATTATAGAAGAAAGTGTTAAGATGCTTAGGGAGAGCTCATCAGAGAGAGGATCCTATACCATTCAAGATTTAGTCTTTATGTATTTTAATTTCAAATGCTCTGGAGACATTGCAAAGGAGTCACTGAATGCTAGATCTGACATAGAAGATAGGGAAGTAAAAATCAGAACATTCTGATGAGAAGCTGGTGATACAATTGCCATGAATTTGTGGGGAAAGATTTGCTTCAACAATGCAGAACTCAAATTAAATTTAATACAATTTCATAAACAGCTCATAGAATGAAATCAAGAATGTGCTACATTCCTGGAAAAGGTATTAGAAAGAATTATCAAAGAAAACCACAAACTATACATGTTGCCCAGAAGAAAGATAGGGCAGGAACTGACTATCCAAATTTGGAGTATGGGCCCATGTCAGAAGCCCAACTGGTCTGTCTGCCTTTGAAATGGTTAACTAATAATCCTATATGGGTGAAAAAAATAACACTTAACTAAAAATAATTACAGCCACTTGGGCAAGAAGTAAAGGAACAGATAGATACTGAACACATTGAGGAAACTACAATTCCTTTGAATTCTCTTGCAATTGTAATAAAAAAATTTTTGAAAAAATGGAGAATGTTGACCGATTTCAGACCTATAAACAAAGATACTCAACTCATGGGTCCTTTACAACCTGGAATTCCCTTACCATCTTCGTTGTCAAAGGTTTAGGTTATAAGAGTTGTTGCTTTAAAAGATTGCTTCTTTACCATTCCCTTGTAGGAACAAGACAGAGAAAATTTTGCTTTTACAGTTCCTACTTATAATAATTCCCAGCCTGTAAAATGATATCAATGGAAATTTGATTTCCCAAAGAATATTAAATGGTCCAATTTTATTGGCAATATTTTGTAAATCAGTCACTAGAGTTAGTTTGTAAACAATTTACTCAATCTATTATTTATCATTATATGGATGGGAGGATAAGAAGGAAGGGAAACTGCAGTCATTAGGTAAAAATAATAATTGTTTAAAATTATGTCTTCCCACTACAAATTATTATGCAAAAACCTTCACAATTATACCCAGCCATTTTTGGTTTTAATCAACTCCAAGTGTAGTCAAGTAGATAACCAAGAATAGCCATGACAATTCCACCTCTTGTCAACTTAACAGATGATTATATTAACTTATGTCATGCATAATTTCTAAATGAAAACAATAAGTAGCTCATTTATGCCTAACGTGCTATAACTACCCCTTGTACTACTGCAAATACAATATAAATCTAAAATAGGTGACAATTTCATTAGAAGGACATTCTTTTATTATCTCAAACTTAAATATGACAGGCATTAATAATCTCTTGATTGGTATTACAGTACATGATTAAGAAAATACAAATATCTGCAAAAACACATTCTTAAAATATGACAGAAACACTCATGTCCATTATAATCCTTGTTTCTGCAACTGGTCATTTGGCCTTAGCTAGTATTTATAACTATCTTCCTCTGTTACCCATTCTATTTTTCATCCACTCACAGCAAATATCCTCAGCAGGTCTTGACTTTTTTTTTCCTGGAGGAGAGACCCATACCTTCGTTCATGGTTGGTGTGTGTCTCTGGTCATCCTGCATAGATTATATTGTTGTAGTTACCCACTGACTTTAATCACAGGATATTTTAGTACCATGAGATACCCTAAAAGATATCCTGTACTCCAGATACAATCACCCTTAACTGTAATATGGAGAAATAATCCAATTTCCCCTTGATAATTTGGATCAATCACATCTAACAAAGACATTCTTTTCTTAGCCTGTTGGCTCACAAATATCAGAATCTCAAAGTGGACAGAGGGAAGTCTGATTTTACAGCTAAATCGAACGTTTGTTGTTGCTTCTGGAAAGAGTATCCTCCCTCAAACCAAAATGTCTAAGCCAGCAAAATTTAAGGAAATGGAAGAGGAATCAAACATTTTCCTAGTAGGTTATTAGCAGTGATAAATGAGTATAATTATTCCCTTCTCTACCCCTTGATTCCTGGATTCATGGCTCTTGGCTATGGAGAACCCATACCATATATTATATTCTGATTCAAAGAATATACTACCTTCTGGAGAACACTGTCCCAGCCCTTCAGGCTTCTGCCACCCTATTCACACTGCAAGTGTGTCTTCAAAATGCTATTATATCTTTGTATCAGGCTAACTGCCTCAATAGGAAATTAGATGTAGGAACAGCAAATCCATAGCAGAATAGGTATGCACTCAATGTAAGATAAAGTACTGTCCTTTCCTTGGAGAATGGAGTGCAGTCGAGTCAACCTGCCACCAGGCCACTCAGGGGGCTTGGTGTTTATCTCTACTATATACTATATGGTTCTCAGCAGCAGCTGTAGATAGACCAGCCTTAGTGAGTGGCAGCCCATGTTGTTGATCCTGTGAATAACCCCCATGTTTGCCACCGTGGACCCTCTGTTTATAAGCCCATTGGGCAATGACATGTATGGCTTGGGAAAGAGGTTGACTGTTCACAAAATGGGTCATCCTACATACCTGATTACTGAATGCTTATTCAGCTGATATCACCTTTTAATGAAAATCAAGGGATATAAGTATCTTCACATCCTTTACCAGTTTAGGGAGATTTTCCCAAATACTACTTCACCAGATATCTTTCTCATCAGTTTTCCAATCATGGTCTTTGCAAGGCCCTAACCATCCAGCAAATCCATTGGCTATAGCCCATAAATGATTGAATAATCACACATCTGGTCATTTCTGCTTTAAAAAATATGCACAACCATGTGCATTTCCCTAAGTTCTGCCCAATGTGAAGATTTGTCTTTGCTGTTGCCTTTCATTGGTTGTAATGCTGCAGTTGTTCACTTGCAGATGATACCTGCATACTATGCAAAATTATCATTAAACAAGGCCTTAGTCGTCTCTTCCATGACATGCCCTAAGAGGCAATATGTGCATGCTTGGGAGCAGACTGTATTATGACAGTGATAGAAGTCATAAGCATTTGAACTGATTCATGTAATTTGCTTAGACTCTAAGGACCTGCTTGAGTTCTGTCATATATATATATATATATATATATATATATATATATATATATATATATATATATATATATAACTTCCATTTGATGAGGGATTGCTGGTTTCCTCATCCTACTTATGACTTGGTGGGTTGGATAATATTCAGGTTGTGATGAGCAACTGAGATCACATGGTAACTTAGTGGAGATCTCAAATCTTCAGTTTCCACAAGGCTCAATAGTAGACCAAGAAATGTTTCTCAAAGAGATAATAGTGGTCAGTACATGATGTTAGATACTTGCTCAAAAACCCCAAAAGTTTCCTTTGTGATTCACATATTCAGATTTACCAAAGACCCCAAATAGCATCTGTAACTGCCGCTGACACCTCCAGTCCCATTGGGACTGCTTGATCATATGCCCCAAGGAGTAGAGTGGCTTGCCAGTAGCATAGAACTGGTGAAGAACCATCTTTTGTTCCAGGACCATTCAAACCTAGCAGCTTTCTAAGTTACTTGATATATGGGCTAGAGTAACACACCAGAATAAAGAATGTGTTGTCTCCAGAATCCAAATGGACTAACTAAATGTTTTACTTCTTTCTTGGTGATGGGAGAAGCCAGGTGCAATAATTTATTCTTCACCTTAAGAGGACTATCTCTGCATTCCATGCACCACTGACCTCCTAAGAATTTCACTGAAGCAGTAGGTCCTTGAATTTTTATAGGATTTATTAATGGATTTATTTGCTATCCTCTAACACACATATGTATTACTAATGATTCCAAAGTGATTGCTACCTCCCAATTACTTGGTCCAATCAGCATAATGTCATCAATATAGTGCACCAATATATATTATGGAAGAGTCAAACAATCAATATCCTTTCTAATTAAATTATTATACAGGGCTGCAGTGTTAATATATCTTTGATACAGAACTGTATACCTATATTGCAGGCCTTGTCAATTGAAAACAAGTTGCTTCTGGTGGTCCTTATGGATAGTACAGAGAAAAGGGCATTTGTGAGAACAATAGATTCATACCATCTATCAGGAGTTGAGTTAATCTGCTCAAGGATGGACACCATATCTGGTACAGCAGCTGAAATTAGATTTACTATTTGACTGAGTTTTCAGTAGTTAACTGTCATTCTCCATGATTCATCTCTCTTCTGTACTGGCTAAATAGGAGAGCTAAAGGGAGATGTAATTGGATCTACCACCCCTGGAACTTTCAAGTCATTGATGGTGGAACTAATTTCTGAAATTCCTCAAGGGATTCACTACTGTTATTGATTCACTATTTTTCTTGCAAGGAATTCTAAAAGCTTCTATTTAACAGTCATGTGAACACACACACACAAACACACACACGCAAATACACACAGAGAGAAAAAGATGGGGGTGGATGGAATGAGAGGGAGGGGATTAGAAATAAGATCACCATTAGATTCAAATCATCCTGAGTTTTTTCCCTCAACTTTGTTTAGATAAGATTGTGAAATTTAGAAATGTATACACATTTTGATGTGATTACCACCCTGCCAATAGGAAATGCATTCATCTAGCAGTTCCCATGAGGAAACACATCTTCTCATCCAATGTAATATGTTCCCATATTCTAAAAGAAAATGGGAGACACTATAACAATTTTCAAGTGTATGAATTTAATAGTGCAAGAAATGATTATCACTGTCAACTACTTTTATGTTCTCTGGGAGTCAAATGCTATTGTTCTCTAAGGACATCTCAAATTAAAACCCTTTATCACTGAAAGATTGCCTTCTGATCTGTTTTCATAGGAGACTTTGCATTTGTTTTTCTCATTTAACTGTTTGTGTGTGTGTGTGTGTGTGTGTGTGTGTGTGTGTTTATATTGTATAATGACGTGCTATGAGTCTCATGAGAATAGGCGCCATTAAAATGAGAAAGAGACTCCAATAATTATATTCACATGAATTTGGAGTTAATTACTATAACAAATTGCTTGTATTTAGAGCAATATTAGCTAAGTGAGTTCTGTCGAAAGGCAACATTTTCTAGCTATTACCAAGGACCACTTGCATGGTTGCTTTCCATATGCTGCTGGTGATCTAATGAGTATAACTGGGCACATCTACCTACAAAATAAAGGAAAATTTGGGAAACATTTATGCAAAAACTGTTATTAAGTAATCTGAAAGACTTTTATTATTAAGCTTGCACTACAGTTCAATGGACAAGGCACTTTTTGTGCAAGTGTGAGGAACTCAGTTTGAACTCTAAAAGCGATATTTTTTAAAAAGTCAAGAATGTTGGTGTGTGCTTATGATCCCCGAAGTGGGCAGTTAAAGGTAGGTGGATCCCTGGAGTATTCTGTCCTCTCTGCCTAAACTACACCTGCTTTAAAATAGCAAAAGTTTGTATAAAGTGCCTGAAGACTGAGGAACAGTACCCAAGTTGGTTCTCTCACCTGTACCTGAACTCACAACACACATATGCACCTGACTACACATAAATAGATACATATTTACATACAAAATCAAATTACAGTCTTTTATCAATGCTAATTCCATAATAAGATGCATTAGCACATATTGTCAAATAAGCTGTCAGGCAATCAAAGTGCTGAATGAATTTTTTCAAAACACTGAAGAGATGCTTATTATGACATTTTCTGATACATCCATGGGATAGATAACATGAACTACCACAGATGCATTTTGAGTGGTGTTTCAGATAATTGGGGGGGGGCATGCTAAAGTTGTAGACACTTAAATTTGCACATGTGATAAGTTCACTTTTAACTTGATATTCTCTGTATTGCACAAAACCCAAGTCCAAAAGGATGAAAGGCCTCAACATTAAAACAGACACATTGAACCTGGTAGAAGGGAATATAAGGAATAGCCCTGAACACACTGGCAAAAAAGATGAATTTCTCAAGAGAACATGGATAGCACAGGAGCTAAGATCAATAATTAATAAGACCTCATGAAACTGAGAAGCTTCTTAAAGCAAAGCACACCATCAATAGGACAAAATGGCAGCCTAGAGAATGGGAAAATATTTGCATCAACTCCACATCTGACAGAGGGCAAATATCCAAAATATATAAAGAATTTAATAGACTAGACATCAACAAACAAAATCATCCAATTAAAAACTGGGGAACAGATCTAAACAGAGAATTCTCAAAGAAGAATCTCAAATAACTGAGAAATACTGAAACATTCTACAACCTTAGCTTATGGTGATATTTTATTTGTACTGAAATGCGATTTTAATTTTATGTTAATAAATAAAGTTGCCATGGGGTCAGAGCTATTAGAGCCATAGCAAGAGCGTGATGGTTAGAAGAGCTAGGTAGATTTCTGTGTGTTCAGGGATACAGCCAGTATTGGAGACATATGCCTTTAAGACCTGGAGGGCGGTACTTACAGGCAGTGATGAGGCAGTCATGTGGTTGGGTTTACAACCAATGAGAAGGCAGAACAGAAAGACTATTTAAACACAGACAAACAGGAAGTAGCTCTCTCTCGGGGAAGCTAGGAGCACTGCAGGAGGTAAGATTTTATCTCTGAGCTCTGACCTCTCGGCTTTCTCTTTTACATTGGCTCTGTGTTTCTTATTTTAAAAAGACGATTGGTTACATCTACATCTGGCGCCCAACGTGACAAGAATCCATTAAAAACTGCTTGGGGCTGGCTCCCTAGCGGGAGCAGCCGACTCCCTAGCCCCGGCCCAGGTCTGCTTGGGCTCAGGCTGGACTGTGAGCTGCTTGATTAAAGCCAGTGCTACAAACAACTCAGGCCTGCCCTGCTAAACAGGGCCCCTGCCTGTAAAGCCAAGCCTTGACTCGGCTCAAGAGGAAACAAGTAGCTGGATTTAAGCTTTAGCCAGCTACTCTTTCACTTTCACTTTCGCTTTCGCTTTCGCTTTCTCTCTGTCTCTCTGTTTCTGTCTCTGTCTCTCTCTCTCTGGATTCACACCTAGGACACTAGGTGGCTCTTTTGAAATTCGCTCGGATTTCTACTGTTCTATGCAGATTTGGTAAGTCATAAAGGAAACTATTTAAAGACAAATTTTTTCCACATTTAAAAAAATGGGTTTCCTGTGTACATTGGAAGAATGGGTTTTGTTTGAAATTTTAGGCAGTCTGACAATGGAACAACTATATAAAAAGATTAGTATTATGGGAATTATGCAGTTTATCACCATGTTTATTCTCATTTTACTATTTAAAAAGTTAGTCCATTTAAGTGCCAGGATAACAGCTTTAGAAAAACCTGTTAAACCTGTAAAAATTCAGACAGGAGAAATTAACAGTGAAGTTGGTTCAAGTTTGGATCATAAGGTTACAGAAAGAAAGCCTGTTTTCACACAGTCACCCTTAATTTATCCTGTAACCGTACAGCAGATGCCTGATCAAATGGCTACACAAAATATTTGGGCTCCAATTGAACTGATGGATTTTAAAAGGTTTAAGGAGGCAATAGTATCTTATGGCATGCATTCCCCATATGTAAAGCAAATGTTAAACTCTTGGTCAACATATAATAGGATTATACCACAGGACTGGCGGGACCTTGCACAAGCTGTTCTGGAACCCAGCCAGAGACTTCAGTTTCTAACGTGGTTTAAGGAGGAAGCTAGAAACGTAGAAAAACAATGGATGGATAAAGGAATACAAGTTTGTCAGGATCAGCTTATTGGAGAAGGCCAATATGCTTCAATACAAACACAATGTTTATATGATGTTCAAACCCTAATTTTATGTCGAATGGCAGCCTTGAATGCATGGGACAGAGTTGAGGAACCAGGAAAAAAACCTGAGTCATTCACAAAGGTTATGCAAGGCCCAAAAGAATCTTTCACAGATTTTTTAGAAAGACTGGCTTCAGCAGTAAACAGAATGGTCTCAGGATCAGAAGCTAGTAAGGCAATAATTGAAGCTTTGGCATTTGAGAATGCGAATGCAGCATGTAAAAGAATAATCAGGCCGTTAAAGGCAAGATCTGCACCTATGGAAGATTGGATTAGAGAAACAATTAATGTTGAGGTTGATGAGCATGATACGTGGGTAGGAGAAGTAATTTCAAAAGGTTTGAGGAGTGTTAGATGTTTTGGGTGTGGAAAGCAAGGACATTTTAAAAGGGACTGTAAACAGGTCATTCCTAGAAGCAAAGTTACTTCAAGGAACAATGGCAACAGAATGCCCCTTCCTTCTGGAGTATGCAGAAGGTGTGGTAAGGGAAAACACTGGACCAACGAATGTAGATCAACAAAGGACAGACAGGGTAATCCTTTGCCTCAGTTTTCGGGAAACTCCCGGAGGGGCCTCATGCAGGCCCCCATAGCAAAACCAGTTCAAACCTTTCCTACAGCTATAGAGGAAATGCCTGCTCTGAGCGATTAAATAACCAAATGACTATTGGAATAAATCAGGCTGGTCAGGATGATGAAACAGAGAGAATAGAAAATTCAGGAGAAAACATAAAGAAAATTTTTTGGCAAACTTCTATTAATGAACAGAGACCAAAATTAACCATAAAAATAAATGGTGTTTTGTTGTCTGGTCTGGTAGACACAGGTGCGGACGTTACCATAATTGCACCAGAATTTTGGCATCCAGCTTGGCCTCTTCAGGAGGTAAACGTTCAACTATTAGGAATTGGGACATTATCTGGAGTGAAACAGAGTGCAAGATGGCTGGAATGTATAGGTCCAGAAGGACAGAGAGGAAAATTAAAACCATATGTCGCTAACATAGCTATGAACCTGTGGGGTCGAGACTTGTTGCAACAATGGAATACTCAGATTAAAATCCCTCCAATCTCAGAAACAAATCATAAACTAGCACATGTTGCTGAGAGAAATATTAGAAGGCATTATTTTGAGTGGTCACCAGCCATCCATATTATACAGGAACAGGGCACAACAACTGATAATCTTCCAAAAATACCAACAGCTCTACCTTTAAAATGGTTAACAGACAAGCCTGTATGGGTTCAGCAATGGCCTTTAACAACAGAGAAACTCCAGGCTTTAGAAGAGCTGGTAGAAGAACAGCTAAATGCTCAGCATATTGAACAGTCAACCAGCCCTTGGAATTCTCCTGTATTTGTTATTAAAAAGAAATCTGGTAAATGGAGAATGGTAACAGACCTTAGAGCAATTAACAAAGTAATTCAGCCGATGGGCTCTCTACAATCTGGAATTCCTTTGCCTACTCTGTTACCAAAAGGATGGCCTCTCATAGTTATTGATTTACAAGACTGTTTCTTTTCAATACCCTTACAAGAAAAAGACAAAGAAAGATTTGCTTTCACAGTGCCTACTTATAATAACTCTCAACCGGTTAAAAGATTTCAATGGAGGGTCCTCCCACAGGGAATGTTAAATAGCCCAACTCTGTGCCAATATTTTGTACAACAGCCATTGGAAGTGATACGTAAAAAATTTCCTAAATCTATAATTTATCATTATATGGACGATATTTTACTAGCTGACTCAAATGCAGATACTTTAGAAAGAATGTTTGAAGAAGTAAAGAAAATTTTGCCTTGCTGGGGATTACAAATTGCTCCTGAAAAAATACAAAGAGGGGATTCTATTAATTATTTAGGATATAAAATAGAGCTACAAAAGATTAGACCCCAAAAGGTGCAAATTCGGAGAGATAGACTACAGACTCTTAATGACTTTCAAAGATTATTTGGAGATATTTCTCATCTACGAACTATTGTTGGGGTAAAAAATGATGAACTGACTAATTTGTTCAAAACCTTAGAAGGTGACAAGGACTTAAATAGTCCAAGAGAATTATCACCTGAAGCTGAGAAAGAATTGGCCTTGGTAGAAAAGAAAGTACATGAAGGGCACGTGGATCGTATTGATCCAAAGTTGGATTGCATTTTGGTTATTTTACCTTCTAGGCATTCTCCTACTGGAATATTAATGCAGAGGGAAGATATTATTTTGGAATGGATATTCTTACCAAATAAAGCAAATAAAAAATTAAAAACTTATGGGGAAAAAATCTCTGACTTGATTTGGAAAGGAAAATTGAGACTTCGTCAATTAGCAGGAATAGACCCAGCAGAAATTGTCGTACCTTTAACTAAGGAGGACATTGAAAAATTATGGACAGAAAGTGAACCTTGGCAAAGAGCTTGCAGTAATTTTTTGGGAGAAATTAACAGCAAATATCCCAAAAGCAACAGAATTGATTTTATAAAGAGAGCTGATTGGATCTTGCCTCGAATTGTACGGCAAAAACTCATATCTGGAGTTCGTACATTTTATACAGATGCCAACAAACAAGGAAAGGCAGGTTACAAATCAGAAAATTTAAGTAAAGTGGTACAAAGTCCTTATAATTCAGTGCAAAAATCAGAACTGTATGCTATTCTGTTGGTATTAATGGATTTTTCAGAACCTCTCAACATAGTAACTGACTCTCAGTATGCTGAAAGAGTGGTATTACATATTGAGACTGCAGAATTTATCCATGATGCTTCAGAATTAACTTCAATATTTATTCAATTACAAGATACAATCAGGAAAAGGAGTCATCCTTTATATATAACTCACATCCGATCTCATACTGGTCTGCCAGGCCCTTTAGCACAAGGCAATGATGAGATTGATAAATTATTGATAGGAAATGTGCTGGAGGCCTCAGGATTTCATAAAAAACATCATGTCAATAGTAAAGGTTTAAAAAAAGATTTTTCCATAACCTGGCAACAAGCCAAAGAAATAGTAAAGAAATGTCCTACTTGTTCCTTCTATAATCAAATGCCATTACCAGCAGGATGTAACCCCAAGGGTACTCAGAGAAATGAAATCTGGCAGATGGATGTGTTTCACTTTGCAGAATTTGGAAAATTGAAATATGTACACCACACCATTGATACTTATTCAGGATTTCAATGGGCAACTGCTTTGAGTTCTGAAAAAGCTGATTCTGTAATCACTCATTTGCTAGAAGTTATGGCCATCATGGGTATACCTGCACAAATCAAAACTGACAATGCTCCATCATATGTCTCTGTTAAAATGAAACAGTTTTTTGCTTATTACAATATAAAGCATATTACAGGTATACCACATAATCCTACAGGTCAAGCAGTTATAGAAAGATCGAACAGAACTCTAAAGGATATGCTAAATAAACAGAAAGGAGTAACAAAAACACCCAGAAATAGACTGCATAATGCTCTATTAACTTTGAATTTTCTGAATGCCAATGAGAAAGGAACAACAGCTGCAGAGAGACATTGGATAATAGAAAAAACTACAGAATTAAATCAGCCTATATACTTTAAGGATGTGCTGACCTCAGAATGGAAGCCAGGGTATGTATTATGTTGGGGACGAGGTTTTGCTTTTGTTTCTACAGGAGAAGATAAGGTGTGGATACCATCAAAATTGATAAAGGTTCGATTTGAACAAGAAAAACCTTTTAATTAGAGGAGGAGATAGTTCATCAACCAGCATGAACATCCAATTTAAACTAACTTGTACCAGTAACACATGTCTTTTCATTTAATCAGATAATAACTTGCCAAAAAGGAACATCCCCAAAATTAGTCTTGGGGAAAGGTTTTTGTTTTTTGTCTTTTAGGAGGATGAAGGTTAAGGAATCTGAAGAACACAAGACAAATGAGACAACTGAAGAAAAGGGACAAATCATCTATCCCAGGAAACAGAGTGAAACGGTGTATGGGTATATATTATCTAAAAAAAAAAAATTATGTCTTCTTAAATGTTTGTTTCTGCTTTTCTCTAAAGATTTAACACTATTGGTCTTCTAATAGTCCCAGTTCAATTAAAATTTAAAGCTGACTTTGGAGTTGGAGAATGGCTCTCTCCTTCTTTAAAATCAAGCATGTTGTTAAAATGAAAATACAAACTCCCTGTATCATGCCAGAATAAAAGAGCCATTTTCTGCTATGGGACAGGACAAAAGCCAAATTAATTAAGGGACTATTCTATTACTAATCTCAACTCTTTGATTCTATTCTGATTCTTTAAACTTTTATTAAATATAAATTTTATATCAAAATTTACAAGATTAATATATATATATATACATTTTAAACTTTGTTAAGATATGAATGGTCATATAGATTACTAACTAATTCTAAAAAAAAGGCTTCAATTAGATGCATATATATGTCTTTGTGTTCGAGTCTCTTATCAGTTTTCTGCAGGAAATCACGGCCAGGCCTAACATCAACTGAAGTCTCCAGGAAGAAGATGGGGCCCCACAACAACAACAACAACAATTCCACGTGGACAATAATAATATCACTGAACTGACAAACATCATCTACAGATCGATGTAGATGTAACCAATCGTATTATTAAAATAAGAAACACAGAGCCAAGGTAAAAGAGAAAAGCCGAGAGGTCAGAGCTCAGAGATAAAATCTTACCTCCTGCAGTGCTCCTAGCTTCCCCGAGAGAGGGAGGTACTTCCTGTGTCCCTGTTTAAATAATCTTTCTGTTCTGCCTTCTCATTGGTTGTAAACCCAACCACATGACTGCCTCATCACTGCCTGTAAGTACCGCCCTCCAGGTCTTAAAGGCGTATGTCTCCAATACTGGCTGTATCCCTGAACACACAGAAATCTACCTAGCTCTTCTAACCACCACGCTCTCACTATGGCTCTAATAGCTCTGACCCCAGGGCAACTTTATTTATTAACATAAAATTAAAATAACATTTCAGTACAAATAAAATATCACCACATTTCCCCTTTTCTATTTTAATAAAAAGAAAAAAGGCAAAAGGTTATAACTAACAAAAGAAAAACTATATACAAAAGTACAATAACTATATACAATATATACAAGTAACAAATACCTAAACGATGTCTAGTCCATTTGTATTTGACAAATCAGAGAAAATAATTCCCTTATCTATCCTATTTTAGTAAGTCCAAAATGTATCTACTTCACTTTCTATCCTAATTAATCTTCAACTATAACTAACTAATCTTCAACTCCCTCAGAGACCCAAGAAGGAAATAATATTAGCTAACAAAAATAAAAACAGGAAGTGCACAAAAGCAACTTCCAAAAATTTTGTGAGTTGACAGAAACAGCCAGCTGCCTGGACAGTCACCTGAGGTTTCTCCACAGTGTTGGGGCATCATCTTCAGCCTATAGGCTTATCGTATCTGACAGACTCATTTGTGAAGTAGGTTGTACACAAGGTCAACAGTTCAACCTCACACTGGGTGAGAGCAGTCCATGTACCAGAAACACCTGAATTCCACTAGTGTCATGTCATGATTCAGGATTTTAAATTCTGGAAATTGTTGATGGTTTTTGAATTCAGCTGTCCATTCTTCTTGGCTGTGTATATATGGCTTCATCTAAGCATGCCCTTCTCCACATCCCTCTATTAAATGCCAGTCTACTATTGAGAGGCGTGAGCTTTCAGTTGCTGTTCCATTGCACAACAGAAGCCATCGGCCCACTGCCTGTTCAGCTGCCTTCAAAGAAAAGGGCACTGTACCTTTTCCAGATTGTGAAGGCCACATCAGGGATGGTGCCATATTGTCCTGGCCTCAGAAGATGCCTTCTGATAAAGCCATAACCATACTTGTTTTGGCAGGAATCGGTAGTCCTTTGTTTCGTGTTCTGTCTGTCCATTTTGTCCTGTTGATTTGAGGATACTTTGTTGTCCAGTGGCTAACTTTTGCCACAATGAAAATTAACTCCATATGCAGTTTCTTCAATGCCCATATTTTCTCTGAAGTAGATTGGTACTGCCAGGAGCTGACATGTCTCAAAAAAGAAAAATTTCTAAGTTATTAAAATATTTTAAATGCCATATTCGTTAGATCTCTGAAGGGTTTGAAGATGACCTGTCTAAAATATATCTGCTCAATTTTTAAAACATATCTAATATGACTACAATTTCTATTGTAATGTCTAACTACTAACTTTCATTTCTTTATATCCTAATAGTTGGTAATAATGTAAAGTATTTAAAACTAGTAATTGTCTTTTTCTTTTCTTTCTTTTTTTTTTTTTTTTTAAACAAGAACCTTAAATCTAATCTCCTTTGCTTAGCCTTTTTCCTAACCCTTGACAACAACTTGTAACCAACCCCCCTAAACAATTGAAAATTATCCCAGACCCAAAACCCATTAAAAGAACCAAAAAACCACCTGCCCCACACCACTTCTTTGGCAATGTGGGTGTCATATTCTTAAAATTGCTTCCTGCTGGGTATGGGTGAAGTTATCTTTATCCTGAAAGAAAAATTTAGGTTAATTGTCAAATTCTAGGAAAGGTAACTATATCCTTCATTATTATCCAGTCTGTGTATAAAGCCAAAGTTCAGGGTTTATCTCAAGTCCTTATTCAAGTAGTCTTTGAGACTGGATCATCTCAGCTAGTCATCTCAAAATTGTTCTGAGCACCTTGTAGTTCAAAGCTGATCTGTAGATGATGTTTGTCAGCTTAGTGATATTATTATTGTCCACGTGGAATTGTTGTTGTTGTTGTTGTTGTGGGGCCCCATCTTCTTTCCGGAGACTTCAGTTGATGTTAGGCCTGGCCGTGATTTCCTGCAGAAAACTGATAAGAGACTCGAACACAAAGACATATATATGCAGCTAACTGAAGCCTTTTTTCTAGAATTAGTTAGTACTCTATATGACCATTCATATCTTAACAAAGTTTAAAATGTATATATATATTAATCTTGTAAATTTTGATATAAAATTTATACTTTAAGAAAAGTTTAAAGAATCAGAATAGAATCAAAGAGTTGAGATTAGTAATAGAATAGTCCCTTAATTAATTTGGCTTTTGTCCTGTCCCATAGCAGAAAATGGCTCTTTTATTCTGTCATGATACAGGGAGTTTGTATTTTCATTTTAACAACATGCTTGAGTTTAAAGAAGGAGAGAGCCATTCTCCAACTCCAAAGTCAGCTTTAAATTTTAATTGAACTGGGACTATTAGAAAACCAATAGTGTTAAATCTTTAGAGAAAAGCAGAAACAAACATTTAAGAAGACATAAAATTTTTTAGATAATATATACCCATATGCCATATACTCCAATATACTCTGTTTCCTGGGATAGATGATTTGTCCCTTTTCTTCAGTTGTCTCATTTGTCTTGTGTCCTTCAGATTCCTTAACCTTCATTCTCCTAAAAGACAAAAACAAAAACCTTCCCCCAAGACTAATTTTGGTAATGTTCCTTTTTGGCAAGTTATTATCTGATTAAATGAAAAGACATGTGTTACAGGTACAAGTTAGTTTAAATTGGATGTTCATGCTGGTTGATGAACTATCACCTCCTCTAATTAAGAGGTTTCTCTTGTTCAAATCGAACCTTTATCAATTTTGATGGTACCCACAGCTTATCTTCTCCTATAGAAACAAAAGCAAAACCTCGTCCCCAACGTAATACATACCCTGGCTTCCATTCTGAGGTCAGCACATCCTTAAAGTATATAGGCTGATTTAATTCTGTAGTTTTTTCTATTACCCAATGTCTCTCTGCAGCTGTTGTTCCTTTCTCATTGGCATTCAGAAAATTCAAAGTTAATAGAGCATTATGCAGTCTATTTCTGGGTGTTTTTGTTACTCCTTTCTGTTTATTTAGCATATCCTTTAGAGTTCTGTTTGACCTTTCTATAACTGCTTGACCTGTAGGATTATGTGGTATACCTGTAATATGCTTTATATTGTAATAAGCAAAAAACTGTTTCATTTTAACAGAGACATATGATGGAGCATTGTCAGTTTTGATTTGTGCAGGTATACCCATGATGGCCATAACTTCTAGCAAATGAGTGATTACAGAATCAGCTTTTTCAGAACTCAAAGCAGTTGCCCATTGAAATCCTGAATAAGTATCGATAGTGTGGTGTACATATTTCAGTTTTCCAAATTCTGCAAAGTGAAACACGTCCATCTGCCAGATTTCATTCCTCTGAGTACCCTTGGGGTTACATCCTGCTGGTAATGGTGTTTGATTATAGAAGGAACAAGTAGGACATTTCTTTACTATTTCTTTGGCTTGTTGCCAGGTTATGGGAAAATCCTTTTTTAAACCTTTACTATTGACATGATGTTTTTTATGAAATTCTGAGGCCTCCAGCACATTTCCTATCAATAATTTATCAATCTCATCATTGCCTTGTGCTAGAGGGCCTGGCAGACCAGTATGAGATCGGATGTGAGTTATATATAAAGGATGACTCCTTTTCCTGATTGTATCTTGTAATTGAATAAATATTGAAGTTAATTCTGAAGCATCATGGATAAATTCTGCAGTCTCAATATGTAATACCACTCTTTCAGCATACTGAGAGTCAGTTACTATGTTGAGAGGTTCTGAAAAATCCATTAATACCAACAGAATAGCATACAATTCTGATTTTTGCACTGAATTATAAGGACTTTGTACCACTTTACTTAAATTTTCTGATTTGTAACCTGCCTTTCCTTGTTTGTTGGCATCTGTATAAAATGTACGAACTCCAGATATGGGTTTTTGCCGTACAATTCGAGGCAAGATCCAATCAGCTCTCTTTATAAAATCAATTCTGTTGCTTTTGGGATATTTGCTGTTAATTTCTCCCAAAAAATTACTGCAAGCTCTTTGCCAAGGTTCACTTTCTGTCCATAATTTTTCAATGTCCTCCTTAGTTAAAGGTACGACAATTTCTGCTGGGTCTATTCCTGCTAATTGACGAAGTCTCAATTTTCCTTTCCAAATCAAGTCAGAGATTTTTTCCCCATAAGTTTTTAATTTTTTATTTGCTTTATTTGGTAAAAATATCCATTCCAATATAATATCTTCCCTCTGCATTAATATTCCAGTAGGGGAATGCCTAGAGGGTAAAATAACCAAAATGCAATCCAGCTTTGGATCAATACGATCCACGTGCCCTTCATGTACTTTCTTTTCTACCAAGGCCAATTCTTTCTCAGCTTCAGGTGATAATTCTCTTGGACTATTTAAGTCCTTGTCACCTTCTAAGGTTTTGAACAAATTAGTCAGTTCATCATTTTTTACCCCAACAATAGTTCGTAGATGAGAAATATCTCCAAATAATCTTTGAAAGTCATTAAGAGTCTGTAGTCTATCTCTCCGAATTTGCACCTTTTGGGGTCTAATTTTTTGTAGCTCTATTTTATATCCTAAATAATTAATAGAATCTCCTCTTTGTATTTTTTCAGGAGCAATTTGTAATCCCCAGCAAGGCAAAATTTTCTTTACTTCTTCAAACATTCTTTCTAAAGTATCTGCATTTGAGTCAGCTAGTAAAATATCATCCATATAATGATAAATTATAGATTTAGGAAATTTTTTACGTATCACTTCCAATGGCTGTTGTACAAAATATTGGCACAGAGTTGGGCTATTTAACATTCCCTGTGGGAGGACCCTCCATTGAAATCTTTTAACCGGTTGAGAATTATTATAAGTAGGCACTGTGAAAGCAAATCTTTCTTTGTCCTTTTCTTGTAAGGGTATTGAAAAGAAACAGTCTTTTAAATCAATAACTATGAGAGGCCATCCTTTTGGTAACAGAGTAGGCAAAGGAATTCCAGATTGTAGAGAGCCCATCGGCTGAATTACTTTGTTAATTGCTCTAAGGTCTGTTACCATTCTCCATTTACCAGATTTCTTTTTAATAACAAATACAGGAGAATTCCAAGGGCTGGTTGACTGTTCAATATGCTGAGCATTTAGCTGTTCTTCTACCAGCTCTTCTAAAGCCTGGAGTTTCTCTGTTGTTAAAGGCCATTGCTGAACCCATACAGGCTTGTCTGTTAACCATTTTAAAGGTAGAGCTGTTGGTATTTTTGGAAGATTATCAGTTGTTGTGCCCTGTTCCTGTATAATATGGATGGCTGGTGACCACTCAAAATAATGCCTTCTAATATTTCTCTCAGCAACATGTGCTAGTTTATGATTTGTTTCTGAGATTGGAGGGATTTTAATCTGAGTATTCCATTGTTGCAACAAGTCTCGACCCCACAGGTTCATAGCTATGTTAGCGACATATGGTTTTAATTTTCCTCTCTGTCCTTCTGGACCTATACATTCCAGCCATCTTGCACTCTGTTTCACTCCAGATAATGTCCCAATTCCTAACAGTTGAACGTTTACCTCCTGAAGAGGCCAAGCTGGATGCCAAAATTCTGGTGCAATTATGGTAATGTCCACACCTGTGTCTACCAGACCAGACAACAAAACACCATTTATTTTTATGGTTAATTTTGGTCTCTGTTCATTAATAGAAGTTTGCCAAAAAATTTTCTTTATGTTTTCTCCTGAATTTTCTATTCTCTCTTTTTCATCATCCTGACCAGCCTGATTTATTCCAATAGTCATTTGGTTATTTAATCGCTCAGAGCAGGGATTTCCTCTACAGCTGCAGGAAAGGTTTGAACTGGTTTTGCTATGGGGGCCTGCATGAGGCCCCTCCGGGAGTTTCCCGAAAACTGAGGCAAAGGATTACCCTGTCTGTCCTTTGTTGATCTACATTCGTTGGTCCAGTGTTTTCCCTTACCACACCTTCTGCATACTCCAGAAGGAAGGGGCATTCTGTTGCCATTGTTCCTTGAAGAAACATTGCTTCTAGGATTGACCTGTTTACAGTCCCTTTTAAAATGTCCTTGCTTTCCACACCCAAAACATCTAACACTCCTCAAACCTTTTGAAATTACTTCTCCTACCCACGTATCATGCTCATCAACCTCAACATTAATTGTTTCTCTAATCCAATCTTCCAAAGGTGCAGATCTTGCCCTTAACGGCCTGATTATTCTTTTGCATGCTGCATTCGCATTCTCAAATGCCAAAGCTTCAATTATTGCCTTACTAGCTTCTGATCCTGAGACCATTCTGTTTACTGCTGAAGCCAGTCTTTCTAAAAAATCTGTGAAAGATTCTTTAGGGCCTTGCATAACCTTTGTGAATGACTCATGTTTTTTTCCTGGTTCATCAACTCTGTCCCATGCATTCAAGGCTGCCATTCAACATAAAATTAGGGTTTGAACATCATATAAACATTGTGTTTGTATTGAAGCATATTGGCCTTCTCCAATAAGCTGATCCTGACAAACTTGTATTCCTTTATCCCTCCATTGTGTTTCTACGTTTCTAGCTTCCTCCTTAAACCAAGTCAGAAATTGAATTCTCTGGCTGGGTTCCAGAACAGCTTGTGCAAGGTCCCGCCAGTCCTGTGGTATAATCCTATTATATGTTGACCAAGAGTTTAACATTTGCTTTACATATGGGGAATGCATGCCATAAGATACTATTGCCTCCTTAAACCTTTTAAAATCCATCAGTTCAATTGGAGCCCAGATATTTTGTGTAGCCATTTGATCAGGCATCTGCTGTACGGTTACAGGATAAATTAAGGATGATTGTGTGAAAACAGGCTTTCTTTCTGTAACCTTATGATCCAAACTTGAACCAACTTCACTGTTAAAATTAACAGGTTTTTCTAAAGCTGTTATCCTGGCACTTAAATCGACTATCTTTTTAAATAGTAAAATGAGAATAAGCATGGTGATTAACTGCATAATTCCCATAATACTAATCTTTTCATATAGTTGTTCCATTGTCAGACTGCCTAAAATTTCAAACAAAACCCAATTTTCTTCCAATGTACACAGGAAACCCATTTTTTTTTAAATGTGGAAAAAATTTGTCTTTTAAATAGTTTCCTTTATGACTTACCAAATCTGCGTAGAACAGTAGAAATCCGAGCGAATTTCAAAACAGCCACCTAGAGTCCTAGGTGTAAATCCAGAGAGAGAGAGAGAGAGAGAGAGAGAAACAGAGAGACAGAGAGAAAGCAAGAGAGAAAGCAAAAGCGAAAGTGAAAGTGAAAGTGAAAGCGAAAGCGAAGGGGTAGCCGGCTAAAGCTTAAAGCCAGCCACTTGTTCCCTCTGAGCCGAGTCAAGGCTTGGCTTTACAGCCAGGGGCCCTGTTTAGCAGGGCAGGCCTGAGCTGTTTGTAGCACTGGCTTTAAGCAAGCAGCTCACAGTCCGGCCTGAGCCCAAGCAGACCTGGGCTGGGGCTAGGGAGCCGGTTGCTCCGGCTAGGGAGCCGGCCCCAAGCAGTTTTTAATGGATTCTTGTCACGTTGGGCGCCAGATGTAGATGTAACCAATCGTATTATTAAAATAAGAAACAGAGCCAAGGTAAAAGAGAAAAGCCGAGAGGTCAGAGCTCAGAGATAAAATCTTACCTCCTGCAGTGCTCCTAGCTTCCCCGAGAGAGGGAGGTACTTCCTGTGTCCCTGTTTAAATAATCTTTCTGTTCTGCCTTCTCATTGGTTGTAAACCCAACCACATGACTGCCTCATCACTGCCTGTAAGTACCGCCCTCCAGGTCTTAAAGGCGTATGTCTCCAATACTGGCTGTATCCCTGAACACACAGAAATCTACCTAGCTCTTCTAACCACCATGCTCTCACTATGGCTCTAATAGCTCTGACCCCAGGGCAACTTTATTTATTAACATAAAATTAAAATAACATTTCAGTACAAATAAAATATCACCACAGATCATCTTTGAACTACAAGGTGCTCAGAGCAATTTTGAGATGACTAGCTGAGATGATCCAGTCTCAAAGACTACTTGAATAAGGACTTGAGATAAACCCTGAACTTTGGCTTTATACACAGACTGGATAATAATGAAGGATATAGTTACCTTTCCTAGAATTTGACAATTAACCTAAATTTTTCTTTCAGGATAAAGATAACTTCACCCATACCCAGCAGGAAGCAATTTTAAGAATGACGCCCACATTCCCAAAGAGGTGGTGTGGGGCAGGTGGTTTTTTTGGTCTTTTTAATGGGTTTTGGGTCTGGGATAATTTTCATTGTTTAGGGGGGTTGGTTACAAGTTGTTGTCAAGGGTTAGGAAAAAGGCTAAGCAAAGGAGATTAGATTAAAGGTTCTTGTTTTAAAAAAAAAAGAAAGAAAGAAAGAAAAGAAAAGAAAAAGATAATTACTAGTTTTAAATACTTTACATTATTACCAACTATTAGGATATACAGAAATGAAAGTTAGTAGTTATAGACATTACAATAGAAATTGTAGTCATATTAGATACGTTTTAAAAATTGAGCAGATATATTTTAGACAGGTCATCTTCAAACCCTTCAGAGATCTACCGAATATGGCATTTAAAATGTTTTAATAACTTAGAAATTTTTCTTTTTTGAGACATGTCGACTCCTGGCAGTACTAATCTACTTCAGAGAAAATATGGGCATTGAAGAAACTGCATATGGAGTTAACTTTCATTGTGGCAAAAGTTAGCCACTGGACAACAAAGTATCCTCAAATCAACAGGACAAAATGGACAGACAGAACACGAAACAAAGGACTACTGATTCTTGCCAAAACAAGTGTGGTTATGGCTTTATCAAAAGGCATCTTCTGAGGCCAGGACAATATGGCACCATCCCTGAAGTGGCCTTCACAATCCGGAAAAGGTACAGTACCCTTTTCTTAGAAGGCAGCTGAACAGGCAGTGGGCCGATGGCTTCTGTTGTGCAATGGAACAGCAACTGAAAGCTCACGCCTCTCAATAGTAGACTGGCATTTAATAGAGGAATGTGGAGAAGAAGGGGATGCTGAGATGAAGCCATATATACACAGCCAAGAAGAATGGACAGCTGAATTCAAAAACCATCAACAATTTCCAGAATTTAAAAATCCTGAATCATGACATGACACTAGTGGAATTCAGGTGTTTCTGGTACATGGACTGCTCTCACCCAGTGTGAGGTTGAACTGTTGACCTTGTGTACAACCTACTTCACAAATGAGTCTGTCAGATACGATAAGCCTATAGGCTGAAGATGATGCCCCAACACTGCAGAGAAACCTCAGGTGACTGTCCAGGCAGCTGGCTGTTTCTGTCGACTCACAAAATTTTTGGAAGTTGCTTTTGTGCACTTCCTGTTTTTATTTTTGTTAGCTAATATTATTTCCTTCTTGGGTCTCTGAGGGAGTTGAAGATTAGTTAGTTATAGTTGAAGATTAATTAGGATAGAAAGTGAATTAGATACATTTTGGACTTACTAAAATAGGATAGATAAGGGAATTATTTTCTCTGATTTGTCAAATACAAATGGACTAGACATCGTTTAGGTATTTGTTACTTGTATATATTGTATATAGTTATTGTACTTTTGTATATAGTTTTTCTTTTGTTAGTTATAACCTTTTGCCTTTTTTTCTTTTATTAAAATAGAAAAGGGGAAATATGGTGATATTTTATTTGTACTGAAATGCGATTTTAATTTTATGTTAATAAATAAAGTTGCCATGGGGTCAGAGCTATTAGAGCCATAGCAAGAGCGTGATGGTTAGAAGAGCTAGGTAGATTTCTGTGTGTTCAGGGATACAGCCAGTATTGGAGACATATGCCTTTAAGACCTGGAGGGCGGTACTTACAGGCAGTGATGAGGCAGTCATGTGGTTGGGTTTACAACCAATGAGAAGGCAGAACAGAAAGACTATTTAAACACAGACAAACAGGAAGTAGCTCTCTCTCTGGGAAGCTAGGAGCACTGCAGGAGGTAAGATTTTATCTCTGAGCTCTGACCTCTCGGCTTTCTCTTTTACATTGGCTCTGTGTTTCTTATTTTAAAAAGACGATTGGTTACATCTACATTAGCTATCAGGAAAATGATAATCAAAACTACTTTGAGTAACCTGTGAGAATAGCTAGGATTAATAACAGGAGTGACAGCTTTTCCTGGTGTGTATTTGTAGCAAGGAGAACTCTCCTCTATTTCTGGTGGGAGTACAAACTTGTACAGCTTCTGTGGAATCAATATGGTGATTCCTCAGAACACTGGGAATTGATCTACCTCAAGACCCAGGTAAACCATTCTTGGACATGTAACCAAAGGATGCTCTATCCTACCACAAGGACACTTGCTCAGATATGTTCATTGTGGCTTCATTCATAATAACCTGAAACGGGAAACAACCTAGATATCTCTCAATGGACAAATGAATAAAGAACATATAATATATTTACACAAGGGTGTATTACCCAGGTTTCTAAAAAAAAAAAAAAAAAGACATTCAATTGCCGTTGCAAGCAAATTGGGTGGAACTAGAAAAGAACATCCTGTGTGAGATAACCCAGATCCAGAAAGACAACTATAATTTGTATTCATTTATAAGTATTATTAGTTGTTAAGTAAAGGAAAATCAAGCTACATTCTTTAAGTTTTCCAGCTTAATGGAGTATAGGATTTTAAAATATTCTGAATTTATTTGACATTTGCAATGCTCCCCTACTTATCTATGATGTTGATAATCTAGGTCCCTCTTTCTCATGTTTCATTAATTTGGCCAAGGATATATCAGTACTATTTATCTTCTCAAAGAACCAGCGCTTAGAAATATTGATTCTTTGTATTGTTCTTTTTTGTTTCTATTTAATTTATTTCCACTGTGATTTATATTTCGTTCTGTACACTGTGTTTATATTTGGTTTGTTCATGTTTTCCCAAAATTTTCATTTGCATCATTAAGTAATATATTTTTACTCTTTGTGATTTTAATGTTAGTACTTAGAGCTATAGATTTCTTTCACAGGAATAACTTCAAGATGTCACAGAGGTTTCATTTTTTTTATTTTCATGATTTTTTTAAATTTTTGTTATCAATTTTAAGTTTAATTCCATTATTTTCACAGAGGATAAAAAGTGTTATGATAAAAATTTTAAATATATATTGTATATATATATTTTTTTATATATAAAATTATATATATATCTGTGTGTGTAATAGTAATGCATTGTTATTTATCTGTTTCCTTGAATATAATAAAGTGTCTATATTTATCTCCTCTGACTAATTTTAGTTTGATGTCTATTTTGTCAGATATCAGGATAGTGTTGCCTTCTTACATTCTTGTCCTGTTTGATTGGAGTATTTTGGTCCATCCTATTTTGCTAAGGTGGCACCTATCTTTGACTAGATGTGTTTTTTTTTCTTTTTTCCCCTTTTTAATTTTTTCTTTTTACATTTTTAAATTTTTCTTTTTTAATGAAAATAGATTTTTTCATATAAAATTTTCAGATTATGTTTTCCTATCCCCTAAATCCTTCAGGATTCTTTTTGCCTTCCCTCTCATTCGGTCGCATGTACCATTGGATTGAAGAATTGAGGCCATTGATATTGAAAGTTATTGTTGAAATACGTCTGTTTATTCTGGTTATCATGCTGTTGATTTTTGATGTTATTTGTGTTCTCTGTGGTACTTTGTGTTTTAGTAAGTAAAGATTTGTTTTTCTTTATAATGATTATTCCTTTCTTATCCAGAATATTGCTTCCTTTATTATTGGTAGGTTTATTTTGTTAAATTTTTAATTAAACATTTTTTATTCATCTTATATACCAAACACAAGTCCCCCTCTCTTCCCTCCTCCCACCCCCCAGCCTCCCCACCCTGAAACCACCCTGGATATGATAAGATAAAAAGGGAGATTATGGAATCTACTTTTAAAAAGGAACTACTTGTTTTAAATAAGATAAGTAATGAATTTTTTTTGTTTGAATTTGTCAAATGTTACTGGATTGGACTTTGTTATATATTAATGGAGTTTTTTATCTGAATCTGTCAAATGTTAATGAACTAGACATCGTTAATGTAATCTTGACTGTGTATATTGTATATACTTACTGGATATAATTTTTCTTGTATTAGTTATAAGCTTTTTTAAATTTTAGACAAAAAGAGGGGAAATATGGTATTGTGTTCCCCAAAATATTGTGCATGCTAATAAATTTACCTGGGGTCAGAGACAGAACAGCCACAATATTAAACATAGAGGATAGGCAGTGGTAGCACACGCCTTTAATCCTAGCATTCCAGAGGCAGAAATCCATCTGTTCAAGGATACAGCAAAGCATGGTGACTCACGCCTTTAATCATCGAAAGCCAGCCTTTAATCCCAGGGAGTGATGGCAAAAACAGAAAGATATATAAGGCATGGAGACAAGAAACTAGAAGCATTTGGCTTTTTAAGCTTTCAGGCTTCTAGCAGCACAGTTCAGCTGAGATTCATTCTGGATGAGGACTCAGAGGCATCCAGTCTGAGGAAACAGGATCAGCTGAGGATCCGCCGAGGTGAGGTAGCTGTGGCTTATTCTGGTTCTCTGGTCTTCCAGTGTTCACCCCAATAACTAGCCTCAGGTTTGTTTTATTAATAAGACTTTCTAAGATTCCTGCTACACCACTCCCCTATTCCCTCCTCAGGCAAGGAAAGGCTTCCCATGCAGAGTCAACAGAGCCTGGTGTATTCAATTGAGGCAGGTCCTGCCCCTGTATCAAGACTGTGCATGGCACCAGGCAGTGGTGGCGCACGCCTTTAATCCCAGCACTCGGGAGGCAGAGCCAGGCGGATCTCTCTGAGTTCGAGGCCAGCCTGGGCTACCAAGTGAGTTCCAGGAAAGGCGCAAAGCTACACAGAGAAACCCTGTCTCGAAAAACCAAAAAAAAAAAAAAAAAAAGACTGTGCATGGCATCCCACCATGGGTAGTGGGCTCCAAAAAGCCAGCTCATGCATCAGGGATGGATCCTGATCCTACTGCCAGGGGACCCCTTAAACATATTAAGCTACACAACTGTCTTGCTTATGCAGAGGGCCTGGTCCAGTCTCGTGGAGGCTCCACAGCTATGGTCTAAAATTCATGAGTTCCCATTAGTGTAATATGAATTGTAAAGCACTTGCTTGGTTTGGTTGTCTCCGTAGGTTTCCCCATCAGGATCTTGATGCTCTTGCTCGTAGAATCCCTCTTCTCTCTCTTTGTGATCCTCCTGTCTTTGCCTTCTTCAGCAAATCCTACTGGCATGTGCTACCACAACTGGATTTATTTTGTTGAATTTAAATGTTCTAGGGTTTTATTTCATGAAAATTTTTCTTCAACTTCAATTATGGCAGATAGTCTTGTTGAGTACATTATTCTAAGCTGCTCACTGTAGTCTTTCAGGATTCAAAATGCATAGTTCAAAATCTTGCTTTAAAGGGTCCTATTTATAAATAACCTGTTATTTTAATGGGTTTTCTTTTATGTGAGACTTGCATTTTTTTTGTATTCAGCAAATCATTTATTATTGTAATGGTTCTTCAAACGTTCCTACTAATATTGACATTGACCATGAGTAAATTCCTTTTAATGAGTACCCATAATATTTCAAAGAGTGAAGTAAAGGATGCATGAGAAAGGGAAAAAGTGTGATTCATCTTTTTTACCAAGTTTGTACAATCCTTTCAGTGGAAATTCTTAAAGGTCATATTATTGGGCCAATCTCAGCTGTGGTTCAGATTGATTGACTTAGACTGTGCCAGATTGAAGGAAACTTTAGGAAAGTTTATACTTACATGGATACCTTTCCACTTTTGCAGAAACTTAGCACTATGATTGGCACCAATAATCATGAAGACCCAGGAAGTAGTTGTTTCCTGCTTACTGAGGGATAATTGCACAATCTTTTAAGAGCTTGTGTTCTCCCAAACATTAGCGTGTGGGTCATAGTGACTTCCTGATGCTTCTTTACAGTAAGGTTATAAATGAGAATCCTTCCTTCTATAACTTCTTACATGCATTGTTTTAATTTGTAGGTTTTAATATACTTTATTATGCATACTACTGTCTTACCTAAAAAATTCTCTTGAATTATTTTCTTGTCTATTTGGTGTTTTGTATGGTGCTTGTATCTGTATGGGTGACTTTCCTTGACTTGGTGAATTTTTATTCTGTGATTCTTGTTGAATATTTGGTTGATGCCATTGATTGGGATTCTTTTTATTCCTCTATGCCTATAATTCATAGGATTAGTTTTTCATGTGTCCCACATTTTTGTATATTCAATATCTATGTTTTTAAACTTTTTTATAGTCCTACCTTTAATATTTTGACTAGATCCTATACTTTATGTTTGAGCTGATGCACTTTTTTTCTTCTTGATTTATTGGGTCTGTGTATCTGTTCCCACCAGCTGCTGGATGAAGCCTCTCTGATGATGATTGGGCTAGGCACCAATCCTAAGAGTATAGGCTAGCATTAGAAATAATTTCATTGCCTTTTTTTTCTATTATGCTTGATTCTGTCCTAGGTCACTGAGCCATTTGTCTCCCGGATCCTGGCTATGTAGGTAGTGACAGGCAGGGTCCCCCTCTCCTGGCATGGGCTTCATATTAGACCAATCATTGGTTGACCATTCCCACAACTCTAAGCCCCCACTCTCACAGTGCATCTTGCACGTGGGACAGGTTGTGGGTCATAGAATTTGTGGCTTGGCTGGTTGCAAAGTCCCACTACTGAGAGCCTAGCCGGATTACAGAAGATGGCTGGTTCAGGCTCCATATCTTCCTTTACTAAAAATCCTCTCTAGGTTCAAAACAAATATATAGATAACACATATACTCAGTAATAAATAAGGAAAAAATATCTTTCATAATATCCTAAAACTTTAAATATCCTGGAATACCTCAAACCAAGCAAGTGAAAGTATTGTATAATAAAAACCTTTAAGACATTGATTAAATGTAATAGAAGATGACATTGAAAAATTGAGATAACTACCATGCTCCTGGAGTATTGTGAAAATGACAATTCTTTGAAAACCAATTTACATATCCAATGCAATTCTTCAGCAAAACTTAAAAATAATCTTAAGCTTGTCAGAGTAAGTAGCTATTCTCTGATTGGATTTAAGACCCACTCTATGAGATGAAACCTATGCCTGACATTGCTTCAGTGACCAAGAACATGAGACTAGATAGACATAGGTTAAATCCAAGTCCTATTGGTCCTTTAAATAAACATAACAATAAATGAGTCATAGTGACATTCTCTATACATATACACCAGTGCATCACTCAGCCATCATCAGTGAAGCTTCCCCTAGCAGTAGTTGGGAACTAAGGCAAAGACCCATATTTAGACAATATACTGAGACTGAGAGACTTTGGAACAGCCATTTTTGAATTGAATTTCTTTATTAATTCTTTCTACTTAGAGATCAGCGACCAAGGTTAAGGATCAGTTAGAAAAATTGTAAGAGCCAGAGGGGGAAAAGGACTCCATGGAAATAGTATCTTCCATATACATCAAGACTGACACTCATATGAACTCACACAGGGCACATAGCACACACAGGAACTGCACAGGTTCAAGTCAAGTGTTGAGAGGGAAAAATTGACATAGGTTCCTATCCCTAACCTCACCAAAAGGTTGTCTACAATTAACACTATTTCCAAAAGAAAATTATTAACCATATAAGTTTATTTTTGTGGACTTTTTGTGTCACATTGATTTCTGTGGGCATTGTTTTTTTCTTAGTGGTCTTTCACTTGCATGTTATGGTTTCAAATTCTGTGTTTTTATGGCGTTCATGTGTGTATGTGTATGTATGATGGGTGTGTGTGTTTGTGTGTGTGTGTGTCTTTCCTGTAAATTAAAACTGCTTTGAAATTCCATTTTCCATAGTCAAAATGTCAAAAATTAATTAAAAAGGAAAAGTTGCAGCTTATACTGATGAGGATGTGGGGAAATAGATGAAAATATTTACTTATTGCTGGTAGCAGTACAAATTTTTATAGCTATTATGGAAATTAGTATGTAGTTTCCTCTAAAAGGTGAAAAGAAATCTACCATAAGCTCCAGTTATAGAACTTTTGGTTATATACCCAAAGACTCTAAATCTTAGCACAGAGCTATTTGCTCATCCATGCTGCACCATTACCAGCAGTGAGGAAATGGGCACGGCCCACAAGTCATTGACTGATGGATATATAATGGAAGTGTTGTCCATGTATTCAACAAAATATTATCCAGATGTTGAGAGAAGTAAAATTTTGGGATTTGCAGGAAATGGATGGAATTGGAAACAATCCTCTCAAGAGACTTGACCCATACCAAGAAACACACACATTAAATTCTTTCTCTTTTATGTAGATGCTCGCTGCTATGCTTTAAATATCCACACCATGATCTAAAAACAAAAACAAAAACAAAAACATCAAACAAACAAAAGCAAAAACAAAACCAGAACTTAGGTACCTACGAAGGAAAAATGATGGGGACAGGGAGAAAGATCTACTAAGGAAGGGAAAGTACAGTGTTCTTGATAGATAAAAAAGAAAAACTAGAAATGAGGATTAAAGGGCAAAAAAAATGATGGGAGAGAAGAGCATGGGGGATATGTGGAGGGACAACTAACGCTAGAGAGGCCATCTTAAACACCATGTGGAACATACTACTATAATATGTACAGAGTATACCAACTTGACATCTTTCACAAAGTAAAATCTCCAGTGTGAGCAATTGGTTATATCTTATTGAGTCATTGGCCAAAGGAGTCCTTATACATACCTAAAATATTACAGGATATTGCCAAAGCTCTAGGTTATATTTTGAAGTCTAACAATAAAATTTTATTGTTGAAGATACAGCATACTAATGTCATCAAACATAAAGAAATTGAACTGGTCCAAAACTGGACATTTCATCTTAACTAATGAGTGTTAATAATGCTATAAGATAGTGTACATGCCACTAAAGTACAAAAGCAGTCATGAATCTGACCCAATTATTAAGTCTCTTGGTACTTTAGATACATAACTGCTAGAAATGTCCACTGGTAGAATTAGTGGCAAAAATGTTACAGAAGTACCTTACCACTTTGTATATTTGGATATGAGACCCTCTCTTGAGATGGAATGCATAGTTGAAACTGTTAATGAAGCAAAAAGCTTGAAACTATATAGGATGTGGGCTAGGGAATCCCAACTACTAGTATTTTGCTAATGGAACATAGCAATAAAATAACTCAATAAAAATACCCAATGATCAGTGTTGTGTCCAGCACTAATCAAAGAAGCTCCTTTTCCCTAGTTAAGGAGATAGTACTTAACATAGAGACCCACACTAGGCAATGTCCAGAGAGTGGCATTCAGCTCTAAATAGAATATCTCTGTCAACATTTATCTTCAAGGCTCAGGAATCTATGCATAATATGAGGAGCAACTTTGTTAGAGCTATATATGCTAGGTGACTTCAAGAAAACAACATGTAGGGATAAGGCACATATGACCTAAGAGACTGTGAAAGCACACAGAAAGCCTGGACAAGTTTAAACTAGACAAAGACTCATTATCGTGAAGAGGAAGTTATCACAAAGTTCCAACTCTATCTCAAGAAGATACTTGCAAGTGATACCATCTAGAATAGGAAAATTCATTTTCTCCAATGGGATGTAACTAAGTATATCAACCAAATTCTGGGGAAGGTATTATGCCCAGGGTTAGCTGATCAACAGAAATAGTCTACATTAAAAATTTGTTCTATTTTGTTTAGGCGTTTTTTAAATTGAAATGGTCATCTTGTATTGTTTTCTTTCATGTTTTACTTTTTCATTTTTCTGATACAGAGAAAGAACAAAAAGCTAATCAGGTAGGAAAGTAGGGAGGATCTAAAAGAAGTTGGAGAGAGGGAAAGTATATAATCAAAACATATTTCATAAAATAGACTATAAATAATTCAAAAATAAAAATTAATAAAAAATGGGATCATTTGGCAAACATTGATATAAGTGGAGATCATAAAGTTAAATGAAAAAAGTTAGATTAAGGTAAGCAAGATTTACATGTGTTCTATAGTACCCATATTTCAGAAAAATAAGACATTAACATAGAGTTTGAGAAGCAGAATCACAGAAAGATATAAGGCTTAGATTCTAAGCCTCAGAGTGTAAAGGTGAGTTGATAACACAATGAATATTTTAAAAAATCACTTTACTAACAATACAATCTATTACTATGTGCAATATTAAATATGAATAAAATATAATAAATTGTCACTATACTTTATTTATATATTCTGGTATCAGTAATACCTGGAATTAATGATTCAGTACAACATTCAACTGCGATTGATGGATAATCAATGCTTTGCATTCAATGTATTATAATGAATCTCTCCATATAAGTATAGATAGAGATATATGTGTATATATGTGAATATATGGAATTTTATTGGAAATACCGACTTACAGGCTGTAGTTTAACAGTAACTAGCAATAAATGGAAAATACAAGAAGTCCCACGAGGCTGGTGTCTCAGCTGGTCTTCTGTATATGCTGGAATCCTGAAGAAGTAGACTCCAATCCCAGTGAAGAAATGGAGGCGATATCAAGGAGCAGGCAAGTAGGCAAAAAACAAAAACAAAAACAAAAACAAAACAAAAACAAAAACAAAACAAAACAACAACAAAAAAAAAACCTCTTCCTCTCTTCCTCTCTTCATTGTCCTTATGTAGGCTTCCAGGAGAAAATGTGGCCAAGATTAAAGTTGAACCTTCCCATGATCAGGGTCAAAAGAGTGAGTCTGCCAGCTTCAAGATCCAGATCATGAATGTGCCCACATTTCTGGATTGTAGTTTACTCCAGATATAGTCAGCTTGATAATCAAGAATAGCCATCACACTCAGTATATTCATTTTAAAGTATTCTATTATAAAATCCACAGAACTAATTACTTTGTACATACATTGCTCATTATATTAACCTGTATTTTATTATTGGCCAATTGGCTCTTTAAACCAATCACAGTGATGCATCTTCACACAGTGTAAACAAATATTCTATAACATATCTTGGTCATATTCTATTTTTAACTTTGTTTAGTAGAAACTGATTTCCATAATGACTTTACTAATTTGTACCCACACCAACAGAGAATAAAGGTTCTTTTCTTTCAAAAATTCCCAATATATTTTTGTCAAATTTCTTGATCTTCACTATTCTGAGTGAAGGTTTAGTTTTCATTTCCCATGTGGGTAGATAATCATATTGATCTTCTATTGACCTTCTTTCTTTTTTTTAATTTTTTTTTATTTTACAACACCATTCAGTTCCACATAATAGCCACAGATTCCCCTGTTCTCCCCATCTCGCCCCCCTCCCCCTCCCCCCAGCCCACCACCCATTCCCACCTCCTCCAGATCAAGTTCTCCCCCGAGGACCGGGATCGACCTGATATACTCAGTCCAGGCAGGTCCAGTCCCCCCCTCCCAGACCGAGACAAGCGTCCCTGCATAAGTCCCAGGATTCAAACAGCCAACTCATGCAAGGAGCCCAGGACCCGGCACCACTGCACAGCTGCCTCCCAAACAGATCAAGCCAAATGACTGTCTCACCCATTCAGAGGGCCTGATCCAGTTGGGGGCCCCTCAGCCTTTGGTTCATAGTTCATGTGCTTCCATTCATTTGGTTATTTGTCCCTGTACTTTATCCAACCTTGGCTTCAACAATTCTCGCTCATATAAACCCTCCTCTTTCTCACTAATTAGACTCCCAGTGCTCCACCAGGGACCCAGCCGTGGATGTCTGCATCCAGATTCCTCAGTCCTTGGATGGGGTTTATTTCTATTCCCAGCCAGAAAGTGAATGAGGAAAAGACCTTCAGAAAATAATTAGCCTTGTTATATCAAAGCCATCTATACCTCTTTACTTCAAGACAGGGGAGGAATTGGAATCATTGTTAAATGTGTTTGGATGTGATGTCCTTTGAGTTGTTGAGGAGATGTGAAACCATTAAAGTTGGCAATAATTCAAAATATAACTGGTCAATTGGAATGGGACCTACGGCTTGGTATACCTAGTTAGTCTTTCACTATTTTGTATCTTCAACCTGTCAAGGTCAACCTCAGTTGACTTATAGAAAAAGGAAGCTTGTGGCTCCATGAGATTTATTTGACCACCAATTTATGTAGATTTAATTGAAGTACCAAGGTGAGTCTCTGATGAACATAATCAGGGTTTGAGTCAGTGCATTGTGTTGGACTACCATAAGTAACATTGTAGACTTGATTAATTATATAAACCAGAAGCAGCAAAGATTATGAATCACACAAGAAAATTTTAGGCTATACCTGATCATTTGAAAACAACAATTTAAATGGCATGAGAAAAATGGACTAGCCCTGGACATGATATGAACACAAAAAAATATGGGGTATTTGGGATGATAGTGGGAAAATCCTGCATTTTCACTCCTGACAACATGACTTCTGATGGCAGCATTAGAAGCAGTCTTTAAGAGCTAACTTCTTAACAAAGTTAGAATTAGAAAATTGAGGAATAAAGAACCCTTTTTCTTATTTAATAGAAAATTGATTTAGATAGTGAAAACATAAAATAACCTTATTCCTGACCTCCATAATTATAACCCAAGATTATAGTTGATTGCTATGTAATTCCATGCATCTGATGGCCACACCCATGATTCATTTAAACAGCTATAACTGACAAAATTCCTATGCCTAGATCTCATCAAAGTACTGTAGTGGCTTTCCTCAGAATAGGAAAATCAGACAATGTTGAATGAATTTAGAGAAAAAAATGAAAATCAATTGTAAACAGGAAGGAAAATGTAGGAAATGTAAATAAAATGAACTGTGTTTTATGGGAGTAAAATTCTTGTTTTTTTCAAAATACTTTGGATTACATGGACATTTTTTTTTTGAAGCCCCATACCCATTTCTAATATGTTTGCACCATCCTCAAGACTTTCACATGTAAGACTTCTTAGTTCACTCTTGTGGCCAAACCCACCCAGGATGTGTTTATCCCTGAGGACTTGCTGTCACTTGTCTTGTCTAAATTCATAATTCGTGCAGCTGGAGAAGAAGATCCACAAACATGTTTTCAGTTTGATTTTCACTTGAATACAGGACCTCAGATGCAGAGCCTAAGGGAAGAGCTCTCTGGGGCAACGTAGGAAGCTTGTCACCAAGTAATTGGTGTGATTAGAGTCACAACTTCACTGGCCAACAGAGTTGTAAGCTCTCTTGCACAACAATACATCAACTGAGTATATAGCTGCCAGGCACTGTGGCTTCTATAACTAGCCATTTTTTATGTATTGGAAGACATTTATACTAATAGTATGATCTCTTGGAGTTTCATCCCTTGGATCCTGCAGATTCCCCCTCTAATGTGTGCTTTTCAGATCTCTGAGTGCTATTTCAGTATCAAAGACTTTCGTCATGATGGAAATGTGATGATTGGTGCATTTTTCCCTCTTCATTATTATTACACAATTAAGAAAATTCCTCATAAATTTCTACCAAACCATTATGAAGATTTTTATTTACAGTAAGTGCCTTTTAATTTCCAGGATTCTTATAACTTTGGGGCTGTATGGATTCAATTGTCACTCTTCTCTCTGATTTTCACTAGGACAATCACTCTTTTTCATTCTCGAGTTTGTTGTTTTTTAAATACCTTTTTGTCTTCATTTCTTTGCTTCTCACGTGGGGTAAGAATTCTGGTTTTGTTCATTTTAATGTCCACTTTTAATAATTGAGTTTTCTTGTCCTTTTATGTCGTGTCTATAACACTCCACATTATGGATATTTTAAATGTTAGTTCTTCAGATGGATTATTGATTAAGGGTTGATATCATACTTTATAGCATTCTAGAAATTGAGCTGTGCACCTATGATAAAAGATGATGTACTGAAAGCAGCAACTCCTGAGTTCCACATGTGATTTTAGAATGAGAATTCTAGCTTATATTAGATGCTGATAATTCTGGTTCAGGAGTGTCAGAATTAGAATTTGGACCATTTATCTGATATACAAATGTAAGATTGTTTTTGTATCTGTATGTTTGACTGCTAATTTTCCTGTTATCACAAATATTTTTCATGTTTATTGATTTTCTCTATATATTTCCAATATGCATTTCCTCATAGCTAAAAAATGTTTTTTATGATGACATATTGATTGCATTGATATACACTTAAGACTGTTTCTTAACTATTCTCAAATCTGCAAGGTTAAGGGATGGTTTCAGAGATACCCATTTGATATACTTAGTCCAATATAAGAAAAATAGTCAGATATGTTTCATTTTAAAGGAAATAAGTTGTGTTTTATCTCATGCAGATATTCTCAGAGCAGTAGAAATACATTCAATAACAATCCATTATGAAAGAACATAGCTTGCACTTCAGATTGACTACAGTATGAGAAAATGGAATAACCTAATCAAGGCCATTTAAGAATTCATCTAATGGAAAACACCAAATAAGAGAAAAAAGCAGGAGTGAAAGTGGAATGCAGTCAGAGTAACATTACTGTCATTTTCCTCAAAACTTGGTGAGGTGTTGTGTCACTACATCAGTTAGCGTGGAGAAGGAAAAAATGTTCAGATATGAAATGCTTTTGGATATTAAGGGTATCTTGACATTTTGAACTGCCACAGTAAACATGGTCACAAAAATTCATAACTAGATTTTTAGAATATTTCATGGTCTACAAGCCTCTAGGATCATATTTTATATCAATAAAATTACAATTTTATCTTATATGTTTTAGCTGATATAATAACCTTTTATGGTGGATAGAGACTCTTCTACTTCATAAAAGATAATGCTACCTGAACTCTTGTTCTCTTTTACTCTCTAATTTTCCAGTAACAATATGCATTATTATAGATTATGTATTTCTTTTTAGACTGTACAGTAGCAAGGCTATGCCTGCAAATAGCATCCTTTCATTTACAAGCGATTTTAGTGGCTAGCTTGTCCACAATAAAAGAGGATAGTGGCCTGTAAGAATTATTTTACTTCTTATTATGTCAGAAAAACATCAGATCAAATCCATGACTAGGAAAATGTTATATTTAGCATGAAGGGATAAAGGACTTTCTTATGCAGCTCTTTTTCTCAACATATTTTTTCATACACTTGGGACACAAAAAGGATATATACTTCAAAGCAAAATAAGAAAAGCATCTTTCTTGATTCTGATTAAGTTCCCTTTCTAGATATGTGCCTGGATGTATATATTTTGAAAGAGAGGTTGTTCTATTTCTCTTTTGAATTGAATTTACTCATATTCTTCTACACAATGATCATGATTACAAATAAAGTCATAACCCAAGGAGCACAATTACTTGGCATTACATTAGTTTCTGTATGAAACTACCTTCAAATATGATTTTAATTCCAAGCAAATATAATCACTTATGAGCATTTTCTTCTACATGAAGTATCAGAAATACATGCTAGCTTTCTGATTAATGCAACCTTATTTTTAGGAGCACAGTCGTTTGGCAAATGGTTTTGTGAATGTTAAAGTCTTTACATTTTTACCATGTTTATTTAGTTTGGTGTGTTTTTGTTTGTGTGTATGTGTACACACCACACACACATTCTGTGGCCTACATATAGAGGTCAGAGGAGAAGTTACAGTAGTGAATTCAATCCTTCCACAAGGACTGAGTTGCTGATCTAACACAGTTTATAAGGCTCAGTGGCAGCAACCCTTACTTGCTAAGCCATAGTGCTAGCCCACATTGGAAATTCAAATGCATGGTGGCTAATATCCATCCAAACCAATAAGAACTAGTACTTTGTCTGGGGTTTTTATTTTTTTAAGTTTATAGGTCTTATGGTTTCCAATTCTGTGATTTTATAGCATCTGTTTGTGTGTGGAATTTGTGTATCTCTGGGTCTACATGTCTTTTCTGTGCTTTCTCTTTTGCGATTTTTTGATTCATTTGTTCCTTAGTTTTATCCTATTCTGGTTTGTTCATTTTATCTTATTTTATTAATGTTTAAATGCCTACTTGCTCTCTAATGAGAAAGAAAAAGAAAGGATGTGGGATTGGGCATGTATGGAAGATCTGGAAGGTTGAGGGGGCAGAAAGCATAAGAATATGTTGTATGAAAAAATATTTTCAATGAAAAATGCAACCAAAACTAAAGAATGTTTAAAAGAAAGAAGTGCTTTATAATTACTGATTAGTATATGTAAGTGAAGTACAATGAAACCAATGAACTAAAAAATAAAAAGAAAAAAGAAACAACAACAAAAAACCCAAGAAACTAACTTTCTCTAGTCATATATGTCAGTAGCTTTCATCACGTTTACCAAAAATATGGTTGATTATGTGTTAAAGTGGTTTTCCACCTAGCATATATGCTTTTTAGAATAATAACTTAAAAACATTATTCATTGAAATATATTCCCTGATAATTTATCTCTTTTGTGACCATATATCTATACATTAAAAGAAATAAATATTTAATTACTGGTCACTTCTCTTCTCATCCTTTTATGGCAGGTTAATGATTGACTTATCACCTCAGCTGTGTTAATTCTCTTCAGTAGAAAAAAGGTGAGAAACCTTTAAAAATATTTTCACTGACAGCATCTTACATTCCTTCTTAGATTTTGCAGTCTTTCATGAGTTTTTCTTCTCCCATGTGGTCTGGTTTTCCACAACTCCATTTTCATTAATATTATGGATCACTTAGTTCTTGGTTTTGGATAATGTAGGATACAAACTTCTTCCAAAGCCTAATAGCAAAGTCATAGGGGTTTAAAATAAAAATACCCCAATGAACACAAGTTATAAATCATAGAATGTGACAAGAGAGGGATAATGGAGAAGGGAAGGATAAGTGTCATGCTTTTTTAGATGGCTAGGTGGCCAGATACATGACAGAGAGTCAGCTTCATGAAGAGGAAGAAGGCTTAAAAGAAAGAGTAGGAAACTCAAAGAGTCAGAGATACAAACCTTCTTAAATGAAAAGTCCTGCGGTGTTTTCTGATTGTGTTTTCCCTCCTCCATCTCTTCCAAGGTCCTCCACACCTCCACACAAACAGGCCAATAAAAAATCATGATTTTTTTAAAAAGTAAAATAGTACAAAAAACACACATAGATACATAATTCATAAGTCACAAAATCAAGAACCATAATATACAAGCAAAATCCATAAAAATCACAAAATCAAAAAGCATAATATACAAGCAAAAGACCAGGAAGACTAAAAAAAATGCTAAAACAATATGAGACAAAAGTACCATTTTTGTCTCTGCAGAAGAGAAAAAACATTCACTTCATTTTTGTTGGTCATCTACTGCTAGACATCGAGCCTACTCTTAAGTGTGGTTTATATACCCAGAGAGATTCCATTGGAAATTACTGTTTTTTTTTTCTCTTTGCAAAAAGTTGTCAATGAGAAATATCTTCTTGGTTAGGGATGGTAGATAAGTCCACTTTCCTATCTCAGCACTGCGATGCTGCATGGCTTTCACCTTTCAGACACTGTGCATATTGCCACAGACTCTTTGAGTTCACATGTGCATCAGTCCTGTTGTGTCAGAAAGATACCATTTTCCTGGTGTCATCCATTTCCTTCTGCCTCTTACAACCATTGTGCCTCCTCTTCTGACCTCTGAGGGGAGGGGACAGATGAAGCTGTCCCGTTTAGGACTGACTTTTACTTTTGTGGAATAATCTCTTTGTACACTGCGAATATGTGTCACTCTGATTGGTTTAAAAAAAAGCTTAGTGACCAATAGCGAGCTAAGATTTTGGGGGCAGAGAGGATGCTGGGAAGAAAAAAGGCAGAGTCACTAGCTAAGTGGAAAGGGAGCAAGACAGGTAAATGCTATGAGTTACATGGCAACACATAGATGAATAGAAATAGGTTAATTTAAGTTATAAGAGCTAATGGGAAAAGCCTATGGTATCATAATTAACTATAAATCTCCTTGTAATTATTGGGAAGCTGACTGTTCCAATGAAAAAAATCTACCTACATTTACCAAATTCTTTCACTCTCTGGATGTTGTCCAGATGTGGGTCTTTATATAAGTTCTGGTCTACTCTAAGAAGAAGCTTCTTTGATTATGGCCAAGTAATGCATAGATCTATGGGTATAGCAGAACGTTGCTAGGAGCTATTTTATTGTTCCATTTAGTATTAATTTTTAGACACCTGAGCAGTGTCAGGTATGGCTTCTATCTTCTGAAGAGGCCCATAAATCCAATTAGACAGTGGTTGCTTACTACCAATATAAACTTTAGTACCACAATATTTGTGCAGCTATTGCACCAGCATTTCATGCAGGGAGGTCACCATTGTAAATTGCAGGGTTTATAGCTAGGTATATGGTTACCTTTCTCCTCTGGTAGTATGCAGAGAACCTTCTAGTGCACCTCAGACTACTAATACTTTTCAAAAGTGGTGAAGGCTATAGTTAGGCACCTACAAACTTCTCCTTATTCAATTAAATACATGAAATGTTGTCTTCCACAATAGGCCTTACCATCAGTTTGTTGAGAATAACCAAAAGCCTTGGCAATAGCATAATTGACTTAGAATTCCTTTGGCCAACAATCTAATTATATGTAAACCATTCCTGCCACTAGACATTTCACTTGCTTAAGAAAGATATCTAGTTGGGGCATGGCCCCCCATCATTTGTTGATTCCATTTAGATTACTTTTCTATGTGAATGTATTTTGAGATGCTTATACAATAGTAAGGTTCCATATAACCCTTCAAATGTCCCTTCCCATATTTCCTCCCTACCACATTCTATATCTGCCCTTTTATTTAGTTCTCCAGCTATAGTCTCCTCTGTCTTTCTAAAAATATATATTCTATTTCCTCCACCTTGTGTGATCCTCTCTTCCCAACTAGTCTCATACTCTATACCTGATCTCTGTTTCATGGATAGTATAGTGCTTATTGAAAGCTTAAAATGTAACACTACATGTATAAAAATATAGATAATATGTGTACTCTTTGTGTCTGGGTTAGCCTGATATTTTTCTAATTCAATCATTTACATGTGCATTTTATCATTTCATTTTCTAAAAAGGTAAATAATAGTCCATTGTGTAAATGCACCACATTTTCCTATCCATTCATCTGTTGGTGAGGATATAAGCTCTATCTAATTTCTGGATATTAGGAAATACAATAATGAACATGGATGAAATTTTCTACCAAAATCAATCTACAGATGTAATATAGAGTCTCTGTAATATTTGAGAGACATTAAGATAGGATGCACAGTCCTTTGAGTATAGTTATATAAGTGCAATAGCTGGATCTTGAGGTAGAACTATTCCTGGATTCCTGAGGAAGTGCCACATTTATTTGCATGGCTATTGTACAATTTTGTATTCCTACCAACAATGAATAAGTGCTCACTAGTCCCACACCCTTGCCAGCTTGGGCTGTTGTTGGTTTTACTGATATTGACCATTGTGTTGTGTTAAGGTGAAATCTTAGAGTAGTTTTTATTTGCATTTCTCTAATGACTAAGATGTTGAACATTTCTTTAAACAATTGTCAGCAATTTGTGTTCATTTTTTGAGAACTGTCTGTTTAGTTTTATACCCCATTTTTAACTGGGTCATTTGTTTTCTGATGTCCATTTTTAAACTTATTTATTTTAGATATTAACCATCTATTGAATGTGTAGTTGGTCTACACATTATGCAAGATTCCATGTTGCCTGAATGATGGTATGTTTGCCATAAAGAAAAAGTTTAATTTCAACAGGTCTCACTAATTGATTGTTATTATTAGTACCTGTGCTTTTGGTGTCCTGTTTAGAGTGTCTTTTCCTGTACCAAGATGTTCAAGACTATCCTTCACTTCATCTTCTATCAGATTCTGGGTATCTGGCTTTATGTTAAGGGCCTTAATCTAATGAGGAAATGTCTTTTTGTATGCTGTGAAAATATGTTGCTCTGATTGGTTAATAAATAGAACTAACTGTTTGTCCAATGATGAGGCAGACTAGGGTTAATCAGGACATTCTAACTATAGAGGAGGAAGGAGAAAGACAGACCAGAGAGGATGCTGCCAGCCTCCACTATGAGAAACAAGATGTAAAGATGCTGGTAAGCCATGAGCCACATGGCAAAGTATAGATTTATAGAAATGGGTTAATTTAAGATGTTAGATCTAGCTAGCGAGAAGCCTGAGTCAATAGGCCATATAGTTTGTAATTAATATAAACCTCTGTATGTTCATTTGGGTCTGAGCAACTGCGGGACCACAAGGACACCGGAGCCAGATGGGCACAGGAAATCTTTCATCTATTTTATCCATTTGGAGTTGAATTTTCTGCAGGGTGATAAACGTTGGTCTATTTGTATTCTTCTACATTGATTTATCCAGTTTGACAAACATTTGCTAAAGGTGGTGTGTTCTCCATTGCATATTTTTTACTTTTTTGTTAAAAATAAGTTGTTCATAGATGTATGCACTTATGTATGAGTCTTCACTTTCATTCCATTGATCAATGTGTCTCTGTTTATGCCAATTCCATGCTGTTTTTACTGCAATAGCTCTATGATACTGTTTGATATAAGGGATGGTGATAGCTCCCACAGTTCTTTTATTACTGAGAATTCTTTTACCTATCCTGGATTTTTTGTGTTTCCATATGAAGTGGAAAATTATCTTTAAAATTTCTTTAAAGTATTGCATTGGAAGTTCAATAGGAATTGTCTTGAATGTGAATATAGCTGTAGGATGGCAATTTTTATTACATTAATCCTACTAATCCATGAGCATGGAAGATCTTTCCATCTTCTGATGTCTTCATCAATTTATGAAGTTTTTATTACAGACATCTTTCATTTCCTTTGTTAGCATTATCCCATGGTATTTTATATTTATTTTGAAGCTATTGTAAAATGTATTATTTTCCTGATTTCTAGTTCAACCTGTTTGTCATTTGTGTATTGGAACACAACTGCTTATGTGTATTGATTTCATGACCTACCTTTTTCAGTTTATGAGCTGTATAATTTTTCTGATGGAATTTTAAAGGTATTTTATATATAAAATCATTACATCCACACATAAAGTTACTTTGACTTCTTATTTCTTGTTTGTATCACTTTGATCACCATCAGTCATATTACTGCTCTAGATAAGGTTTCAAGAATATACTGAATAGATATTGACATCCTTGTCTTATTCCTCATTTTAATTGAAATTCTTTGAATTTCTGTTTGTTTAGGCTGATGTTGGTTGAGTACTTGCTCTATATTGCATTTATTATGCTGAGATATGTCCTTTGTATTCTAAATCGTTCCAGGAATTTTATCATGAAGGATCAGTAGATTATATCAAAAGCACTTTCTCATCTAATCAGATCAGCAGGTAGTCTTACCTCTCTGTTTAGGTGGTGAATTACATTTATCAATTTACATATATTGAACTATCTTTGCATCTCTTGGATAGAGCCTACTTGATCAAGGTAGATAATCTTTTTGATGTGTCCTTGGATTTGGTTTCCAAATATTTTATTTAGAATTTTTAATGCATGTTCATTAGTGAAATTGATCCACAATTTTCTTTGTTGGGTCGTACGTAGTGTGGCTTAGTTGTCACAATAATTGTCTCTTCATGAAAATAATCAGGCAATGTTCCTTCCATTTCTAGTTTGTGGAATAATTTGAGCAGTACTGGTATTAATTCGTCCTTGAATGTCTAGTAGAATTCTGCTCTGAAACTACATTGTCCTCATCTTTGTAGATTTTTGTTGCTGGAGAAGTTTAAGTTACTGCTTATATTTCACCAAGGGATATGATCCTGTTTAGGTTGCTCACCTTATTTTCATTTAACTTTGGTGTGTCATACATATATAGAAATTTAACCATTTCTTTTAGGTTTTCCAGTTTGGTGGATTACAACATTTTAAAGTATGTCTTTATGATTCTCTGGATTTCTTTGGTGTTTTTTTTTTTTTTTTTTTTTTTTTTTTTTTTTTTTTTTTTGGTTTTTTCGAGACAGGGTTTCTCTGTGTAGCTTTGCGCCTTTCCTGGAGCTCACTTGGTAGCCCAGGCTGGCCTCGAACTCACAGAGATCCGCCTGGCTCTGCCTCCCGAGTGCTGGGATTAAAGGCGTGCGCCACCACCGCCCGGCTCTTTGGTGTTTCTTATGTTGCCTCCGTATTCATGTCTAATTTTTTAATTTGGATATTCTCTTTACATCTTTTAGTTAATTTGGATAAGGTTTATCAATTTCAAAGAGCCAACTCTTCATTTTATTAATTCCTTGTATTTTTTCTTTGTTTCTGTTTTATTGATTTCAGACTGGAGTTGGTATTTCTTGATATGTATGTCTTCTCTGTCAGTGATTCTTTTATTTCTAGAGAACTGAAGAGTGTCATTAAGTTATTAGTAAGAAATACCTCCAAGTTTGTATGTAGGAACTTAGTACTAGGAACTTGATGCTTAGAAGCTTCATTGTCTCCCACATTTGTGTATGTTGTGTTTTTATTTTCATTCAGTTATAAAATGTTTCTAATTTTGTTTTTGATTTTTATCTTAACCAACTATTAACTGAGTAGTGAGTTTTTTCAGTGTCTAAGAATTTATGAAGTTTCTGTTGTTCCTGTTGCTGATATCCAGCTTTGAACCATGATGAACAGACCGGTTGTAGAGAGTATTTTCATTTAATTATAATTGTTGAGACTTTCTTTTTGTCCACGTGTGTGCTTAGTTTTGAGAAATGTTCCATTAAATGTTGAGAAGAGGGTATATTCCTTGTCTTTGCATGAAATGTTGTGTAAATATCTCCTAGGTCCATTGGATTTATCATATTTTTGTTGTTGTTGGTAGATTTTTAAAAGAGATTTTTCTATTCATTTTACCTATCAACCACAGAGTCCCATCTTCCCTCCTCCCACCACCCAGTCTTCCCCCCAACCCACCTCCTCCAAGGCAAGGTCTCCCCTGTGAGTCAGCAGAGGTTGGTATATTTAGATGAGGCAGGTCCAAGGCCCTCCTTCCTGCACCACAGCTGGGCAAAGTATCTCACATGTATAAGGTTCCAAAAGGCCTGCTCATGCACTAGGGACAGGTCCTGGTCCACCTGCCTAGGGGGCCCCTAAACAGTTTAAGCTAAACAATTGTCTTGCTGATCCAGAGGGCCTAGTCCAGTGCCATGGGAGCTCCTCAACTGTTGGTCCACAATTCATGTGTTTCCACTAGTTTGGCTAGTGGTCTCTGTACTTTTTCCAATCATGGTCTCGATAACTCTTGCTCATAGCATCCCTCCTCTCTCTCATTGATTGGACTCCTGAAGCTCCTCCTGGGACCTGGCTGTGGATCTCTGCATCTGCTTCCATCAGTCACTGGATGAGGGTTCTATGATGTCAGTTAGGGAATTCAGCCACCCAATCACCAGAGTAGGTCAGCTCAGGCACCTTCTCAACCACTGCTAGTAGTCTATGGTGGAGTCATCTTTGTGGATGCCTGGGGACCTCCCTAACACTCTGCTTCTCCCTAATCTAATGGTACCTTCATTTATCATGGTATCTCTTTGCTTGTTCTCCCATCCTGTTCCTGATCCAGCTCAATCTTTCCACACCCATAAGCTCGCATTCCCCAATCCCCTGCCCTCCATTACCTCCTAACCCCATTTGCTCATGTAGAGCTCATCCATTTCTCCATCTCTGGGCAATCCCTGTGTGTATCCTAGGGTCCTACTTACAAGCTAGTATCCCTGGAGCTGTTGGTTGCAGTCTGGTTATCCTTTGCTTTACATCTAGTATCCACTTATGAATGAGTACATACCATGTTTGTCTTTCTGAGTCTGGGTTACCTCACTTGTGATGAAATTTTCTAGTTCCATCCATTTGCCTGCAATCCTCATGATGTCATTGTTTTTCTCTGCTAAGTAGTACTCCATCGTGTATATGTACCACATTTTCTTTATCCATTCTTCAGTTGAGGGACATATAGGTTGTTTCCAGGTTCTGGCTATTACAAATATTGCTGCTATGAACATAGTTGAGCATATGTCCTTGTGGTATGATTGAGCATTCCTTGGGTATATGACTAAGAATGGTATAGCTGGATCTTGAGGAAGATTGATTCCCAAATTCCTGAGAAGCCACCATACTGATTTCCAAAGTATCTGTACAAGTTTGCATTCCCACCATCAGTGAAGGAGAGTTCTGCTTGCTCTACATCTCCTCCAACATAAGCTGTCTTCAGTGTGTTTGATTTTAGCCATTCTGACAGGTGTAAGATGGTATCTCAGAGTCATTTCTGTGATGACTAAGGATGTTGAGAAATTCCTTAAATGTCTCTCAGTCATTTGAGATCCTTCTGTTGAGAATTCTCTGTTTAGCTCTATAACCCATTTTTTAATGGGACTGTTAGGTATTTTAAGGACTCAGGGATCCCCTGTGTCAGGAAGTTACTCTTGGTCCAATGAGAGCTGGTGGTTTGGTTTCTGTGCCTCAGGAAGTTACTAGGGTCACAGGAGGGTGGGTATTGGTGCAGGGTGTGGAACTTGTAGTTTTCAGGGTCTGATGGGGGTTTTGGTGTGTGTGGGGGCTTCCCTCGGGAGTTTTCTCTACTGGCCAGCAACTGGCACAGAGTTGGATGGGGGTTCCAGGGAGCTGGTTGTGTCACAGGGCCTGAGTCCTAGGGGCAGGCCTCTCTGGCTGTGAGAAGAGTCACTCACCTCTTGGTCCAATGAGAGCTGGCAGTTTGGTTTCTGTGCCTCAGGAGTCACAGGCAGGTGGGTATTGGGGCGGGGTGTGGAACTTACAGATTGCAGGGTCTGATGGAGGGTTTTGGTGGTGGTGGGGGCTTCCCACAAGAGTTTTCCCTGCTGGCTGGCAAGTGGGGCAGAGTTGGGTGGGGGTTCCCAGGGACTCTGGATTTATCACATTATTTTACTACATCATTTTGCTGTGTCATTTTAATTAATTTTAATTTAATTAATTTTCCTGAATTAATTTTATATTGACCATCTACTACCAGATGTGGGGCCTGCCCTTTAAGAGTGGTTTGTTTCCCCAATGAGACTGTCTTCAATGCAGGTAGCTATCAATCAGAGATATCCTCTGGGTTATGGACAGTGTCTAGTGTTCACTTCTCCTTTCAGCTCTAGGACTTACTTCACCTGGACCAGACCTGTGCAGGCCCAGAGTGAGCTCATATGTGCACTGTTCTTGCTGTGTTAAGAAGGCCCCATTCCCTTCGTGCAATCCATTTACTCATTTTTCCATATCCTCTTCTCAAATTTCATTGAACCCTGAGGGGAAGAATTTGATTGGGGGCTGAGTGTTCCAAGAAGATATGTCCATGTTGAAAGAAGTATCTTACTGGGGCTGAGCTTTGAGGATTCAAAAGCCCATGCCAGGCCAAGTCTCTCTCTCCCTCTCTCTTCCTGTGGATTGGGATGACCACACTATACCTGTCATTCTCCCCACTATGATAATAATGGACTAAGCCTCTGAGAGTGTAGACAAGCACCCAAATAAATACTTTTCCCTATAAGAATATCCATGGTCATGGTGTCTCTTCATGACCATAGAATTTTGCCTGAGACAGTTGTGTAGAGGTTGTCTTTAGCAATAGTACTTTCCTATTGGTTTGTGGAGGAGCATCAATTCTCTTAATAATATCCTGGGTTGTCTAGGCATTCTCATGAAAAACATTTAACCAAGAATTTGATTAGATATAAGCCATTTCTGGTACTAAAAGGTTCATTTTGTCATGAGAAGTATTTAGTTGGGGATCTGTCTCTACATTATTTGGCAATTTCATTTAAATTACCCTCACATATGTACAAATTTCAGGAAGCTAATACTGAATTAGTTTTCCATATGACCTCTAAAATGTGCTAAGTTTTAGCTGTCCCCCACATATTGTCTGCCTTGCCCAAATGTTCTCTCTGCTGTCCTGTTTTCATCCTCCTGTAACAGTTCTCACCCCATCTGTTCATAACTATCTGTTCTATTTCCCTTTTCTATGGAGATCCATCCCTTTCTTATATACCAAATTTCTGTGGATATATGGAATATATCTTATCGATCACATCACAGCTAACATCCACATATAAGCAAATATAGATCATATTTGTGTTGGGGGAGCTGGGTTAACTCAGACTGATTTTTTTAGTCCATCCATTTACCCAAGAATTTCTCACTTTTTTGTTTTTTTTAAAGGCTGAGTGAAATTCCATTATGTAAAAATACCACATTCTCTTAATCCATTCACTTTTGTAGATATCTAGGTTCTTTCCATTTTTAGTTATTATGAATAGAGCAGCTATGATATGGTTGAGTAAATGTCTTTTTAATAGGATGAAGCATAATTTTTGGTATATGTCCAAGAATGGTATAACACTGGATCTTGAGATAGCTCTATTCTCAGATTCCTGAGGAACTTCCACTTACTTTTATATAGGCTATACAACTTTGCAGTACAACCAGGAATGGATGAGTATTTCTATCACTCTACATCCTTGTCAGCATGAGATGTCATGTGTTTTATTGATCTTGCTTGGCCAATCTGCCAGGTGTAAGATGAAAACACAAAGTAGGTTTGATTTGGATTTCACCATGGACTAAGATTTTGAACATTTCTTTCAGTGCTACTCATTCATGTGAGTTTCCTGTTGGAAAATATATGTTTAGATCTGTACTCATTTTTAGGTGGACTATTTGTTTCCTTGATGTTCAAATTTTGAGTTCTTTATGTATTTTGGAAATAATCCCTGTATCAGATATATAGTAGTAAAAAAAAAAGCATTGCCCATTTTGTACTCTGCCAATTTGTGTGCATGATGCTGTCCTTTGCCATACAGAAGTTTTTTTCCAGTTTTGTGAAGCCCCATTGTTAATTGTTTATCTTAGTTCCTCTGCTTTCAGTGTCCCAATGACTTCAACTCTATTTGTCACTTTCTCTATCAAATTCTCACTTTCTGTAATGTATCTGGCTTTTGGTTGAAGTCATTGATCCATTTGGAACTTAGTTTTGTGCAGATTTATAAGTAAGAATGCACATGCATTCCTCTGCATGAAGCCATCCAGTTTGACCAGCAGCATTTGTTGAAGGTACGTCACTGTCAAAAGTCAGGAATCCATAGCTACGTATTTATGTTAGAGCCTTCAATTTGATTCCACTGATCAATGTGTCTGCTTATATGGCTTATATGCTTATATGGCTTATATATAACACTAACTCTAGATGATCTTTTAATAAATAATCCTGAGGCAGGATATTGGGGTAAATGCTGAAAGAACAGAGAGAAAAAGGAACAAGCCACTGCTATGTCTCACCTCACTGAAATCCTCTGAGTCCTCACCCAAAGGCTCCAGCTGAGAAAGCCTCTAGCTAAAAGAGACTCTTCTGCCAAAAAGACTTTAGCTTCTGTCTCCTCTTGCCATATAGACCTTTCTCCACCCAACCATCACTTCCCGCGATGAAAGGCGTGTGTACTTCCCAGTACTGGGATTAAAGGTGTGTGCCACAACTGCTTGGCTCTGTTTCTCTCCTAGACTGAGTCAATCTCATGTAGTCCAGGGTGGCTTTGAATTCACAGAGATCCAGATGAATCACTGTCTCCTGAGTGCTAGGATAAAAGATGTGTACCTCCACCCTCTGGCCTCTATGTTTAATCAAGTGGCTTGTTCTGTTCTGTGATCTTCAGGCAAATTTTATTAGGGTACACAATATATCATCACAAATACCACACAAGTACAAGAAGTACTCTGTAGTACTTCTTGATACCAGGAATGGTGATTCTTCTAGCAGTTCTCACATCATTCAGAAGTGTTTTAACTAACCTTTGTTATTGTTGCATTTATTTTGTGTGTGTGAGTGTGCATGTGTTTCTATATGAAGCTGAAAAGTTTCCTTTCAAATTCTGTGAAGAATTGTGTTGAAATTTTAATGGAGATTGCACTGAATCCATGCATTTCTGTTGTTATGATGGTCTTTTTACTATATTAATCCTATTAATCCATGAGCATAGGAGATCTTTCCTTCTTATGTTATCTTCTTACGTTTTTGTTCTTCAATTTCATAAACTTTTTAATTATTTGGGTCTTTTGATTTCTGGTTTAGAGATACCTTAAGATATTTTATAATACTGAGTCTATTGTAAAAGGTGTTTAATCTGATTTTTTGCCATTCTATTTGTCATTTGTACATCCATCTGGAGGCTACTGATTTTTATGCATTAATTCTGATATTTTGGTTAAGTTGTTTATCAATTTTAGTGGTGCCATTTCAGAGTCATGTCTATATATATATATGTATATATATGTATATATATATATATGATCATGTCATCAGAAAATAATGATACTTTGAGTTCTTCCCTTCGTATTTGTATCTCCTTGATCGCCTTAAGTAGTCAGCACTGAAAACATATATACATATATACAACATGGATTAAAATGTTATATTTAAAAATATATGTGTATATACATATACATATATACATGCAATGGATGAAAAAGGGGGACATGAATTTGAAGGAGAATATGGTAGAGTAAGTAGGAGGATTTAGAGGTAGGAAAGGCAAGGGAGAAAGGTTGTAAATAAATTATAATTTAAAAAATAAACAAAAACAATGTTAATTTAGAAAACTTAATGGCTAATTGCAAAAATGTTGGCTTTTAATAGTTGTAGAGGCTGAGAAACTATGACACAGGCATCAGATCATTTTAATTTTGGGGGGCTTATTTTCTGCTTCCAGGGCAGAATTTTTAGTGTATTCTCACGAGCTAGACAGACAAAATAAGCTCACTTTTAGCTTTAACTAATCATTGTTATAACTATGGGAACATAATTAATCCTAAGTATAAAAAACTCCTTCTAAATGTAGCCATTAAATGGAGAATTTACAGTATGGGTTTTGTAGGAACAGTAACATTTGAACTATAAAATGTATTTCATTAAATGAGCAGATGTATGTTGTCTAAGTCTTCTTCTTATATATTTTTATACCCTATGTGCAGGTATAAGTTTAAGAACTACCAGTTTGTCCTGGCCCTGGTATTTGCCATTGAGGAGATCAACAGGAACCCTCATCTTTTACCTAACACATCTCTTGGATTTGATCTTTATAATATCCCTTTCATTGAAAAGAATACTCTTACGAATGCTTTTATTTGGCTCACAGGGATGAATCACTTCAAAGTTAATTACAATTGTAAAGAGAAGCAGACTTCAGCAGCAGCACTTACTGGAACATCATTCGCAATATCAGCCCATATAGGGACACTGCTTCAGCTCTACAAAATACCACAGGTGAGGGAGGGGACTTTACAGAACAGGAAAACAGCTTTCATTTGGTGATAGTTAGGGTGTCTACAGAGGAAAAATATGGTCATTTGAATTACTAATATATCAAGAGATAAATATTTAGACATTTGATGATTTATCTATATTTTTTCTGCTAGGAATAGAAAGGACCAGCAGGGTAGTGAAGACAAAGATTTCTGTTGAGTATGAGACTTGACATAAGGTTTTGGAAACCTCACAGCAAAGGAGGTTAGTTTTTAAAAATAAAATCTGCAGACTAGCTTTTAAAAAAGTCTCAACTATTGCTTCAAATGTAAAACTGTCTTTGATGCCAATGTTCTCACACTTTTTTCAATATTGTGCTTTCACCTTAGCTTACTTTTGGGCCTTTTGATACTATCCTGGATGATCAAGCACAGTTTACTTCTCTCTACCAGATGGCTCCCAAAGACACATCACTGTCACTTGGCATTGTCTCTTTGATGCTTCATTTCAAATGGACCTGGGTAGGATTGCTCCTCACAGATGACCACAGAGGAATTCAAATTTTATTTGACTTGAAAGAAGAGATGAGGAAAAATATAGTCTGCATGGCTTTTGTGGAAATGATTTCAGGTACATTGGCTTCATTTTCTGACAATTTCTGGAAAAGTGTGGGAAGGATCCAAGACTCATCTGCAAATGTGATTATCATTTATGGAGACACTGATTCTCTACATGGCTTAGTGAAAAATATAGGACAGAAGTTAACTACAGGGAAAGTCTGGGTCATGAACTCACCTTGGGATGTTACCAACCACTTTGATTATTTTATGTTAGATTCTTTCCATGGGAGTCTCATTTTTTCACACCACTATGAGGAGATGGTTGATTTTACACATTTTATCCAAACAGTTCGTCCTTCCAAATACCCAGAAGATACATATCTTCCTAAATTGTGGCATTTGTTCTTCAAATGCCCATTCTCCAGGATTGATTGTAAACTCTTGGAGAACTGTCAACCCAATGCTTCCTTGGATTTATTGCCTAAGCAAAATTTTGACACGGCCATGAGTGAAGAGAGTTACTACATATACAAGGCTGTGTATGCTGTGGCCCACAGTCTCCATGAGATGATTCTTAAGCAAGTTCAAATTCAACAATATGATAATGGAGAGAGAATTAAATTCCTCCCCTGGCAGGTAATCTCTCTCCTACTATGTTTTAAAATCAGCATTGTTACACTAAGATACTTTTCAAAGTTACCAAACACAAACACTGTAGATAGTGGCACGTTTGGTCAAATAGCATAGGATGGCCTATGCTTGTTTCTCTGGAGCTCAATACTTACCTAAGTTTCTTTGTCTCTGATCAATGGGGTGCCAGTTGTAAGAGGACAAATGTTAAGACAGTATCTGATTTGTTTTACAAATAGCCTCACAATCTCCTTAGTAATCATTTCAACATGAAAATTTGACTCACCTCAAACATTTTTCACAGTAAAAATAAGAAAAGTTGATACCTGCAGCAAGGATGATGTATGTAAATGATAATTTTAAGTATCATTTCTGCATTATTATCTTCACATTTTACATTACATTGAAACCTTAGACATGTTTAGCAAATAAATAGGGGTGTCCAGTTTTTGAGATTTGCCTCATTTTTGACTGCTTATGTGTATTGCTTCAGTGTTTGCTCTTGAAACAGCTGTACCTTTTATCATTACAATAGTAGTTCTTATCAGCTAGGATCCCATTTACTATACATTACCCAGTAAAATTGCCTATACTAAAATAGCATTTTACTTCTGGGACAAAAAGCAGAGAGATTTTCCATTATTTTGGTTCTGTTGTAACTGTCTGGGACCTACCTTAATATAAGTTCATGTATCTCTTTTAGCTCCATCCATCCCTACAGAATATCTATATGAATAATCATGTAAGAAGCCATATGTTAACGCACATGAAATTTAAGTTAGATTCCAAGTATGACATTATCAACTTTTGGAATTTTCCAAAAGGCATTGGACTAAAGGTGAAAGTAGGATCATTTTCTCCAAATGCTCCACCTGGTCAACAATTGTCTTTAACTACCAATTTGATACAATGGCCCACAAGATTTACAGAGGTGGGTTGGCTCTTATCCAAATAGTTTGAAATTACTAAATAAAATCAAAATGTGTTTTTGTATGTAATAATTCTTAGTTCCTGACTCAGATCCAATCAGTATACTAATACCAATTCAGAATAGCATAAGAAATGTATGCACAGATTTTCTGATATCCAGATTCTGATCAATGGAACTGTTTGTTTTTCAATGTTTCTTGATTTTCACTCATTTTCTGTCATAAATGTATAAGTAAAATTCATGTCATTGATTCAAAACACTTGGTATGAGATTTATTTTGAGGTCTGCTTGTAAAATATCATGACAAAGTTTCCTGCAATTTAGTTTTCTAGCACAGCTACAAAGTATAATGGGCATCTGTGTATATCATAGTTACTTATCTCACTGCTGAAAATAAATTTGTTAACAAAAATAATTTAAAGGATTACTTTGGCTCCAAAATTGATAAAGCAGTTTAATTGTATTGTATAAATTATAACTGTAGAATCAGAAAGTCACTGGTCACATTACATCTACATTTAGAAATCATAAGTGGTGACTGCTACTGTTCACTTCCTTTCTCCTTTTCATTCACAATGAGAAAGTGTAAACCATTTTAAGAGTGGCTCTTTCTAATCCATGTAAGCTCACCTGGAAATACCTCAGATGAATGAGCAAACACTTGTTTCATAGTCATTATAAAAGTTTTCAGGTTGACAGGATTAGAAACACTTGTAGAAATAAAAGCTGATAACGTAAGAAGTCAATATAGGTAGAGATAAGATCAATCCAGAATCACACATGGACATGCTACAATTATGAAAGTTCTTCCTAATTAACCATGTTTCTTAAAGTTTAAAAACTTCCATCAAATTCATGTTCTTTAGGCCAAATTTTAATCCTATGAGTTTGTGTTGAGTATAACCTTCCAAAATTGGTAGTACTGTAATCATCATCTTCATTTATAAGTATAAAATCTATGAATTAACAGTGTAATATTTAAAACCTCCATATTTATCCCCAGAACTCTGAACATTTTCTAAAACACCTTTCATTTTCTTCAGATTCCCAAGTCTGTATGCTATAAGCTCTGTGGACCTGGACTCAGAAGAACTGTCCAAGAGGGTAAAGCTGCCTGTTGCTTTGATTGTACTACCTGTCCATACAATGAAATTTCCAATGAGACAGGTAAAAGCAAGTCCTAGAAACATTTAAACTCTCCATTCAATTCTGAAAAATCAAAGCAAATGGAAAAAGATCTATGAAAGAACTGAAGAGACAAAACTTTTTCTTTTTTATATGAACTTTAATGGTATAATTAATTATATTTCTTCTTGAAATTATACAAGAATTAAATTATAATTCATGCTTGATTTATGCTATTGATAAATTATAGATTTTGTTGACTGAAAAAAAAAACTTTCCACATACAATTGTTTTAACTATGTTTTTCAAGTTAAATTTTAGTTACATTTAGTCACATCAACTCAAAGCTTAAGTTTATTGTGTTTTTTTAAGGATACTTCCCACCACAATTGTGCTTTTTTAAGGATACTTCCCACCACAATTGTGTTTACACATAGCAGATGACAAGGAAACTTTGTTTGAGTTTTCTAGTGCATAAAAATTGGTATCTTGCACACTTGATGAAAAGTAGGGTTTCTTTATTATTCTCTTGCTCCACTGGAATAAGAAACAGTATTTAAGAAGTAAACTCAAGAAAATATGAACTGTCTGCAATGACATGACATTCGGAAACCTAAGAAATGCAATGTCTACAGGATTTTCATTTCTAGATTAGGTCATAAACATGTTCAGATTTACTTCCATGGTAGAGAAAAAATAGAAGTTGGTGTTTCCACATCTAGTAGTGTTGTTGCATCTATAATTGTGTGACTTTTCAATGTTATAATGAAAATCATATATTGATGAAGATTTTCAAACTTTAGGGAACATAATGTACCAATACTTACAAATGCTTAGAGCTTATAAATATTAATGTAATGTTTCCTCTATCTAAAATAATTACAGGGTAATATAACAACTTGTGCCTACTAGTTATAATATAAATTCATAGCATATAACCACTTCATTGAATGTTGGTGGAATGGATATCCCGGCACAGCTGTATAGACCTGCACTAATGACAACTAAAAAGTCATTAGTTCCAAGCCTAATTGTGCAAAATAGACTAAAATGTTTCAAAGTATGTTTGGAGAATATATAAAGGGGGCAATATAACTATAATCAGAAAAAAAGCATGAGCATTAAGACATATTGAATAAGGACTCCCAGAAGAATGGATAAAGAAAGTGTGGTACATTTCCACAGTGGAGTATTACTCAGTGGTAATAAACAATGACATCGTGAAATCTGCAGGCAAATGGATGGAACTAGAAAAAAAATCATCCTGTGTGAGGTAACCCAGACCCAGAAAGATAAATATGGTATGTATTCAATCATAAGTTGATATTAAATGTAAAGCAAATGATAACTAGGCTACATTCCACAGCCCCAGAGAAGCTAGGTGACAAGGAGGACCCTGAGAGGTTTGCATGGATTTCCCTGGTAAGAGGAAATAGATGAGATGTCCTGGGTAAACTGGGAGTGGAGGGCAGAGGCTATGGAGAGAAGGGGATGGGGAGATGGGAACATGAGGGGTCAGGTTGGTCGATTTGGGGACAGGACAGAGGGGGAGAGTTGTAGCTGGAAGGTTTCTCTTGTCTCGCCCAGCCCCAAGGTTCCACAGCCACTTATAAAATAATCATTCAGAGACTTAATATTAATTACCAATTGCATGGCCTATGGCAGGCTTCTGGCTAGTTGGCTCTTATAACTTGACCCATTTCTATTAATCTGTAAGTTGCCATGTGGCTGTGGCTTACCAGTAATTTCACATCTTGCTTCTCCTGGCAGTGCTGGCGTCTCTTCCCTCTGCCTTTTTGTTTTCCTGTCTCTCTCACCAGTTTCCTGCCTGGCTATAACCTGACTTGCCATAGGCCAAACGGCTTTATTTATCAACCAGTGAGAGCAACACATTCACAGCATACAGAAAGACATCCCACAGCAAAGAGCAATGGAAGAGATATTTTGATAGAGGGGGCCATTTGGGGGTTAAAAGGAAACCTGGTGCCAGGGAAATTCCTAGGAATTCACAAGGATGACCCCAGATAGGACTCCTAGCAATAGTATAGAGGGTAACTGAACTGGCCTTCTCCTGTAATCAGATTGGTGACTGCCATAATTGTCATTGGAAAATCTTCATCCAGTAAGTGTCTGAAGCAGATGGAGAGATTCACAGCCAAGCACTGAGCTGAGCTCTAGGAGTCCAGCTGAAGAGAGGGAGGAGGGATTGTATGAGCAAGGGGGATCAAGATCATGAAAGGAGATCCCACAGAGATAGCTCACCTCAGCTGGAGGGAGCTGATGGACTTTGGACAGACAGCTAGGGAGCCTGCCTGGGACTGACCTAAGGCCTCCACATGTGCAGACAGTGTAGCTTGGTCTGTTTGTGAGGCCCTAGCCGTCTGATCAGGACCTGTCACTGGTACATGAAATGCCATTTTAGAACCTATTCCCCATACTGGGATCCCTCACCAAGCCTTGATGCAGGACAAGAGGCTTTGTCCTGCCTCACCTTGATATGTTATGGTTTGTGAACTCCCATGGGATGCTTGCACCTTTCTGAATAGAGGAGGAGTGGGTGGAAGGCATAGATGGAATCTGGGAGAGGGAACAGGAAGAGAAGAGGGAGGGAAAACTGGTTGATATGTAAAATAATGAAAAAATTTAATAAAAAGGATGCCCCAAAATGAGAAATAATATACCATTGATTAGCAACAATAAATGAAGCCTATAGAGCAATTAGATTGTATAATTATCCACTGAATGTATTGTTTATCATATTACCTTGAAAACACAAATATTATTCAGGAAACAATTTTGAAATAGAGACATTATTAACATCCTGACCTCTGAACATAGTTCAAATTAAACAAACAGCTAACATCTAAAAAGAAAAGGTTTTATTATTTGTGCAGGTTTGTGCATACTGTTACAGTCTCTATGACTTCATAGGTGCACTTGCTTTATTATGTTGAAAAATGATGTTTTCTTAAAATAATCTACTACCCTTTGTTTGGTAAGTTAAATGTAATTGGCCCAAATAAGTGTACTTATTATGAGTGAGACTATTTGAAGGTGTGACTTTGTTGGAGCAGGTATAGCCTTCTAGGAGGAAGTTAGTCACTGTGGGGGTGTGCTTTGAGGTTTCCTATGCTAAATATAGCATTCAGTGTCACAGTCCAATTCCTGTTGACTTCTGATCAAGAGGTTGCCAGCACCATATCTACCTGTGTGCTGCCATGCTCCCCACTATAATGATAATGGACTGAACCTCTGAATTGTAAATGAGTCACCCCGAAATAAATGTTTTTATTTATAAGAGTTGCCATCATCATGGTGTCTCTTCACAGCAATAGGAACCCTCAAACACTTAACTTTTTACAAATTTTCCATCTCCTTTTCAACACAGATCCCCAAGCCTTGAGGGGAGAGATATGATAAAGACATTTCATTCAGGAATAAACAGTACAAAGTCTTTTATTCTCTGTATGGGGTTCAGTTGTGGGTCTCATTAATTACTATCTACTGCAAGAAAAATTTCTGAGGATGGAATGATAAACTGATGTATGAACATGGCAATTCAACAGTAGGAGTCATTTTATTGCTGTGATCATTTAGCAGATTGATAATATTAGGTTTGCTCCTGGGCTTGTAATAAATCTAGCCAGTTTCCCGAATCATTAATAGTATCAGATATGTGTTCTAGCTTAGGGAATGCATGTGAAGTACAATAAAAACGCAGCTAGTTACTCTCCTAACAGTCCTGACACTGTTGCATCAGTGCACATACTTTGCAAGTAGTCTGTTGTTACAGTTCACAGAATATGAAGCTGAGTGAGATAGATGATTGCTTTCTTCTAGCACTATGAATGCTAACTAGAAGTGGTGAAGCTTCCAGTTAAGTACCAGCTTGATTTTCCCAAGTTCTATGCCATAAGTTCATGGTATCTTCAGTAATAGTCTTATGTGTAAGATGAAGATAGTAACTATATTTTACAATAAGAGTTTTAATAGTAAAGATTTTTTTCTTTTCTTTTCTTTTACAATACCATTCAGTTCTATATATCAGCCAAGAATTCCCTTGTTCTCCCCCCTCCTGCCCTCCTCCCCTCCCCCTCAGCCCACCCCCCATTCCCATCTCCTCCAGGGCAAAGCCTCCCCCAAGGACTGAGATCGACCTGGTAGACTCAGTCCAGGCAGGTCCAGTCCCAAGATTTTAAGACATCAAAAATATAAGAATATGCAAATCTCAAGCTCCATCAGTAATGAACAGACTTGGAGAAGCCAATGGACTTTATGAAAATGGGTAAATTGGGACACTTATCTGTGATCATAGTTATAATAACTAATTTTAAAGGGTTTTCTTTTGTTGTATATGTAAATCCATGTCCAATTAAAGGTGGAGATGAAAGAAGAAAATTATATTAGAACTAAATTAGGTTTATACAAAGGAATTTAGTAATGAAGTGACTTTAGAAACAAAAAACATTGAAAAATTCTGGGTGAGCATGAAAGTAAGTATAGATATGACATTAGACTTAGTTAATTTGTGGCTTCATAAAGAAAATAGTCTATATTAATTTGGAATTACTCACTATAGAATATTTATTAAAGTCTGAAAGAACCAAAGAAAGTCATTTAGGAGACAATCCAATAAGTTGGTGTTGAAAAGTACCTTAGGATAAAAAGAAACATCTGTACACATACTCATGATCATCTTAATTTCTTATCAGATATGGATCATTGTTTGAAGTGTCCAGAAAGCCATTATGCAAACACAGAGAAGAATCATTGCCTCCAGAAAACTGTGACATTTTTACATTATGAAGATCCCTTGGGCATGGCACTCAGTAGCATAGCCTTGTGCTTCTCCACAATTACAGCTTCTGTTCTTGTGATCTTTGTGAAGCATCGAGACACTCCCATTGTAAAGGCTAATAATCGGGCCCTAAGTTACATTCTGCTCATCACACTCATCATCTGTTTCCTCTCTTCCTTGCTCTTCATTGGGCAGCCCAACACAGCTACCTGTATCCTGCAGCAGACCACATTTGGAATTGCATTCACTGTGGCTCTCTCCACTGTGTTGGCCAAAGCTCTTACAGTAGTTATTGCCTTCAAGGTCACCTTTCCAGGGAGATTGATGAGGTGGTTAATGATATCGAGAGCCACTAACTACGTCATTCCCATTTTTACTCTGCTCCAAATAATTCTTTGTGGAATCTGGCTGGGAACCTCTCCTCCCTTTGTTGATCAAGATGCTTATGCTCAACATGGACACATCATCATTTTGTGCAACAAGGGCTCAGCCATTGCCTTTCACTGTGTTCTGGGATACCTCTGCTCCTTGGCCCTTGGGAGCTATACCATGGCCTTCTTGTCCAGGAATCTTCCTGACAAATTCAATGAAGCCAAGTATTTGACATTCAGCATGCTTGTGTTCTTCAGTGTGTGGGTCACCTTTCTTCCTGTCTACCACAGCACCAAGGGGAAGGTTATGGTGGCTATGGAAGTCTTCTCTATATTGGCTTCCAGTGTAGCACTCCTAGGCTTCATATTTGCCCCTAAATGTTACATTATTTTGTTAAAGCCAGATAAGAATGTGTTTCATGGCATCAGAGACAATACACACTATGGAAGAAATAACCTTAATTAATATTAATGAAACAATATATTTGGCCACATATTTCTAAATCAAATACAGGGAATGAATCCAGTCCCATGCCATTCTAACTAGTTACAATTTTGTAATATGATATTTAATCCCATGAGCTAGTCTTCTTTCATCTAATTATATTAAAATACCCTTTTTTCAAATGTAGGTATCAGATTTCCAAGTCTAATATCAGTGTTGTGAGTGTTCTTCAAATATAATCTCACTGTGTAGACTGGCCTGAGCATGACTATAGAAACAGGACTATCCTTCAATACTAGGCTCTTTTATTTCTGAGATTAAAAGCCTGTGCCACCTCATGTGCCCAAGGTTGATCCTTTGTGTCCCTTTTTATTTTAAATATTAATTTTCTATTTATTGGCTCAATTTGTGTTTGCTATCTGCACTTTTTCAATCTTATTTTATTACGCAAATATTTTCTCATTTTGAAAAATGGATTCTGACAAACATTCCATTTTTTTTAAACATTTGTTATATGAACTTCAAAGGTTATGTATGTAGATTACAAATACTTTTATATCATTCCTGGTTTCATTTTAGTGAACCAAATTTATAAACATATGTCAGTGTGATTCTGAACCCCTCAAGACTATTCACTGATTTGTCATGCTTTCCCTTTTATTTATTTACTTTGAAGAAAACATTTTTTTTTTTTTGGTTTTTCGAGACAGGGTTTCTCTGTGTATCTTTGTGCCTTTTCCTGGAACTCACTTGGTAGTCCAGGCTGGCCTCGAACTCACAGAGATCCGCCGGGCTCTGCCTCCCGAGTGCTGGGATTAAAGGCGTGCGCCACCACTGCCCAGCTTGAAGAAAACATTTTTAATAAGCAATGTATTTTTAAAATTTTCTTTTCCAGATAGCCACTTGAATCAAAGCTGACAATATCATTTCTTACACTTTTTCTCTTAGTGGAATTAGGTATTTTGTATAAAATATATCCTAATTATAGTTTCACTTTCCTCTATTCATCCCAGTTCTTCCCTAACCTACCCCCATCCATATCCAATATAAATTCAATAATAAACAAGCACTATTATGTGGAATAATAGCAAAATAAGATAAATAAAAAACAAGTACTGTAGTGGGTAACCATTCCAGCTTTGGTCTGGAAGTTCCAACCCCCATTGAGGCTTTGGTAACTGTCACACCTACAAGGCAGGGCCAAGAGAGGACCCTGAAGACCCACTGGCTCTCTTGGTTCCTGGACCCTGGACGCTGGAGGTAAACCGAGCAGAGTTCTCCAGAGAACACCGCCGGACTGAGCTACACTTTTCCCAGACCCTGTTTCCTATCCCTTCAATTGTAAGTTACCCCACAAAATAAACCTCCTGTTTAACTACGTGGAGTGGCCTTAATAATTTCACCAATAAAGTACATTGGAATATGACAAAACAAGCAGAAGGAAAAGAGCCCATGGAAAGACACAATAAACAGATATACATGCAGAGAATCATGTATTTTACATGTATTTTTATTTCCCATAAAAACATAAGATGAGAAGTCATAATACACACACACACACACACACACACACACACACACACACACGAACCTCTAGGGAGAGAGAGGATAAGAGAGAGGGAGATGAAAAAGAAGAAGAAAAACCTTTGACTTCTATGTGACAAGAACCTCCAAAGATGCCGTTGAGTTTATCTTCTGATGACCATCTACTGCTAGGCATGTGGGTTACTTATAACAGTAGTTTGTTTCCCCAGTGATACTCTCTTGGATAAAACTAAATTTTCATTAGAAAGCAATTATCAATTGGAGGTAGCTTTTGGGCTAAGGATGGAGTCATGTATCCACTTCTTTATTCAGTTCTAGGACCCTCTATAGTGCCGATCTCTGCAGTCCCTGTAATGCTGCCTCAGTCTCTGTGAGTTTGTAGGTGTGCTTGTCCTGTTGTGTTTAGAGGAGTTATTTCTTGGTGTCCTCTATCCATAAAGACTATATTCAGATCTTGGTGTTCTACAGTTGCTGGGCTCCACTGGAGACATATTGGTGTAGCTATTATTGATTGTGTTTTCATACTGGTTTCTAGGCATCTTAGTTTGAGAGATAGTAATACTAGGTGCTGGTATTGTCTGATCTTGTTTTTGCTGGATGGTTGCTTTGTTTTTTTATTCTCGGTCTCTTATGAGAATGTGGTGGTTGTGTGTTGTCAAATAGGAAATTCTTCTGAGATCCTGATAGGAATATAGCTACTAGGGTAAGAGATAAAATGTGTTTCTAGCTATTGGAAGCTGACACTTATGAATGAGAATGGGGAAAGGATTGGGGCTGAGGGCATCCACATGAGAGAAGAAGCAGAATGATCCACCATGATCTATCTGCTTAGTTCCCTGTAAATGGAGACAGAGAGTGAGGATAGACCACAACAGAATGTCTGCCACAAAGCTGGGAGTGAGAATGAAAAATTGGACTTGGAGGAATGAAAGGGAGTTGACAATCTACAGTTAGCCTACCTGCTTCCCTGGCCTGAATAGGCTGATGGTTCCTCAGGGAATGACTGCTGGTGTTGAGGTTTAGGATAAGGCAATGAGTAGGGGAAGAATAGTTAGGAGAGAAAGATCTGTGTGATCCACTGGAGATGGGGCAGAGAGTGAAGGGAGGACTCAGCGGACATCCTCCTGAAGATCTAGGGATGAGACTCAGGGATTGGATTTGGAAGAGCAGAGAGAGATACCAAGTTCTGCAGTTAGCCTATCAGCTTCCCCGGTGGGAGTCTCCCAAGAAGATATCAATGCAATTCTTTACAGCAGCTGAAAAAATAAAAAGAAAAGAAAACAAAAGCAAACCTTAAATTTCATGTGAAATAAAAACAACTTAGGAGGAAGAAAATCTTGACTGGGAAAAAGAAAACTTTTGGATGTAAGTTATGATACAAAATTTCAAGTTAGACTATAGAGTTACAGTATTAAAACAAATACAGAAATAACATAAAACAGATTCACTGATCAATAGGAGGAAACTGCTTACACACACATAAACTCACACATACACATCAGCCTTATTTTTGACAGAGACCAGCAATATATATTTGGGGAAAAATAGCAACTTCAGAAAATGGTACTGCTCAAATTGGAGAGCTACATGTAGAATAATGAAACTATGTCCTAATAACTCATCCTGTACAAAACTCAACTTTATTTTTAATTTTTTCAGACCAAATTCACTTTATTTACTTATTCATTATTTATTTATTTTTCCTTCTGGGATCATTTTTAAAATTTTATAATTAATTTAATTTTACACATCAGCCACAGATTGCCTTGTCCTCCTTCTTCCCCATCCCCCTAATCCACCCCCCCCCATTCCCTTCTCCTCCAGGGCAAGGACTCCCCTGGGGATTCGGCTCAGCTTGGTAGATTCAGTTGAGGCAGGTCCAGTCCCCTCCTCCCTTCACCCAGGCTGAGCAAAGTGTCCCAGCACTCAACTTTAAATTGATCAAGGATCTCAATGTAAGATTTGATGCCCTGAGCCTAACAGAGTGAAGATTAAGGTATATGCTTGAAATTATGGCACTGGAAAGGACTTTCTGAGCAAGGCCCTGATGACAAAGTCAGTAAGATGAAAAAATGGCTCTTTAGACTGAGGATTTCCCGGAGGTAAGCTAGTGGCAGCAGCAGATCAGCTGCCACCCTTTTGGGTGAGGACTCTGAGGCTTTCAGTCTAAGGAGATAGGATCGGCTGAGGAGTTAGCAAGTAAGAGAATAAATAAAAATTAAAATCCCTTGAAACCTTTACCTGCAGTTAGTTTGTGAGAAAACCAGGAAGATGAGATGACACAAAGTGAACCCACTCCGAACACAGCAGGTCTAAATTGTAGCTAGAGTTTTCCGGCCTTGCCCACAGTCAGGACAAATCTCTGTCACCCGCCAGTCCCACAGCCGCTCAGACCCAACCAAGCAAACACAGAGACTTATATTGCTTACAAACTGTATGGCCGTGGCAGGCTTCTTGCTAACTGTTCTTACAGCTTAAATTAATCCATTTCCATAAATCTATACCTTGCCACGTGGCTGGTGGCTTACTGGCATCCTCACATGCTGCTGGTCATGGCAGCGGCTGCAGTGTCTCTCCGCGTCAGCCTTCCACTTCCCAGAATTCTCCTCTCTCCTTGTCCCACCTACTTCCTGCCACTGGCCAACCAGTGTTTTATTTATTGACCAATCAGAGCAATTTGACATACAGACCATCCCACAGCACTTCCCCTTTCTTTTTTTTAAAAAGGAAGGTTTTAACTTTTACACATCTCCAAAGTCAGCTTGGTATTTTTGGGAATTTGGGCGTAGCTTCTCTTACTACTTCCTGCTGGAGGGGGGCGCTGTATCTTATGGGGACACAAAGAAAATTTTAGGATCATGGAGTAGTCCGTGAGACCATATCATCTGAGCCAGTTGCCTTGAAACGATTCTGGATGTTGGATCATCTGGGCCATGGTGTCATCGGAGACCTTTCAGGCGGTCTTGGCTGGTCAAACCTGATGTATCTTAATCTGGAACAAATCCATAGCCTCTGGCTTTCTGTGGAAACAAAAGCAGAGCCTCCTTTCCAAAGCAACATATCCTTAAATCCAAATTTTGAAGTTAAGGTACCTTTAAAATACACATTTTGGCATAACTCAACAGCTTTTGCAATCAAATGTTTCTCTTCAGTTACGAATATCAAAGAGAACATAATCCAGATTCTCTGTGTGGTAGCCATATTTATGTGGCTTATGTTTTATATTACCTTGAGCCTATTGCTTTAAACTGCAGCCTTCTAAGCCTGAAACGGTGCTGTGGCTGCTGGCTCCTCCCACTTCAGTTTCCCAACATGGCGGTGGTATATTTACCTCCAGCTCTGGGAGCCCTCCTGGGTCTATGCTTTTATCAAAGCAGCGTGTAGCCCAGAAACCTCTTTTTTTGTTTTGTACTAGCAAAGGCTAAATCCACTACGCAGCTTAATGTGCCACTTGCAGAGGCCTCATTCCCGCCATACTGCAAACCGAGCTCACACGCCAGGAACCCGCCAGTAGCTCAAACCGGCAGCTGCCGCTCATTTGAGAGAGACAATTAGGAAGCTGTTTTTAGTTCCGTTTTAGAATCTTTTCTCAGGTTTTAGGTGGAAACTCTTGCCAACTCGTTGGGCGCCATTTGTAGCTAGAGTTTTCCGGCCTTGCCCACAGTCAGGACAAATCTCTGTCACCCGCCAGTCCCACAGCCGCTCAGACCCAACCAAGCAAACACAGAGACTTATATTGCTTACAAACTGTATGGCCGTGGCAGGCTTCTTGCTAACTGTTCTTACAGCTTAAATTAATCCATTTCCATAAATCTATACCTTGCCACGTGGCTGGTGGCTTACTGGCATCCTCACATGCTGCTGGTCATGGCAGCGGCTGCAGTGTCTCTCCGCGTCAGCCTTCCACTTCCCAGAATTCTCCTCTCTCCTTGTCCCACCTACTTCCTGCCACTGGCCAACCAGTGTTTTATTTATTGACCAATCAGAGCAATTTGACATACAGACCATCCCACAGCACTAAATAGTCCTGAGAATTCCTGCTTTGCTTGTACATTGGAGTCACCCGGGGAACATACCAAATTTCAATGTCTAAGCTTCTCTCAAAAGTGCATCATACAATCTTGAGTTGAACCAGAAACGCTCAAGACAACTCCAATCTGCAACCTAGGTTGACACATGATTTAAATCAAATATCTTGGGCTGATAAATATGCTGGAAATAAAAGAGCCAGTATTTCTCCATGTAACAGCCTGACTTTCCTGGAGCTGGCTTCAGCTTTAAACTCACAGAAATCCACCTACACCAGCTGGCCAGAGGCCCCCCAGGATCTGCTTGTCTCTGCCTCCTGGTGCTGGGATTATACAGGTCCAAACCAACAGGCCAAGCAACCCTGGGCTGAAACTCTGAAACCATGGACTAAGTAAACCTTTTAGCTTTTAAGTTGATCCTCTCAGACATTTCGTGACAGGGATGAAAATGGTAGAATAAGAGGTTCTCCAGGTATTTTCTTTTTGTAAAAATCCACACCTCTGGGAGGAAGGCCATCCATTCTAAGAAGGTCTTTCTGAGTCATAGAAGTAACATTTGGATCAATATGGGAAGATCCTTTGATTGCCACCTTGGTGGTGGGACATTTACTGATTGGTGTGGTTGATCATATGGGCTTGAAAAATGAAGAAACATTTTTGTGTTAAATAATTACTCCTTCTGAGGACAAAATGATTGAAGAACACCTTGACCACTTTTGAGCTAATAATTTCTTACAGTCTTTTTGTTGACCTTGAGAGAAAACACTACTATACATTTCCTAAGTCAGAACTCATGGACAGATGAAGATCTTGGGTGAGAAATGAGAACTCAGAGCTCCTACCAGCAGATGATGGGGTTTCCTCTTAATCATTTTAGCAAATGGTTTTTGTTGGAAAATTTCACGGTGAAACTTAGAGTAAACATGGAACCATTGTGGGAGAAGGTAGTATGTAGCAGGAATCTTAAACGTTCTTATTAATAAAATCAAACCCGAGGCCAGTTATTGGGGTGAATACTGGAAGATCAGAGAGACAGAACAAGCCACAGCTACCTCACCTCATCCAGAATGAATCTCAGCTGAACGGTGCTGCTTCAAAGCCTGAAAGCTCAACTAGCCAAATGCTTAACCAGCCAAATACTTAACCAGCCAAAATCTTCTAGTTTCTGATCCTCATGCCTTATATACCTTTCTGCTTTCTACCATTACTCCCTAGGATTAAAGGCTAGCTTCCTGAGATTAAAGGCGTGAGTCACCATGCCTGGCTGTTTCCAATGTGGCCTTGAACTCACAGAGATCCCAGATGGATTTCTGCCTCTGGAATGCTAGGATTAAAGGCGTGTGCTATCACTGCCTAACTAGTGGCTTTTCTGTTCTCTGACCCCAGATAAGTTTATTAAGATACACAATATTTTGGGGAACACAATACCACCACAGTAGTCTGCTTAACATGCTCTGATTCATCGGGTCTGGGTGTGTCCTGGATGCTGCAGGTGGTCTGGTGCTGATGGATCCTAGTCTTGCCATTTTGGAGCCAGACATTTAGAACAATTCTCCTAACACAATAGAGTTGGCGAGGGAGTAAAAAAGCAGAAAGCCGCGCCCCACAGAATTTAATTTAGAATTATTTGTGATGGAAAATAGGAAGGAATATGTTTTTACCCTTCCCATGTAATTCTAATGTATAATCAAGACAGAATTACAGTTTCCTTATATCAGAGAAAAAGGCAGCTCAGAACACCTTGAAAGAAGGAAAAATGATCTATGGAAGTTTCAGAATAGTGAAGTGCAAAATAATACATTTAGGGAAATGTTCTCCATCATGTGTACAATATGATAATGATGGCTTAAGAAATCATGTGTGCCTTAAAGCTACAATGCATGGGTCCTATTTACATGAGCAACAGAAATAAAAGAAGGTTTTGCTGTATGGATAAAAAGCCGAACAGTGTCTTCGTGGAGCCTGGCATGGTGATGGGTTACTGGGCTGCAATGGACGAGAAATGGATGGAAGAAATGGCGCTATTGGAAGCAGACCTGGTAGAACACTCTTGCTGTTGTGTAGAGGAGAATTAGTCATGACACTTTCTGAGGTAGGAAAACAGGACTAATATATTTCATTTTGTTGGGTAGAATGCATGCAAACAGAAAACCTTAGACAATTGTAGAAATAAAAGAATTAAAGGAATGAAAGGTTTTTATGGCAACATAAATGCAAAGAAGTGAAGCCCTTTGAGAGGATGTGACTAACAATAGAATAAATACAATTCAAATTTCTTGATCCAAACTTGTAGAATACAAAAGCTATGAGCCTTCCACTTCCTTTGTTAATTTCTGAACAAATAAAATGAAGTACTGCTTTAAAAAAAGATAAAAAAATGACAAATCAGACTATATGAAACTAAAATACCTCTGTACATCACAGGACATCTTTATTCAAATGAGGAGTCAAACTACAAAACGGGTGAAAATCTTTACTTCTTATGCATCTGACAGAGGGTCAGTTTCTGAAATATATAAGAACCTCTAGATACTAAATGTCGAAAAAGAAAGAAAGAGAGAGAAAATGAACTCAATTACAAAATTAGGCCATAGAACAAAACAGAGTGGTCTCTAAAGATGAAATATAATTGTAAAGTTGGCAGACAAATATTTTTTAAATGTTCATCATCTCTAGCCATCAGGAAAGTACAAATTAACATTACATTGAAATTTTATCTTACTAAAGTCAGAGTGCATAAGATCAGGCAAAAACAATACAAAACAAAGAAAAAAGAAAAACAAAAATACAAAAACACTGGAAACAAAGCTGACAAATTCCACTGTGGGCTATAGAGAAAGTAGAACAATTATTACTGCTGCTGTAATTGCCATCTGATGCAGCCACTGTGGAACTCATGTGGTCATTACTTAAAACTCTAAATACTACATGATTAAAGGCATGGGGGTGCACAACTTTAATCCTAATACTCAGGAGTCAAAGGCAGGCATATCTCGGAGCTTGAGGCCAGCCTTGTCTACATAATAAGTTCCAAACAGTGAGGGCTACACAGAGAAATCCTGTCTCAAAAAACCAAAATACAAACAAATAAATCTAAATAAAGATCTAATACATTATCCAGCTATGCTATTCTTCAACATATACCCCCCTAAAAAAAAAAAAACCTCTTATTACAGAGATTCCTCTTCAAGCATGTTCTTTGATATTCTATTCACAATAGCTAAAGAATGTTGGATGTTGGACATCCAAGACTTATGCACAGATAATGAAAATAAAGTATATTTATGCAATAAAATATCATTCATCTACTTCTATAAAAATGAAAATGTAACCCATAAGCAAGGAAATGAGTTTAAAACATGTATTCTAAATGTGTTATCCCAGACCCAGAAGAATAAGGGTCACATGTATTCTCGCCTTTCTGGAATTTAGCTTTGAACTTCAGGTACAGATGTTTCATTTAGAATACCCACAAAGGTCAAAGAATTCATAAGGGATCATGGAAATGTCTTTCAAGGGGAGAGGTTATTAAAAGCAATGACAGAAAAGTTTCAAAGGGAATAATGGAACAGGAAGGGTAAAATGGGCTAGGAGACGGGAGGGCAGCATAGAGGAGAAAATAATGAATAAAAATAAATACAAAGACTAGGAGTCACAGAATATGGAGATGTTATGCTGGTACTGAAATAGAAGTTTCATCCCTATCTAACCAGTTTCATAGTCAAACAATTGTGCCAACTATAGGTTTCATCTTGTGGAACAATATTTAAATGCAGCCAGAAAGTGGTTTGTTATTCCCAAAATTTTTGTATCATTACTGCACCAGTGAGCATTTCTTTGTTGACCAGTCATAATTATATTTTACAGGACTCCTTGCTTTTTCCATCTGGTAATACAAATAGCACCTTCTAGCACTGTGAAAGCTAGGTACTAGAGATGAAGCTTTTGTGTTCTACTAAATGGATATAATATTATGCTCAATGAATACAATATGGAACTGACTTCTAATGGGTTATACCTATAGATTAAATAATTTTTCAACCCTCATCAGAGAAGCTTCTATTTGCAGTAGATGTTGATTAACACAGAGGCTCACAAGTGGCAAAGAGACAAAGGCAATGAATAAGTACATTCAGAGTAGCTACATTTATGAATTCATAGCAGTTATGAAAGTATTCATATGCTCCATGCTTAAGACAAAACAAATTCTAACATGGAGAACGGAATGATGTTAAAGTCCCACTAGTAACTAAGATCAGGAATTGATGGTATACAAGAGAGAGAGGAAGTCAGTTTCCCTTAAGGATAAAGCCACTAGTTAGATAACTATCATCCAGTGAAGCTCACACATCCAAGAATATATGAATACCACAAACTGGAGGTGATTGGAAAATGAACAAAAGTCAGGTGGGCTGAGAAGTGGGGGAGAACCTTGGATGAGCAGGAGGAAAGGTGAATATAATCAAAATACACTGTATGAAATTCTCTAAGAACTAATAAGTCAGAATAGTCAATATTTGGGCTTACTAGTAATCTGATTATACTAAATCTAAATTTCTCAAAATGCATGAAGTAAATAGCATGCCATAGATATAATCTCTTGATAGTAACAAATGGACCTGTTGAGGACATAGACCATCATTTTGAGAAGAAAGATTTCTATGCTATTAAAAATTGGGATAATACAGATGTGAGGGATATTATATATCAGTAATCATCTTATCTTTTACATGAATATTCACCAACATCCTAAGGATCCTGCTTCCACTTGAACAGATAACATTAATGAACATGATAGAGAGGGAGAACTACATGGCAGTACATATATGGAAGTAAGAACTGACAGATGTGGTTGATGAGCAGGTTTCCCAAGAGGAGACCAAAAAAAAAAAAGGACAGAAACATGATGAAGAGCAGAGGCTGCTGTTTGTGATCATCTGTCAGTCAAAGGAGACAGAATTCTGCAGCATGTGTTTGTTTTCTCAACTTGACCTCACAGGTAACAACTTTGAAAAGATGAAGAGAAAAGGCAATTAAAACCATAGGCATTAACAGCAGCATCACTTGAGAACATGTACAAACCATATATCTGGATAGTTACTTGTTTAATTTATAGAATCCTGAATTTAAGAAAATAATTTTTTATTTTATTTTTCCAGAATATTTTATTTTTTAAAAATATGATTACAATAACTATCCCTCCTCCCTTCAATTTCCACCATACATCTTAGGTGTCTGCTTTGCAAATTCATGACTTTTTGTCCTGTAATTACTGTTACATATATATGACAATAAATCTGTAAATGGATCCATGTGTGTACATTTGCTTATATGTATATTCTTTTAGTGGTGACCACTAGAAATTGGAAAAACACTTAGGGTGTTTCTTTATGCTGATTTGTTTTTGTCAAGTAAACAGAAACCTAGATATACTGGAAAGCGAAGATTTCATTGAGGAATTGCGTCCATCACATTAGACTGTAGGCCACTCTGTGGGGCATTTTCTTGATTAATAATTGATGTGGGAGGATCCAGCTCATTGTGGACAGAGTCACACCTGAGCAGGTGGTCTGGGTAATAAAAGGAGAGTGGAGAGCTAGGCAGAAGAAGCACTCCTTCATGACATCTGTTTCATTTCCTGCCTCCAGTTTCCTGCCTTGGATTCCTGTTTTGACATCTCTCAATGGAGTGTGGGCTGGTATATAACACATAATTGAACCCTTTCCCTCCCAACTTGCTTTGCATCATGGTCTCTACCAGAGCAGTAGAAACCTCATAAAGACAGTCCTCATCTCTGAAAAATACTAATTCTCATGCTCTCAGCAGTTTTTAATTGTTTGTGGCTCTTCATCTAAAGGTGAAGTGCTGTGAGATTTCTTGATGTAAGTTTATATTTCACCTGTGTTGTCATTGTTCAGGTCTTCATTAAAAAGCCAGTTAGTTGAGAATTTATTGCTGTAGCTTCATCATGATTGCTAAGATTTGTTCTTGTAGCAGACTTCCTGGTCTTATGACTCTGACCATTTTCTGTCCCAACTTCTGCAATGTATCCTGAATCTTAGGTGTAAGTAGTATGTCAGCTAAGACTAGGCAGCCCACATAAAGTTGTTATCTGCATTTGGCTTTTGTTACGGTCTCCATCTGCTGGATGAAGAAGTTGCTCTGTTAGTGGTAGGAAGCTACACTTGTCTGTAGCTATAAGGATAAACATTTAAAAGCAGTTAGGAATTATACTAATTGTGGCAAGTGACATTATAAAGTTCTCCTCTGACATCTATAACCTCACTAGTCATGAGAGGTTTGACTATATTTATAGTACCAGGCTGTTTTCTATTTTGTTGAGTAGGTCTTACATCCAATTAGACAGCTGAATGTTTGCCACAAAAGTGTTTATGCTCTTAATGAACCTGTGAGGATAACTTGCAGGACTGATTATTGTTCTGGTTCATAGGTACTACAGCTGACTAGGACAGTTGAATGCTATCTTCCCTTGACAGCATACATAGCACCCTCTGGTACTAGTTTTCAGAGAGGAGTTTTGGGATCATATCAAGCTGAATTCCATCCAGTCCTGGTTCCAAAGTGCCTGATGTCTTCAGTAATAGGAAATTCCTTCTACTTCTTAGAGACAATAAAAGGAAAATAAAAATAGCCTATATTGTTTTAGGAGTCCCTTGGATTCCCTTACCAATCTGTCAAAAGGAGTATTCTAATTCTGGCACTTGGGTTTTTGTTAGATAGTATGTATTTCCCAGGGAGGAACATTATTACCACAAGTGGTATAATTTCACTTAAACTGTTTACGTATGTACACACATGTATCTATTATGTAATTTTAGGTAAATAAAACACATGGTTCCTTAAGGCTTTTTCAAGAAATCTTATTTTTATTTATAGATCCTCATTCCTTCTTCTGTACTGACCCCCATTATTCTTTTCCATTAAATCCCTCACACATATCTTCCTGCATATCATCTTTGTCCCAAAACCCTCCTCCATTGCTCTATAGATCTCTCTCAAACCCTCCACCTCCTACCAAGGTATACTTTTTTTTCTTTTGCTTAACTTATTTTTCTATTTTGGCAGGTTATTCTAGGTTATATATGCATGTATGCAGATTTGAAGCAAGGAACTACAGAAAAGAGAGAACATACAGCATTTATTTTTCTGGGCCTGTTAACTCACTGAAAATATTTTCTAGTTCCATTGATTTACATGCACATTTCACAATTTTATTATTCTTCATTGAGGAATAGTATTTCATAGTGTATATGTACCTTATTTCCTTTATCTATTCACCATTTGAAGGACAGGTAGGTTGTTTACATTCCCTAGCTACTGGTAATACAGAAGCAATTACCAATGCTGAGCAGATACTTGTGTGGTAGTATGTTGAATCCTTTGGACATATGTCAAGAAGTGGTAAATCTGGGTCTTATTGTGGATGTAATTTTTAACCTTTTAGAGAATTCTTCACACTAATTTTCAGAATGGCTATATCAGTTTGCACTACCAGCAACAATAAATATTCTTCTTTCCTCACATCTCAGAATTTGATGTCATTTGATTTGTTGATCTTAATCATTATTACTTGGCTGAGATGAAATATCAGAGAAATTTTACTTGGCATTTCCCTAATTGCTCAGGATGATGGATACTTTTGACATGTATGTCTGCCATTTACTTCCTCTATTGAAAATCCTCTATTCAAATCCATATTTCTTTCTTTTTTGTTTTTGTTTTTGTTTTTTTGAGACAAAGTTTCTCTGTGTAGCTTTGCGCCTTTCCTGGAACTCACTTTGGAGACCAGGCTGGCCTCAAACTCACAGAGATCCACCTGGCTCTGCCTCCCGAGTGCTGGGATTAAAGGCACATGCCACCACTGCCTGGCCATATTTCTTTTTTAATTGAGCCATTTCTTGAATCTTTGTTGAGTTCTTTATATGATTTGGATATAAATTTTCTGTCTTGGCTGCCACAATTTCAGGTCAACAGAGAGGACTCCTGCATGTGGGCATCCCCACCAACACTTCCATCTGACCCTGCGGTCTGCAGGACTCACTCTCTGCCTTGTGCCCCTGCAACCTCACTGGCTCCCTGGGACACAGAGTTCACCAGCTCTGATTGGACCAAGGGATGAGTGAGTCTTCTACTCCTCAAAGAATCCTGCCTCTAGGACCAAGGCCCTGAGGCACAACCCATGCTCCACAAACCCACTCAGCACAGCCTGTTTCAGGTCCACAAGGAGGATACCTGCGGGCAGGCTTCCACATCAACACCCCAAAAGGATCTTGCAATCTGCAAGATCAACTCCCTACCCCAAGCCCACCCATCCCCCTGTGACCTCAGCAGCTTCCTGAGACACAGAATCTACCAGCTATAATTGGGCTGGCATCCATGATCTCTTAGTGTCTGTCCAGGACCTTCTGGCTATCAGAGTCTTCATTGAGAATTTGGGTGTTATTCTGATGGGTCAGACTTTATAAGTCACTTAGCCCCTTTCCTTTGATACTCTTAATAGTCTGTCTTTATTCTGTATGTTTAGTGGTTTGATTATTATGTGGTGAGGGACTTTTTGGAGGGTCTTGTCTGTTTGGTGTTCTATAAATATATTCATAGGTATTTCCTTTTTTAAGTTGGGAAAGTTTTCTTCTATGATTTTGTTGAATATATTTTTTGTGCCTTTGAGTTGGTATTCTTCTTCTTCTTCTATCCCTGTTAAGTTTAGTCTTTTTATAGTGTCATTGTTTTCCCTAATTTCCTGGACTTTTTGTATTATGACCTTTTGACTGTAGTGTTTTCTTTGACTGATGTATCTATTTCCTCTATTGCATCCTCCATGCCATAGATTCTTCCATCTCTTGTATTCTGTTGGTTATGCTTATATGTGTAGTTCCTGTTCACTTACTCAGATTTTCTATTTCCGTCCTTCCTTCAGTTTGTGTCTTCTTCATTGTTTCAATTTCAGTTTTCAAACCTTGAACTGTTTGCTTCACCTGTTTAATTGCTTTTTCTTGGCTTTCTCTAAGGGATTTATTGATTTCTTCCCATTTTTTTCTGTTTGTATTCTACTCAATTTCTTTAAGGGAATTTTTCATTTCATCTTTTTTTTTTTTTTTTTTTTTTTTTTTTTTTTTTTTTTTTGGTTTTTCAAGACAGGGTTTCTCCGTGTAGCTTTGCGCCTTTCCTGGGACTCACTTGGTAGCCCAGGCTGGCCTCGAACTCACAGAGATTCGCCTGCCTCTGCCTCCCGAGTGCTGGGATTAAAGGCGTGCGCCACCACCGCCCGGCCTCATTTCATCTTTAAAGGCCTGCATCATCTTCATAGTTATTTTTAAGGTCACTTTCTTCTGTTTCTTCTATGTTGTGTTGTTCAGGTCTTGCTGTTGTAGAACCTAGAACCACTAGGTTCTGGTGGTGACATATTGCTCTTTATGTTTCTGTATGTATTTTTGCATTTATATCTACCCATCTCTTCCTCAAATTGGTGCAAGGGGTGTCTGATTCTGAAGGAACTGCATCTCTTAGTCCAATCAGAGCTGGTGGAGTATGTGTCTCAGAGAATCACTGAGGTCACAGGGGTGGGTTTCGGGCAGGGAGTGAGTCTTGTAGACTTCAGGGTCTGGTCTGATGGAGTTGTTGATGAGGATGCCTGCCCACAGGAGTCTTCCCTGCTGGCCTGTACCTGGGGCAGCAATGGGTGGGGAAAGGGGTTACGGATAGTGCCTGGGGAATGGGTCCTAGAGACAGGACTCTCTGGCTAGAAGAGACACTCACCTCTTGGTCCAATCAGAGCTTCTGGATTCTGTCCTGGATATTATTTTTCATGCTCATGTTTTCATACTGGCATCTAGGAATCTGGGATTGGGGAGATTATAGTTCTGGGTGCTGATATCTATTTTTTGTCTTTGTTTGGTGAATGCTTTCTTGGTTTCTGTTTCCTCTACAGTTCTTAGAAGAGTGTGGAGGCTGTGGGTTGCCTGGTAGGAAAATTTTCTGGGGTCCGGATAGGTGTGGATGTAGAGGAGTTCCAGATAAAATGTGTTTCTGTGTATTGTGATCTGACACTTAGGAGTGGGGATGGGCTGACACTTAGAAATGGTAATGGACCCGGGATATCACAGGGAGTTCACAAGATGGAGGAAAGTGGACTATTCCACAGAATACCATGCTTAGTCCCCTGGAAATATGGACATAAAGTGAGGAGATACCACCGCAGAAGTTTTGCTATAGAGCTGAGAATAAGACTGGGGTATTGGAGTTGGAAGAATGGAGGAAAATGTGAAGATCTCAGTTTGCCTATTTGCTTCTCTGGTCAGGGTGGTATGGGAGTTTTTAGGGAGTACCTTCTGGAGTTGGGGCCTGGGACAAAGCAATGGGTTGAGGGAATGAAATTTGGACAGGAAGTTCTGTGTGATCCCCTGGAGATAGTTGCAGGTATGGAAGGATGTCTGTGGCAGATCCTCTGCTACAGAGCTTGGGATGAAATGGGGAATTGTATTAATTTTGTCTAATTAGCCTACCTGCTTCCCTGCCCAGCATGGCCTGTAGGTTCCCACCAAGTGCTTTCTGGAGTAAAGGACTGAGGTAATGCAAGGCAATAGGGGAAGGGAGGTTAAGAGAGGGAGAGCTGTTGGATCCACTAGAGATGGGAGTATGGGGAAGGGAGGCTGTAACAGGTATTTTGTGGCAGAGCTGTGGATGAGACTGGAGTATTTGATTTGGAGGACCAGAAGGAGAGGAGAAGGTCTTCAGTTAGTCTACCTGCTTCCCTGGATGGAATACACCTCACCATTTTTGAGACATGGTCTCACTATATAGACCCAACTACCCAGGAACTCATTACATAGACTAGGCTGGCCTCAAACTCAAAGAAATGTGCCTTTCTTTTCTTCCTAAGTGCTGGTATTAAAGGTGCAGACCACAGCATCTAGAATCATAGCCTATTTTTTATCTGATTCTTTTCTTAATATTTAAATCTTTATATTTGTATATTCTGGATATTAATATTCTGTCACATGCATACATGGCAATGGTATTCTCTCATTCTTCAGAGTGCCCATATGCTTAATTGACAGTTTCATTTACTATACTAAAAGCTTTTCTCTTTTATAAGGTGCCATTTGTAAATAATTGCTATTATTTTCTGAGCAAATTCAAGTGTTTCTTATTCAGAATGTCCTTACATATACATTTACCTTGGAATACTCTAATTTTCTCTATATGTTTCAGAATTATTTAAAATAAAAAGAAACACATTTTTACTGAAGTAGCTTGATAAAAAGGCAATTTACTAATATAATTAATTTAAGGATTATAGGCTACAAGATCCATGTTAGATAAAGATCCTTATCTATATGCATAAATTTATTCAAACTGATTTATGAATTTATAAAAATTTAAAATTAATTTTAATTCTTTGACTATGCTGTTTTCTCTGAATGTAAAAGTGTTTTTCTCAAGCCCTTATATATTCTCCTTCCTCCCTACAAGTCTCTTTCTTACATTCATAACTTCTTTTTTGTTTCATGACTCATTGATTTTAAGCAGGACAAGCTGTATGACCATGCATTTGAACTGTCCTTTGGAACCTTCAGGGCTCATCTCTGGGTACACAAGTGAAGACAAGAATTCCTCTCCCCCAGAATCCACTTATATTCAATAGTTCAGCAAAGTGGTATATGGTCCTTTGATTAATGCTTGACTGATATCAAGTGTAACATGAACTCTAAATGGTCTTTTAATAAAAAAAACAAGAGAGCAATTTTGGGATAAATGCTGAAATATCATGATAGACCCCAGACCCAGGGTACTACCTTCTCAGTTGGGCACCCTAAGAACCCAGACTCCAGTCCAGTTGATGCAAACAGCAAGAGGTTTATTGATGTGGCTGTACAGTCGGGCCACTCTTGTCCTGAGAGCAAGAGTCGCATCCCACTGCAACCACATAGGTACTTTTAAAGGAAAAACCCACAAAAGCCACAAGATTACAATTCCCATACAATTCCGTTTCAATTGATTTATGTCTAGAGGCTAATTTCACAAGATCACAGCCTGATCACAGGGTGGGTACAGTCAGGTCCGCATGCCCATTCTTTCCAAAACCTCAAGGGGGGTATCAGGGTGGGAGTGAAAGTTACACAAAGGTTACAGTGGTCTTTCCTGGAACACTTGCAATTATCCCAGTCACAGCTGAGTGTGTCTCTTAGTAGAAATCTCTTTACATTGTGGCAGGGGTGATTGAGTAATGGTTGAGTCAGCTTGCCCTTGGAACTAGATTTTTAGTTCCTCATTTTCCTGGGGCTTGAGGGTGTGTAAGCCTGAAGGGTTAGGGTCTTTCAATCAGAAAGACAAAGGAACAAGCCACTACCATGTCTCATCTTGCCAACTCTTCGAATCCTCTGACTGAATGCCTCTGAGTCCTCAGCTGAAAGCTCTCCAGCTGAAAAGCATTTAGTTCCAGTCTCCTCATGCCTTATATACCTTTCTCTGAACAGCCATAAAATTGCTTCCTTCCTAGTGCTGAGATTAAAGTCTGTGACTCCCAAATACTGGGATTAAAGGCATGAGATCTCAGGTGCTGGGATTAAAGGTGTGTGATTCCCAAGTATTGGGATTAAAGGTGTGCCACCACTGCCTGGCTCTGTTTCTCTTCTAGACTCAATCAATCTCATGCAATTCAGGGTTACTTTGAAGTCACAGATATCCAGATGGCTGTCTGCTTCCCGAGTGCTAGGATTAAGGGTGTGGGGCACCACTGCCTGGCTTCTGATTTTAATCTAGTGGCCTGTTCTGTTCTCTGATCTTCAGGCAAATTTTATTAGGGTACAGAATATATCACCACAGACAAGCCCAGCCTGCCATTCAATCATTGTAGACAACTATAACTGTTGTGTGTTGATTATGAATAAAATAGCAGTGCCATGTTCAAAATACATCATTTAGTATCCACTTTTCCTCTCTTCTAGATTTTGTAGTCTCTCTACTTGTTCTATCATGTTCCATCAGCTTTAGACTGTATGGTGTGGGTACGATGTTCAGGGATAAGCACACAACATTTCCATCTCCGTTTTTCCTCTAATATTTTCAATGGTTATTCCCAGGCTGAACTTCGCCACCTTGTCCTGCATTCATATCATACATGTTTTACCAACTCCCTCTCTCTGAACATCTTTCTATTCTCATTATTTTTTTTTGCCTCCTGATCTCTACTGAACTGACTCTCCATCCAACATAAACATACACACCAAAAAAAAAAAAAAAAAAAAAAAAAAAAAAGAATCAGACAAAATACAGGGTATTTTTCCTGTCTCTCTGAGCCTTGGTTACTCCATTCAGTAAACTTCCCAGTCTGTCCATTTTCTGTAGATATCAAAACTGCATCTTTTAGAACAATTTTTAACTTCCAATGACCTAAGGGTGGCCTGAAATTGCATCATTAGATTATTCTATTTATAGTTTCATTTTCATTTAATTCAGCGAATTACATTCTTTCTTGGTGACAAAATGTTTGTTTAAAACCACATGACTCAATGCAAATTTATACTTTTCCTACACTTTCTCTTTAGATTTTTCCCATTCTGCTGCTATATATTAAAAAGTAATCAGATATTTTAAATGTTGTGTTTGCTTAACTCACTAGATCATGCTCAGTTTTGGAGAAGTACTATGTATTACTGGGAAGAAGCTGTATTATGAGGGTGTTTATTTTAGGTCAATTTAAAATATAATGTCAATACATCTAAAATTATTTTGTTGATTTTTTTTCCTGAATTACTTACAGTTTGGGCAATACATGGGACTGACACTAGTAACTATTACTCTTTGTGTTGAGAGTCATCTCCTTTAGATTTTCCTTAATACTACAGGAAGTATTTTCAAGTATATGCAATTTAGCATGATGTTGTACTTGTTCTTGTTTCATTTTATTTCAATGTATGGTCTTCCTAAAAACAAACATTGTCATGACTTTCATGGTAGATAGATGTTGAAATTTACAAAAACAAATGTGCAAAAAAATGTTCTAGCATTGGATCTTAAGGAGATATTTTTCTCAATTGAGGTTCCTTTCTTTCAGAAGACTCTAGCTTATGTCATAGAACTTTTCAGGTTAACTTATAGAAGTCTGTAGGGGATGTGAGAATGATTAACAGTAAAATTCATACGCATTTTATCAAATCCCTTCCTCGCAGAAACCTTCCCTTCATTCAGGGGATTATGGGTCCTCCAACTGGATCAAATATGGAAATCTGTTTGTGGGCCAAGATTCCCTCTTGCCATCATTCAATTTATCTTTTCTTTCATTGGTTTGAGAATTTTTCTACTTTCACAGATCAAAATAATGCAGGAGGCATTATTATCTATCATCTATTATCTATTAACTATTACATGCCTATAAACATCATAATTGATGACCTTCTACCAAAAGTCCATACAAGTCATGCCCCCCATAAAATTGATATTGCCTGTGAAGCCCTTTAGTAGTCAGGCCATTATGGATGTTGCTTGGTTTATGCTGCCCAGTATGATAACTATGATAATTTTACCTTTAGGAATTCATTGTTGCTGTGTGATTTCTGCTACTTCAGCTCCCCAATTAAACCCATCACATTTAGTTCTTCCACCTGAGCAGCAGCATTTCTTATCTTAAATTCTGACACAATGAAAGTGGCAACAATATAGCTCTTCATTTATGGTGATGCACTTTTCACTATTTTGCGTCTCATAGGACTAGTGAAAGGCATGAGTTCTGAGCCTTTTGACTGATGAGGATTAGGTTTTATGCAGCATAACCATTCTAGCATTGCAATTTTCTTGAACCTCAAAAATGCCTTCATCAAACCTAAGCTAAGGAATATCTGGCATTTCCAACTCATTTACAATAGGCCATCTGTTGACAAATGATTCAGACAAACATTCAAACAAACTTCTAGCAACTTTTTAAATCTGTGTAAGCTCCCATTTGAAACTCTAGAGTCTCCACTCACTGGGTCCATATTAATAAACTTAATCCGATCCAGTTTTATATTCCTTCCCTCTTTATCCCACACCCTTGAAATCCATTCCCACATATGTGCCTCAAACTTCCACTTGAATGAATTAGTAAACTCATTAAGCTCTTTAGAGGTATAGTACACTTCTTCAGGAACTATGCTTTCTTCTATCTAGGAGTCTACTTAGCCTTAAGACTGGTAATAGTTCTAGAGACAACTATTTCTAGGCCCTGAGAGGCATCAGTATTTAATACCTGGCATCTCTTCCAGAGAAAATCACTCCTGTTTAGCAGACAATGAAGGATTACTTTGTGTTGGCAAAGGAAAAAATGCAATATTTCATGTTGTGGGAGTGTGGGTACATCCTCTGTTAATGATAGAGTTTTTTTTTACACAATTGAAATTAACACTGGAATATATGGGCTCTAAGTTATCAGCCTCAGTGGATTCCTATCACACATCTCCGTCCCAAGTTAAGGTATCCCATCCTTTACCAAATAATTTCCTTACTTTAACAAATGACACTCTCCAAACCCACAACTTAAATACTTGTCAGAATTTAGCCAATCTTATAATTTACCACTTGAGTGCTGTGGCAGCTAGAGTGAAGATTGTCCTCCACAGCACATTGATGAAACTTTACACTATTTATGTGCATCTAGAGCTCATCGGTTTTATCACTGAATGTATTGTTGTTCTTCATCACCATATCCTGAGATGCTAGAAGTTGATTAATTTTATCAAAGAGATATTTTCTCCTTTGTAAATTTATCCAGAGATGATAGACTCAAACTCCCAGCATCATTATTTTCCTTATTTTTCCACAAATTCTCAATTTTTTTTATGTAATCACTAAATTCCTTTCTTTTCACAATAATTGAATAAGGACAATCAAATGCATTTTTCTTGATAAGTTTGTAAAATAATTCATATCATGGGATTTTAGGGTTCTCCAGGCTTCTAGGAGACTTCATTAACTGTAGGGGCTACCAGATTGCAAAACCTGTTCCAGATCCATAAAAAATTCATCTTTGTACCAAAATCTATCTTAGTTTGCATTCTCTAGAGAAACAGAAAGAATGGAACGAACATATGTGTGCATATATCTATATGTATAAGCATATATATATGGAATTTATTACAATATATACATGAAATTAATTAGAGTGGCTTACAGGTTATAATGTGACTATTCCAACAATGGCTATCCCAATGAAATGTCTAAGAATCCAGTAATTGTTCAGTCAATGAGAATGGATGTGGCAGAATCACAAAGAAGTAGGCTCAAATGCTAGTGTAGGAATGAACTTGTCAGTGAGAGTAATGGCAAGTAGGCAAAGAACAAGAGCTTTCTTCTTCCATGTCCCATATATAGGTAGGTCACCAATGAAAGCTTTGGCCCAGATTTAAGATACATCTTCCCACCTCAAAAGATGTGGATTTAGAGTGGCTCTTCACATCATACGTGATTCAATCAAGAAAGATACCTCATTAATTGCAGATGTAGTAAAGCTGACAAGTAATAATAGGTGTCACATATATGAAGCAAATTTTAAAAACTATAGTATGCATATATATGCTAATAACATATTTAGAGCTATATACTCGGAATTTTTTTTTTTTTAGTTTTTTTGAGACAGGGTTTCTTTGTGTAGCTTTGCACTCTGAATTTTTAATTTTAGCAACGTACAAGTGTTAAAAATTTTGGCTGGGTGGTGGTGGTGCATGCCTTTAATCCCAGCACTCAGGAGGCAGAGCTAGGTGAATCTTTGTGAGTTCAAGGCCAGCCATCTACAGAGCGAGATGCAGGAAAGGCACAAAGCTACACAGAGAAACCCTGTCTCAAACCCCCCCCCAAAAAAAAATTGGAATGGAGGGATGGTTAATGGTTAAGAGAACTGGATGCAGTGATTAAGAGCAGAGGATGCAGGTTCAATTCCCAGCACTCATATAGTGAAACCTTTGGAAATCGAGTTCCAAGGGATATGAGGCCCTCTTTTGGGCTCTGTGGACACTGCATGCACATGGCACAAGCAAAAATCCCATACACATAAAATTAAATACACACACACACACACACACACACACACACACACACACGTATATGAAAAAACTAGTATAAGAGGTAGTTCAGTAGATATGAGTGAATGCTACACAAACATAATTATCTGATATCAGAAAATTCCAGTTACCATCATGTACATGCCAGTTGGTAACCTCAGGGTTGGTGATGGTGGTGGTGTGGAGATAAAAGATCACTGAGGCTTGCTGGCCATCAGATTAGCTTCAGATCCACTCTCAAGGAAATAAGGCAGATAGTAATAGAGCAGGACATTTGATGTCCTCTTCTGGCTTATGTATGTGTAAACAGGCATGCTCAGCAACATACAAATAGACTACACACATACATGCAATAATATTATTATAACCAAGGTATAGAGTTCATAGGCTCAAATACTGTGGGCAATGCATGAGCAAGAAAATAAACAATATAGTAAAGGGTAAAGGTGTTCATGTTTATAAATTATAGGTATAATGACTCCTAATAGCACAGATTCTTTCAACATGAAGCAAGGTAAGTAATAAAATCAGAAGAGTAAATGGTAATTTGTTTAAAATATAGATGTACAATAATACAATTTTAAGATATTTAAAAATAGAGGCTATAAATATCAAAATTCTCAGTATAAAAATACTTGAAAAAAGGTAATGAAATCTACAATATCGAATTACTATAGCCAATTGATAGCTGCTAGGGCTGTCCCTACTGCTAGGTTACCCATGGTAGAGTTGGCAGCTTCCTACCCATGTACATATGGACAGCATTCATTTGAAACACTGTGATTATTAATAAAAAATAAATGGACATGAAGTCGAGAGTGGGACATGTTGGGAGATAATTAATTGGAGACATATGGGGAAAATGGAGGACATGATGATATATCATTGCATATATGTATGAAATTCTCAAAAACTGTATTTTTAGCCAGGTGGTGGTGGTGCACGTCTTTAATCCCAGCACTCAGGAGGCAGAAGCAGGAGGATCTCTGTGAGTTCAAGGCCAGCCTGGACTACCAAGTGAGTCCCAGGAAAGGCGCAAAGCTACACAGAGAAACCCTGTCTCGAAAAACCAAAAAAAAAAAAACCTGTATTTTTAAATAATTGAGTGTCAACTACTATTTAATCAATCAAATTAAGTTGTGCCATTTAAATGAGATATTGTTCAATGAATAAAACTTGTTCATTTTTCAGTTCTTGCATTGTATGAGAGCAAGGTGTTTCCTTTCCTACAGTAAATACTATGTTGTAAATGATATCCTGTATCCCAAAAGCCTTTAATACATTGAGTACTTGTATATGTACAGCATATATTTTATTGCATTTCAATTTTTTAATTGGTAATGATGATTTTGCTATTTTTAAGCATTTCTTTTAATCAATTTTTAATCTTGGTGGACTTTTTTTGATTCATTAACTTCAAGCACCATAGTTTATTCCAAAGTTTTCATTAAATCATACTTTGTAATCTTTATCCAAATATTCTTATTATAGAATCTATGTGTTTTTAAAATGTGCAATATATAAAACTTTAAATGGTATTACAGGGAAATCAAGTAAAATAAGTGCTGTCTCTGTAACAGGAAATGAAAAGAAAGAAGTAGAATATAAACACATTATATTTACATATGCAATATTTATTCATTTCAGAACTAAATGATGATGTTGATATACCTACAGTGGCCCATTTTGGAAATATGTACCCATGTTATGTTTTCAATTTTCTTTTGATGCTCTGAATTTTAAACATTTCATAAATGCACAGAAATATGAAGAGTGGTGTGTATTTTTTGTGACCTGCTTTCTTCTCTAGCAGCATTCTCTCACAAATATGAATATGTACCATTTCCAGAAAATTATTTTCTCTAAATGAGTAGTTATGAGCCATTATGTAAAAATTAGGGGCAAGCAGTCTACATTCCTTTGCACCTTGGATGTTAAAAAAAGTCTAGGACTTCCTTTAGACCTGCACAAGAGTAGATTCTTGCTGTGAAAAGAGTTTCTGGACTTTTGAATGAGTATACTTGTCAGAAACAAAGTAATTAAGATTCTGGTAGGTGAGTAGAAGCAAACATGAAGATTCCCTGCACATAGTAGATACTGAGTAAGTCACCTGTTCTCCTCATTTATCCCTGCCATGTCCTGAGTGGTGCCAATTGTAACTGATATGCAACAAACCTGATTCTAGTGGGAAAATATAAGCAAATATACTTCATATGATTTGTATGCCAACAATAAGGAATGAAACAGTTCTTCACTGGTCACGATTTTCTGAGTTACGAGGAACACAGGAATGAAATGAAGCATCAGCTTCCTGTGCAGAAATGATGTTTCCTAAGGCCAGTATCAGTATGTTGCATAATTACCTGAACAAGGCTGTTGAGGTAATCATTACCAGCAGACTGTTAGCAAATTTTGAGTCTCATGAGGATTCCACAACTACAACATCTCATTAGTCATACCCCTATATAATCATATGATTATACACACTCAAACCCTTAAGGAATAAGGCTAAATAATGATGAAAATTAATGAATCTTTTGCCATTGGAAGCCAAGCTATTACTTTCTTTTTAAAGGTACCTTGACTTCAAAATTTGGATATAAGGATATGTTGCTTTGGAAAGGAGGCTCTGCTTTTGTTTCCACAGAAAGCCAGAGGCTATGGATTTGTTCCAGATTAAGATACATCAGGTTTGACCAGCCAAGACCCCCTGAAAGGTCTCCAATGACACCATGGCCCAGATGATCCAACATCCAGAACCGTTTCAAGGCAACTGGCTCAGACAATACACCCTCATGGACTACTCCATAATCCTAAAATTTTCTTTGTGTCCCCATAAGATACAGCACCCCCTCCAGCAGGAAGTAGTAAGAGAAGCTATACCCAAATTTCCAAATATACCAAGCTGACTTTGGAGATGGGTAAAAGTTAAAACCTTCCTCTTTAAAAAGAAAAGAGGAAGTGCTGTGGGATGGTCTGTATGTCAAATTGCTCTGATTTGTCAATAAATAAAACATTGACTGGCAAGCGACTAGGCAGGAAGTATAGGCAGGACTAACAGAGAGGGGAAAAGAAAGAACATGAAGGTGGAAGGAAACACTGCCAGCTGCCGCCATGACAAGCAGCATGTGAAGATGCCAGTAAGCCATGAGCCATGTGTCAAGGCATAGATTTATGGAAATGGATTAATTTAAGCTATAAGAACAGTTAGCAAAAAACCTGCCACAGCCATACAGTTTGTAAGCAATATAAGTCTCTGTGTTTACTTTGTTGGGTCTGAGCAGCTGTGGGACTGGCGGGTGACAGATTTGTCCTGACTGTGGGCAGGGCAGGAAAACTCTAGCTACATGTGTCATCACTGATTTAGTTGAAGTATTTTTCTATCAACTCAAGTCACAGAGATTGTCTCACAATTCAATTCAGAAGAAGCTCAAATTACGTCAAGTTATACACTGACAAAAGTATAGTCAGGCATTTTACACCAATATCCCATAAAGATGGTACCAGTTTTCTTCTCTATGTGGGTTTCCATTAATATTGATAAACCACCAAGACCAAAATCAAGTTGGCAATAAATGTTTTTATTTCACTTATACTTCTACATCACAGTCTATCACTAAACAAAGTCAGACCAGGAAGTCAAGGCAGGAAACTGAAAGGAAGAAAATAAGTAGAGGTCACGGAGAAAAAACACCTTATCATCTTGCTCCTCATGGATTGTTCAGCATGATTCTTACATCATTCAGGACCACTTGTCCATGGATGTCATCATGCACAATGAGCTTATCCATGTACATCTATCATCAAGCAAAACCAAATCCCACAGGTTTTGTTCCCGGGCCAATCCAGTGAGGATATTTTCTTAAGTGAAGTTTCTTCTTTATAATTATCCTAGCTTGAGTCCAGTGGACAAAATACTAAGCAGATCACCATCTATTCACTAGTTTTTGCATTGTTTAATTTGTCATATTTCCCTATTGTTCTGTGCTTAATTAATTATGATTTTAGAATGGCTACTTCATTCAAAGAACTTTTCCAGTTTGATTATGTGCAAATGAGATAAATTAAGCTCATTTTGGTATCTTAAGGTTCTATTGCAGTGATAAAACCCCATGACCAAAAACAAATGAGGAAGAAAGGATACATTTCATCTTAGATTTCCAAAGGAACTTAAGCAAGGCAGGAACCTGGAGGCAGGAGCTGGGAGAAAAGCAATGCAAGAGTGCTGATTAATTGGTTGCTCCTCATGGCTTTCTCGTCCTTCCTTCTTATAGAAACTGGTACCATCGATGCAAGATTGCCATTGACCACAGTGGGCTATAACACATCAATCATTAATTGAGAAATTATATCATTGGATTGTCCACAAGCCAGTCTACTAAATGTCATTTTCTTAATTGAGGTTTCTTCTTCCAAAGTGTCTCAAACTGGTTTCAAGTTGACATAACACTAGCCACAGCAGACTTAAAACTGGATTTACTTTTGAAGGGTCTTGTGTATGATGTGTGTGTGTGTGTGTGTGTGTGTGTGTGTGTGTGTGTGTGTGTGTGTGTGTAAACCATTACTGTAATATATGTGTGGGAGATGTGATTCCACAGGACCCATGTAGAAGTTAAAAATCATTAACAGGTGTCTGTACTTGCCTTCTATTCTATTTGTAACAGGGTTTAATCTCTTATTCACCACTGTATATGTTAGACTGGCAGGCCTAGGATCTTCTAATGTCTCAATTTTCTATTGAAATATAAGATCAATGGGCTTTCATGCATGTATCATCTTGCCAAGCTGTCTATAGTTCAGGAAATTCAAGTTCAGATCCTAACACTTTGGGAATTGGTGCTTAATTCTCTGAGCCATGCCCTCATCCCTAGTTTTAAATGTCTTAAATTTAAGTATGTTAAACATATTCTTTAAATAACTTTCTTTCATCTTTTCTGATGTTTTTATTTTTCTTGATCTATAAAAATGAAACCTCTGGTATTGATAGATATTATATACATGAAAATGAACATTAATATCCTGGATCTCTCCTAATTTGCTCAATTTTCTGCCATATTAATTCACTTTTATTTTTTGTTATGTACATGTGAACATGTAGGTGTGTGCAGATACAAGGAAAGCTATAAGATGGTGTTGGATTCATCCCACTCCACACAGTGACACACTTCCTCCAACAAAACCATACCTACTCCAAAAGCCACTCCCTATGAGTTTATAGATGTCAACTACATTCAAATTCCCATAACCATTAACTATGATATCAACTGTTGATTTTTCATTATCCATTTATTAGGTTAAGGAAGTTCTATTTTCTTCTAGTCTGTTCTTACTACTCTCTTAAATTATGATTTTTGATATTGTATAATGTATATTTGTACTATAAAGATTTTTAGAAAGAAAAAGTGCTAGCTAGATTATGTAAATATTTATCTTTATTTAAAAAATTAATTATACATATTATATGTATTACATATAATATATGCATTAATAAATGCAAGCATAAAAGCATACATGATTAAAAAAAGATAACATGAAACATTTTAAATATTCAGGTAATCCTGATCTGATCTGTAGGCCAAGGGGATGGTACTATGCCTAACATGAGCTTGCAAAACATCAAAGCTCACCCCCACTTTCAAAGCCCGGGCCACTTTCTCCAACAAGACTATATATTTCAAGAAGGCCACACTCACCGATCCTAGTAATCATTTCAAACATTTCCACACCATAGTGACCACGCATTCAAATATATGAGCCTATGGGGGCTGTTCTTATTCAAACTACCACATTCTATTCTCTATCCTCCATATGTTTGCAGTCATAGAATAATGATTCTTCTGGTGGTACTAATGGACAGTACAGAGAAAAATGCATTTGTTAGATCAATGGCTTCATGCCATGTACCAGGAGATGTTTTAATCTGCTCCAAAACCAACCTCACATCTGGTACAGCAGATGAAGTTGGATTCACCACTTGACTGAGTTTTCAATAGTTAACTTTCATTCTCTGTGATTCATCATTCTTCTGTACTGGCTAAATAGGAAAGTTAATGTAAGACATAGTGCAATCTACCACCCCTGCAACTTTCAAGTCATTTACAAAGGAAAATGTTATGAATATGCATGAGTGAGGAACCCCCAGCTGGGCAGGCCAGGATATCCCACACTGAGGGAAAACATACTGGGGCAGATGACACAGGGGAAGCACCACAGGGAAAGTCACTCACATCTAGGGGCTGCATCCACATGGAGTTTATTATAATAGAGAGAGATGAAGAGAAAAATAGGAAAGAAGGAGACAAGAAGGAGGGAGAAGTGAGAGAAAATGGAGGTGTGTACATCTTGTGAGAATGGAGAGAGAGAGAGGGGGGGAGGGGGAGGGGAGGGGGAGGGGGAGAAGAAGAAGAAGAAGAAGAAGAAGAAGAAGAAGAAGAAGAAGAAGAAGAAGAAGAAGAAGAAGAAGAAGAAGAAGAAGAGAGGAAGAGAGAGCAGAAGGGAGGCAGCTTTTCCTTACAATGAGGCTTTTACATCAGGACACAAGGGAGCCCCCAGGGTAGAATTTCAGGGGTGGGTCAGAATATTAACATCTCTCCAATTTGATTATTATAAAAAGAGGTGAATTATGGAAGCAACTAGAGTAACAAGGGTGCTAAATTCCCGAGACTGCTTCAAGCCGACAAAGGGCAAAGTGGGGAGGGGGAAGGAACAGGGAGTCATGCACAGTAGAAGATCTCAGCTGTCTGTTCCTTGAGGGAGCTCTGAATGCAGGTTGCAGCAGTGAGGGAGCTCTGAATGCAGGTTGCAGCAGTGATGTTCCAGGAGCTTGGGGGGAATGCCATGCCAAATCAGAAGGAGAAAAGCCATGGCATCTACTGTTTCTCTGGAGGCCAGGCAGGAACAATGAATCTGGAAAATATGCCTGAAAAACAAATGGGGTCAGAAATGTGCTCTGGAGATTGTTAGTTTTCATCAGACCAGATTTCATGATGCAGTAGCAAAACTTTTCCAAGGAACCTGTAGGTATCTGTAAGACAGCCGAAATAGATTTTATCATAGTAAAAGGGTTAAAAATCTATTTAAGGACTCTTAAGAACTCTTTGTAGTCAACGTTGTATTAATTTATCAAAATTGCATTTAAAACTTTGAACCTCTGGAGTTATATCTGAAACCTGTACCATGAAGTTTGTGTATGAGGCACACCTGTCTGTACAGACAAATTATGTCTAGACCTAGTATTAGCTCTGGGGGAGGGGGAGTTGTGAATTTTATATAGAGAACTGAGAAAGCAGTTGAAACAAAGCCTTGTCATCAAATTGAATCAGAGCTCCAAGAGGAATAAATCATACCTGAGTGCAGACCAAGCAGCTTTTGAATCTATTAAAATGACAGGGACCAGTCTATACCCAGTTAGCCACACCCAGGTCTCCACATCAGTGGCAGAAGTATCAAAACAACATCAGTCTTTAGACCATCAAGACCATGAGGTAGAGTTTTTCCCATGGAAGAGGGACATAGGGAAAATTGATCTTATTTTGTCTGGGCAAAAAGGGGTCACCACATTCTCTACAATCAATAGTAACATGATATTTAAGTACAGATCACTTTGGACTTTAAATCTGATCCAGTTGTGTGTTGAGCTCTGTGTAGTTTTCAAGTGATCCCATTCCATAAACTATGGGATATGACACCATTAAGGCCGAATTAAAGTTGGGGGTTCAATTTAAGCAAATATTTATCAATATGTTTCAAATAAGGAATGCTATCTTAGGTAGTTATGGAGGGGAACATGTTCAGGGAGCTTGTATTTTATGCATATCAGTGGCTCAGCTTCTGCATAAGCACATGCCTAGGGTTATGTTGGTTATATATTTTTATGTAACATCAAATGGAAAAATTTCATATTATTTAAAAAAGTACTACCAGGCATGTTATACATAACTGTAATCTCATCAATCATATGTTGTGGCAGTTTCAGGTGGGTATGAGGTTGATAGCAAAAGTTACTTTATTTTCTAAAGGTTCTGAGATTTGCTAATAGAAATCATATCCTCTTAGTTCCCTTTTACATCCACCATGCTGAATTGTCTTTACACAATTAACAGATTATATCATTAGTTTAAAGATACTTTCTAATATTTGAAGTTTTGAACTGTATAAGTAAAATGATACATTGATTATCAGAAATCTTCATCCAAGTACGATAATGCTGTTCTTTGGGATATTTTCAGTTCCTTTCAAATGTTCTTGGTCATTAGGAATGGGCCTCAGCTGCAATCAGTTATTAATCCATATGTCTCAAATAAAGGAGCTCTATATAGAAGCATTTACAAGATATTAATATATCATCAGCTACAATTATGAAATAAAAACACACTAAACATTTAAAAGTTCATATGTAAAAGTGGAATATAATCAAATTATTAAAAAAAACATAGGAGAAAATATTCATGAAATTGCCTTGAGTAATATTTTTAATGGAAGCATATTTGTTTTCTTTATTCTTCTTCATATAACATCTCAATTATAGTTTATCCTCCTTTCACTCCTCCCATTTACCACCCCACCATGCCTTTCTACCAGATTCACTTCTCCAATTTCCCTCCAGAAAAGAGGAGCCTTCTCAAGGATATCAACCCACCAAGACACAATAAGATATGATAAGACTAGGCATAAACTCTCATCTCAGGGGCTGGCCAAGTTAACCCAGTAGGAGAAAAAGGACCCAAGAGCAGGTAAAAGAGTCTAAGACACCCACATTCCCACTGTTAAGAGTCACACAAAACCTCCCAACTAACAATCATAACATATATGCAGAGGACCTAGAGCAGACTCATAAAATTCTTCTTTCCCTTCTTGAAATGGTTTTCCAAGCTCCAAGGAGAGGGACTCATCTGAGATATCTAATTTGTATTCCCTCTCATCCTAATGTTTGGCTGTGAGACTCTGCATCTTCTCCCATCAGCTGCTTGAGGAAGCCTCTGTGATGACTAGTAATATTATTTTTATTGTTATTTCTCTCAATTTAGAGACAACCTCCCATCAAACTTCACAAATTGTATTTGATAAAATTAAATACTTTTGTCCATAAATTGAATCAAGCATCAGGTCAAAGAACGCAAATAGTTAGAAACTATTCACAAACTAATGTTGTAGAATGGTTTACTATCTTGACTACATTGACTCAGCCTTCTTCTTCCCAGAATTCCTTTTGTCTGCTTATCCTGCCTATACTTACTGCCTGGCTACTGGCCAATCAGCATTTTATTTATCAACCAATCAGAGCAACACATTCACAGCATACAGAAAGACATCACCCATCATTCCTTTTTGATTAGACAGAAACGAGGAAATACTGTGGGATAAAGCTTTTGTATCTGGTTTAAGAAAACACTGGTTGGTCACTAGCCAGGCAGAAAGTATAGCAGGACAAGCAGACAATGGGAATTCTGAGAAGAGGAAGGCTGAGTCAGGAGTCACCAGCCAGACATAGAGGAAGCATGATGTGAAGGCATAACTGAGAAAAGATGAAATCCTGTGGATTGCTTCCAGGCTAATATGGTTTGACCAGCCAAGACCCCCTGAAAGGTCTCCATTGACACAATGACTCAGACCATCCACTATCCAAAATCAACTTCAAGGCAACTGGCTCAGAGAATAAAGCCTCAAAGACTACTCCATTTAGGACTTGACCATAATCTAAATTTTTCTTTGTGTCCCTATAAGATTACCAGTGCCTTTTATCAGCACGAAGTGGCCTAGAAAAATACACCCACATTCCCAAAAATAGATTATGGATATTTTCTTTGTTTAGGTTGTTGGTTACAAATTGTTATTCATCATAGTCAATATTTTTCTAAAAGAACAATGGGGGATATAATATGGAAATATAGGATATAGATAGGATAAGTTAAAAAGGTGAATTGTTGAACCTAATTTTAAAGATCAACTTGTTTAAAATGTTTTACATTGGTATAGATTTTAGTTTACTGATACAAATTTAAAGTTAATTTTGTTATACTGTATGCATAGTTCTACTCTTGTTTAAGGTATTATGTTTGTGTAGCTCATTTAAAACTGTAATGGATAATTAAGAAATACAGATTAATATTTAGTCTCATATGATAGTCAAATTATAGTCATATTGAGTTTTCTAGGTATACATAGATATAATTCAAATAGGTAGATAATGTTCAAACACTTCAAAGACCTACAGAATATGGCATTTAAAATGTTTTAAAAACTTAGACTTTCCTGGACAATGAGACACATCTGCTCCTGTCAGCACTGATTTACTTCAGAGAGGAGGATGGGCATCGAAGACACTCCATAGGTAGTTTATCTGCTTCTTGGCAAAAAATAGCTATTTGGGCAAGAAAACCTTCTTGCCTGGGCTGCTTGACAAAATGTTGTATCGAATGGACATGCAGGACCCATAGGAAGGTGACCACTAAATTTTTTGCAAGGCAAAATGGTCCTTCAGTTTCTGCTTCACAGAAGAAACTGCCAGACATTCTACAGGACACAGAGAAAAATGACTGAGAAACTCTAGGCCTGTAAGTTGAAGAATGGATGCCCCAACATTGCAGATGAACTTTGGGTAATTGTCCAGGTAGCCAGCTGTCTCTGTCATTCTAGATTTTTGGAAGATGCTTACAATGATCTTCCTATTTACTTAGGTAATATTATATCCTTCTGGGGTCTTTGATATAGTTGAATACAAGATAGTTAAAATTTTGATTAGTTATGATAAAAGATAAATTAGATATGAAACTTTAACCTTACAAATATAGGATAGATAGAATATTTTCTTTAATTTTGCCAAATACAAAAAACTAGATATTGTAACTATAATACTTGCTTGATAACTACTCTATTATATATAATTCTTGCTTGATAACTGTTCTACTATTATATGTTGAAGTTAAAATCTTCCTTGTAAATACAAAGAAAAGAGGAAATTATTGGTGATGTCACTTACTCTGTATGCTATGAATGTGTTGCTCTGATTGGTTGATAAATAAAATGCTGATCAGTCAGTAGCCAGGCAGTAAGTATAGACAGGATAAGCAGACAAGGAGAATTCTGGGAAGAGGAAGGCTGAGTCAGGAGCCACCAGCCAGACACAGAGGAAGCAAGATGTGAACATAGAACTGAGAAAAGATAACAAGCCACGTGGCTAAACATACATAAGAATTATGAGTTAATGTAAGTGTAAGAGCTAGTCAGTAATAAGCTTGAGCTAATGGCCATACGGTTCATAAATAATATAAGCCTCTGTGTGTTTACTTGGGTCTGAGTGGCTGCAGGACCAGCAGGTTAGAGAGATTTGTCCTGACCATGGGACACAGGAAAACTTCAGCTACACTACATATACTGTTAAACTACTTAATATTAAAAATAAAGCATTAATATACATAAACATCTACCTATTCACTAACTTCCTAAATATTTATCTATCTGGTTATAAAGACAATATATAAATTGATGATATATATTTGCAAAGGTGCTCATTATATGTTTAAGTAATTTAGCTTAGCATTGGAGATATCTGATAAAAACACAGAAAGAATTCAGATTTCAGTTTTTGATCATAGTTTCAGAGAGTTCATTCCATGACTGCCTAGCCCCATGTGTTTAGGTTGTATATTCTGAATGCAGGACTATGTGGCAGAGGAGAAAATTTTTAGATCTGTTTTGTATACCACATCTGTGAAGTAAAAGTGATGCAATGAATAGAATGAATATCTGGTCTCCAGAGTCAGAGAACAAGAGACTTGGAATACTACATGCTTACCACAATAGGCATCTTTGGGATTACAATAGCAGTGAAGTAAATAAATAGTCTAATGAGGAACTTTTCTATTTATCCCCATGAGATATGAGGTTGTGTATGTAACTCAGTGTGAGGTATAAGTTTAAATCATAGTACCTACACACTCAGAGCCAGAAACAGTTGGAATTTTTAATGAATTGTTTCTTGAGAACAGATATTCAATTTCTAATATTCAGGTAAGCTTCTAAAATTAAGGCAAATATCTTATGAAAAAATCATTTTGAAGTAACATGAGTAAGAGAGTAAATGAGAAAGAGTGAAATATGAAAAATGATACTCTTGATTTGTCTCTTCTCAGTCAAATAATCACATGAACTTAGAGCAATACTAACCAATGTTTTATTTACCAGGTTCTATATTCTGGACAACCATAGGTCTGATTTTTCTCCATTCAGAAATGTGTCCTTTCTCAATAAGTATTTCTTTTAAAAGTATTACACTATATTCTTGAGTTTTCACACCGTGGAGAGAAATCTTGGGAATGCTTTAAGCATTAAGACCAACTATTATATATGAGGTTGGTAAAAAAAATAGAATATAGGTTTCTATCAGTAGACTATTAGTATAGCCAGTACTATTCTAACAGGAATTTAAGTGAATCTGACACATATGCTCATGAATTCAATTATCTTTTTACTTTATCCTTTTCAAAGTTCCCACCAAAAATATGGAACTGAAAAACCAAACAGCAGTTTCAGAATTTCATCTGCTTGGACTGACAGACAATCACAAACTTCTTCCCCTCATCTTCACCATGTTCCTCTCCATGTATCTGATCACAATTCTGGGAAATCTGCTTATCATCATGGCCATCAGCTATGGGTCCCAACTGCACACACCCATGTACCTCTTCCTCTCTATTCTGTCCATTAATGACATTTGTTACAGTACAGTCACAATCCCCAAAATGCTGGTGAACATACAAGCACAGGATGACAGCATAAGTTACATAGAATGTCTCTCTCAAATTTGCTTTGTTTCAATTTTTGGTGGCATGGAAAATTTTCTCCTGGCAGTGATGGCCTATGACCGCTATGTGGCCATTTGCAAACCCTTGAGGTATACAGTCATCATGAACCCTTTTTATTGTGTCCTGATGGTTCTATTCTCTCTTTTCCTTAGTATTATGGATGCCCTACTCCATAGTCTGATGGTCCTGAGACTTTCCTTCTGCACAGAGCTAGAAATCCCCCACTTTTTCTGTGAGCTTGCTCAGATTATCAAGCTTGCCTGTTCTGATACATTTCTTAATAATTTATTGATATTTGTTGCAGCTTTTGTCTTTGGAGGTGGTCCTGTCTGTGGAATAGTTTTTTCATACATTTATATTGTATCTTCAGTCTTGAGAATGCCATCTTCTGGTGGAAGGCACAGAGCCTTTTCTACTTGTGCATCACATCTGTCTGTTGTTTCCTTATTCTATGGGACAGGTTTTGGGGTGTACATCAGCTCTGCAGTAACAGAATCTCTCCAAAACACAGCAATGGCTTCCATGATGTATAGTGTAGTTCCTCCATTGCTGAATCCCTTTATCTATAGCCTACGAAATAGGGAAATGAAGGATGCCTTGAGGAAACTTGTTGGTAGATTCATCTATCTTGTGTGATGTATCCTATGCTATCCAAATGGCACTTTAGAGAAATTCAAATTAAGTAGAAATCTAGTGAGTGAAAATTCTCCACTTTCCTATAGTCACTAAAATGATTTCAATGTGTGATAACTTGGTGTACTTCAAATCATGTTGAGGTTTTTCTATGTTATGTTGTATGAATTAAGTTCCATCTATTTATTACTTTAGTTCTTAGAGCAATTCTTTATCCACAATACACAGAAAGGCAACCTAAAATTACAGATGTCATTGTTTTATATTTTTTCTGTTGAGTTCTCAAAAGTAGTTACAGTTGGTAAACTGTGCTGTTATGAACACAACTGAAACAACATGCATCTATTTGACAGTATTATTGGTGACCAGAGAATTGCAACTTATTTCTTAGATTTTGAGCAACTTGATGAATGTGTACCGAGAATCTACCTGTCACAGTAAGAATATCTGTTTTAATGTGTCATCATCAATAAAATTTAATACATTAAAAAATCAATCAGTTTAGATACATAAGGCTTTAAATGAACAGTGAAATGGGGTTCAGTCCACTATTATTAATTGCTCCATTCGTGAATTAAAACAGAACATCAGTTTTTTTCATGTATAGCAAGTTATAAGTAATTGTCACTTGATTCTACAATAAATCTCTCCTTTCAAGAACTTTTTCTACATAACTGCCATGAGTTAAGGGAAAATGTAGATGTCAAGTTATTTAAGATGCCAAAGACATACCGTTTCTGCCCTTTCCTCTACTACATGAAAGTTTTACTGTTGAATAATTGCCATACTATATCTCTGTACTGGAATGAGTGGTAGTCTTATGTGCATGTCTAGTTTTTTGTTGTTCAGATGTGATTGCAGAGGGTACCAATGCTCCAGTATGTGACACTACATTCATGAACATACAAGGGAACATTAAATAGACAAAAGCCTTTTAAGAAACAAAGAAAATATGCCCTAGGGATGGGAAAGTTGTGGAGTGATACAGAAGATATTGGAAGGGAAGTAATTAATGTGGATAAGAGTTTATCAAATCCTCAATTAAAAATGAAATAGTTCATTATAATCTGATCATAGAAAATATATAAGAAGCAGTTTTTATAATATGCAATATACCAATAAATTTCACTAAGCTTCTAGAAGTAGCTTTTTAAATAATTATTTATTTATAATTTCTTATTATATTTTTACTGAATATATATATATATTATATATTGATACTAATGGTGTCTTTCATTCCTGATTAAATTGTATTTTTATTGGTTATTTGTTAATTTCATAAAGTGCACCCCAATCATACTTACTTCACATTCCATACTGCTGGGAGTTTTTTGTGTATGCTGCTGTCCAGTGGAATACATTAATGATCTTATCCAGAGCAACATCTTGTATGAGCAATACCAACATGCTAGGTAAGATATACATACTGACACAATAATAGCAAGAGATCTAAAGGATAATGTTACTTCTTAGATGAATTTGAGGCTTTTCCATAAGGGAAATTCATGTCTGTAACTGAAATCCTGGTCCAAAACTCATGGATGGTGTTATCATAGACTCTAGTCTAAAGCCTGGTGTTGTTATTTTTGTTTGTTTGTTTGGTTGGTTGGTTGGTTTTTTGAGACAGGATTTCTCTGTGTAGTTTTGGTGCCTGTCCTGGATCTTGCTCTGTAGACTTGGCTGGCCTCGAACTCACAGAGATCCACCTGCCTCTGCCTCCTGAGTGCTGGGATTAAAGGTGTGCACCACTACTGCCCAGGTGTTGTTGTTTTTTTAATGTCTATGCAATCGCCTTATACATATTTGTGCTTCTATCATTAGTGGGGTGCTCTCACCCATGGTCAGAGAAGTTTCTTTTTGATGCAGGCAGTATTCAATGGAGAAATTCATAACTGGCCAAAGTGCTGAGAATAAGAAATTGAGTTCTCATTCCTAAAAGAGACATCTATATTAACCCCATCACCATCAAGGTTCAGTGAACAAGGCAGAAGATGAAGGAGAAAGGACGCTTAAGAGCTGAATGGTTATGAGGAATGCTGGGAAATGCTGTTTTCTGTAAATGACATGGCTGCTGAACTCATGAACTCTCAATGACTATGGCTGCCTGCACAAGAACTGGACAAGATCAAAGCAGCCAAAACTCTTGCATAGATCAAGTACACAATCTCAAGGTCCAACTCCTTACTTACGAACTGTTGGCAGAGTATAGGTGTTGGAAGAAGAATCATTTATTTGTGAGAGTGCAGCAAGTGGTCAGTGTCCCATGCTCCCATAGATTTCCCTTCAACCATTCATGTAAGGGTGGCACTAACTAGATTCAGTATATTATCCAAAAAAATGTACATTAAATTTGAAAGGATTTTGTGGGGGCAGATGTGAAGAGAGTTGAAGGGAGAAATAGAGACAGATATGATTGTACTTCATTGTAATCATTTATAAAAGTTCTGAAAATAAAAAAAAATTAAACACTAAAAGAGAAATAAAGTGACTTCTCAAATACATTAATAATTTATCTAGTTTTATCAATAACTATACATAACAATAACATCATAACTATCTTTTGTCAGGATCCTGCTAAACTATGTGTAGAGACTCACTTTTTAATGTTCTTCCACTATATTAGCTCTTGGTAATTTACATGTCTTTTTCTCTAAATATCATTTAGAGATAGCTAAATGATACCACTTTTAGATGAATAATAGCACTTTTAGATATTATTTAGATATCTCTAAATTATATTTCCCCATATTTTTCCAGTCTTCATTTTTATTCTCTTCCTACCTTTTTGCAGGATATTACTATTGAGAGATTACTGCAAATGTTTCTATGAATGAACAAAAAAGTCTAAATAGTAGCTTTTCTTTTCATTCTTTCTTATCCAAATCCCATGCAATTTTCTTTCATTTACTTCTTATTGAGGGGGGAAGCAAAATGTAATATATATTACATTATGAAAATAATGACTTATGGAGAAGTATTTGGGTGAAAATTATATCTAATATGAGCATCAAGCTTTGATATTAGAAATAACTCTGGTTCTGAGTACAGTTGCTATTACAAATCTATTGTTTCTGTGAAATATCTATATTTTCAGGGAATTTTCAACACTGACAATAATGCAAAAAACTGGTAGCTTTATTATGGTGAAACTTCTAGTAATAGAAATGATAATCATATTGACCTATAGATGACTAAATGTGCAGACATGGAGGTCATAAAAAATTAAGTTATACATTCACATCTGACTTCCAGAATATTGACTACAAATCCTTCAACCTAAGGGCACACACCAGAGTCACACTTGTGAAGGCATCCATGTGAGCTTTATTCATCACAACACTTTTACACTTACATGACACTAAGAGTAAATTACTTACATGACACTTAGAGTTAATAAATGTATAGTTTATAACTATTATGAAATAACAAAGTCAGCTAATACGAATAATGATGTAAGAGCTCTGTTCTGTCGTATATTAGAAATGTATAAGCAGAAGTGCTTGTGGTGGCAGGAATTTATCACAATTATTGAAGTTTTTTCTTAATATATGTTAATATCCACCTTTACCAGAAAAATATAAGGGATCATGGTAGTTTAGATGAGAATGATCCTTATAGTGTCATATGCATGAATACTTATTTTCCCCAGTTGGTAGAACTGTTTGTTAAAGATTAGGAGATGTGGCCTCATAGAAGAAAGTGTGTCAGTGGGGGTGGGATTTGAGGTTTTACAAGCTTCCCACCATTCCCATTGTCTTTTTCTCTCTCTGCATTCTGGTTGCATCTCAAGATGTGATCTCTCAGTGACTACTCTATCACCTTTTTAGCCTGCCTGATGCCTAGTTCTCCAACACCATGGTCATGGATTCTAACACTCTGAATCTTTAAGTCCTAAATTAAATTCTTTATTTTACAGCTTGCCTTGGTCTGATGTTGAATAATCCTCCTGTACACTGTAAAGATTTGTCACTCAAATTGGTTTAATAAAACTCTGATTGGCCAGTATCCAGGCAGGAAGTATAGACAGGGAGACCAAATTAGGATGGTAAGGAGAAGAACAGAGTCAGGAGTTGCCAGACAGATGCAGAGGGAGCAGTAGATGAATGTGCCATGCTAATAAAGGTACTACCACATGTCAAAGTATAAATAAAAATATGGGTTAATTTAAATGTAAGATCTAGGTAGTAAGTAATAAACCTGAGCCATTGCCGGAGCATTTATTATTTTTATTTTTTGTATTATTAAGAACTTTTCTATTCATTTTGCGTACCAACCACAGACCCTATCTCCTCCCTCCTCTGGCCCTCAGCCATTCCCCCCCACCCCCGCCTGCAATTCACCCTTCATTCTTACCTCATCCATGGCAAGGCCTTGAATAGGGAGTCAGCAGAGCCTGGTATATTCAATTGAGGCAGGACCAAGCCCCTCCCCCCTACACCGAGGCTGTGTAAGGTGTCCCACCATAAGCACTGGGCTCCAAAAATCCTGCTCATGTACCAGGGATGGATCCTGATCCCACTGCCAGGGGCTCCTTAAGCAGGTCAAGCTAAACAACTGTCACCTCTATGCAGAGGGCTTAGTCAAGTTCCATGGAGGCTCCACAGCTATTGGTCCATAGTTAATGAGTTTCCACTAGTTCGGTTTGGTTGTCTCTGTATGTTTTCCCACCATGATCTTGATGCCCCTTGTTCACAGAATCCCTCTTCTTTCTTCAACTGGACTCCTGGAATTCAGCCTGGTGCTTGGCTGTGGATCTCTGCATCTGCTTTCATCAGTTACTGGATGAGGGTTCTATGATGACTGTTAGGGTAGTCACCAATCTGATTACTGGATTCAGTTCAGGCACTCTCTCCTTACTGCTAGTAGTCTAAGGGGGGTGGGCAGTCATCCTTGTGGATTCCTGGGAGCTTCCCTTATTCTGTTTCTCCCTATTCCCATTATGTCTCCCTCTATCATGGTATCTCTTTCCTTACTCTCCCACTCTATCCCTGTTACATATCAACCATCCCATTTCCTTATGTTCTCATCCCCCATCCCCTACCCTCCATTTCTGCCCTCATCCCCAGTTTGCTCATGGAGATCTCATCTATTTTTCCTTTCCAGGGTGATCCATAAGTCTCTCTTAGGGTCCTTCATGTTAGCTAGCCTCTCTGGAGCTATAGGTTGTAGTCTGGTTATCCTTTGATTTATATCTAGTATCTATTTATGGTTGAGTACATACCATGTTTGTCCATCTGAATCTGGAAATCAGTATGGCAATTTCTCAGAAAATTGGGAATCAATCTACCTCAAGACCCAACTTTACCACTCTTGGGCATATACCCAAGGAATACTCAATCATATCACAAGAACACATGCTCAACTATGTTCATAGCTACATTATTCATAATTGCCAGAACCTGGAAACAGCTTAGATGCCCCCCAACCGAAGAATAGATAAAGAAAATATGGCACATATACACAATGGAGTACTACTGAGCAGTAAAAAACAATGACATCATGAAATTTTTAGGAAAAGATATGGAACTAGAAAATATCATCCTAAGTGAAGTATGCCAGACTCAGAAGGACAAATATGATATGTATTCACTCATAAGCTGGGATATTTATAATTAAGATAAGCCTCTGTGCAGTAATTTGAGAAGTGGCTGCCAGGTATTTGGGAACAGGCAGTTGGAAGAGGAAACATCTGATTACATATGGTGGCCTAATGTGGGGCATGTGCATCCACAAAAAGCCCAAGAAAGCTTAAAAAGAGGGTTCTAGAGAAAAACAGAGCCAAGAGCAGCTCCCTTGTTCATGTTTCTCATGTGGCTGCGGCATAGAGATGTGTACCCTGGCAATGGCATGTAGCCTTGAGCTGAAGCATGACAGACTCCTGTAGTCCCACACAGGCCACAATACAGAGAGGTATCTCCCAGTCATGTGCTGCATGGTTGATTTAGGGGTTTTGTTTATGCAGACAAAAAGGGTTAAAAGATACACAGTAAGTTCAGATTCAGACAAAAAGGCCTCTGAACAGGTCACAGTATGTTTTTAAAATGTATGTAGGTCTGAGAGAGAGAAGAGAAAGAGTAGAAACAGTCATAGATGTAAAAATATGATTTAAAAGTAATAGTAAAACCTTAAAAGGGGATAAAATAATAAAAATATGATAAGCTACATAAAAATGGAAAATACACAGAGTATGGATAATATATGTTATTATACTATCTTAAAATTTTTTACTATTAATGAACAAATGACAACTGCTAAGAGACATTTGATTATGAAAGCTGATAGATTAAACAAACCCATATATTTTAAATATATCTTGACTTCAAAATGTAAGTCAAAAGATATGTTACTTTGGGAAAGAGGTTCTGCTTTTATTTCCATAGAAAATGAGAGGCTGTGAATTCATTCTGGGTTAAGAAGAAATAGGTTTGATTGAGAAAGAGCCCTTGAAAAGTCTCTGGTGGGAACAGATGGCCCAGATAATCCAACATTTTAGAGCACCTCTGTTGCTGTTTCCTCTGAGTTCTGCATCCAGAAAGGCTCCAAGGCTGCTGGTTCAGACGATGCAGCCTCACAAAATTCTCCAGTCAGGAACTGTCCCCCAAAGATTACCAGCATTCCCAATCATCAGGAAGTAGTCTAGAAAACTACACTCACATCCCCTCAAAATGGGTTATGGATATTTATTACTATTTTAGGGGGGGTGGTTATAAGTTGTTATGGATAATGATCAGGAAAAAAGCTAAACAAAGAGATTAGATTCAGGGAACTTGTTCTGAAAAGAAAAAGGGAGGATATCGAAATGATAGGATATATGGGTAGATTATTGAATCTACTTTAATCAAAAAACAACTATTAATCTTACATATTTTACATTGGTATGAATTTTAGTTTATTGGTACAAATTGAAAGTTTTGTTACATGCATACTTCAACTATTGTTTAAGACATTATGTTTATTCAACTCATTTAAAACAATGTATAATCAAGATATAGTTATCTATAATAGTCATACTTAGTCATGCTAGTTAAGTTTTCTAGCTATAGAGAGATATATTTTAGATAATCTTCAAACACTTCAAAAACCTATAGAATATGACATTTAAAATATTTTAATAATTTAAACTTTTCATGACAGTGAGATACATCTGCTCCTGGGAGCACCAAAGTACTGCAGAGAAAATGATAGGCATCAAAGTAACTCCATATGGAATTTGTTTTCTTTTTGGCAAAAGCTAGCCATATGGACAAAGAAACTGCCATTGCCTCAATTGCTGACAGTTACTGACAAAATTGGACCAGCAGGACACACAAAAAGGCGACTGTTGAACTTTGCCAAGACAAGGTAGGACAGTCCTTCAAAATTCCCTGCTTCACAGGCAAGTTTGCCAGATATGCTAGACCTATTGACCAAAGATGGATGCCAAAAGGTTACAAAGAAACTTTGGGTGACTGTCCTGGCAGCCTGATTTACCTGGCTTTAGGTAACATTTTATCCTTGTGGAGTCTTTCATGAAACTGAAGACTAGCTAGTCATAGCCATAATTTTTCTTAGTTATGATAAAATGGTAAATTAGATATAAAACTTTGGACTCACCAAGATCAGATGGATCATTAAATGTTTTCTCAAATACAAATAGACTGGATATTGTAACTGCAATTCTTCCTTGATAACTGTTTTTGTTGTATATAATCTTACTATGTTAAAGTTAAAACCTTTCTTTTTAATTAGACAAAATGGGGAAATGCTGTGGAAAATCCTCTTGTACACTGTAAAGATTTGTCACTCAAATTGGCTTAATAGAGTGCTGATTTGCCAGTATCCATGGAGGAATATAGTCAGGGCAACCAAACTAAGAATAATGAGAAGGAGAAGGGCAGAGTCAGGAGTCACCAGTCAGATTCAGAGGGAGCAGGAGATGAATATGCCATGCAAATAAAGGTACTGCCACATGGCAGAGTGTAAATAAGGAATATGGGTTAACATAAAATTTTAAGAGATAGGTAGTATTAAGTATGAGCTATTGGCTGAGCATCTATAATTAAGATAAGCCTCTATATGGTAATTTGGGGAGCAGCTGCCAGGAATTTGGGGAGAGGTGGTCAGTCAGGACAAGAAAGTTCTGATTGCGTTGGCCATGATGTTTTAACACAGCAGAGGAAAGTATCTAAGACAGAAGGGAAGTGCCACAATGCGGGAGAAAGGAAATGCAGTATTTTATCTAGGGACAGTTTTGTCTGCATGATTCTTGCTTCAGAGAGGAAACTGCCTCATGATTGGGGTTTCCATCCCTATCTTTAAGTTAGGTGCAAATAAGCAAAAATCTCTCCTCATAGGGTGCTCAAGTTTGGTGAAGATATTGGAAAAGTTAATTAATTATGCCATATGGTTGTCACTATTTTGCAACAGTGTTTCCCATAAATACATTTGTAAGCTATCAACAGCGTCAGAGGATATCTTTTAAATTCTGGCTCAGTATAGGCTGCTTTATTTTTGTACACTTTTTTAACACCATATGAATGTAAGATGCGATCAGAGAACCACTGTTCTATTAATAATAATCGGCGCGCGAGAGGAGGGATTGTATGAGCAAGAGATATTGAGACCATGATTGGAAAAAGCACAGGGACAAATAGCCAAACTAGTGGAAACGCATGAACTCTGAACCAGTGGCTGAGGAGCCCCCATGGAACTGGACCAGGCCCTCTGGATAAGTGAGACAGTTGATTATCTTGAACTGTTTGGGAGGCCCCCAGGCAGTGGAGCCTGGATCTGTCCTTGGTGCATGGGCTGGCTTTTTGGAGCCTGGGGCCTATGCTGGGAAACTTTGCTCAACCTTGGTGTAGGGAGGAGGGGACTGGATCTGCCTGGGCTGAGGTGGGTGGGAGGAGGGAGGACGGGGGAATCCGTGGCTGATATGTGAAATTAAGTTAATTATAAAATAAAAATATTTAAAAAACACATTCTTTAATATTATTTACATTTATTTTTTGAAAATTTCCTACATTTCTACAATGTACACTCATCATATTGACTCTGCAAGGCCACCACTCACAGCCCCTGGAAACCTTCTTCCTTAACACATCTTTCATAAGTAAGAAAAGAAAATCACACACATATGTGTGATTTGTTTGGGAGCTGGGTGGCAGGCTTCCCAAAAGGAGCAAAAACCACTAACAATAATTTTGCATACTAACTTGAGGCTCCAGTATCCATCTAGAGCTTGAGAAAGCTGAACAACAACAACAAAAACAAAAAACAAACAAAAAAAAACAAAAACAAAAAAAAACATGGCTCCTTTAAGAGGCACTGCTGTTCAGCCATCAGGGCATTGGCTAAATAAAAATGGCAAGCTAAATAAAATCTGCCTGTGGCAAAACAGGTACTGCCTTCCTTAGCTAAAAAGGTTTAATGCAGTTTTTGGACTCCTACCTCCAACTGCAATGTGGGTTTCAGGCTTGGCTTTCATGACCCAAGAAGTAGGCAGAGCCAGCCAAGAGTACCCTATAGAGAATCCAGGTGTACCTGGGCAGTTTAAAGTTCTTGTAGGAGGGAATGGGGGGTGGGTTGGAGAAGGGGAGGTCGGAGGGGCAGGAGAAGGGAAGAAGGGGATCTGTGATTGGTATGTAAAATGAAAATTTTTTCTTAATTAAAAAAAGAACAAAAAATTTTGTCCATGCAGTAAAAAAACTAGAGATGCACAGTAAAGGAGATCTATATAGAAAAACCTCTAAGCAGGTTACAGTTTGTTTAACAATGTATATAGGCTTAAGAAAAGAAAAAGGATATAGTAATATTAAAAAAAGAATAGTTTATAAAAGAAAAGAGTCTTTAAAGACAGAAGTAAAATAACATTTAAAAAGCCATGTAAGATGAGGAATGCACAGGGTGTTTGGCATCTGTTTGTTATTGTGCTGATTTTGAATTTTTTGACTGTTGAGAAGCAAAAGACAGCTGCTAGGACACATGGGATTGTGGACTGGACTGCTACATTGAACCAATCTAGATATTTTAGAAATGCCTTAACTTTAAAAAAGAAGTCAAAAAATATATTTGTCAAATGGAAATCAAAAATGCTTTGGAGTTTTCTTTCCACAGGAGATGAGAAGCTGTGGATTCCTTCAGTGTTAATATGGATCAGGTTTGATCAGGCGAGACCTCCTGAGACTTGGCAGGTGATATCTATCAGCAAAGGTTACTGCTGGTCTTCCCAGGACTTTGTCATTATCTCATTTTTTTTTCCTCTGGGACTTTAAAGACACTTTGTCCACAGACAGTAGGAAGAAGTGTGGAGAATACTATGCCCACATTCCCAAGAGGGTTGAGAGAAGCTTTTGGTTATTTGCTGGGTTATGGATGTTTGTTATCATTTAGAGGAATATAGAATATTAATGCAAATTTAAAATTAATTTGTTACACTGTATATAAGTTTCTACTCTTCTTTAAAGGAGTTTGTTATCATTTGGGGGAATATAGAATGTTGATGCAAATTTCAAGTTATTTTTGTTACACTGTATATATGTTTCTACTATCATCTAAAGGGTTTATATATTGATGCAAATTTAAGGTTGTTTTTGTTACCACATATTGTATATGTGTTTCTACTCTTGTATATGATATTATATCTTTGCAGTTCATTTAAAAATGTAAGGTAACATTCTAGCTTTTGAAAGATATTACAAACTATATAGGACAATCAGAAAACAGAGGTTAGTGGTTAGTCATTTTTAATAATCAAACTTGTAGATATATTAAGTATGCTTTCCAGGTTATATAGAGATATATTTCATATAGCTAGATGGTCTTCAAACCTTTCAAAAATGTACAGAATATGGCATTTAAAATCTTTTGTTAACTTAAGGTTTTTCATGATGAGACACATCTGGTCCTGGTAGCACTAATTGACCTCAGAGAAGATAGTGGGCATTGAAGAAACTCCTTATGGAGTTTGCTTTCATTGTTACAAGATTAGCCACAATGGTTAGGCAAAGAAACTGTTCTTGACTTTGACTGCTGAGAATGTGTGCAGACTTGACATGCAGGACACACAGGAAAAAGTCTGTTGAACTTTGTCAAAACAACAGAACAGTCATTCAAAATTCCTGCTTCACAAAAGAGTCTGCCAGATATTCTGGAGGACACAGAGGAAAGCATCTAATGAACACTGCTACAAGGAAGGACAGTCCAAAATTCATGCCTCATAGAAAACTCTAGGCCTGCAAGGTGAATATGGGTGTCCCAATATTGTAGAGGAATTTTGGGTGATTGTTCAGATAATATTATATCCTTCTGTGTCTTTGATGGAGTTGAAGACTAAATAGTTATAGTTTCATTTTTTCTTAGTTATGACAGATTGTAAGTTAGGTGTAAAACTTTAGGTTCGCTAAGAAAGGATAAATAATGCATTATTTTCTTTGAATATGCTAACTACAAGTAGGCAGAATATTGTAAATCTAATTTCCAATTGGTGATTGTTTTTGTTTTATGTAGTTATACTATGTTAAAGTTAAAATATTTATTTTCATTCAGACAAAAAGGGGAAAATGCAGTAGAATATTTTCAGATGTGTTACTTTTGTTTATGTTGCCTTTGTTTAACTCTGTGAAACTATGTTACTGCCTATCAGAAACATCTGATAGTCTAATAAAGAACTGGGTAATATCAAGGCAGGAGAAAGGAGGGGCAGGGCTGGCAGGCAGAGAGAATATATAGAGGGAGAAATCAGGAAAGAGAGATCTAGGATCTAGCAGTCAGAGAAGGAGAGGGACTCCAGGGGCCAGCCACTCAACTGTGCAACCAGCAAGCCATGGAATAAGAGTAAGATTTACAGAAACAAGAGAACAGGGAAAAGTCCAGAGGCAAAGGATAGATGGGTTAAGTTAAGGAAAGCTGGCAAGAAACTAAGCCAAGGCTGGGCATTCATAAGTAGGAATAAACCTCCATGTGTGATTTATTTGGGAGCTAGGTAACAGGCTCTCCAAAAAGAGCAAAACCCCCAACAACATATACACAAAAAACAAAACTCATGAAAACACAACATTAACTGCTGCGCTTGGGCAGCTGGAGCACGAAATCTGGCGACGCTGAGGTTAAACTGCACTCTAGATACCCAGTTTCAGTTCGGCAGGGAAGCAGCTCTCTTTATTCGTACCAACATGGGCTTATATACCCCTCTAACAGCAGGGGTCAAGGAATGGTTACTCTGTATCCAGAGGCAAGCCAGACACTGTTTTCCAAACAGGAAAAACCACTGGGGAACTGATCCCCAGCACCCTCCGGAACCCAACTGCACATTTTTCACACAAACAACTTAACTGGGACAGGCCAAAAAAAGACATTTAAAATTAAGGCAGCAAATTTACTGCTGCTGACATTAACCTGTAAAGTAAAAGAAAAATGCCCAACAATATAAGACAAAATAAATATCCAAAATATTATTGAGTTCTTTTCACTTTGGCTTTCTATTGCTGCGGGGGGGGGGGGGGGGAGTCTTCCCCAAAGTCTCTTTCATACACCCAGTGGGACTCCCTTGGATGAAACTATTTTTTGCTCTGCATGCTGTTGTTTTGGGATAGAAATTTATATCCAATTTCCATCTGGCTTGGACCTATGCAGGCCTCAAGGTCTTGCTATACAACTCTTAGAATTATATCCAAAGAACTCTATACCCTACTCTAGAAATATTACTTATATATGTTCACTGATGCTCTATTCATGATGGCCAGACATTGGAAATAGTTTAGATGTCTCTTAACAGATAAATGGATATGAAAAAGCTGGTATATTTATACATAGAATATTATTCAATAAATAATATTTAATAAATCAGAAATCATTAAATTTCAGGTAAACAGGATATAGAAAAACAAATCACACTGGGTAGGGTAACCCAGACTAAAAAAGAACAATATGGTATGCATTTTCATATATGTGAATATTAGCCTTTTAGTCCCCAATAGACTTGCTACAATTGATACACATACAGAGATTAGTTATAGAATAAGGGACTGAGGGAAGGGGATCATCTCTCAAAGAATGGTAAATAGACTGTGTAGTAATGCAGAGACAGGAGAACGAATGGAAATGAAGGGTTAAACAAAGAGGTTGAGAGAGGGAGAGTAAATATAGAGACTATGATGAGAGGCAAATAACAGTAAGAACAATTTGAGGGACCATATGGAAACCTACTACATTAAAAGCCTTTAAAATATATAAATATCTGAAAGAAATATAAATGAAATCTCAAAATAATGCTGTAAACAAAGCCCCAATTAGATATACTTGCTGTCAAATGAACATACCCTATAGAGGGAGACTGCTCAGCCTTGATGCAAGAGGTGTGGCTTGGTCCTGCCTCAATTTGGTAACCCAGACTTTATTGATTCCCCATGGGAGGACCTTACCATCTCTGAGGAGTGGCTGGAGAGCATGGTGTGTGTGTGTGGGGGGTGAGGGGTAAATACAAAATAGTCTCCATTGCCAAGAATAGGTAACATCTGATTTAGTTTCTATCAAGGGAGCCCTGTGGAAAACTCCCCCAAACTTAGGAAATGAGTTGTTCAATATCAGACACAATTATTTGGTAAAACGTAATTGTTGATGACAACACTTACATATATCATTGAACACAGAGAAGTTGAGTTGATGTCTAACTAGAGCGTTCACCCTCAACTGACTAGTGTTAAGGGTACTGGAAGGTACTCTCCACTAGAGAAGAATAGTTAACTAACCCTACTACAAATGCTGCAATCTACTCTGGTTACCTTCCTGCATGATATACTGGTATGATATGGCACAATTGCTGTGGGAGTACCCCAAACTATCTAGTTGGATTTAAGGCCAACTCCAGGGGATTGAGCACATGCCTGACAATGCTCAGGTGGCCAAAGAACCTGATAATTTATTGTCCATGTGCCTAGGTAATAATCAAATTCTATTGTTCTGCTGAAGATCCATAGTGATCAAATTACTCTTCATGACAATCTATAACACCCATGTATCAGTGTCTTGCTCAGATACCATCAGAGAAGCTTCCTTCTGTAGCAGATGGGAACTACTAGAGACCCACAACTGAACAGTGTGATGAGAGTAGAATACTCAGTCCTAAATGAGATGCCTCATCAAACCCCTATACACAGGGCTCAAGGAGCTGTATGTATAAGAGGAAGTGGAGGGCTTACAACATCCATAGGCAATAGATGACATCAAATAAACAATATCTTCCAGATACAACATGACTGACACATATATGAACTCAGAGAGAGAGTGTTACAGGAATTCTTTCAGAATTCATAATATTTTGAACATATTCACTTCCTCTTCCTAAACTCCTCCCATATTTACTTCCTCCTACTCAACTTGTTCCATCCTCCTTAACTTCCCACACAACTTTGAAATTCCTTCTTGTTTATTTTTTTCTCTTCCTAGCCCCATAGAGAGGAGTTTATGTTGCTCAGGTACACTGGTAACGGGGCCATACCTGGCATGTGTCAGAAGTCACAACATTACAGAAAAATTTCTCTTCCCTTACCAGAAGCTGCCAAATGTCAATAGCTACTCAGATAATCATGGGATTACATGACCACTTTGCACATTACATTGTTGGGTTTTGATTACTTCCTTTAAATAGGTCTATTTCCTAAATTTCATTACCTCTTAAAAATGTCACCAGATATGGAACAATCATTTGAAACATGAGTCTGTGATAGGAATTTCATATTAAAAATAATATAATGTGGTCAGTAATCCCAAAGTGGGAAAGATGTGCCAACAAACATTCCAGCCATAGATGAAGAAGTATTGGCATTTAACTTCTGCTGAATGATTGATTAAAATGTCAGTTTTTCAACATGGTGACACTTGATGTATTATTATTTTCCAGGGTAGACTCTGTGCCCAAAAAGAGTCATAGAACCCATGTTGGACTCCATTGACAGAGAGAGAGAGAGAGAGAGAGAGAGAGAGAGAGAGAGAGAGCACATATGACCTTAGGTGTATAGAGATGTGGGAGGGAGGATAGAAAAGGAATTAGGGAGGTAAAGTGGAATGAAGATAATTAAAATATAATATATAATTCCTCAAATAATAAATGAAAGCATTATCTTTAAAAAATGAAAGCAAAAAATTCAATGAGATACAAAATACTGTATAACCCCAGTGAGATGGACTATTATATAGAAACCTATATTCATGATTGATGGAAACATAGAGTGGCTCTCAATTTATGGGAGTTGAATAGATTATAACAAATAAAACTGAGATTACCTTAAAAAGCATCTGTACAACAAATGAGCATATACTTAATAGAAGTAAATATATTGAAAAGAAAACATATATAATCCTGTTGTAATAGCAGCCAACTGAGTAAAGCTAAAATACAGAATCTACCAAGCTAATAATAATCTAATGAAGAAGGAAAATGTGGAATTTGTGAAGAAAACACAGAAAGTAATTAATTGTGGAGTTTTCATCCCCAAAGGAAAATTTATAACACAACTCCTATACCTTAGGGGTCAACATGGAAGAGAGGGCAGGATGATTGTAAGAGAAACAGGATTGTGTGACTCTGAGCCAAATTTAAATGCTGGGAACAGAGAACCAGCTCTCTGAAGGAAAAATTCAGAAGAACTAAGCCATTTCTCCAGTTTTTAAAAAATATTTAAATATTTAAATTAAATAAAATTTAAATATTCTGTATTTTTAAAATAAACAGAGGGCAAACAAATAAACTATATAGTTCACAAAGTATAAGAACAAAAATTAGTGTTCAATATCATTGAATATGTATGTGTGTGTGTGTGTACAAATATCTATAATCACATTAGTTATACTGCTGTATGTTGGATATATTTCATACAAAAGTTTTAGTGACTTTTTCAAGATATTATGAAATATAGAGATGCTTAGTTAATAGTTACAACAAACTCTACAATTTGTATGAAAAATAGTATTTTCTATATGTGAAAGATATGGTAGGTAGAGTTTAACAGAATGAGAAAAGAGAGCTGCTGCCTGGTATGCATGTGGCCTCAGGGGTTTCTAAATTAGCAGTTATGAAATCCTCACTACAATATCTTTGATAATTAAGAATAATTACACTTGAGACTGAAATAATTACAAACTTGTAGCTCTGATGAGGCAATTTGGATAATGAAATCAGAGAAATATACAAATTTAACCTCAACCAAGAGGGGAAAACACCTTAAACATAACCCAAAAATGTTCTATCTTGATCAGTATCCAGCACTGTAATTCAGTTTGTATGAAAACCAATCTTTCAAATGCATTATGTAGTTCAGATGCTCAGGATAATTCCTGTTGAAGATTACCAGGTAATCCCAAAATCACTTAGCTAATGCTTTGTTAATTATGGTAGACTTTTGTGTTAAGGAGTTAATAAAGTAAGAAACAAAGGAGGGAGAAACATGATGCTCTATTCTGTGTCTGTCAAACATCTATCATCCTCTTTGCGGTTTCAAAGGTGGTTCCAAAAATTCCCAACAAACTTTCAATCTGCTGTTCTCACACTCTTCACAGGAGTCAGTCTCCTTATTCATGATCAGAAATCACTCCTACTCATAGTGTCTGACTACAAAACTAGGTTTGAATTTTACTTATATTTTTGTGGCTATATCCTATAAAAGATATGAACACAATGGAAGCTAGGGTCTCAATAATATTGAACTTGGTTGGCTAACAAAAAAATTCTAAAACTATTCTCTAGTTAAAAAAAATTAGGTTGAGAAGCCCTAGAGACCAGGCCGCAGCATCCACCCAATGCCAACCATCCCCACTCGCATCAGCAACCACCAGAGCCTCAGACCCCACCTGCACTGGTTGGAGAATGAGATGGGTAGATGCCAGTGCAAGAATATATTCAACAACATAAAGAGAAATATGGCACCACCAGAAACTAGTGATTCAACAGCAGCAAGACCTGAAGATTACCATGTAGATGAAGCAGAAGAAAACAACCTTAAAATTAATATTATGAAGATGATAGAGGCCCTTAAAGAAGAAATGAAAAGTTCACTTAAAGAAATGGAGGGATGGATAAATAACAAATTGGAAGAAATCAATAAATCTCTAAAAGAAATTCAAGAAAGAACAATCAAACAGATGAAGAAAACAGTTCAGGACTTAAAAATTGAAATAGAGTCAATAAAGAAAAATAAACCAAGAGAATACTAGAAATGGAACATCTGGGTAAATGAACAGGAACTATAGATGCAAGCACAACCAACAAATACAAGAGATGGAAGAGAGAATCTCAGGCATTGAAGATACTATAGAGGAAATATATTCATCAGTCAAAGAAAATGCTAATCCAACAAATTCTTAACCTAAAACATCCAGGAAATCTGAAACACCATGTAAAGACCAAAACTAAGAATAATAGGGATAGAAGAAGTAGAAGAATTCCAGCTCAAAGGCAAAGAAAGTGTATTCAACAAAATCATAGAAAACTTTCCAAACCAAAAGAAAGAAATGCCTATGAAGGTACAAAAAGCATACAGAACACCAAATAGACTGGACCAAAAAATTTCCCCTCACCACATAATAATCAAAACTCTAAATATACAAAATAAAGAAAGAATATTAAGAGCTGCAAATGAAAAAGGCCAAGTTACACATAAAGGCAGACCTAACAGAATTACATCTGACTTGTCAATGGAAGGTCCTAGAAAGACATTTTGCAAACACTAAGAGACCATGAGTGCCAGCCCAGCAAAACTGCTATCTCCAGTAAAACTTCTAATCAACATAGACAGAGAAAACAAGTATTCCTCAACATAATCAGATTTAAACATTACTTTTCCAAAAAATCCAGCACTACAGAAAGTAATAGAACGAAAATCCAACCCAAAGAAGTTAGCTGCACACACCAAATATGGGCAATAGATAACCTCATATCAGCAAATGCTAAAGAAAGCAAACACACACAACACTAATAACAACAAAGAACCCAAAATAACAGGAAGTAATCCCTGGTCATTAAGATCTCTTAATATCAATGGATTCAATTCACCTATAAAAAGAACAGGCTAACAGAATGGATATGAAATCAAGATCCATCCTTCTGCTGCATATAAGAAACACACCTCATCCTCAAAGACAGGCACTACCTCAGAGTAAAAGGCTGGGAAAAGACATTCCAATCAAATGGACTTAAGAAGCAAGCTGGTGTAGCCATCCGAATATCCAGCAAAATAGACTTCAAACTAAAATCAATCAAAAGAGATCAAGAAGGACATTACATACTCATCACAGGAAAGATTCACAAAGATGAAGTTTTAATTCCAAACATTTATGCCCCAAATACAAGGGCACCCAGATATGTAAAAGAAATATTACTAAAGCTTAAATCCCAAATAAAAACCCACATGTTAATAGGGGGAAACTTCAACACTCCACTCTAACCAGTGGACAGATCTGCCAGATGAAAACTTAACAGAGAAATAAGGAATCTAACAAATGTTAAGACTCAAATGGATTTAATAGATATATACAAAACATTCCACCCTGGTAAAAAAAAAATAATATACCTTCTTCTCAGCACCCCATAGAACCTTCTCTAAAATTACCACATATTTGGTCACAAAGCAAATCTCAACAGATACAAAAAAAATGGAATAACCTCCTGTGTTCTATCAGACCACCATGGCTTAAAGTTAGATTTCAACAATAACAAAAATTATAGAAAACCTATAATCTCATGGAAACTGAATACTGCTCAGCTGAATCACCAATGGGTCAAGGAAGAAAGAAATTAAATACTTCCTAAAATTCAATGAAAATGAATGTACTATATACACAAACTTATGGGACACTATGAAAGCTGTTCTAAGAGGAAAATTCATATGACTAAATGCCTACATAAAGAAGCTGGAAAAATCTCACACTAGTGACTTAACAGCACACATGAAAGCTCTGGAACAAAAAGAAGCAAAGTCACCCAGGAAGAGTAGATGTCAGGAAATAATCAAATTGATACCTGAATTTAATAAAATAGAAAAAAGAGAACAATACAGAGAATCAATGAAACAATGAGTTGATTTTTTGAGAAAATCAAAATAGACAAGCCCTTATCCAAACTTATACTAACCAAAAGGCAGAGAGAGAACACCCAATTAACAAAATCAGAAATGAAAAGGAGACATAACAACAGACAATGTGGAAATGCAGAGAATCATCAGGTGATAATGTACTCCACAAAATTGGAAAATCTAAAAGAAATGGACAATTTTCTGGATAGGTACCAAAGTTAAGTCAAGACCAGATAAACAATTTAAATAGATCAATAACCCCTAAGGAAATAGAAACAGTCATTAAAAGTCTTCCAACCAAAAAAAAAAAAAAGCCCAGGACCAGATGGTTTCAATGCAGAATTCCACAAGATTTTCAAAGAGGAGCTAATACCAATACTCTTCAAATTGTTCCACACAATAGAAATGGGAGGAACATAACCAAACACTTTTAAGAGGCTACAGTTACTCTGATTCCCAAACCACACAAAGATGCAACAAAAAGAAGTACAGACCAAACTCTGTCATGAACATTGATGCAAAAATACTCAATAAAATGTTGATATTGAAATCCAACAACAAAATATAGTAGTTTGACTACTTAGCTCAATGTTTTCAAAAAGAGCAGAAATTATTCATGTTCAACAATAAATAACATCTTGTATCATAACAGGATGTTGCAAATGTCAGACAATTCACCTTGGTATGGTATTATTAACACATTTATCTATATTATAAGGATTTGGGAAGATTTCACAAATTTACTTTGGGAGGAGGTAAGCCATAAAGATTTCATAGACATACATGTCCCTGAGGTTTTATCACAAGAATATACTAGAATAACCTGTACAATAGTCACATAATAAAACTTTTACATCAGGACACAGAAATCCCCCTCTCATGGAACCTCATAGTCTTTTCTTAATACCAAGTCTTAATGTAGGTCTCTGCATCACTCTCATTTAAATTTTCAGTTTTACAAGCATAGGACAATTTTTTATGTAGCCCTTGTGATTGACTTTGAGGTTTTACTGAGAATAAAATCATTAAGATTTTTGTTAAGCTGAAATGAGTGTGAGCCATTTGTTTTTAATTTGTGCAAAAGTAGTAGTCCATGTGTATCTATCATAAGGATGCATTTATCCGTGCATTCAGTATGAAAGATCTCTGTATCATTTAAGTTGGTGAATAGTACCATCATGTTATATTATGCACATCGATTTTTTCTGTGAATATTTTGTCAGTTTTTGTATTACTTAGTAATGTTTTATCATTTTAAAATCAAATATTATCTTTTAATAAAACTACCAAGATTTCTTTATAAACTAAAAAAAAGGAAAAGAAATCCAAGAACACATCAAAAAATTATCCACCTTTATCATGAAGGAGTGTTGGATTTTGTCAAATGCATTTTCAGCATCTAGAGAGATGATCATGTGGTTTTTTTTTCCTTTCAGTTTGTTTATATGGTGTTTTACATTGACAGACTTTCATATGTTGAACCACCCTTACATTCCTGGAATGAAGCTTACTTGATCATGGTGGATAATTATTTTGATGTGTTCTTGAAGTCTGTTTGCCAGTATTTTATTGGGTATTTTTGCATCAATGTTCATGAGGGGATCGGTCTGTAGCTGGTTCTCTTTCTTTGTTGCATCTTTGTTTGGCTTGGGAATCAGGGTAATTGTAGCATCATAGAAAGAGTTTGGTAATGTTTCTTCTGTTTCTATTGTGTGGAACAATGTGAAGAGTATTGGTATTAGCTCTTCTTTGAAGATCTAGTAGAATTCTGCACTGAAACCATCTGGTCTTGGGCTTTTTTTGGTTGGGAGACTTTTAATGACTGTTTCTATTTCCTTAGGGGTTATTGGATGATTTAAATAGTTTATCTGGTCTTGATTTAACTTAGGTGTGTGGTACCTATCCAGAAAATTATCCATTTCTTTTAGATTTTCAAGTTTTGTGTAGTAGAAGTTTTTGAAGTATGACCTGATGATTTTATGGATTACCTCAGTGTTAATTGTTATGTCTCTCTTTTCATTTCTGATTTTGTTAATTTGGATGCTCTCTCTCTGTCTTTTGGTTAGTTTGGATAAGGGCTTGTCTATCTTGTTGATTTTTCCCAAGAACAAGATGCAGAGATCCACGGCCATGCCCCAGGTGGAGATCTGGGAGTCCAATCAGTGAGAAAGAGGAGGGATTATATGAGCGAGAATTGTTGAGACCATGATTGGAAAAGGCACAGGGACAAATAGCCAAAGTAGTAGAAACACATGAATTATTAACCAATAGCTAAGGAGCCCCAAACTGGATCAGGCCCCCTAGATAAGTGAGACAGCTGATTAACTTGAACCTTTTGGGAGGCCCCCAGGCTCTGGGACCTTGACCTGTCCTTAGTGCATGAGCTGGCTGTTTGGAACCTGGGGCATATGCAGGGACACTTTGCTCAGCCTGGGTGAAGGGAGGAGGGGACTGGACCTGCCTTGATTGAATCTACTAGGCTGAGCTGAATCCCCAGGGGAGTCTTTGCCCTGGAGGAGATGGGAATGGGGGGTGGGCTGGGGGGAGGACAGGGGGGCTGGAGGAGGGAGGATAGGGGAATCCGTGGCTGATATGTAAAATTAAATTAACTTATAAAATAAATTTTAAAAAAAGAAAAAAATTATCCACCATGATCAAGTAGGTTTCATCACAGAAATGCAAGAGTGGTTCAATATACAAAAATCTGTCAATGTAATACATCATATAAACAACCTGAAAGAAAAAAAACATATGAACATTTCATTAGATGCTGAAAAGACCTTTGATAAAATCCAACACCCCTTTATGATAAAAGTCTTGGAAAGATCAGAAATACAAGGAGCATACCTAAATATAATAAAGGCAATTTACAGTAAGCCAGCAGCCAGCATTAGATTAAATGGAGAGAAACACAAATCAATTCCACTAAAATCAGGAACAAGACAAGGCTGTCCCCTCTCCCCATATTTATTGAAGTTCTAGCTAGAGTAATAAGACAACAAAAGGAGATTAAGGGGAAACAAATTGGAAAGGAAGAAGTCAACTTTCACTATTTTCAGGTGATATGATAGTATACATAAGTGACCCAAAAAAATTCTACCAGGAAATTCCTATAGCTGATAAATACATTTAGTAATGTGGCAGGATACAAGCTTAACTCAAAAAATCAGTAACCCTTCTATATACAAATAATAAATGGGCTGAGAAAGAAATCAGAGAACCATCACCCTTTATAATAGCCACAAATAATATAAAATACCTTGGGGTAACTCTAACTAAGCAAGTGAAGGACCTATATGACAACAACTTTAAGTCTCTGAAGAAAGAAATTGAAGAAGATATCAGAAAATGCAAAGATCTCTTATGCTCATGGATAGGTAGGATTAACATAGTAAAAATGAAAATCTTACAAAAAGCAATTTACAGATTCAATGCAATCCTCATCAAAATCCCAACACAATTCCTCACAGATCTGGAAAGAACAATACTCAACTTCTTTTGGAAAAAAATTTAAAAAAAAAAACCAGGATATCTAAAACAACTCTGTACAACAAAACCATCTCTAAAGGCATCACCACCACTGACCTCAAACTCTATTATGAGCTAGTAATAAAAACAGCTTGGTATTGGCATAAAACCCAACATGTGGATGAATGGAATCGAATTGAGGACTTAGACATTAACCCACACACCTATAGACAGCTGATTTTTGACAAAGAAGCCAAAACTGTACAGTGTAATAACAAAAGCATCTTCAACATATGGTGCGGGTATAACTGGACATCAACATGTAGAAGACTGCAAATAGATCCATATCTATCACCATTCACAAAGCTCAAGTCTAAGTGGATCAAAGACCTCAATATAAATCCAGCCACACTGAACCTGATAGAAGAGAAAGTACAAAGAAAGTACGAAGTAGCCTTGAATGCATCTGCACATGAGATCGCGTCCTGAATATAACAGCAGTAGCACAGACTCTGAGAACAACAATTAATGAAACAGAGAAGCTTCTGTAAGACAAAGGACACAGTAAATAAGACAAAACAACAGCCTACAGAATGGGAAAAGATCTTCATCAACTCCACATCTGACAGAGAGCTTATCTCCAAAATATATGAAGAATTCTAGAAACTAGACTTCAAACAATCCCATCAAAAAATGGGCTACAGAGCTAAACAGACAATTTTCAATAGAAGAATCTCAAATGGCTGAAAGACATTTAAGAAATTGCTTAACATCCTTAGTAATCAGGGAAATGGAAAGCAAAATGACTCTGAGATACCATCTTACTTACACCTGTCAGAATGCCTAAGATCAAAAACACTGAAGACAGCTTATGTTGAAGAGGATGTGGAGCAAGAGGAACAATTCTCCACTGTCAGTAAGAGTGCAAACTTGTACAGCCACTTTGGAAATCAGTACAGCGATTTCTCAGAAAATTGGGAATCAATCTCCCTCAAGACCCAGCTATACCACTCTTTGGCATATACCCAAGGAATGCTCAATCATACTACAAGGAGGTGTGCTCAACTATGTTCATAGCTACATTATTCATACTAGCCAGAACATAAAAACAGCCCAAATTCCCTTCAACTGAAGAATGGAAAAAGAAAATGTGACACATATACACAATAGAGTACTAATCAGCAGTAAAAATCAATGACATCATGAAATATGCAGGCATATGAATGGAACTAAAAATGTCATCCTGAGTGAGGTAATCCAGAATCAGAAAGACAAACATAGTATGTACTCACTCATAAGTAGATACTAGATGTAAAGCAAAGAATAACCTGACTACAACCCACAGCTCCAGAGAATCTAGGTAACATAGAGGATCCTAAGAGGGAAACATGAATTGCCCTGGAAAGGGGAACTAGATGAGATCTCCTAAGTAAACTAGTGATGAGGAGGGTTAATGGAGGGTAGGGGATTGGGCATGAGATCATAAAGGAATGGGATGGTCGAGCTGGAACAGAGACGTAGTAGGAGAGCAAGGATAGAGACACCATGATAGAGGGTGACATCATGGGGATAAGGAGAAAATTGGAGAGAGGGAATTTCCCAGGAATCCACAGGAATGACCCCAGCTTAGACTACTAGCAGTGGTAGAGGGGCTGCCTGATCTGGCTTACCCTAGTGATCAGATTGATGAATGCCTTAACTGTCATCATAGAGCCTTCTTCCAGTAACTGATGGAAGCAGAGATCCATAGCCAATTACCAAGCTGAGCTTCAGAAGTCCAGTTGAATAGAGAGAAGAGGGATTCTATGAGCAAGGGGCATCAAGACCATGATGGGGAAACGGGGAAACTTAGAGACATAACTAAACCAAACTAGTGGGAATTCATGAACTTTGGACTGACAACTGTAACGCCTGCATTGATCTGGACTGTGCCCTCTGCATGGCTGAGACAGTTAGTCTGTTTGAGGGCCCCCGATAGTGGGAAGAGGATGTATCCCCAGTGCATGAACTGGCATTTTGGAGCCCATTTCCTATGGTAGAACACCATTCACAGCATTGATGCAGGATGAGGAGCTTGGACCTGCCTCAGCTGAATGTTCTGGGCTTTGTTGACTCCCCACAGGAGCTACACCTTGTCTAAGGAGGGAATAGGGTGGCCTGTGGGTGAAGGCTAGGGGGTTAATGGGAGGAGAGTTGAGGGAGAATCTGTGGATAGTATGTGGATGAATAAAATATTTCTTAATAAAAAGAAATTTAAAAAAAGAAAAATAATATCCAGGATAATATATCTCCACATATAGTCAGCAGCATTACCGTAACAGGCCTTGAGTATTTTAACATAGCCAAAGTAAAAGAAACAAACCTTAAAAGAGCATTTGTGAATATGATAGAGTTCCTTAAAGAGGAAATGGGTAAGTACCTTAAAGAAATCTATAAAAACAGAAACAGTAGAAGGAAATGAATAAAACTATTCAAGATCTGAAAGTGGAAATCAATAAAGAAAACCCAAACCTCAGAAAATCTGAAAATGAAAAATTTAGGAACCACAGAGGCAACCAACAGAATGAAGAGATGGAAGAGACAGAAATGCAAATCAAAATGACTCTGGGACTGCATTTTACAACTGTCAGAATACCTAAGATAAGAGAATATATGGAGCAAGGTTTACACTACTCCACTCGTGGTAGGAGTGCAAATTTGTACAGCCACTTTGGAAACCAATATGGTGGTTTCTCAGAAAACTGGTAATCAATCTACCTCAAGACCTAGCAATACTGCTCTTGTGCACATACCAAAAGGAAGCTGAATCACACCACAAGGACACTTGTTTAACAATATGCATAGCAGTATTATTAGTAATAGCCAGAACTTGGAAACAACCTAGGTCCCCCTCAACCAAAGAATGGATAAGGAAAATGTGGTACATTTACACAATTGAGTATTACTCAGCCATTAAAAACAATGACATCCTGAAATAGTAAGGCAACTGGAAGGGATTAGGAAAAAAATTTTTCTGAGTGAGGAAACTGAGACCCAGAAAGACAAACATGGTACATATTCACTCTGAAGTGGATATTAGCTGTTAAGTAAAGGATAAACATGCTACAATCCACAGACCCACAGAGACTAGATAACAAAGAGGGCTCACAGGGAAAAGGAAGAGATCTCCTGAGTAGACGGGGAAAGAGGGGATGGGAACATAAGGAATTAAATTAAGAAGTGGATGGAGGGGGAGAGTAATGAAAGTTATGACTTGATGGGAGAGCATTTTGGGGTCACGTTGAAACCTGATAGAAGGGAAACTCCCATGAATTGACAAAGATGATCCCAGCTAAGAATCCCAGCAATAATGAATAGGTAGCCTGAACTGGCCATCTCCTGTAATCAGATTGGTAACTACCCTAACCGTCAGTGGAAAGCCTCTGCCCATTAACCGACAGAAACAGATGCAGAGATTCACAGCCAAACACTTTACTGAGCCCCAGAAATCCTGTTGATGTAGAGGGAGGAATGATTATATGAGCCTTTGGGGTCAGCATCATCACAAGAGAAGCAACAGAAGCTGTTTGCCTGCTCAAAGGAGCTCACAGAAAGAGATACCAGTCTGGTTTTCCTTTGTTTTACATAAAGTATCCACTTATGAATGAGTACATGCCATATTTGTCCTTCTGAGTCTGGGTTATCTCACTCAGGATGATATTTTCTAGTTCCATCCATTTGCCTAAAAATTTCATGCTGTCATTGTTTTTCAGCAGTGTATATGTACCACATTTTCTTTATCTGTTCTTTGGTTGAGGAGCATTGAGTTTGTTTCCAGGTTCTGGTTATTACAAATAATGCTGCTATGAACATAGTTAAACATGTGTCCTTGTGGTGTGGTTGAGCATTTCTTAAGTATATGCCCAAGCATGGTACAGCTGGGTCTTGAGAATGTTTGATTCCCAGTTTTCTGAAAAACCACCATATTGATTTCCAAAGTGGCTGTATTAAGTTTGCACTCCCACCAAAATTGGAGGAGTGTTCCCCTTGCTCCACATTCTTTCCAACATAAGCTGTCATCAGTGTTTTTGATATTAGCCATTCTGACAGGTGTAAGAATCATTTTGATTTGAATTTCCCTGCTTACTAAGGTTGTTGAACAATTTCTTAAATGTCTTTCAGCCATTTGAGATTCTTCTGTTGAGAATTCTCTGTTTAGTTCTATTAACCCATTTTTTAATTGGATTGTTCATTTGAAATAATTACAAAATAAGAGAAGCTTTTATTCCTCAGAAGAGAACACAAAGAACACTGTGCTTTTCTTGTTATGACTGCATCTCATTCCCAGTCCCTCTGACCTGCAGAAGGCTGGACCCTCTGTAGCTAAGGATGTGGCTCAGTAAGTACTCTTACTTAATGGAGCAGCCTCACAAACATGTCGTTTTCATAGTCTGCTAGTACATTTTAATTTTTATAATTTATTATGCAACTGTTTCTTTTGACTTTGATAATACTTAAACTTAATGAATATGTCCCATTTCTTCTTAATGGGCCAGTGCTTCAAAAAACCTTCAGGACTTTGGGTTTAGTTGTTATTCTTTTTTTTAATGCTGATTATTTTATGCCTATTATGATGACAGTACAGATGTTCTTGAAAGTTTGCCATCTGTTTTTCTACTATGTTGGCCAAAGTTGTTTGTTTAGTCACTATATTTTCTGAAATCATTGAAAACTAGATATATGCTTACCTTGAAGGACAATTTCTCTCAGCATCTCCAGTCATCCTAACAATTTCTCTCCATTCCTAACTAAATTTAAAACACACACACACACACACACACACACACACACACACACACACACACACACACAGAGTTGCTTCATGGTGAGATTACTATCAAAAGATTGTAGACACAAAAATAATACTCTCCAATCAAAGAAGACTTGAGACAGTTTTTTCTGCAAACAAATATGTGTGGTCATGACCCAGAAAAGCAGGTTCAGATTACTCCACATACCATGTTTAATCATGGTGATAGATTTATCAGGTTTTTATAGTAAGAACACCAACAAAAAAAAATAACATCAAGACACAATTTAAAAACAGAGGATGTGGAGTGGATGGGGAGGTGGTATATAGGAGTCAGGGGAGGCAATGGGAAGAGAGAATGGAGGGGAAACTGCGGTCAGTATGTAAAATAAATGAAAAATTTTAATAAAATAAAATAAAAATACGGTGGAAACACTAGATGTTCTGGTTACAGCAAAACAGGGAAGTCTCTACTCCATAGGTCTTAAATGATAGCTGATGTCATTCTTAACATTTAGATTAGTACCAGGAGGTAGGTTTCTAAGAATACCTTTAAATGTTTTGTTTGTTTAAATTTGGGCAATCTCAAATATGTTATGTTAAACATATAAATGGGCAAATAATGACTGTCAAGGGCATTTGACCATAGTCTACAATTTTTTTGGGTGTGTCAATATCCCTTCTTAAAACATTTGGTGCTTAAGCACAAGGTAAACTATACAATAAAAACCTGAAATGTAACAGTGAATCATCATTAGTTATTGTCCACAATTATTGTAACCACAATTGATTAGATCAAGCCAACTTTAATCTCTTCTTAAAATTATTATTCTTACATGTAGACATACATAAAAATATATTAGTATAACATGTTGGGTTCATTTACTGTTGCTTGTATATATTTATTTATTTATAAATCACTATGTTATAAATAGGATAATAACATGTATACAATGTAGTATGTGTTCTCTGATCATTAGAGAATATATGACTCCTTTTCCATTTGTGTGTCTCACCTTTAAGCATATAGAAGTCACACTTTTTCTTGTTACATATATACATACACACAAACATACAAATAAAACCTGTTGAATCTACTTAGTTTCAATTGTATGAATATTCTCTCGGAGCTGAGCATTAGGTATTGGACATAATTGAAACATTCAGTCATTTGGCTGGGTAATGTCAAAGTATTTCCTAAATGAGAGAAGCAATTTAAACTGCTCTTGGTGTTTTGCTTTTTTATCTGCTCACATTTACTTTTACAATACAAAAGGGTTAGGATAATATTTAATTAAATATATAATCTCCAGTAAATTCTTACGTATATTGTCTCAATTATTTTCTTACTTTGTGAAATCTGTGTGTATGGCATTCACATTCATGTTCTATTGCTTCCTCTTAGTTCAGAAGTTTTTGTCATGAAATTGCTAAAAATTCAACTGTATTCAATGAAATGTTTCATTAATATGTATGACTTGGCTTTTCGTGTGTTTACATTTTTTATTTAAGAAATTTTATTATTCATTTTATGTACCAGCACAGATCCCCACCTCATTTCTCTTCATGCTCCCCACCAGGCTCCCCCAACAAACCACCTCCTCTCCCCTCCTCCAAAAGGTAAGGTCTCCCATGGAGTGTCAGCAAAGCTTAGTACATTCAGTTGAGGTGTGAATAAGCCCCTGTATGACTTGGTTTTAATTTCAATTTAATAGTGTGTCTATGTCTGAATTTTCTTTCTGAATGAGTATGTCCATCACTACTGCTATCTTCCACTCATATCAGATACTACTTCTTTCCATTCTTCTGGTAGAAACTGATAATATGTAAACATCTGAGATCTTAATTTTTCGATGCCATATTAGAACTGCTGAAGCACCTGACTCCCTGGATTAATCAACTACAGATCTTTATGAATCTTTACTGTTCACATGACAATCATTTCACTATCATTTATTATGCTGTAAGTCAATCTAGTAAATCTTGTTATCTTCTATAGTATATTTTATATAATTTTAAAATGAATATATATTTTATTGTTTCTGTCCTGGAAGAGAACCATGTTGAATATATAAACTAGTTTTAACAAAAATTATGTTTTCAATTAATAATGCCATCATGATAAGAAAAATAGATATTAAATTAGATAATAAACTGATTGAAAATGGTACTTATGAAACTTTGAAGGTAGATATGGTGGTACATGGATGTAATCCCAACAAATGAACAGTAGAGGTGAGAGATGGGAAGTTCAAGTTCATTTTTGGCTACATAGAGTTCGAAAACCCATTCTACATAACATTTTGTTACAAAGATTCAAATAAAAAATAAAATCATAATACAACAATAAAAATTACAACACATAAATCCATGTGTATTTTCTGAAGTCAACACTGAACAATGAATATGGTAAAAAATTTCCATAGAAAGTGTAGCTCACTGATGACAAACAGCTATTATGTATAATTATATTTTTGATACTCACATAAATATGCCATGTTTTATGGGTGGAGTAGAAATTAGATTTTCTGAGATCATTAAATGTGTAGTGATGCGTTTTGGTAACTATTAAGGAATATTTTAATGTATTAGTGAGAACATTTGAGTCAGATATGCAAGGTCTCTGAAACAGTGATAGGCAGAAATAGTATAAAGAGTGGTGCAATACAATGAACCCTCAGTGGGCTGAAATTTAACCTTGAAATTATCTGATTCATGGTCTTTAAGGACATGTGTTCCTGAGATGAGAACCGTAATGGCATAATTGTTTCTAATTAGGATGTTAGGAAATTTGGCCCCTGGAGATGCAGACACTATAGAATTTAGCCTATGAGAGCCTCCTTCAACACACTTGACCCAGTCAGAAACAGGTAACCTATGGGTCCTCCTAGAAAAGATCCTACCTGACAAAGGAGAAAGGACTCAGTCTCTCTGCATTTATGATGACATATTTTCCAACTTTGATATCTAGGTAAGTAGTTGTTCTTTGACATCAACAGGTCATCTAAAGTCTATTAATTAAAGTTTAGAAAGTCAGATTAGGTGCAATCTATCATCTCTTATTCATTTATGCTTAAATTCATCTTAATTCCTGCATGTTGATTGCATACTTAAACCATCATTTCCAGTGGTGTTTTGTGCCCTTGAATACATCTCTGATGTTTACAATGATCAATATAGCAATGTTCCATTTCTGTCTATTGCACTCACATCCCCAAATACATTACTTATTTCTGATGAATGTATGGTGACTTGTCTTCTTGGTAGGGAAAAACAAAAACAACCCCCTGTACAAAATGGCAGTATGAGAAGACTAGACACTGAGAATTGAGATAGATAATCTTATTTTATTCATTTCTTGTCTTGAAATAGCCTCACTATTTTCATTTCAGATTAATTTAAATATAAATAATTGAAATCTTTTTATATTCTACTTATAAAATAGGGATCAGTTGCAGGTGCTAATTGAAAAATGAATACCAAAATAAAATTAATAACATATATAACAATATTCTTACTGTACAGGTAGGTTTCTCCTATCAGTGATTTCCCCCATTCACACAGCATGTGGTGAACTCTAGATCACATCAAGAATATATGAGTCAGATGTTATATCATGTATATATACCATAATCTCTTCATCACCCCCTAAAGATAACCTCCACAGCTATACAGTGGGCATCTGTATTAGCACAGTGACTATCTTATAAATAAAATAGATTATATTCGTACAATAACATTTAACTATTATCTAGAAGGTTTATGTTTTCTAAAACCTACAGAACTATAAATACTTTAATCTCTTTGTTTGGAAGTTGATACCCATTATTCCAACATTTCTCCTGCATTTCCCTTAAAATCAAAAGGCCATGTTTTCCTTACTTTATGGAAGAACTCTACAGAGCTGAACAGATAATTTGCTAGTAATATTGCCTTATTTCTCCTAAAATTTCTTTCCAGAAATTATGAGTTGCATTTCTATTTGGGAGTCTCATGAGTTTGAACTTTGTATAAAACATTTTAAAATCTTTGCTTAGGTCTACCTGGAAAATATTTCAGTTATTGAACCTAACTCAAAGGTTATAAGTAGACCAACTTACAACAAACAGAAAATCTATAGATTTTACCCAGCAAAAAATATTAAAATTATAAATGTAAGTTGGGGATCTTAGTTGTAATCCAAGAATGTTAATTATGTGTACACCACACACATGAACAGACACTGGTTAAAAAAAGTCAACTGCTCAGTCATATAATTAAAGTTATGACTCAGGCTCGCTTGCTCTTTCTTTCTTTCTTTCTTTCTTTCTTTCTTTCTTTCTTTCTTTCTTTCTTTCTTTCTTTCTCTCTTTCTTTCTTTCTCTTTCTTTCTTTCTTTTTTTCTGGCTGATTTTTTTTATTATTAAGTGATTTTCTATTCATTTTACATATCAACCACAGATTCCCCTGTCCTCCCTTCTCTCCCCACCCAGCCTTCCTCCCCCAACCTGCCCCCCATTCCTACCTCCTCCAAGGCTAGGTGTCCCCTGGGGAGTCAGCAAAGCCTGGTACATTCAGTTGAGGCAGGTCCAATCCCCTCCTCCCTGCACTAAGGCTGAGCAGTGTCTCAGCATAGGCACTAGGTTCCAAAAAGCTGGCTCATGCACTAGGGACAGGTCCTGGTCTCATTGCCTTGGGATCCCACTAAACAGTTTAAGCTAAACAACTGTCTCACTTATCCAGAGGGCCTAGTCCAGTTCCATGGGTGCTCCTCAGCTGTTAGTCCACAGTTCATGTGTTTCCACTAGTTTGGCTAGTTGTCTCTGTACTTTTTCCAGTCATGGTCTTGATATCTCTTGCTCACATAATCCCTCCTCTCTCATCGATTGGACTCCTGGAGCTCTGCCTGACCCAGGCTCTTTCAATCAATGTCTTTATATTAAAAAGGAAATCTTAGATCTTCTAAATGCATTATAGGGTAAATGAGGTAAATACATGAAAGAATAATTTGACATGACATCATCATGTCTGAGAAGCTATCCAATTTAGGAGAAAAATTATATAACTTTGTACTCTTCTTTTTTTTGATAGTATACAGCATTGGGTATTTGTAATGCAAAAGTTATATGTATTATATGTTGTTTAATCTTAGTGATTAGAGCAATTCACCAAATTGAGTTAGTTTAAAAAAATAAGAAAGAGTGTGAAAAGAAATATTAGGGCATGATACAGGGAGAGACTAGCAGAAGAAAATATTGCAAAATTCATGAGTCTTTCAAGTTCCCATGAAAAGAGTTTTTCTATGAATGTAAATTTTCTCAAAATTCAATATATATCAAAAACATCTGGAAAATGTTTTAAATCATAGACTTAAAACCATAATATTAATAGTTTATAAGGAATACATTTGGAGAATGGACCTATGTTTCTAACATGCTCATATGTGCTCCTGCTTTTTGTTTCCCTCCATATTTCCAGCAGATTCACCTACAAAATGGAATCTAAAAACCAAACAGCTGTTTCAGAATTCTTTCTTATGGGAATAACAGATGATCTCACACTGCAACCCCTCATCTTCAGCCTGTTTACCTCCATGTACCTGATTACCATCTTAGGAAATGTGCTCATCATTCTGACTGTCAGCTCTGATTCCCATCTCCAAACACCCATGTATATTTTTCTCTCCAATCTGTCCTTTAATGACATCTGCTTAAGCACAACTATCATTCCAAAGATGTTGGTGAACATTCAGACACAGGATCAGAGCATCACATACACAGGCTGTCTCACTCAAATCTGTTTTATCTTGCTGTTTTGTAGTTTGGAAAGTTGTCTTCTTTCAGCAATGTCATATGACCGCTATGTAGCCATATGTCATCCCTTGACCTACACAACACTCATGAATTCTCAAACCTGTGGTCTGCTGGTTCTACTTTCTCTGATCATTAGCCTTGTGAACACTGGACTGCTTGGTCTGATGGTGTTGCGGTTGTCCTTTTGCACAGACCTAGATATCCCTCTATTTTTCTGTGAACTAGCCCAAGTCATCAAGCTAGCCTGTTCTGACACCCTAATCAATTATGTTCTGATATATCTTGCAACAATCATACTTAATGGCATTCCAGTCTCTGGAATAATTTTTTCTTATACTCAAATTGTTTCTTCTGTTTTGAGAATATCCTCCGTAAAAGGAAGGTATAAAGCCTTCTCTACCTGTGGTGCTCACCTGGCAGTGGTTTCCTTGTTCTATGGTACAGCATTGGGTGTTTATATCAGCTCTTCATTCACCAGTTCAGTCACAAATACTGCATTGGCTTATGTGATGTGCACATTGGTCCCTCAAATGTTGAATCCCTTTATATATAGCTTGAGAAACAGAGACATGAAGGTAGCCTTGAGGAAACACATTAGTACAGCAATGTGTCTTCTCTGATGTGTCAATTGCTATGGACTTTGTTTTCTGCAATAAGCCAAGGTGGGAGTATTCCTGAGAAGAATAAAGTTTTATCTTTATATTATTGCAATCATCTAAAATGTCCAGGTGGCATACTATCTAATCCTATGTTCTCTGTTTACTTTCTACTTTCTTTTGTTAGAACTCTAAATATCTCACATTTGAATAATTACTTTGACTATATGAAAACAATTTGTTTTTTATATCATAAAATAAATTCTTATTTATAGTGTATAGTTTTAGTAATGTGTATCATTGATAAATACAGAAATATAAATGTATTGATAGGTAGAAATGAAGTAGAATAAATAGATAATTTGATATTTCAAAATTATTATAAACATATGATGATAATTTGAGGTAAACTTGACACTTCAATATTTAACACTTATTACTTGCTTTGCTCTAAAATGTCAAGCATTTATTTTGAACATTTAAAATTAATTGTTACTAGCTGTCATCTTCTTACGATTCTATACAAAGTAGACATTAAAGCTCCCATCAACTGCATAAAAAATTAATGTCAGTTTTTCTCCATGTGATATATACCCATAGAACATTTGCCTTGACAGTATCTGTATTTTGCTGAAGAAAATTTTGAAATATATTGCTTTTCTTCTAAAATGGTCAAGCACATTTTCAATTTTTGTTCTTATTGCATTTTTCACTGCATTCTGAGTAAGAAGGTGTTCTTGTCTGTTTCTTTGTTTTTAAAATGTTGCCCTTGGTTATTCTCCTTTTTCAAACCTGACATTAAGTAAAGTCTATTTCTAGTATGTCCCACATATTGGAGAAAAGAGATTCACAGTGTCACCTACTTATATAGTCCCTCTGTGTGGTGTTCAGTAGCAGGCATTATTCCCTGGAGAAGTTCTTCAATGAGTACCAGGTTGATGCTGCAAAGAAGCTAAATGCAGGACACCGGCCTTTTCAGTATTTTCTAACACCAACAGGGCAAGCTTGGATTGAACACAATCTGTTTACAGGGATTTCCAATGTGGGTTTGTTTAGGTCTGTCACCATTGTGAAGCAGAATTAGGTATGGAAGGCAAGACAGATATTACTAATCTCAGATTGAATATTCAGTAGGAGATGGCCTGAGCATGTTCTTTGTTGACTCAGTATATTCCGTACATGGACCATCTGTGTGTATATGGTACCTACTTGGATAGGGTACCTACTCTTAGAGGAGGAGATACAAAAAGTGGTAATGGATAGGAAGGAAAAGAGTATAGAGGAATCATATTCATATTCCATAGTTAATATATAGGTATACACATAAATTTTACACATTTTTATTTTAAGTCCTTTACCAAGTATATTGATTAATAATTAAGTAAGTGTGTATATTTGCCTCTGTAAACAAAATAAGAATTCATGGGAATCTAAAAGGTATTAATGTAATGGTAAATCTTGACTTCCTACTTCATAAGATGATTTAGAATTACATAAGATATAGACCTCTCATTGTTTCCAGAGAGGCTTCTCTGAGTAATATACCCACCTTAAATATAAATGGTAAGTGTTGTGTTAACTTTTCCTGTAAAGAGGCATAGAAACATTTCTTCAGCTCAAATAGGTAACTAAAGAAAGACCAAATATCAATTACATCAAAGTTACATTAAGTTGTTAATGACCAATGAGTTTATTGTAGTTACTTATAGAAGTATGTACAAGGAGTTCATTAGAGAAAGATGGAAGACTCAAAGACCCTTCTTTGCTGGTAGGTAGGTCTTCTCATCATGAGGTCTGCAAAGACTCTTAAGTCTGAAGACATCAAGCAATCTCTCCCATTACCTTCCTCCCATTACCTTGATCACAATGCTGCTTCTTTGCTGGCTACAACCTGATTCCATTCCTCTAGTGGCATTTACCCTTCCTCCCGAACTGCTCCAATTGCCAACTTCAAAAGTACCTAAGCAGCCACAAGACCACCTGGTCACATTCCTCTAATAGCTTCCAATGTCATCCACCATGATGCAGTGCTAACAAACTTTGCTAACTGACCAGGTATACCAGACTGCAGTGGCTGCATTCCAGTGGCAGGCCTGTTCCAATGTGTCCAGACTCAAATCCCTTATCACATTGTATATGTTAGCGATATTATCAGGCCACTTACTTTTCTGAAGAGGAGGAAAAGTCAAGCCATGATTGTGGAGAAAATATAAAAGAGATTTTTCCCTCACTTAAAGGACAAGCCACTCACCAACTCAGATATAGAACTATTTGCAGATATGAAGCCAAAGCCAAAACCAGATGAAATAGTCCATTAAAAAAGAGACACAAAACAGCAACATACCAAGACTTACCTCTTTGAGTTGAAGTTACCTATTTACCTTTGAGCTCAAAGTTACCTATTTGAGCTGAAGGTATGTTTCTATGCCGCTTTACAGGATAAGAGGGATGGAATCAGGTTGTAGCCAGCAACGAAGCAGCATTGTGATCAAGGTAATGGGAGGAAGGTAATGGGAGAGGGGCCAAAGAAATTAAAAACAGACTAAATCCTTCAGCTTCTAGATGGTGTCTGTGTCCCCAGCTGGTGTACCGTTAGGATCACACAAAGAGCCAAGGTTGAGTGAATTTGAAAAACCAACTGGCATATGAGTCAAAAAGGCTGTCCTCTGTGAAGACTTAGCCCCGAGTCCCCAGATATTATGTCCTATAATTTATGTTTTATACTCCCAGCATTTCCTGAAACCCCAAAATCAAGCAAGAAGAAAGAAAAAGAACAACCAATGAAAGGGCTGATGAAAATCAGGAGGTCTGGCTGATTACCATGGATAGAAAGAAAATAATTCCAGAGAAGTCAATGCCCAGCCTAGGCCCCAAGCTCATGAAGTAATTTATCTGGGGGAAAACTGTCCTGCAAGAAATGCCGCAAAAATATGCAGTGGTTCCAAGATTACCAACACTGTCTCAAGAAGCTAGCAAATCCTCTTTGCAGTGTGCTTGGGAGAAATCCTAAGCAGCGACACTAGAGTCTCATGCTAACACAAAAACATGGGTCCTACCCATCTGGAAGTGGACTTTCCAGAACGTAGGTTACTGAGCCATGCTTGTTATGGTGTGCAACTTTCAGACCAGGTAGAAGCTTTTCCTAGCATGTTGAGTTAACTTGAAACTTGCATATATGGTACTACCCCAATCTCAGGCCAGGTTGAGAAAATAAAAAGACTCTAAGTGTGGCAACTGGCCAAACATGGCCTAGAAACAAAAATCCCTTCTCCCAAATTCTGCTGCTTGTACTGTTTAGAGTGTGTTTTATACTCTGTAATTATAGTTACTTTTCTTTTAAGAGCATGTTTGGCCACCCATCTTCATTTCATTCCAAGGACTCGGGGAATGTCCTAGATTCTAGGATCTAGAATGTGGATATACCTCTGTCCAGTGGTTCTTGAAAGAGCTGCCTGACACTGCACGGAAAACTGACCAATCTTCACCATCTTCTCAGCTCTTAAAAGTGCAGGTGTCAAGACGTAAATACACCACATCCACACAATGGTTGCTGTGGACCCAAGCCAGAAATGGACCTTGAGAGCTATTACAGACTAGCTACTGGAAATCAACCTTCTCAAAATAATCTAAGAAAAAGGAAGCAGCTCAGCATCTACCTGGGCTCTTTATGTCCCTTCCAATTCAGCTGATGAATATCCAAGCTATTCCTTAATCAGCTTCCCTGATCCTGTTAAACAAATTTGTCTGGAGTGGAAATGTGTTCAAAGACAACTCTAATTCCTGGTCAGCCATCAAAATAACTAATCCCCCTCCCCCAGGGTATCTGTATCTTATCTCTTTCAGGGAGGGTTTCTTGGGGATAGGTCAGCCATGAATCATCCCTCAGTCTTAGCCATTCTGTGGTTGAACTACCTGCACCAACACAGCAGAATATGATTCCTTTCAAGATGACCTAGGCTAGTGACAATCTGTGGACAAGTGACCAGAGAACAAAAGAATAATTGTGAGTGAACCTATTGCTCATAGGTGGACTTCACCTTAAAGGGAGCCTGAAAAGAGACTCCTGCCAAGGGAGAATGAATTGAAGTTGCAATACGTTTTAAATTGGAAAAACTGAGAAGAATAATGTGGGTAATTTGGTTCTGATGTTCCCCTTCTCAAAATGCAGCTGTCAGTAAATGCTTATCAGAGGCAACTTAAGAGAGTTGTCTCTGTGTCAGGACTGCTAAATATGCCTGTGTGCAGGCTATGTTGCATATACTGAAGTGAGAATGACTAGCCATAGCCTGACTGAGAACACCAAAGGGATATATTTAACTGGGCCACTTGTTCAGATCATGGGAGAAGCTCAATGTGTAGGAAAAGAAAAGGACTGTGTTAGACTAGTTAAAGTTGCATTATCTCCTATTGTGCCTGCCTCAAGGGTATTTATAGCTGCTACCCATAAGACAGTTGCAGACTAGTATAAGAGGCCTTCTGTACTTCTGTGAGTCTTGCTAAAAATGGTTCTGATAGGGTCCATGACCAGTGGTGCCACATTCAAAAAGTTCAACCTAAGCATCTCTCTACTTAGATGAAGTAAATCTTAACTATTATTCAGAAAAATACAGTCACTGTTCAAGACAGGTTCATAATATTCTATGAATGTGAACGGGAGAAAATAGAGTTGACTATGGGGAAAATACTAATTATTAAACACAGATTTATTGGTTTATTTTGGTGATTCATTTAAGCACTGCTTATACTACTCATTTCTAATCATAGCTTCACTTGCTCCCTATGACACAATGACCTGGAGAAATAACTCCAAGAATAAGTTGTTGCCCTTAACCATCTGATGACAAAAATTTACATCTGGCAGCTGTAATATATGAAAACAAACTGCTGACTTTGTATGTATCATACAAAGTCATGTATGCTTCTGTATACTATTCCCTTGCCTGTTCACCCCACCTTGTGGTTTTAGAATATAAAATGAGAATGCAACTGGAATTGGGACAATCCTGGCTTAGGTCCACCAGTGACGCCTCCTCTGTCATTGTCATCAGAATGCTTTTTCTGGAAGATTCCCACAACACAATTAACCAGATATGAAAGTTCTGTCCTTCCAACAGGAGTACCAGAGAGAAAAAGCACTCGCAACCCCTCCCTCTGTTTCTCTTTCCTTGATGTACCTATCACTGCTGTCAAACTCCACTGTCAACAAACTTCACATCTGTAGACTACAATGTGATCCCAATGACAGCAACTCAAGTCAATCGCATTTAAATTGTGATTAATAACTTGTTCCATGTTATATCTACTACATTCTTTAACTATGAAAAATCTAAGTGGCAATTGTTTAACTACTTGTCACCATTATGTAAAATAATGTGATAAATACCCTATTTGTTTGTTTCCTCTAGAGAACCCTGACTGTAACATCAATTCTTGCTTGTCAAATTGTCTACATCCAGAACCAACCACAAATTTGATCATTTGAGGTAGAAAGACACACTCTAAATATTCTTGAGGTATCCCACATAAAAGAACATGGGAGAATGAATCTTCTGCTTTTTGTCTATGGTGATATTTTATTTGTGATGAAATGTGATTTTATTTGTATGTTAATAAAGTTGCCTGGGGATCAGAGCTAAGAGCAAGCCATTAAGCAGAAGTGTGGTAGTGGTAGCATACACCCTTAATCTAATCACATGTCAGGCAGAGTCTCTGTGTGTTCAAGGACACAGCCAAGTGGTGACCTGAACCTTTAATCTCAGTACCAACGATAGAGACCTGGAGGTCTGTATAGACAGGCAGTGATGAGGAAGTCATGTGGTTGGGTTTACAGCCAATGAGAAGGCAGAACAGAAAGGTAATAAAAAGGCAAGACACAGGAAGAAGGTCTCTCTCTCTCAGGTGAAGGACGGCAGCAAGTGGTAAGACAAGGGGTCTTAGCTTTTGGCTACTGCTTGACCTCTGGGCTTTTAACCCTTTTTCTGGCTCTGTGTTTCTTATTTAATAAGACCGTTTAGAATTACATCTACATTCGGTGCCCACATGGCAAGAATTCATTAAAAACCATTGGTGGTTACAGCCTGGCTCTGACTCAGCCCCAACTTGGCTGGAGCTACTTGTCCAGATGCATGCAGTCAGAGCTGCACTCAACTGTAGCTACAGCAGCTACATGCAGCTGCACTTGGGGCTACTTGTGCCCAAATCACCAACTCATGTGGTCAGTGCTTAAGGAAGCCACAGCTCAGGCTCGAATAGGCTCAAACAGGAGAAAGTGGCTGGATTTCAACTTTTAGCCAGAACAAGTGGCTACGTTTTCTTTCTTTCTTTCTTTCTTTCTTTCTTTCTTTCTTTCTTTCTTTCTTTCTTTCTTTCTTTCTTTCTTTCTTTCTTTCCTTCTTTCTTCCTTTCTTCCTTCCTTCCTCCCTCCCTCCCTCCCTCCCTCCCTCTCTCTCTCTCTCTCTCTCTCTCTCTCTCTCTCTCTTTCTCTCTCTCTCCCTTCCTTCCTTCCTTCCTTCCTTCCTTCCTTCCTGTCTCTCTCCCTATCTCTGTCTCTGTCTCTCTCTGTCTCTCTGTCTCTGTCTCTGTCTCTCTCTCTCTTTGGATTCCCATCATGGACACAAGGTAGCTGTTTTGAAATTCTCTTGGATTTCTGTTGTTCTATGCAGACTTGGTAAGTCAATTCAGATATTAGATATTTTAAAGGGAAAAACTACTTAAAAGACAAAAATTTTCCACATTAAAAATGGGTATTATCTATACATTAGAAGAAAACTGGCCTTTGTTTGATAAAACTTTAGGCAGTCTGAAAATGGACCAACTATATGAGAAGACTAATGTTGATGGGATTACACTAATTATGCATATTATTACTTTCCTTATCCTTATTTTACAATTTAAAAAGATAGTCAATTTATGTGCCAGGATAAAAGCTTTAGAAAAACCTGTTAAAATGAATTATAGAGAAATTCAGACTCAGACAGAAGAATTTAAGGGTGAAATTATTTCAGGAATGGATTATGAGTTTACAGAAAGAAAGCCTGTTTTCAAAGAATCATACTTAATTTATCCAGTAGCCATACAGCAGCTACCTGGTCAAGTGAATATACAAAATAATTAGACTCCAATTGAAATGTTAGATTTACGAAGGTTTAAGGAGGCAATAGTATCTTATGGCATGCATTCCCTGTTTGTAAGGCAAATGTTAAACTCCTGGTCAACTTGTAATAGTATTATTCCTCAGGACTGTAAAGAGTTGATAAATGCTGTCCTGAAACCTGCAGCACAGCTGCCGTGGCGCATGTGGTCCAGAGATGAAGATAAACCATAGAAAGTCAGTGGAGGGCTAAACGTGTGGAAATCTCCCAGAATCACCTTCTTGGAGAAGGCTAATATGCTGAAATACAAAGACATTTTTTTATATGATAACCAAACCCTGATTGAATGTTGAATGGCAGCCATGAATGCATGGGATAGAACTGAGGAAGCAGGAAAGAAAACTGAGTCATTCACAAAAGTTATACATGGCCCAAAAGAATCCACGGATTTCTTACAAAGACTGTCTTCAGCAGTAAATAGAATGGTCCCGAATTCAGAAGCTAGCCAGATAATAATCAAATCTTTGAATTTGAGAACGGGAATGCAGCATGCAAGAAAATAATCAGGCCATTAAAGGCAAGATCTGCACCCTTGGAATATTGGATTAGAGACACAATTAATGTTGAGTCTCATGGCCATGATGATATGTGGAAAGAAGAAGCAATTTCAAGAGTTTTGAGGAATGTTGGATGTTTTGGTTGTGGAAAGCAAGGTCATTTGAAAAGAGACTGTAAACACGGCATTCCTAGAAAAAAATGTTTCTTCAAGGAACAATGGCAACAGAATGCCCCTTCCTTCTGGAGTATACAGAAGGTGTGGTAAGGGTAAACATTGGACCAATGAATGTAGATCAATAAGGGACAGACAAGGTAATCTTTTGCCTCAGTCAGGAAACTCCCTGAGGGGCCTTGGGCAAGCCCCCACAGCAAATCCAGTTCAGACCTTTCCTGCAGTCACAGAAAAAACCCTATTCAGAGCAATTAAATAACCAAATGCCTATTGGAATAAACCAGGCTGCTTGGGGTGATGGAACAGCTGAGACAGAGATAACAGAAAATTCAGGAGAAACCATGAAGTAAGTGTTTTGGCAAACTTCTATAAATGAACAAAGACCAAAATTAACAATAAGAATAAATGATGTTTTGTTGTCTGGTCTGGTAGACACAGGTGCTGACATGACCACAATTGCACTGGAATTTTGGCATCCAACTTGACCTCTTCAGGAGGTAAACATTCAGCTGTTAGGGATTGGAACATTATCTCAAGTGAAACAGAGTACAAGATGGCTCGAATGTATAGGTCCAAAAGGACAGAGAGGAAAATTAAAACCATGTGTTGCTAACATAGCTATGAACTTATGAGATTGAGACCTGTAACAACAATGGAATACTCAGATTAGCATCACTCCAACCTCAAAAACAAATCATAAACTAGCACATGTTTCTGAGAGAAATATTAGAAGGTATTATTCTAATGAGTGGTCACCAGCCATCCAGATTGTACAAGAACAGGGCACAACAACTGATGATCTTCCAAAGACACCAACAGTTCTACCTTTAAAATGCTTAACAGACAAGCCTATATGGGTTCAGCAATGGCCCTTAACAACAGAAATCTCCAGGCTTTAGAAGAGCTGGTAGAAGAACAGTTAAATGCTCATCATATTGAAGAATCAACCAGCTCTTGGAATTCTCCAGTATTTTTTATTAAAAAGAAATCTGTTAAATGGAGAATGGTAACAGACCTTAGAGCAATTAACAAAGTAATTCAGCCAATGGGCTCTCCACAGTCTGGAATTCCTTTGCCTACTACCTAAAGGATGGCCTCTTATAGTTATTGATTTAAAAGACCATTTCTTTTCAATACCTTTACATGAAAAAGATGGAGAAAGATTTGCCTTCACGGTGCCAACTTATAATAATTCTCAACTGGTTAAGAGATATCAGTGGAGGTGTCCTCCCACAGGGAATGTTAAATAGCCCAACCCTGTGCCAATATTTTTTACAACAGTCATTGTAAGTAATATGTAAAAAATTTCCTAAATCCAAAATTTATCATTATATGGATGTTATTTTACAAGCTAACACAAATGCAGATGCTTTAAAAAGAATGATTGAAGAAGTAAAGAAATTTTTGCCATGCTGGGGATTACAAATTGCTCCTGAAAAGATACAAAGAGGAGATTCTATTAGTTATTTTAGCATATAAAATAGGTCTACAAAAAAAATAGATCCCCAAAAGTGCAAATTAGGAGAGATCGATTACGGATTCTTAATAACCTTCAAAGATTATTTGGAGACATTTCTCATCTACAAGCTATTGTTGGGGTAAAAAATGATGAACTGAACAATTTGTTCAAAACATTAGAAGGTGACAAGAACTTAAACAGTCCAAGAGAATTATCACCTGAAGCTGAAAAAGAATAGCCTTGGTAGAAAAGAAAGTGCATGAAGGACACGTGGATTGCATTGATCCAAAGCTGGATTGCATTTTGGTTATTTTACCCTCTAGGCATTCTCCTACAGGAATTTTAATGCAGAGGGAAGATATTATATTGGAATGGATATTTTTAATAAATAAAGAGAGAAAAAATTAAAAACTTATGTGGAAAAAAATCTCTGACTTGATTTGGAAAGGAAAATTGAGACTTTGTCAATTAGCAGGAATAGACCCAACAGAAATTGTCATACCTTTAACTAAGGAGGACATTGGAAAATTATGGGCAGTAAGTGAGCCTTGGCAAAGAGCTTGCAGTAATTTTTTGGGCAAATATCCCCAAAGTAATAGAACTGATCTTATAAAGAGAGCTGATTGGATTTTGCCTCTCATTGAATAGGAAAAACCCATATCTGGAGTTCGTACATTTTATACAGATGCCAACAAACAAGGAAAGGCAGGTTACAAATCAGAAAATTTAAGTAAAGTAGTTCAAAGTCCTTATAATTCAGTTCAAAAATGGAAATTGTATACTATTCTGATGGTATTAATGGATTTTTTCAGAACCCTTCAACATAGTTATTGACTCTCAGTATGCCAAAAGAGTGGTATTACATATTGAGACTGCAGAATTTATCCCTGATGCTTCAGAATTAACTTCACTATTTATTCACTTACAAGATATAATCAGAAATAAGAGTCATCCTTTATATATAACTCACATCCAATCCCATATGTGTCTGCAAGGCCCTCTAGCACAAGGTAATGATGCAATTGATAAATTACTGATAGGAAATGTGCTGGAGGCCTCAGAATTTCATAAGAAAACATCATTTCAATAGTAAATGTTTTTAAAAAAGGATTTTCTATAACCTGGCAACAAGCCAAAGAAATTGTAAGGAAATGTCCCATTTGTTCCTTTTACAAACAGATGCCATTACCAGCAGGATGTAACCCAAAGGGTACTCAGAGGAATGAAATCTGGCAGATGGAACAAAGAACCCCTTGATTAAAACTTAAAAATACACAATGATGATTAGGTACACAAAATTTGGGGACTCAGTAAGAGGAGAACATGTGTAAAGTGTGAGTCGGTAGGACTGCAATGGGATTGAAAAAGGGTTTTCCAAGCCCCAGTAAAGACTAAGATCATTATGCATCATTTACAGTTAGAAATGATTAAGAATGGATTTGAATTTATTATGTAAAACATAGATAACAAAAATCACAGTTTATGAAAAATTAATAGCATTTCATAAAAAGACAACCCCAAAGGTTTGTATTTTTACAACTTAGTTGTATTTATAAATAAACTTTATATATAACTTTATATATGTATACACACACACACACACACATTTGCACATACATAACATATATTGATTGTCACATAAAACAGACCAGGCCCTATAAACTAAGTAAACAAGGGGACACTTGTTTATATTTTATATGAAAATGAGATTTATTAGAAAATGTCATGTGGTATACATATGGAGGTGCTGAAACAAGCTTGATGATGTCCCAGTATCTGAGTCAGGAAATGTCCATCATGAATATCTCTTTTCTGCATTTATAATCTTTGAAGATATAGTCTCTGGAAATGAGCATGGTAGTAAAATTGCACTTCAAGAAGGGGCTCCCAGGAGTGTGAAACCTGTAGAAGGTAGGTTTGTGACATCCTCAGCCCACATGTGGGTATTATGCTGAGGCAGCACCACAACCTCTTTATGGAAACAAGTGTTCCTCTTCAGGAATCATCATCAAGAGATGTTCAGCAACATTACTTTTGGAAACATCTAAGTAACCCAAATTCCTTTAATGCATTAAAGAGAGTTCAGGTACAATACATGTATCTTACTCTCGAAAAAAGTTCACTTATTCACTGCATCTCATCAAATATGCATACTAAATTAATAGTAAATCAATGATATTTCCCTCATTTTTCCGCTTTACATTCTTGATACTAATGTTAACACATTTTCCCTCCACATTTGCAGTGTTTTTTATGCATCTTGTTTCCATTCTTTCTTTAATAACTACATCAGCACATTTCAACCCTTTAGGGGATGAAAAGTTTCCAATGCAATTGTTCATTACTGAAAAACAAAACCACAAAAGGAAGTAGTTTTACATTCTCTCATCCAGATTACATTACTATCCAAGGTGATTTTTCCTATTACATTTTCCTTTATCATGACTGTTCTTCTAGGTTAATGTTGAGATACTGAATCAAAAATATATACTTATTACACATACCTAAGAATTAGAATACGGTGCTTGATTTTATATAACATTCCAAAATAATCTGCATAGTCAGGAAGATTCATATATCCACCAACCATTTCATGTTATAGGAATGCTTTTCATGTTTTAATAGGATTAATTAATAAAATAATTTCCCATATATTAGTAAAGTTTCAGAGGAAGAATATCATTAAGAATACATGAAGCTGATATTACAACAAATTAAATACAGCCATAACAGGTTCCCTTCCCCCTTTGAGGAGAGAGACATGGGGAGGAAAATGGAAGGAGACATGGGGAGGAAGAGAAGCTGAAAGACAGAGAAGGGAAGACACAGGGAGGTAATGTGGAAGAGACAGCAAAAGAAAATAAAGAGAGGGAGAGAAGAAAGTCAGAATATGGCACAAAATCCTTTGTGGTTTTCCGCTTACTCCTTTATGTGGGAGCCAATTATCAAACTTAGGTCATCTGGATTGCAAGGAAAGCATCTTTACCCATTGATTCTTCTCACCTGCCTGAAATTATCTTAAAGAAATTAAGTCATTCCAAACTTATGAAAAGTGACCAAAAAGAAGAAGACATTTCAAGATTTATTTAAATTTCTTAGCTATTAGAATATCTGGTTATTTGAGAAAAAAATACACAAAGAGAAAATTTCAAACCTTCAAGATTAGCAGGAATGTACAATAACTTTGGATTGCCCTTCAGGGCAATGTCAAATGTAGATGAAACACCACGAGATACAAAGTGTTCTCTTGATGATATTCTTCGGGGTAGTTTTCATGTCTTTTCCTTAGAAAGTACATAAGTTGGTTAAGCATCTGTGAGATCACAGTGTATATTACTTAAGCTACCATAATCTTTCTAGTTGAGTATCTAAGCAGCTAAGCTAATATAAACCCCAAACCTGTCCCATAGAATAAGAAGACAACAGAAAAATATGACTCACATACGGAAAATGCTTCATGTTTTCTTCCTGATTGTTCAATTCTTAAGAAAAACAGATATAATATGAATATAAGAAAATATAATTCCAGGTATAGATATACCACCAAATATGCAATCTGTGAGACATAGCACTATGTTATTCATGATGTTATCAGAAGAGGCAATGTTGATGATCTGAGCAACTTCAGAGCAAAAGTGGAAGCTTTTCAGATCTGTAAATAATGACAGCCTTAGCACTATCTGAATAGTGGGTAAGGGCTTGGATTTGCTCTACTGGATGTGCCTCCCCATGGGAGGCCTTACTTTCTTATGGGGGGGAGTAGGGGTGGGCTTGGAGGGGAAGGCTAAGGGCGTGGGAGGATGGAAGGGGAAATCTTTGATTGGTATATAAAATGAATTTTGAAACTTTCTTAATAAAATAAAAGCGCCCCTTTGAAAAAGCCCAGAGCCAGTTGGTTTTAACACAAAATTCTATGAAACTTTCAAAGAAGAGTCGCCCTGGTGCTCTGTCCAAATAATAATGGAAGCCAAGACCTGTATGAAACCATTTCCCTATCTCCTTTAAATCACATAAATGGATGGAGCTAGAAAAAAATCATATTGAGTGAGGTTACCCATACCCAAAAAGACAAATACTGGCCCAACCCTACTGAACTTCCTTTGCTCACGCATGGGACACACCAGTTGGAAGAACAGAGAATATCTGCTGCACCAAAGGTAAAACTAGCCACCAAAATTTCAGGCCACAGTTGCAAACAGAGACAAAGTGTCCCTACTAGAGTAGAGGTGATACCCACTATGACAAATTCAGGCCACAAAGACAAGAAGACCAAAGAGGAAACAGAAACTAAGGAACAAAACACCCAACCAACAAAGATAAACTCAGAAATCAGCATTTAGAACCATATTTAAACCAAACCCAGATAACTAATTACCAGTGTAAATACAATCAACAACAGTTAGGGCAATATGGCACCACCAGATTCTAGCTATCCTACTGAAGCAAGACCTGAATATTACAGCAACACAGTTGTAGCATAAGAAAAAGACCTTAAAACAAACTTTATGAAGATGCTAGAGGTCCTTAATGAGGAAAGGGAAAAAAAACCCTTAAAGTAACTGAAGAAAAGACTAACGAAAATGAAGAAAATCAATAAATCTCATAAAGAATTACAAGAAAGCCAAGAAAAAACTAACAAACAGGTGAAGGAAATTATTTGGGATCTGAAAATAAAAATAGAAGCAATAAAGAAAACAGAAACAGGGATTTCTGGAAATGGAAAAACTGTGTAAGTAATCAAGAACTAGAGACATGAGCATCCCCAACAGAATACAAGAGATGCACAGAAATTTCAGGTGTTCAGGTTATGATAGAAAAAAATAGGTTAGTCAGTCAAAGAACTGTTAATTTAATATTAATAGTTAATGCCAATATTCCTCAAAGAAACATTGCCAAATTTATTTTATGAGACCATAATTACACTGATACCCAAACCAAATAAAGCCTCAAAAAAGAGTGCAAATTATAAAACAATTTCTATTTTGAAGTAGATAGAAAAAATACTCAATAAAATGCTTGCAAACCAAATTCAAGAACACATTAGAAAGAGTATCCACCATGATCAAGTAGGCTTAATCTCAGATATTCAGATATGGTTCAATATATGAAAAATCAATAAATGTAGCCCACCATATAAAATTTTAAGAAAATAACAAATTATCATTTCATAGATGCTGAAAATTTCTTTCATAAATGCCAACACCCCTGCACGATAAAGTCCTCAATTAGGAAGAATAAAAGGAATATACCTAAATATAATGAAGGGAGTTTACAGCGAGCCCATTGCCAACATCAAAGTAAATGGAGAGATACTTAAAGCAATTCCACTAAAATCAGGGACAAGGCAAGGCTGTCCACCCTCTCCATACCTATTCAATATAGTATTTGAAGTCTTAGCTAAAGCATTAAGACAACTGAAGGAGATCAAAGAAAAATGAATTGTAGAGGAAGAAGCCAAAAGTATCTTTATTTCCAGATGATATGATATTATATATAAGTGATCCTAAGAATTCTACTGGGGAACTTATAAAGCTGATAAACATTTTCAGTGAAGTAGCTGGATACAAAATAAACTAAAAAAAAATCTGTAGCCCTATTATACAGAAATGACAAATGTACTGAGAAAGAAATCTGAGAAAAACTCCTTATCAATACTCTCAAATAATATAAACTATATTGGGGTAACTCTTACTAAGCAAATGGAACTGTTGTATGATTAAAACTTGAAGTTTTTGGAGATGAGTGTAGTGGCACATGCCTTTAATCCCAGCATTCAGGATGCAGAAGCTGTGTGTGTGGTCTACATAGTGAGTTCCTGGAAAACCAGAGCTACACAGAGAAACTTTGTCTCCAAAAGAACCAAAAAAATCCAACCAACCCACCAAACAAACAAAAAACTTGAAATCTTTGAAGAAATTGAAGAAGATATTAAAATATTGAAAGATTTCCCATGCTCAAGGATCAGTAGAATAAACATAGTAAATATGGCCCTCAACCAAAATCATCCTCAAGATTCAAGACAATTCTCATCAAAATGCCAATACAATTCTTCAAAGATCTTGAAAGGTCAATTCTCAAATTCATATGGAGAAAAAAACAAAACGAAACTAAAAACCCAGAAAGCTAAAACAATTCTGAAAAATAAAAGGACTGCTGGAAGTTTCACTATTCCTGATTATAATTTGAACTGCAGAAATATAGTTATAAAGAACACTTGATGTTGGCATAAAATAAGACAAGTAGATCAATGGAATTGAATTGAATTTCCAGACATAAATCCATAAATGTATGGACAGGTGATTTCTTGATGAAGAACCTGGAAACACACACTGTAACAAAGCATCTTCAAATAATGTTGCTGGTCAGTCTGGATGTCTGCATGTAGAAGAATGCAAATAGATCCAAACTTATCATCACTCTGCACAAAACTCAAATCCAAATATATCAAAGGCCTTGACATAAAACCAGATACAATGAAGCGAGTAGAAAAGAGACATAGCCTTGAGTTCACTGGAACAGGAGACAACTTTCTGAGTAGAACACAGATAGTGCAGGCACTAAATTCAACAGTTAGTAAATGGGACCTCATGAAACTGAGAAGCTTTTGTAAGCCAAAGGAAACAGCCATTCAGAGTGGCAGCCTATGTAATAGATAATTTGTTATCAACTCCAAATCTGATAAAGAACTAGTAACCAAAATATATAATGAACTCAAGAAATTAGATATAAAAAATCCAATTTAAAAAAATGTGGTACAGTTCTAAACAGAGAATTTTCAATATGGAAAACTCAAATGCCTGAGAAACGTAAAGAAATGTTCAACATTCTTATCCATCCATGAAATGCATTTCAAAAATACTTTTAGATTTCATCTTACGCATGTCAGAATGGTTAATATCAATTAACAGAATTGAAAGCTCATGATAGCAAGGATGTGGAGTAAGTAAAATTCCACAGGTTTCTCTATGTTCTGAGAGGAGGGAGTTGATGGAGACTTTCTATTTAAGACTGTGTTCTCACTGTGTAATATTTGGCTGTGGGTCTGCATATATGTTCCCATCTGGTACAGTAGGAAGCTTCTCTAATGATTGTTGAACAAGGCACTGATCTAAGAGTATAGCAGAATATGATTAGGAGTTATTTTCTCACAACTTTTTTTAAGACAAGCAGTATTTGGTTTATTCTAGGTCTTTGCAATATCTAGTCTCTGATTCAGGTCATCCATGTAGTGTTGGGTATGGCTCCCATCTTGTGGAGCATAACTTAAGTCAAATCAGACATTGGTTGGTTAATCCTACGAGCTTCGTGCCACCATTATATTTTAGCAGGACACGATTATTGATCAAAAATGGTGTGGATGTGTTGGTGTATATGTTTCTCTTTTGGTAGACTGCAGTGTATTTCCCCATACCAAAGTCACTAGAATGTGGGAAGGAAGGTTATGTGTAGGCACCATTTTATCCTGTCCATGTTCAATGAGTTCTATGGATATTGTCTTCAGCAATGGAGAACCCACATATTGTCTTTGCATTAGCCTGGGTTGCTGGGGGATTTTCTATTTCTTTTTTTTTCTTTCTGTTTTTTTTTTTTTTTTTCGAGACAGGGTTTCTCTGTGTAGCTTTGCGCCTTTCCTGGATCTTGCTCTGTAGACCAGGCTGGCCTTGAACTCACAAAGATCCGCCAGGCTCTGCCTCCCGAGTGCTGGGATTAAAGGCGTGTGCCACCACAGCCCGGCTGCTGGGGGATTTTCATACGATCCCTTTGGCCAAAAATTCAATTGGATATAACCAAGTTTTATTACTGAAAGCTTCATTTGGTGATAAGAGAGGGCCAGTGGGACTCTGTCTCCACCATTATTTAGAGAATTCATTAATATTACTTTTATATATTTTTGGAAGTTTACATTCCACTAGGTTTCCATACAACACCTCTAAAGCTCCTCATTTCTGGCTGTCTCTTCCTCCATTCTCTCCCTCAACCTCATTTTTCCTTCCACTCCCCACCTACTTCTCTCTTGCTAGTCCTCGCCCAACCTTAGTTTACCCATAAATATCTATTTTATTTCTCTCTCCCAGGAAGATTCATGTGTCTCCTCTTGTCCCTTCCTCTATATATGACCTCTCTGCATCTATGGATTGTACCTTGGTTATCATTTACTTAATTGCTAATATCCATAACTGAATGCCTATCATATTTACCTTTCTGTGTCTGAGTTACCTCACTCAAGATGGTTTTTATACTTCTTTCTATTTGCTTGCAAATTTCATGATGCCATTTTATGAAAACTGAGTCATAATCCTTTGTGTATATATACCACATTTTTTTTGAGACAGGGTTTCTCTATGTAGCTTTGCGCCTTTCCTGGAACTCACTTTGGAGACCAGGCTGGCCTTGAACTCACAAAGATCCACCTGGCTCTGCCTCCCAGAGTGCTGGGATTAATGGCGTGCACCACCACCGCCCAGCTAACACATTTTTTAATCCATTTATCTGTGGATGGATATGCAGGTATGTTTCTAATTTCTGGCTATTATTAATAGAGAAGCTTTTAGTCAATGTATAATGAACTTTGACATCATAGGGGCTTTTTAAAAAAATAAATTGTGTTTCAATAGACTGTCTTGGCCTCATAACCCACAAATTATTACTACACCTAATTTCTTTGTTATGGTAACAGTTTTCTCCCAGTCTCCTTCTTTATATGGCTTTATGTGTCATCTTGTCCACCTCTAATTTTCTCTATCACTTTTACTCTCTCTTGGTCTCCTATCCACCTTGTTTAGGTTTTGTTCACATAGCCACAGATATGTTGATACATATGTGCACACATACACACACACACACACATACTTATATACATATTTTAGATACTGAGGTCTGCATATGATGAATATTGTGGTCTCATTTTTCTGACTTTAGATAATCTCACTTAATACAGTTTTTTCTTTATCTGCACATTTTCCTAGCAAAATTTCATAATACTTTGCTGCTGAAAGAAGTCCAGCTACACACACACACACACACACACACACACACACACACATATATATATATATATATATATATATATATATATGGACATCTATGCCCTTCCTCTTTCCTTACTATGGTAAATAGAGAAGTAATTAGCATGAGCATGTTGTTATCTTTCTGGTAGCATATGAAGAAACTTGAGTACATGATGAATTTTGTATTATTGACTCATATAGTTCTGTTTTTAGTTTTATGAGAAGCCTCCATTTTTGTGTCCATAATGACTATACTAGCTCTTACAGCAACTAGAAGCAAATAAAGAAAGAAATGAAAGAAGATATCAGAAAATGGAAAGATCTCCCATGCTCATGGATAGGTAGAATTAACATAGTAAAAATGGCAATCTTACCAAAAGCAATCTACAAATTCAATGCAATCCCCATCAAAATCCCAACACAATTCTTCATAGACTTGGGAGGAACAATACTTAACTTTATATGGAAAAACAAAACACCTAGGATAGCTAAAAGAATCCTGTATAATAAAGCAGCCTCTGGAGGCATCACAATCCCTGACTTCAAGCTCTGTTATAGAGCTATAGTAATAAAAACAGCTTGGTACTGGCATAAAAACTGACATGTAGACTAATAGAATTGAATTGAATTGAACACCCTGCCATTAATCCACATACCTACAAACATACGATTTCGACAAAGAAGCCAAAACCATGGGGAAAAAAAATCATCTTCAACTAATGTTGCCGGCATAACTGGTTGTCAACATGCAGAAGATTGCAAATAGATCCATACCTGTCACCATGCACAAAACTCAAGTCCAAGTGCATCAAAGACCTCAACATAAATCCAGTTACACTGAACTTGATAGAAGAGAAAGTAGGAAGTAGTCTGGAATACCATGGCACAGGAGATCACTTTCTAAATATAATACCAGTAGCACAGACACTGAGAGCAGCAATTAATAAATGGGACCTCCTGAAACTGAGAAGCTTTTGTAGGGTGAAGGACACGGTCAATAAGATAAAACGACAGCCTACAGAATGGGAAAAGATCTTCACCAAACCCACATCTGATAGAGGGCTCAAAATACTGACCAATCCCATTTTAAAAAATGGGCTATAGAGCTAAACAGAGAATTCTCAACAGAAGAATCTCCAATGGCTGAAAGACATTTAAGGAATTGCTCAACATCCTTAGACATCAGGGAAATGCAAATCAAAAGAACTCTGAGATGCCATCTTACACCTGTCAGAATGGCTAAAATCAAAAACACTGAAGAAAGTCTATGTTGGAGAGGATGTGGAGCAAGGGGAACACTACTCTACTGTTGGTGGAAATGCAAACTGGTACAGCTGCTCTGGAATCAGTATGGCCGTTTCTCAGAAAATTGGGCATAAGTCTTCCTCAAGACCCAGCTAAACCACTGTTGGGCATATACCCAAGGAATGCTCAATCTTACCACAAGGACACATGCTCAACTATGTTCATATCAGCATTATTCATAATTTCAAGAACCTGGAAACAACCTAGATGCCCCTCAACTGAAGAATGGATAAAGAAAATGTGGCAATATACACAATGGAGTACTACTCAGCAATAAAAAACAATGATATCATGAAATTTGCAGGCAAATGGATGGAACTAGAAAATATCATCCTGAGTGAGGTAACCCAGACTCAGAAGGACAAACCTAGTATTACTCACTCCTAAGTGGATACTAGATGTGAGAGAAGGAATGACCAGACTGCAACCCACAGCTCCAGAGAGGCTAGCTAACAGGGAAAGACCCTAGGTGGGACACATGGATGACCCTGTGAAGGAAAAGTGGATGAGCTCTACATGAGAGGACTGTATTGCTGAAGGGCTTCTCTCCAGGTTCCACTAAGCCCTGCAGTCCTACAATCCATGTATAAAATAATCACTCAGACGCTTATACTACTTATAAACTACATGGCCATGGCAGGCTTCTTGCTAACTGTTCTTATATCTTAAATTAACCCATTTCTATAAATCTATACCTTGCCATGTCACTTGTGGCTTACTGGAGTCTTTGCATGCTGCATGTCCTGGTGGTGGCTTGCAGTGTCTCCCTCTCCTTCTTCCTGTTCCCTCAACTCTCCTCTGTCCTTGTCCCGCCTATACTTCCTGCCTGGTCACTGGCCAGTGTTTTATTTATATAGAGTGATATCCACAGCAGGACTGGGTGTGTGGGGGATGGCAGAGTGTGAGGATGGGGGATGAGAACATAGGGAAATGGGAGGGTCAAGCTGGAATAGGGACAGAGTGGGAGGGCAGGGAGGAAGATACCATGGTAGATGAGGACATTATGAGAATAGGAAGAGGCAGGATGCTGGGGAGGTTCTCAGGAAACCACAAGGATGACCCACCTTAGTCTGCTGGCAGTGGTCCAGAGGGTGCCTGGACTGGTCTACTCTGGTGACCAGTCTAGCAAATACCCTAACTATCATCATAGAGCCTTTATCTAGTGACTGATGGAGGCAGATGCAGAAATCCATGGCCAGGCATCAGGCTGAGCTCTGGGAGTCCAATTGATGAGAGAGAGGAGAGATTCTGCAGGCAGGGGAAGTTGAGATCATGATAGGAAGATGTGCAGAGATGACTGACCACACTAGTGGAAGCCCATGAACTGCAGACTAGTACCTGTGGAGCCCCCATGGGACTGGACTAGGCCCCCTGGATATGGAAGAGGGTTTTTGGCTCAAAGTGATTGGGGGGACACCCAGGCAGGGGGATTGGGATCCATCCCTGGTGCATGGGCAGGCTTTTGGGAATCCAGTGCCTGTGGTGTGACACCTTGACAGCCTTGGTGCAGTGTGATGGTGCTTGGACCTGCCTAGGCTCAGTGTGTCGGGCTCTGCTGACTCCCCATGGGAGACCTGAATTTGGTGGATGTGGGGATGTGAGTTGGCTTAGGAGAGAGGCCTGGGGGTGGGAGGAGGGAGAATGTGGGACCTGTGAGTGGTAGTGAGCAGAAAATTTCTTAATAAAGAAAAATGAGAAAAAAAAGAATTTCTCTTTCCCATTATCCTGTAAAATATTCATTCATTCCTTTGTTTGTTTGTTTTTGCTTGTTTGTTTTTGTCAATGCAGGATTTCTCTGTGGGACAACCTGGATGTCCTGGAACTCCCTTTCTAGACCAGGTTGGCCTTGAACTCAGAGAATTCTAATTGACTCTGCCTCTCAAGTACTGGGGTTAAGGGCATGCATTACCACATCTGGCTCACAAATATTTATTTCTTATTTCTTAATGCTAGCTCGCCTTTCTAAAGTTCGTGAAATGAGTTTCAAATATATACCATTATGCTGTGGGATGGTCTGTATGTCAAATGTGTTGCTCTGATTGGTCAATAAATAAAACACTGATTGGCCAGTGGCCAGGCAGGAAGTATAGGTGGGACTAACAGAGAGGAGAATTGAGAGAACAGGAAGGCAGAGGGAGACACTGCCAGCATTGCCATGACAAGCAGCATGTGAAGATGCCGGAAAGCCATGAGCCACGTGGCAGGGTATAGATTTATAGAAATGGATTAATTTAAGATATAAGAACAGTTAACAAGAAGCCTGAGCCATTAGGCCAAACAGTTTAAATAATATAGGTGTCTGTGTGTTTATTTTATAAATGGGCTGTCAGACTGCCGGGGCTTGGCGGGACACGGAGAGAAAACTCTCCAGCTACACCCTTAAGTCAACATTCCTCTTTGCCTCTAAAGAAGCTAACCAAAACTTCTCAGAAGTCTTATTTTGTTTTTTTTTTTTCATTTTTGACATTTTCATACATGTTTATAATATGATAATATACATCCCTTGTTACCATTTCTCCTCCTAATTTTCTATCATTATTTACATAGTAGTTATACATGAAGTAACATATTTCATGAATCCATAATTATAACAGCAAGGCATAATCATAATATAACATTTTGTAGCATTATATTTCTTGCTTTATAAATTTTTGAGCTGCTCTTCTGATATTTTCCCTTTATTGTGAGTGTTTGCTAACATTACTTTGTTTATAATAGAGCAGAAAATACCTTGCAAGCATCTTAAGAGGATCTGAAAGGAGGTAGTAGGAGATAGATGTTATCAAACAAATTATATACAGGATGAGAATTTTCAAATAATAAATAAAAATATTTTTATTGAGAAAAAGGAATTGATGAACCTGAGAAGTCCTATGATGTTTGGAAGATTAGAGAAGAAAAGTTTTATTTTTTCACAGAGGAAAGTCATTACATATTATGAGAAATATATTATCACTATGTTAATGAATTTTCAGATCTATATAGAAATATGTGTATACATATGATAATACATAATTCAATATAGATTGCCTTAGGGTTTCTTTTGCTGTGAAGAGATGCCATGACCCCAACAACTCTTATAGAGGAAAACATTTAGCTGGAGCTTGGCTTATAGTTCAGAGGTTTAGTCCATTACCAATATGCTGGGAAACATGGCAGCATGTAAGCAGACATGGTGCTAGAGAGGAGCTGAGAGTTCTACATCTGGATCTGAGGACAGTGGGAAGAGAATGAGACACAATTCCTCCAACAATATTACACCCACTCTAACGAAGCCACATCTCCTAATAGTGCCACTCCCTGTGAGCTTATGGGGGGGGCATTTTCTTTCATTCACCACATTGATAAAAACAAAAAAAAAATATTGGGGAACTATACATCAATAAAATTGCTAGCAATGAAAATAAGATTTTTCATATGCACACACAGATTGTGTTAGTAACCATTAAATAGATTAGGCAGTAATAATGTACCATTAACCTGACATAGTGTTAGTCTTTAAAATTTCATGATTATCATGTATCTACTAAGTTATCACTTGTTTTACAATTAATAAATCCAACTATGTGCATAAACAATTTTCACTGACTCAAATTATCTATCTTACACTGTTGTTAATAGAGTATTTTTAAATATATAAAAGATAAGGATATTTAAAACAAGGGGAAAGCCAAATATTGGAAAAGAAAGGTAATGAAATAAATGTGAGTCAAAATGGGAGGAATACTATTGAATTCATAACAATGAAATAATAGAATTAACACTTGTTCAGTGATTATTGTTGCTCTTTAAGTATTTATGTTGTCCCATAATCACATGGGAATTAAAGTATCTAAATAATGAGAAGCTGTGGATATTGAAACACCAGTACTACAGGGACTAAAGACAGTTTTCATATGAGAGAACTCAACAGCTTTATCCAGATAAATATTCAGCACCCTACTATCTGATTTTAGGTATTACCACTTTAGTAAGGGAAACAGATGACTGACTCTCTCATTCTTCAGTGTTTACAGTGAGGACATCTGATATTTCCTACTTTATGTCATACCACTATTAATGGTTTCTTGTCTATCAATCTACTTGGGAAAACTCCAAAGTGAAGCCTTCAAGAGGATGACCAGAATCATACTACATGTGGAGTGTCCTTATAATTCACATGTTTTCTTCAATACCTGAGAAACACTAATTTTGATATTGTCTTTTATGTTCCAGGGATGTCTTTTATCCTCAATAGCACTGTATTCTTGGTCAGTTCTGAATTAGTTTCAAATTTCTCCAAATTGAGAATAGGCATGTATATACATATATGTAGCCAGATTTTTCTTAATTTTGTCTGCCTGCTTTAGAAAATTCTTTGTTGATCAGATATTTAGTGTTTACTATGTTTTGGTTATAAATATTCTGAGAGAGAGAAGGTAGTGAAAAATGTCACTAGCTTCTCTACAGAATATTAAGGCAAAATATATATAGACAAGAGATAGAGATCATAGTTAGGAACTCTATGCTCTTATAGAAGACTGGCATTCATTTTCCAGCAACTGTATCAGCTGACTCAAAATTACATGTAATTGTGTCTCTAGAGAATCTGCCCTTTGTTTGGCCCTCTACTGGCACACATATTCCTATGTACATGCCCACATATAAACGTAAAACACATACAAATAATTTAAAATAAAATAAATCTTCAAAAAGCAAAAATAGCATAAATTAGCAAAATATAAGCACCATAATTCCTGAATTCACTAATGTTAATATTTTGCCATCAGAGTCCTTAAGACTAGACAATTATTCACATCAATATAATATATAATTTAAATTCTTAAAAAAAAGTCTTTGGTTTTGGAAGAAACCTGATTTTCAATTGAACTGTTCTCAGTACATTATTTCATTATTTGAATTTATTTGCCACTCATTTGAACATATTCCTTAATGAAACACAAGTCTAAGAAAAATCATTCATATCAAAGAGAAGGTACTATACTGATTAATTTTTTCATAGTTCTTTTCATGTCCTTGTTTCTAAGGCTAAAGATGAATGGGTTCAGCATTTGTGGGACTACAGTGTACATAATGCAAGCCACTGAAGTCTTATTGGGTAAAATATTAACTGCAGAGCTTATGTAAACCCACAACCCTGATCCATAGGACAAAGAGGTCACTGACAAGTGAGAACTACAAGTAGAAAAGGCTTTATATCTCCCTCTCACTGAAGGTATTTTCAAAACAGAAGAGGCAATTTGGACATAAGAGAAAATAATACCGGAGACTGGGATGCCACCAAATATAAACGTTGCAAGATATATCAGAATATTATGAACAAGGGTGTCAGAGCAGGCAAGCTTCATGATCTGAGAAAGTTCACAGAAGAATAAGGGAATTTCCAGGTTTGTACAAAAGGATAGCCTCAATACCATGAGACCAAGCAGTCCCATGTTCAAAATGCTAATGAGGACAGAAAAGAGAATTATTAGACCACATAATTGAGAACTCATGATAACTGTGTAAGTCAGTGGATAACAAATGGCCACATAACGGTCATAGGCCATTGCTGAAAGAATACAACTTTCAAACCCAGCAAAAAACAAGACAAGGCAGACCTGAGTGAGGCAGCCTGCATAACTAATGCTCTGGATCTGTGTTTGGGTATTCAGTAACATTTGGGATTACAGTCGTGGTTAAGCAGATGTCATTAAAGGACAAATTGGAGATAAAGAAGTACATGGGTGTTTGCAAATAGGAGTAAGAGCTCACCGCCAGGATAATAAGCAGATTCCCCAAGATGGTGACCATGTACATGAACAAGAAGAGGCAAAAGATGACTGGCTCCACTCTTGGATCATCTGTTAGTCCCAGAAGAAAGAAGTGAGAAACATCTGTCTGGTTTTTACTTCCCATATCTTTGGCAATCTATTTGAAATAGAGTGAAATAAAGTGTAGGAACAGTCAACATGTTGAAAGATGTTGGGAATATAAGTTATTTGGATGAATCACATTTATTCTTAATAAACTCCTAATATGAGGACCATAGCCTATGTTCTAGCAAGCCCTCCAGACTGCTTTGAAATACAATTGATTTTGAGGTAAATCTAATTCATTTAAAAAACATGCTTATTATAGCAGCTGGTTAGCATTCAAATAGATCATTCTGGTTATTTTCCCTGCACAGAACCCTCATTCATCTTACTGTAACTATTACTGATTTTTTTTAACAATGTGGTTTTGTATATTGCTAAACATCCAGTAAAAAATAAATATAGTATAATGTATGGCTTTTTAATCAGAAGCATTCCAGGGATTATACGGACAAAAAGATGAGCAAACATTATGTAAATTTTCTTATAAAATTCTTTCAAACCTCAGCCTGCCTGTTTTTGAGAGTATAATATTGTCACATCATATATATATATATAAAACCTTCCCCCTCCAAACTTTCTGATATACTTCTTCTTTCTCTTTTTCATAGACATGACCTCTTTTTTCATTAACTGCACACATATATGTATAGTTATATATGTGTATTACTAATATAATCAGATAAGTACCTAGAATGCTACTCATATGTATGTTTTCAGGGCTAACCATGTAGTTTTGGAAAACCAATTGGTGTGTTCTTTCCTGGAGAAGATTATACTTCCACTCCCAGCATTCCTTTTGTGTTTGTAGTTCTTCATGAATGGTTGAGACCTCTTGTAAAATGAGAATGTATCATCAAATTATGAATGGAGCTGGGCGGTGGTGGCACACGCCCTTAATCCCAGCACTTGGGAGGCAGAGGCAGGTGGATCTTTGTGAGTTCGAGGCCAGTCTAGTCTATAAAGCCATATCCAGGAAAGGTGCAAAGCTACACAGAGAAACCCTGTCTTGAAAAACCAAAACCAACCAAACAAAAATGTGGATGGATTATTCAACTTAATTATCCTATTTATCCAATGGAAATATTTGGGAAAGTGAATTTTTCCTTGATATGAAGTGAGCAGTGAGTGGAACAATTAAGCTCTAAACATTTATTCTCTATTATTAGACTTTTCTGACTAAACTTTATTCATGCACCTGGATCATACAGTTTTGTCTCCTTGTGTAACTCAAGTATATACAAGTTTACTAAATTATATTTCAATAAATCTTGGGAAATCATTTGTAAGAATATTTCATGATGAGCTACAGTTATAATAATTAAATTTGAAGGTAGCAGTGTATGCAAAGAATGTGCGTTTTGCTGGGCTCAATATGCTCAAAGAGAAAATGCCTTAGCTCAGTGCTCAGAATGTGGTAGTCTCACATAACATTTACTCAGTTTTTCATTTTTTCTTACTACTATGGACTGCCATACAACTATTATTCATTAATCAGAAAGAAGTGACAAAGTGGAGTAATTTTAGAAAAGGAGTAAGATGGGACTATCCCTAACAAAAGAATTATAAACATCAGAGATGTGACTGCATGTAAAAATCACCTTTGACAATGATAGTCACGTAGAATAATAACAAGGAAACATCCTTGAAAACAGTATTTTATTAACAGAATTTGTAATAAATATACAGGGATTAACAAGAGTTTAAGTACAAATGATTTAGTTAATGAAACATACTTAAACTCACTTTGTCAACCTTTACTAAAGAATTTTACATTATATGATTAGTCTCAAGAGCAACAGGACTCAATAGTGTACCTTGTTATTGAAGACAGAAGATGTGTTCTTGTGAAGCAAAGGAACTGAGTCATTACTTCTTTGCTAGGGAGACTCATCTCAAGAAAGATGCATATGTGTTGGTGTCTACCTAGGGCAGAGATGTTTCATTGACTGTCACAGGATAACTCCTCTAGTTTCTCCATCTCCAGGGACATAATATCCAAAGGTCTTCATTAGGCTAGGTATGTCATGTAACTTTATTTCCTTAAACACAGAGGGTAAAGTAAAATGAGGATGGCTGCCCTCCTGACCCCTGGGGCTTGATTACACTGCTCTCCTGTAATTATTATGTCTGTTTTTCTCCATTTCACAGGCCTAGAATACAATGTCACATCTTACTTTTCTAAAAATTTAAATTACTGTTCTCAAAATCATTACTAAACTGTTACTGATACACTAAATATTATTTTCTATGGCAGTAAAAATACTTTTATGTTGAAGTGGACAATATAACTATGCATGATAGATTAAATATAAAATTATATACTCAGCACAATTATCCTAATTTGTCTCTGCATAGTGATAAAATGAATGTATTAAATATGCTTCTGGGGAAGGAATTTATTAATAGCATTTCACCAAAGAACACAGAAATGTTGTATCATTTGTACATTGGAGCTCTTTGAGCTATAGAAATCTTTATATTCCCTAGCATATTTCCTCCAATGAAAGTGTATCTTTTAAACTATAATTTCCAGAGGGGCGGAGAAAGAGAGAAATGTTATAGATTCTATAATATCAAATGTCTGAACTTCAGTAAAGATTTGAAACATTACAATTTTAGTCCTTTTGAAAGTCATTCATTTCTATTATTACTTAGCCACACCACCTACCCCTCATGAATAAATTCTCACAACAATGGAAAATACATTTCTTCATATTATCTTGTCTCTTGGTATTAAGAAAATCATTAAGTAAAAGAAAATGTTAAACTATGTAAGTAAAACTATGTAAACATAAAACATTTTAGTATGTAAGGTGTACATATGAAGACAAAAGAGTTATGTGACTTATAAGCAAGTTGTTTATATTATGCAAATGATGAGACTTTATATATATATATTTCTTAGGACAGTGATAAAAACTAATAACTGACTAAAATATATTTCTAATCAAAGTTTATTTAGAAATGCCTGATTTTTAAAATACTATACATTAGCTAAAACTAAGTAAGTGGTTGTAACTGATCTTAACTGTGTGAGACAACCAGACTTGGAGGCTCATATCAATGTGTTCAAAGAGTAAAGTGAGTGGTATTTTGCAATTACGAGTCTCAGTAATTTTTTTTTTAAGACTGACAATTTATTGCTGCTGAGACCAGGCTTAATGGAATTTACAGTTCTCTTGCCAGATCCTACTTAATGATGGGTTGGAATTGTGGATTGGTCCCATACATGGAGAGAAAGACACAACTGACTTGCATTTGTCTGTCACAGGGTTTTGAAAGTTCACGTACAATATTCCATGAGGAACTGACTGTAGATCATGTGATATTTCTTAGAGATATTTTGCATTATGCCTTATCCCAATATATGTATGACCTGCTTGTTTACAGCTCCATGTCCTTCTTGTAGCTTCCAAGTTTCAGAGTTGAAAGAGAGTACCACAATTCCTGGTTGGCTTTGTTTCTTAATTCATTCAGCAAGCATATGGCCATCAGTTCTTAAAGTTAGTAGTGAAATTGCATATTGATTACAGTTAGTTTGTTCTTCCTTTATTGTTGTTTGTGTTCAGTTTCAGTAGCAACAATTTCATGTGTTTTGCTATAGTCTCCTGGTTATGTATATTTCTTTCTTCTGAAATATCATATCCAATATTCTATGTAAGGCAAGTATTAAGGATGCAAATTATTTTAGCATGTTTATTTCATGGACAGAATTTTTTATTCCACTATACCTGATATTTGTTCTGGGTACAGTATTCTAGATTAGCAATTAGGTCATTGAGAACTTGAAATACATCACTTTAGGTTCTTTGGGCTTTTAAATAGGCCACTGAGAATTCAGCATTCTGTCTGATAGGTTTTTATTTATATGTGACTATTGGTTTTCTGCTTCCTCTTTTCAATACTCTTATTTTTGTTGTCCTATGTATATGGAGTTTTAACTATGAAATGCAAGCTGGGTGGTGGTGGTGCACGCCTTTAATCCCAGCACTCGGGAGGCAGAGCCAGGTGAAACTTTGTGAGTTCGAGTCCAGCCTGGTCTACAAAATGAGATGCAGGACAGGCTCCAAAGCAACACTGAGAAACCCTGTCTCAAAAAGAAAACAAAAACAAAAACAAACAAACAAAAAAAAAGAAAAGAAAAAGAAATGCATGTGGAGATTTTTTTTTGGATATTTCTATTTTATATCCTGTGTGCTTTGTTTTTCTGTATGTATATGCATTTTGTTTTACGGGAAAGTTTTCTTCTATGATTTGCTGAAGATGTGGTGAATGCCATTGAACTAGGTTTCTTCTGTATTTCTGTAAAGAATTAGAAGTTTTGTCCCTTTTTTGGTGTCACACAATTTATGAACATGTCTATGTGTTTGTTGTAATTTTCATATCCTTTTTTTCTGTTATCTAATACCTCTACTTTATCTTAAAGCACTGAAAATCTCATATGTATTTGATCTACTGTACTTGTAAGATTTTACTCCAAGTTTTTAAAAATCAAATGCTATAAAGTGTTTGTTGATTTACAAGTATCTTTCATACGTATTTTTATGTATTATATGTATGTGCTTAGTATGTATGTATATGCAAATATTTGAAGCAAAGATTGTAGTGAAATTTGAAATGGGTTGTAAAAGAGTCAATTAGTCCAATTTGGATGTAGAGAATATATTAGAAATCACAGTTTACAGTATGCAATATCCTGTGCAGATTTTGCTAAGCCATGTGCAGTTACCTCTCAATTATTGCATTTTGTTACATATTGACTATGTTGAAAGAAAAAAACATGATTATCTCATAGATGAAGAGAAGTCTTTTGACAAAAACTGAACACCCTTTCATGATAAATGTCCTGGAGAAATTAGGGATACAAGGAAAATACATAGACATAATAAAGCCAGTTTACAGCAAGCCAATAGCCAACATCAATGTAAATGCAGCGAAATTCAAAGTAATTCCTCTTAATTAAGTGACAAGACAAGGTTGCCCACTATCTCCATACATATACAATATAGTACCTAAGATCTTAGCTAGAGAAATTAGACAGCTGAAGGAAATAACAGGGATAAAGATTTAAAAACACAAAATCGAAGTATTTTAATTTATGGGTGATATGACAGTATACATAAGTGACCCTAAAAATTCCACCAGAAAACATCTAGAGCTGATAAACCTTTCAACAAAGTAGCTAGATACAAAATTAACTCATGGAAATTAATATATACAAATGGCAAGTATAATGAGAAATAAATCAGGGAAACATCTTTCACAATGAGGGCACACTTTTCTATTTCTGATGGGAGTGCTAACTTGTACAGCCACTCTGGAAAGTAGCTTCAAGCCTTCATCAGAAAGTTGGGAAACAATATTCCTCAAGATGCATTTGAACACTTTTAGAAATATACCCAAATATTCTTCATCCTATCACAAGGACATTTGCTCACCCACGTTCTTTGCTGTTCTGTTTATAATAGTTAGAAACTAGAAACAACCTAGATATCAAGCAACAGAAATGGATAAGAAAATGTGGCACATTTACACAATGGAGTAATATTTGGCTGTTAAAGCAGAACAAAACAAAACTGATACCATGAAATTTGCAGGAAAATAAATGGAAATAGAAATAAATCATCCTGAGAGAGATTATGCAGACCCCAAAACACATATATGGTATGTATTCACTTATATGTGGATAGTAGGTGTTAAATAAATGATAACCAAACCACAACCTATAGGATCAAAGAGGCTAGGCATAGAAAACAGGACTAGGTGGGACAGATGTATCTTTCTGAGAAGGGGAATAGAATAGATTTTATGGCTGGACTGGGGCCAGGGAGACTGGAAACAGAGGCTCAAATGGAGAGGGGGAATGGAGAGAAACTATATTTCCCACACTGTCTTTCTCTTTCGCATCATGCTGTTACAAGCTACATTTCCCAAGATTTCTTTCCAGTCTGCTGTACTCCCATTTCCATTTACACAGTTTGTTTTCATGCTTTTGCTTTTGCAATAGGAGATTTTTGTTCTCCCTAAGCTTGCTTTAGGATGGCCATGTTACTGTTTAACAGATGTACCTCTCTAATAATATTTTTCACCTGCCACTGTTCCCAGAGCTGGTCATGTCTATCTGTGTGCCTTGAGACAGATGTTTTGGTGCCTGAAACAAAAACTTCTCAGGGCTTGCTCCTCTGCCTTACCAGGTCAGTGAAATAAAATGAAGGTATTTAAAATAAAAGTCTTTTCAGAGAGATTTTTGGGGACTCAAACTCTGCCTCCTTCATTGCTGTGAAGATTTCAAAGCCTCCACTTCTTCCTCCACACCAGCAGACCCTCCCTGGGTCCTGTACCACCTCTGTTGTGTCTTCATCCTTTGGGGAGGAAGCTGCTGCTCAGTCTCTACCTGCACTATCTTGGGTGTAGGCTCTGGACACAGGGGACTCCAGCTGATTTTTTTCTAGTACTAGCTGGAAGGAGAGACAGGACAATCAAAGAGGATTTGCCACATTCCAACAGGTTTTGGGGGGTTTTTTGTTTGTTTGTTTTTAGAGCAATTACAGCTGACACTCCCATATTGATAGATGTTGTTTCCAGGTGAGTTAAATTTTTGCCCTTACAGAAATAGAAAAAAATCTGAGAAAAAAAAAGGTCTGAAAAGCTTTTAGTTTTTTTTTTAAGAGAGAGATTACTAAGAATTTCCTAAGACCTCTGTTCTCCTTGGCTTCATGGCCAAATGGAAACTAATTTTGATGGTATGATGCTTTCATACAGTGGCAGCATCAGAGGAGTGAAAAGTTTTATTTCACTCACTTCCACCTCAAGGAAAATTCTTTCCTCTACTGCTTGGGACTTAGAATTTAAGGAGTTCACAGACAAAAAGCTTCCGTAGGAATCTTTTTCTGTTCATTTTTCTCATCTTTGATAGATTTTTCTGATTCTTCAAGGATTTTACATTCATATCCCCATAGTTGGAAATCAAGGACATAGTTCCTCTGTCTTGTTGCTTATCTTATTCTAAATTTTTCCTTAAACTGTATTCCTAACCCAATATTTCTATATTCTACCTTACTCTAAATTTCTTCGGACACTATATTCCTGTATTTCTTAATTTTTATAGATAGAAATTAAGAGAGAGATAGAGAAAGAAACCTAGATAGAGAGAAATATACACTGTAGTCTCACTTTTCAACGTCAGCATTCCAATGTCTAACTTGATTCCCAAGAATAAAATACTGCCACCTTTATCAGTTCCTTATTGGCATGCCTTACATTCACAATACCCCCTGATACCACTTTCACCAAGTCCCTGGGTCCCTGTTTGGGCGCCATTTGTGGGGACGCAACCCCACCTTTCCCCCCAGGATACTCTCTAGGAGTGAGGGAATAAGAGATTTAGATATATAGAGGGGAAGAGAGACAGATAGAAACACAGGATAGCCCGGGAGAGCCTGGATCCTAATCCACTGGCCCATTCTGTCTCTTCTAAAGGGCTTATTAAAGAAATGCCAAGGAGTGGAACAAAAGACCTCCTCCTAGCACAGGCAAGTGCAGAACTTTCCGAGCACCTGATAACCACACACATGGTAAATCCCTCCCCCTACACAGCCCTGCTGGGTAAAGAAAGCTCGGATCTCACTGGGAAACCTCTGTGGGCTCCCATAGTCTATCCACTTACCTGCAAAGTTCATGATTTCATTTTTCTTGATGGCCAAAAAGGACATTCAGATTGTCTTGATTTCCTAGATGCTGTGAGTAGAGCAGCAATGAACATGACTGGGTAAATATTTCTGGAGTAGGATGTTGAGATTATTGGATATATAGCAAGAAATTGTATAGCAGAGTCATGTGGTAGATTTATTTTCAGCTCTTTTTGAATTAGCCACACAGATTTCTCTAGTGGCTGAACAAATGTTCAATCCCACAAATAGTGAATTAGGGTTCCATTTTTTCCATTTCCCCTTGAGCAGGTGCTGTGGGTTGTTTGTTGATTTTACCAATCTGACTGGGGCAATATGAACTCTTTTTTTTTTAAAAGATTTATTTATTTATTATGTATACAGAAGAGGGTGCCAGATCTCATTACTGATGGTTGTGAGCCACCATGTGGTTGCTGGGAATTGAACTCAGGACCTCTGGAAGAGCAGTCAGTGTTCTTAACCTCTGAGCCATCTCTCCAGCCCCGCAATATGAACTCTTGAAGCTTCTTTGATTTGTATTTGCCTACTTACTAGGGATTTTGAATTTTTTAGATATTTCTCAGTCATCATTTTTCATCTTTAGAGAACTCTCTGTTTATATCTGATGCACATTTTATGAATGGGGCATTTGTTGTTTTTCATTGTTTTATGTTCTTTCTGTATTCTAGCTACTAATATCTCATCAGAGATATAAATAACAAAGCTTCTTTCCTTTATTGGGGCTTTCTCTTCATCCTACTGATGGTTTATTTAGCTGTGAAACAGATTTTTATGTTTATGAAGTCCCACTGATCAAGTAGTGGCCTTATACCAAATGTAGTCCTATTCTTTTTTGTACATATACAATATTAACATATTGCCTATGTTTTCTTCCAGCAGTTTTAGGGATTTAGCTTTTATATTTAGACATTTGATCCATATGGAGTTAATTTTCATGCAAGGTGATAGCACCGTCTAATTTCTTTCTTCTGAATAGGGACCCACACTTTTCCCTACACATTTGTTGAAATTACTTTCCTTTTTTCTGTTTATGATTTTAAAGGTTTTTCACATATTCAATGATTATGCATACTCATTATTGGGTGCTTGATTTTTTCTATTCATCTACATCCCTCTTTATGTTCCTGTACTATTTTGTATTTATTTCCATGACTCTATAATATATCATAATATCTGGAATTGTAATGCCACCAACATTATTCAAGAATATTTTATCTCTCCTATTTTTTGTGGTTTTGTATAAAATATAGAATCATTTTTATATTGTCATGAAGAATGATTAGGATTTTTTATTGTGATTGATTTAATCTGTAAATAGCTTTTGGTAAAATGATTATTTTCACAATATCAACTGTGCCAATCAATGACTGTGGGTTATCTTTCAATTTTCTAGTGTCTTTCTCTTCTCTGTCTTCAAAGGTTTAAAGTTTTCATTGTAGAGGTCTTTCACTTCCTTGGGCATGTTTATTCCTAAATATTTAATTTTCCCAAGGTAATTGTAAATGGTACTGTATCCATGGTCTCCTTCCTTATATGTTTGTAGCTGGTGTACAGAAAAGCTACTCATTTGTACAATTTGGTGCTGTATACAACCACCTTGCTGAATTGCTGTATTGCTTTTAGAATTTTTCTAGTAGAAATTTTAGAATTTCCAATGTACAGTCCCATGTCATTTACATATATATATATATATGTATGTATGTATATATATGTATGTATGTATATATATATAGTTTAACTCATTTTTTCCATTTTATCCCTTCAATTTCCTTCTCTTGCCTTATTCCTCTGAGCATTACTTTGAGCAAATTATTGAAAAGGAGTTTGTATTGTAGACACTGATGTCTCATCTCTGTCTTCACTAGGATTGCTTCAACCCTTTCACCATTTAAGATAGTGGCTTTGAGTTATACATAGCTATTTATGGAGTTTCTTACACATAGCTATTTATTATACTGATATATCTTCCCTAGAGCCCTACATTCTCTATGACTTCTATCATGAATTCACGTTAGATGATGTCAAAGGATTCCTCTATGTCTACTGTGATGGTAATCTGATTTTTAGTTTTATGTTCACTTTTGTGGTTTTTTTTTACCTTTATAGGCTTGTGCATGTTGAATCATCTCCACATTTTATGGATGAAGACAACTCTATTTTTTTATATACTTCTGCCTTCTGTTTTCTCATGTCTTATATAGCATTTTTGAGTCTATGTTAAACAAAAGTATTGGATGTTTGTCTTCTTTGTGCTATTGTTGCTGTGAATTTATCTTGTGGTATGAGATTGATACTGCCTATCAAGAAGTTTGTCAACACTTATATTTCTATTTTAAGAACTGGATGTAGGTCTTCTTTGAAAGTCTGGTAGAAATCTGTTGTAAATCCATCTGACCTTGGGGTATTTTTAGATAGAAAGTGTTGTAGCTGGAGTTTTCTCCAGTCCTGCTTGGGCCCCCACAGTTCTACAGCCCACTTATAAAATAATCACTCAGAAGCTCATATTAATTAAAATTGCTTGGCCTTTAGCTCAGGCTAACTATTGACTAGCTCTTACAACTTAAATTAATGCATTTCTATTAATCTATGAGTTGCCATGAGGCTTGTGGCTTACCTGTACTTTTACATCTTGCTTCCTCTGTGTCAGTCTGGCATCTCCTGACTCAGCCTTCCTGTTCTCAGAATTCTCTTCTCTGCTTGTCCTGTCTATACTTCCTGCCTGGCTACTCGCCAATCAGCATTTTATTTATCAATCAATCGGAGCAACACATTGCAGCATACAGAAAGCCATCCCCAGCAGTCTGTTTTGTCAGATATTAGGATAGTGATGTCCTCTTGCATTCTTCTCCCATTTGATCAGAGTCTTTTGGTCCATCCTATCTTGCTAAAGTGATATTATATATCTTTAACTAAAAGTGTTTTTTTTTCTTTTTTTCCTCTTTGAAATACATTTCTATTTTTTAATTTTTCTTTATTCAATTGAAAATATATTTTATATAATATTTTCCAGAATATGTTTTCCTATCCCCTAACTCCTCAAGATTCTCCTTACCTTTACTCTCATTCAATCATCTCTACCTTTTGATTGGAGAATTGAGGACATTGATATTGAAAGTATTGTTGAAATGTGTCTGTTAATGTGGTCATCATACTGTACATTTTTGGTGTTTGTATTCTCTGTGGTACTTTGTGTTTTAGTAAGTATAGGTTTGCATTTGTTTTCACATTCTCTTTCATTTCTTTCTTCAGGCACAAATATTGCTTCCTTTATTATCTTTAGTTTTCTTTTGCTGAATTTAAATGATTTCAGGATGTTTATTACATGGAAATTTTTCTTCCTCAATTATGGCAGATAGTCTTGCTAAATACATGATTTTAAGCTGGCTATTATAATCTTTTGGGATTTAAAATGCATTGTTTTAGATTTTCGGGCTCTCAAGGGTTCTATTGATACTTAAGCTGTTATTTTGATGGATTTTCCTTTACATGGGGCTTGCATTATTATAATGTGTAGGTTTGATATACTTTATTATGCATACTAGTGTCTTATGAGATATTCTTTTATATTTTTGTCTATTTGGTTTTGTGTATGCTTCCTGTATCTGTATGGGTGACTTTCCTTTGCTTGGTGAATTTTTATTCTGTGAGCTTGTTAAATATTTTGTCCATGTCATTGACAGGGATTTTTTCTTCATCTATGCCTATAATTAATAGTGTTAGTTTTTTCAAATGTCCAATATTTTTTGTATGTTCCGCTTCTATGTTTTAAAAAAAATTTATAGTTCTATCTTTAAATCTTTTGTCTAGATCCTTTACTTATGTTCAGGCTGATACATTTTATTTTCTTCATTGAGTCTATGTATCTGCATCCATCAGCTGCTGTCTGATAACAATTGGGCTAGTCACCAATCCTATGAGTATAGGGTATCATTAGGAATAATTGTGTTTTTAGTTTTGTCGAGACAGAGTTTCTCTGTATAGTTTTGGTACCTGTCCTGGATCTCACTCTGTAAACCAGGCTGGCCTCGAACTCACAGAGATCTGCCTGGCTCTACCTCCAAAGTGCTGGGATTAAAGGCATGGGGTCACCACCACCTGGCCTTTAGGAATACTTTAATTGACTCTTTTTATCAATAGTGTTTTATTCTATCCTAGGTCACTGAGCCATCCAACCTCCAGATCCTATCTATCTAGGCTGTGCTTGGCATGGTCTTTTTCTCCTGGCATGGGCTTCATGTTTGACCAGTCATTGGCCTACCATTACCACAAGCTCTAATGCACCATTGCCACAGCACATCTTGTAGGTGAGACAGCTGGTGGGTCATAGATTTTTGTAGCTGGGTTTGTGTCCCAGTCCCAACACTGGGAGTCTAGCCTGATTACAGAAGATGACTGCTTCAGGCTCCATATCTTCCATTACTAATAGTCCTCTCTAGGGTCATAACAAATATACAGATAACATATATACTGAGAAATAAGGAAAAAGTATCTTTCATAATATTTGAAAACTTTTAATATCTTGGAATACTACACACCAAGCAAGTGAAAGTATTGTATAATATAAACATTTAAGACATTGAATAAATTAATAGAAGATAACATTGGAAAATTGAGATAGCCTCCTGGTTCATGGACCTATAGGAGTATTGTAAAAATGACAAATCTACCAAAAGAAATTTACTGACGCAAAGCAATTCTTGAACACAATTTTAAAATAGTCTTAAACTTGTCAGAGTAAGCAGCCATTCTCAAGTTGGATTTCAAACCCACTTTATGAGATGGAACCTAAACCTGACACTGCTTTGATAACAAAGAACCTGAGACTAGATAGTCCCAGGGTAAATCCAAATCCTATTGGTCTGATAAAGGAAAATAATAAATGACTCTTAATGATATTCTGCTATACCTGTATACAAATGCACCACTCAGCCATTGCCAGTGAAGCTTCCCCTTGCAGTAGATTGGAACTAAGGCATAGACTCACAACTGAACAACAGAGACTGAGAGACTTTGGAACAGTCAGTCTTGAAATGGATGTCATTAAATCTCTGCCATAGCTGGGTGGTGGTGGTGCATGCCTTTAACCCTAGCACTTGGGAGGCAGAGCCAGGCAGGCCTCTGGTTTACAGTTCGAGGCCAGCCTGGTCTAAAGAACGAGTTCCAGGAAAGGCACAAAACTACACAGAGAAACCCTGTCTTGAAAAACAAAACAAAACAAATCTCTGCCATAAAGGATCAGGGAGCTAAGAGGAAGAGCAGTCAGAAAGATTGTAAGTGCCAGAGGGAAAAGATGATTCCATGGAAACAATGTCTTCCATATACAATAAGACTGACACAAATATGAATGAACTCACACGGGGCACATAGCACATAGCACACACTGGGGCTACACAGATTCAAGTTAGGTTGGATCCTAGTGTTGAGAGAGAAAAGAAGACATGGGCTTCCACTCCTAACCTAACCAAAAGGTTACCTGCAGTTGATACCTACTTACAAAGGAAAAGTCAGTTTTCTCCAACAGAGTCTTATTGGGTTTATTAACCACACTTAAGTGTGGACCCCATTCTCAACATTAGATGGCCAATACAAGGTGAACTTAAGTTTATTTTTGTCTCACATCGATAACTTTGGGCATTGTTTTTTCTTACTGGTCTTTCACTTGTATATTACGGTTTCCAATTTTGTACTTTTATGGTGTGTATGTGTGCATGGGTGTGTATGATGTGTCTCTGTGCATGTGTGTATCTTTCTTGCAATTTGTTTTGTCTTGTTTTCATTCTTGTTTGTTTGTTTCATCTGTTTGTTTACTTCACAAACAAAGAGAAGTGAAGGGCATGGAGTTTGATGGGTATGGAAGTTAGAAGAATCTGGGTGTAGTTGGGGATGGGAACTGATGATTAAAATATAAAGTATGAAAAATATTTTCAATAAAAATATGAGAAAAACAATGATCTTCTGCCACGACCCACATGGCCTGGGACTGAGAACTGGTGAGGGATGTCGAGGTTAAGCAGCACTCAGGACACACTGTGGTTCGTCATTCAAAGAGAGCCCTTTATTGACTATCCATCAGCCTTATATACCCTGTTACTTCCTACTCTCCATGGGGTCAGGGTATGGTCCTCAGGTTCCCATCCACATCCCAGCAGCTCAGCCAAACAGGAAGACCCCAAGCAGAGAGCTGATTCTTGAAACAATGTTCCAGCAATAGCTATATCGTAAATATCCTGTGACTTACTGACCACAGGAAAAGAGGAAGAAAAAAGGGCACCTTAGGGCGACTTAGGGCAAGCAAACAGGCTGTGCACAAGGGCTGTTCAGCGTCTGCTGCCAACAATCTTCAACATCAAATGAAAACACAAAAATTCCAGGATAGCTGGAACATTCCTGATTAATCAAAGAACAGCTGGAAGTTGTTCCAGATTTTAAGATTTTTAAGTTGTACTGCAGATCTATAGTAATATAAAGAGTGACATTGGAATAAAACATTTCTTTCATCAGTAGAACAGAATTGAAGATATGAACATGAATCCACAAACCTTCATTACCTGACTTTTGACAATAAAAAAAAAAACCACTGGAGAATAGACACTATCTTCAACAAATGATGCTTTTCAAACCAGATGGGCCATGGAGAGGAGTAAAAATAGATTCAGATTTATCACTCTGAAAAAGCTCAACTCCAAATGATTAAATGACCTCAAAATAAGAGTTAAATAAGCTTGTACTCATTGTCACAGGAAAGGACTTTCTTAACAGGACACAAAAACACAAGAATTAATATCAAAAATTAATAAATAAAACTGCATGAAGCCAAAAAGTTTCTGAACAGCAAAGAAACAAAGAAGCAGCCTTCAAAATGTGAGGGAGTGGAATCTTTACCAATTATATATTTGACAGTGTACACAAAGAAATAATTAATTAATAGAGGCCTCAATGTAAAGGAAATAAATAACCTGCTACAACCCACACAGCTGGAGCACGAAATCTGGCGAGGGACGCCGAGGTTGAACAGCACTCTAGATACCCAGTCTCAGTTCATCAGGGAAGCTCTCTTTAGTCACACCATCATGGGCTTATATACCACTCTAACAGCAGGGGTCAAGGAACAGTTACTCTGTATCCAGCAGCAAGCTGGACACTGTTCACCAAACAGGAAAACCACAGGGGAACTGATCCCCAGCACTTTCAGGATCCCAACTGCACATTCTCACACAAACAACTTATGTAAACACAGCATAACTGGGACAGGACAAAAAAGGCATTTAAGATTAAGGCAGCAAACTTATTGCTGTAGACAATAAACAAATAAATTATGTAATAAAATCAAACAAAATTAAACACAAATGCATGTGAACACTTTTGTAGTATTCAGAATCCTTAGGCATCAGGTAAATACAAATTAAAACTACTTTGAAACTCTATCTTACCATAGTCAGAATGTCACAAAATAATTTAAAAAAGAGAAGTCACAGCATATGTAGAAGAGGATGTGGGGAAATAGATTAAAATATTTATTTCTAGTAGCTGTACAAATTGTTACAGCCACTGTATGGAGATTCCTGTGAAGATGAATATAAATCTACCATGAGATCTAGCTACAGCACTTTTAGGCATATACCCAAAACCTGTAAATCTTAGCACAGAGATATTTGCCCATCCATGTTCACTGCTGCACCATTCACAATAGTGAGGATATGGTGCATTCATGAAGAAATATATGTCATTTACTGAAGAATATATAATGCAAGTGTTGTTCATGTGTTCAATAAAATATTATTCAGCTGTTAAGAGAATTTTGCAAAAATGGATGGATTTAGAAACAATCCTCTCAAGGGAGTTAACACATACTCAGAAATACACACATTACATGCTTTCTTTTATATGTGGATGCCGTCTGCTAAATTTTAGATATTAATGCCACAATCTAAAGAAACAGAGCTTAGGTACCTACTAAGGAACAAATGATGGAGGCAGGGAGAAATATATACCAAGGAAAGGAAAATACAGTGTTATGGAGAGAAAACTAGCATATGAGTTTGATGGGAGAGAAGAGTAAAGGAGAAAATATGTGGAGGGACAACTAACACTAAAGGCCATCTAAAACACCATGTGGAAGCATCCTACTATAATATGTATATAGTATACCAATTTGACATCTTTCACAAAGTAAAATCTCCAGTGTCAGCAATTGGTTATATCTTATTGAGTCATTGGCCAAAATGACCCTTATATACCTCAAATATTACAGGATATTGCCAAGCCTATAAATCCTGATGGTAAGACTTTATTGTTGAAGAGACTACAAACTTACATAATTAAAGCCCTTAAGGGTCAACCTTAAATATCTCCTGTAAGGGTTCAAAGGAGACACTACAATAAGCTTCAGAAAGACTAATGGCAAAGGAATGAATCTACTCACACTGTGATCCTTGTGTGCATATCTCTTTATTCTTCTACTGTTCTCCTAATTTTCTTGGCCTAGTTGTCTATAATTTCTTGGCTCTAATTCTCTGTTCTCATTTTCCTGCTTCTACTCTAGCCTAATAATTCTCCTCTCACAGGAAGCTTGAAGCAATAGAAAAAGTTACAAGAGTTACCTCTCAGTGGTCAAAAGCACATTACTAGGGTAAGCCAATTACAATGGCAACACACATTTTCAGGTTTCAGGAGTAAGAAGGAGGGCCATAGTACTCAAATGAGAAGAACTTTGAGACATAAATCTATTGTCAGCAGATTTGACAAGCAAAGAATTGGCATGCTCTTCTTAGGGTGCTTTGTGTTAATAATCTTAGTAGATACTTGTGACTCTGACCTTGTGCATAGCTGTAAAGTTTTAAACTCATGATCTATTTACAAATGCCTTTAGTCAAGTTTGAACTTGCAATTAAGTAAAAATGAGCTAAATGCATGTAGTTTGTGTTAGACTGAGGAGAGAATGTTATTTTGGTCAGTCTGAGTAAAAGGAACAAATCTGGCATTAAGTGTCAACAGTCTCATTGGACAATAGATCTGGCTATGAAGCATATCCTAGTATATTTTCTATATATCAAAAGTACACAGCTAAATGAAAAATCATCTTCCTGACTACACACAGATATATGTGTCCATAAGATTGAGATGTAATTATGATATTACATATACGCATTTTATGAAAATGCATGGTAATGGGGAGATATCATAGCTGTTGTTGCATAAGAAGTTGTACATGGAAGCAACATTATTCAGAGTCAGTGGCCTGCAAGCCATGTTCAACAGGTTACCCCATTGGAGAACATTCCTCTGATGGGTTGACACCTGAATTATCAATTGCTATAAATTGTAATTGTGTCATGGTCTGCAATAGCTAATGACAATGGTTCCTGACATTAATGTCATCAAACATAAAGAAATAGAGCTGGTACAAAACTGGACATTACATCTTAACTAATGAGTGTTAATAATTCTATAGGATACTATACATGCCACTAAAGTATAACAGCAGTCATGAATCTGACCCAATTATTAACTCTCTTAGTACATTAGAAACATAACTGCAGCGGGGCAGTAGTGGCGCATGCCTTTAATCCCAGCACTCGGGAGGCAGAGCCAGGCTGGGCTACCAAGTGAGCTCCAGGAAAGGCGCAAAACTACGCAGAGAAACCCTGACTCAAAAAAAAAAAAAAAAAAAAAAAGGAACATAACTGCTAGAAATGCCCACTGGTGGAATTAGTGGCACAAATGTTATGGAAGAACCTTACCACTTTGTATATTTGGGTATGTGGCCCTCTCTTAAGATGGAATACATAGCTAAAACTGTTAATGAAGCAAAAAGCTTAAAATTATATAGGATGTGGGGTAGGAAACCCCAGCTACTAGTATTTTGCTATAGGAACATAGCAATAAAGTAACTCAATAAAAAATACCCATAGATCAGTGTCCTGCCCAGCCCTCTTCAGAGAAGCTCCTTTATGCAGTAGATAGTAATTAACATAGAGACTCACAACTGGACAACGTTCAGAGAGTTGAGAGACTTTGTGGCATTCAGCTCTAAAAAGGACACCTGAGTCAACATTTCTCTTCAAGGCTCAAGGATGTATGAATAAAAAGAGATGCAACATTATTAGAGCTAGATATGCTAGGGGACTTCAAGGAAACAGCATGTGGGGATAATGCACATGTGAACTAAGAGACTGTGAAGGCACACAGAAAACCTGCACAAGTTTAAACTAGACAAAAGCCCATCAGTGTGAAGGGGAAGTTGTCACAAAGTTCCACCTCTAACCAGGAAGATACTTGTAAGTGATAATATCTGGAATAGGAAAATTCATTTTCTCAAATGAAATATAACTAAGTATATCAACCATATTCTAGGGCAGGTGCCTTCCCCAGGATTAGCTGATCAAAAAAGACTCCATTTTTTGTGTGGTTTTGTTTTGTTTTGTTCAGGCATTTTTTTTTTAAATCAAAATGATTGTCTTTTTGTTGTTCTGTTTTTCTTTCCTCGTGTTTTACTTTTTCATTTTTCTGATAAAGAGAAAGAACATAAAGCTAATCAGGTATGAAAATAAGGAGGATCTGCAAGAAGTTGGAGAGGGGAAACATATAATCAAAACATACTTCATAAAAATAGGTTATATAATTCAAAAATAAAAAGTAATAAATAAAATGTTATTTGGGGAACACTGATATAAATGGAGTTCATAAAGCTAAGTGGAAAAAGTTACACTAAGGTAAGCAAGATTTACATGTGTTCTGTAATATGTATATTTCAGAAAATAAATTAACATAAAGTTTGACAAGTAGAATCACAGAAAGATAAGGCTTAGACTCTAAGACACAGATTGTGAAATTTAACTGATAACACAATGAATATTTAAAAATTTGCTTTATTAACAATAAAATATATTATTGCTATATGCAATATTAAATATGAATAAAATATAATAAATGGTCTCTGTACTATGCTTATCTTCTGATATCAGTAGTAACTGGGGTTAATAGTTCAATATAACATTCAACTGTGATTGATGGGTTCTCAATGCTTTTTGCACTCAGTGTATCAGTCAGGGTTCTCAAGTCCCTGAAATTATGAAATGAATCTCTCCCTTTCTCCATATGTGTGTGTGTGTGCGTGTGCGTGTGCGTGTGCGTGTGCGTGTGCGTGTGTGTGTGTGTGTGTGTGTGTGTGTGTGTGTGTGTAATTTTATTGGATTGACTTACAGGCTGCAGTCCAAGAATGGCTAGCTATGAATGGAAAATCCAAGAATCTAGTAGTTCCTGTGTCTCAGGAGGCTGGGTGTCTCTGCTGGTCTTCTGTATATGCTGGAATCCTGAAGAACTAAACTCCAATTCCAATGAAGGAATGGATTCTATAGCAAGGAGATGGCAAGCAGGTAAATAATGAGCTCTTCTTCCATTGTCATTATATAGAAGGGGTATCCTAGATTAAAGGTGAAACTTCACTTGCCACAAGATATGGATTAAGGGTGTGTACCATCCCTCTTTAAGAGGAGGGTCAAAAGATTGTGTCTTCCAGCCTCAAGATCTAGATCACAAGTATGCCTTCTATTTTTGGATTGTAATTCATTCCAGATATAGTCAAGTTGACAACCAGGAATAGCCATCACACTAAGTATATTTAAAGTATTCTATTGCAAAATTCACAAAACTAATGAGTTTGTGCATATATTTCTCATTATATTAACCTGCATTTTATTTTTCAATTTTTAATAAATTATATCATTGGCCATTCAGCTCTTTATTAAACTAATCACAGTGATATATCTTTGTAGTTGGAGTTTTCTCCAGTTCCGCTCAGACCCATAGCCACTCATACCCAAAAAACCACACAGATGTTTATATTATTTAAACCATTTGGCCTAATGGTTCAAGCTTCTTGCTATGTAGTTCTTATATCTTAAATTAATCCATTTCTATTAATCCATAAGTGGCCACGTGGCTTGTGGCTTACTGATACCTTACATCTTGCTCCTCATGGTGGTGGTGGCTGACAGCCTTCCACCTCCCAGAATTCTCCTCTCTCCTTATCCTGCCTACACTATACTTCCTGCCTGGCTACTGGCCAATCAGCATTTTATTTATCAATCAATCAGAGCAACACATTCACAGCATCCCCAGCAGATCTTCACACAGTGAAGACAAATATTCTGTAACATATCTTGGTCATATTCTGTTTTTAACATCTTTTTGGTAGAAACTGATTTCCACAATGACTGTACTAATATGTACCCATACCAACAATGAATAAGGGTTCCTTTCTCTCACATCACTCCCAGTATTTTTTTGTCAGATTTCTTGATGATAGTTATTCTGTGTGAGGTGAGGTGGTATCTCAAAATAGTTTTAGTTTTCATCCCTCCCTGGTAGTTCTAGTGACAATTTTTAAAAAAGTAATTATTAGTCATCTTGTAAATCTTTGTTTCTTCTCTTCCTAGCCAGGAAGCAACTGAGGAAAAGACCTTCAGAAAATAATTGGCCTCTTTATTTCAAAGCTATGTATACCTCTTTACTTCAACACAGGGAAGGAATTGGAATTATTGTTAAATGTATTTGGATGTGAGAGCCTTTGAGTTGTTGAGGAGATGTGAAACCATTAAGGTTGGCAATAACTCAGAATATAACTGGTAAGTTGGAGTGGGACCTACAACTTGGTGCACTGGATAATCTTTTCACTACTGTACATCTTCAACCTACAAAAGTTCAACATCAATTGTCTCATAGAAAAAGGAAGCAGTGGCTCCATGAGCTTCATTTAACCATCATATTTTTATAGATTTAACTGAAGAGCCAAGGTGAGTCTCTGAAGGATATAATCAGGATTTGAGTCAGTGATATTATATTGGACTACTATAAATAAAAGTTTATATCTGATTAATTACATCAACTAGAAGCAGCAAAGATTATGAATCACACAAGGGATTTTTAGGCTATACCAGAACATTTGGACACAACCATTTAAATGGCATGGGAAAATAGACTAGCCCTGGATATAATATGAGTACAAAAGAGTAGGGCTTATCTGATGAGAGTTTGAAAATCCTGCATTTTCATTCCTACATGACTTCTGATGGCAGCATTGGGAGAGCTCTTTAAGAGCTAATCAGTATTGGCAGATTTATTAAAGCAACTCCACATAGTTAAAAAGGAAATTTATTTGAGGGTAACTTATAGCTAGTAAAGAAGTAGGTTACAGGATCTGGGAGAGGTGAGGTACAGTCCAGCTGGGTTCTCTGGAGAACTCCGCTTGGTTTACCATCCGGCATCCAGGATCACCAGGAACCAAAAGACCTGGCACATTGGGATCTTGGGTCTTAAGGGCTCCCATCTTGGCCCCACCTCAGGGGCCAGTCATAGGTAGGCATGACAGTTACCTGAAGCCTCACTGGGGGGAGTACTCCCAGCTCAAAGCTGGAACAGCTACCCACTACAAACCACTGTGCATGGTTAGAATTAGAAAATTGAGGAATAAAGAACCCCTTTCCCTTTTTAATAGGAAATTGATTTAGATAGTGAAAACAGAAAATAACCTTATTCCTGACCTCCATAATTATAACCCAAGATTATAGTTGAGTGCTATGTAATTCGATGCATCTGATGGCTACCTCCATGATTCATTTAAACAGCTATAACTGACAAATTCCTATCTCTAGATCTCATCAACGTATTGTAGTGACTTTCCTCAGAATAGGAAAGTCAGAAAATGTTGAATGAATTTAGAGAAATCAATGAAAATCAATCGTAAACAGGAAGGAAAATGTAGGAAATGTAAATAAAATGAACTGTATTTTATGGGAGTAAAATTCTTGTTTTTTTCAAAATATTTTGGATTACATGGACTTTTTTTTTGAAGCCCCATACCCATTTCTAATATGTTTGCATCGTCCTCAAGACTTTCACATGTAAGACTTCTTAGTTCACTCTTGTGGCCAAACCCACCCAGGATGTGTTTATCCCTGAGGACTTGCTGTCACTTGTCTTAAGTCATAATGCATGCAGCTGGAGAAGACGATCCACAAACATGTTTTCAGCTTGATTTTCACTTGAATACAGGGCCTCAGATGCAGAGCCTAAGGGAAGAGCTCTCTGGGGCAACATAGGAAGCTTGTCACCAAGTAATTGGTGTGATTAGAGTCACAACTTCACTGGCCAGCAGAGTTGTAAGCTCCCTTACACAACAATACATCAACTGAGTATATAGCTGCCAGGCACTGTGGCTTCTATAACTAGCCATTTTTTATGTACTGGAAGACATTTATACTAATAGTATGATCTCTTGGAGTTTCATCCCTTGGATCCTGCAGATTCCCCCTCTGATGTGTGCTTTTGAGATCTCTGAGTGCTATTTCAGTATCAAAGACTTTCGTCGTGATGGAAATGTGATGATTGGTGCATTTTTCCCTCTTCATTATTATTACATAGTTAAGAAAATTCCTCATAAATTTCTGCCAAACCATTATGAGAATCTTTATTTACAGTAAGTGCCTTTTCATTTCCAGAATTCTTAAGACCTTGGGGCTGTATGGATTTAATTATCATTCTTCTCTCTGATTTCCATTATGACAATCACTCTTTTCCATGCTCAAGATTGTTGCTTTCTAAATACTCTTTCTTCTTTATTTCTTTGCTTCTCACATGGAATAAGAATTTTTTGAAAACATTTTTTAAATATTTTTGAATGTTTCTCATCTTTAAGCTCAAGAGAATTACCATTTCTGAGGTGATAATTCAATCAGTAATCTATCTTGAAAGCATGAGAAGCTAAAAGACTACTAATGAAATACTTATTTCTTTTTATTGTATAGATGTGCTCACAAAAAAAGAGTATATAAATTATCAGGGAATATATACCAATGAATCATATTTTTAAGTTATTATTATAAAAAAAGCATACATCCTAGGTGGAAAACCACTTTAACACATAACCAACCATATTTTTTGATAGACATGAAGAAAGATACTCACATATATGACTAGAGAAACTGCAAGTTAGTTTTACGGGTTTTATTTGTTGTTGTTATTTGTTCTTTTTATTTCAGTGGTTTTATTATACTCCACTTACATACACAAATCAGTAATTATAAAGTCCTTCTTTCTTTTGAGCTTTCTTTAGTTTTGGTTGCATTTTCATACACTATATTCTTATTATGGTTTCTAACTCTTCCATATATTACCTGCCTACCCAATTCCATATCCTTTCTTTTTCTTCCTCATTAGAGAACAAATAAGCATTTAAAAATAAATAAAATAAGATAAAATAAAAATAAACAAACTAGAATATGATAAAACAAAGGAACATTTCAAAAAATAGCAAAATCACTGGAAACACATATAGATACAAAGATACACAAGTTTCACACACAAACAGATGCTATAAAATCACAGAATTGAAAACCATAATATGTAAGCAAAAGACCTATAAGCTTAACAAAATAAAAACATCAGACAGAGTACTAGTTCTTATTGATTTAGAAGGATATTAATCACCATGCATTTGAAATTCCAATGTGAGCTAGCACTATGACTCAGCAAATAAGGACTACTACCATTGAGCCTGATAAACTATGTTTGTTCAGCAACTCAGGGCTTGTGGAAGTATTGAATTCACTAGTGTAACTTCTCCACTGACTTCTACATGTAGACCACAGAATGTGTGTGTGGTGTATGCACATACACACAAACAGAAACACTCAAAACTAAATAAACATAGTAAAAAAATTAAAGACTTTAACATTTACAAAACCATTTGCCAAACAGCTGTGCTTCTAAAAATAACCTTGCATTAATCAGAAAGCTAGCACGTATTTCTAATACTCTATGTATACGGAATGCTTATAAGTAATTTTGTTTGCCTGGAATTGAAATCCTATTTTAAAATGGTACCATCCAGAAACTAATGTAATGAAAATTAATTGTACTTCTTGGGTTATGATTTTCTTTGTTAGCATGATAATTGTGATGAATGTACTTACCAGAGTAGAAGAATATTAATAAATTCAATTAAAGAGAGAAGTAGAACAATCTTTCTTTCAAAATATATACATCCAGGCAAATACAAAGAAAGGGAACTTAATCAGAATCAAGAAAGATGATTTTCTTGTTTTGCTTTGAAATATATATACTTCATATGTTCCCACATGTGTGAAAAAATACATTGAGAAAAAGAGCTACATAAGACAGTTCTTTTATTCTTTCATGCTAAGTATAACATTTCTGTAGCCATGAATTTGGTCTGATGTTTTTATGAATTAGTAAGAAATAAAATCATTCTTAAAAGCTACTATCCTCTTTTATTGTGGACAAGCCAGCCACTAAAAGTTCATGTAAAAGAAAGCATGCTGTTTGCATCATAGCCTTGCTACTGTACAGTCTAAAGAGCAGTACATAATATGTAATAATGCACATTGTTACTTTACTGGAGAAATTACTTAGTAAAAGAGAACAACAATTCAGGTATCATTATCTTTTATGAAGTAGAAGACTCTCCGTCTACCAGCAAGGCTATTACATCAGCTAAAATATATAAGATAAAAATGGTAATCTTATTGATATAAAATATGGTCCTAGAGGCTTGTAGTGCATGAAATCTAAAAATCCAGTTTTGAATTTTTATGACCATGTTTACTGTGTCAGTTTCACAATAAATGTCAAGATATTCTTAATATGTTAGAGCATTTCACATCCGACCATTTCATCTTTTCCACTCTAACTTTTCTACTGATGTAACACCTCACTAATTTTTGAGCAAAATTACAGTAATGTTTTACTGACTGCAATCCACCTTCACTCCTGCTTTTTCCTCTTATTTTGTGTTTTCCAGTAGCTGAATCCCCATATGCCTTGATTAGGTAATTCCATTTTTTCCATATTGTTGTCAATCGTGAAGGTCAAACTATGCTCTTTCATAATGGATCTTTATTGAATGTATTCCTACTACTCTGGGAATATTTGCATGAGATAAAACACATCTTATTTCCTTTAGAATGAAACATACATGAATATTTTTCTTATATTGGACTAAGTATATCAAATGGACATGTCTAAAACTACCTGATTGGATTTAAGAGCCTCTTCAGAAAATGGAAACCATAGCCGACGCTGTTCAGATGCCTAAGAACTAAGGCCCTTAAACCCACTTAGAGAGTGATTGCTTACTGCCAATATAAACATTAGTACAACAACCTTTGCATATCATACAGGGAGCTCACCATTGTAAAATGCAGGGTTTATACCTGGGCATGTGGTTATCTTTCTCCTTTGGTAGTATGCAGAGAAACTTCTAGTACATGACAGACTACTAATTCTTGTCAGAAGTGGTGTAGCCACCTACAAACTTCTCCTAATTCAATAAGATATATAAGTGCTGTCTTCCACAACAGTCCTTACTATTAGTTTGTTCAGAGTAACCAAAAGCCTTGGCAATAGCATTAGTGGCTTAGATATCCTTTGGCCAACAGTCTAATTATATGTAAACCATTCCTGCTACTAGAAGTTTCACTTGTTTAAGAAAAATATCTAGCAGGGGCATGATCTCCCCCAGTGTTTATTGATTCCATTTAGCTTACTTTTCTATATGCATATATTTTGAGATTCTTACACAATAGTAAGTTTCCATATAATCCTTCAAATATTGTCCATCCCCATATCCCCCCCCTTTCCAACTTTCTTATCTCCTCTTTATTTAGTCCTCTATGTAAATTCTCCTCTCTGTCTTTCTTTTGTTTTTTTCGTTTGTTTGTTTTTTGTTTTTTTGTTTGGTTGGTTGGTTGGTTGGTTTGGTCTGGATTTGTTTTGGTTTTTCGAGACAGGGTTTCTCTGTGTAGCTTTGGAGCCTGTCCTGGAACTCACTTTGTAGACCAGGCTGGCCTTGAACTCACAGAGATCCACCTGCCTCTGCCTCCCGAGGACTGGGCTAGAAGTCATGCACCACCACCGCCCGGCTTCCTCTCTGTCTTTCTATAAATATATATTCTATTTCCTCTACCTTGTTCGATCCTCTCTTCCCAAGTAGTTTCTTACTCTATACCTAACCTCTGTTATATAGAAGGTAGAATATCTATTGAAAGCTTAGAAGGTAACACTACATATTAAAAAATACAGACAATATTGGTATTTTTGTGTCTGGGTTATCTCACTTAGCCTGTTTTATTTCTAACCCGACCTATTTACATGGGCATTTTATTATTCTGTTTTTAAACAGGTAAATAATAGTCTATTGTATAAATGTTCCTCACTTTCCTATCTATTCATCTGTTGGTAAGCATCTAGATTATATCTAATATCTGAATCTTAGGAAGAGCAATGATGAACATGGATGAACTGTCCTTCCAAATGCAATCTACAGATGCAATACAGTCTCTGTAATATTTGTGAGACACTGAGGTAGGATGCACAGTCTTTGGATATAGTTATATAAGTGCAATAGCTGAATCTTAAGGTAGAACTATTCCTGAATTCCTGAGGAAATGCCACATTTATTGGCATGTCTATTTTATTTGTTTGTATTCCTACCAAAAATGAGTAAATGTTCACTATACCCACACCCTTGTCATCTTGGGCTCTTGTTGGTTTTACTGATATTGGCCAATGTGTTTGATATATGTTGAAATCTTAAAGTAGTTTTGATTTACATTTCTCTAATGACTAAGAATGTTGAACATTTCTTTAAGCAATTGTCAGGAATTTGTGTTCATCTTCTGAGAGCTGTCTGTTTAGTTTTGTACCCCATTTTTAATGGGGTTATTTGTTTTTCCAACATCCATTTTTAAACTTCTTTATGCATTTTATATATTATCTTTTAGATGTGCAGTTGGTAAAAAGTCTGGTTCCATTCTGTAGAATTCCACTATGCCTGAATGATGGTGTGTTTTGCCATAAAGAAAAATTTGAATTTCAATAGGTCTCAGTAATTGATTGCTGTTATTATTGCCTCTGCTTTTTGGCATCCTGTTTAGAAAGTCTTTTCCGATACCAAGGTGTTCAACACTGTCCTCAACTTCGTCTTCTATCAGATTCATGGTATCTTGCCTTATGTTAAATGCCTTAATCCATTTGTAGTTCAATTTTCTGTAGGGTGATAAACATAGGACTGTTTGTATTCTTCTACATTCATTCATCCAGTTTGACTAGCACCATTTTTAAAGGTGGTGTCTTCTCCATTGCAAATTTTTTTTTTACTTTTTGTCAAAAATCAGGTGTTCATAGATATATGGACTTATGTGTGAGTCTTCAATTTGATTCCATTGATCAGTGTGTCTGTTTATGCCAATTTCATACTCCTCTTATTACAATAGCTCTGTAAAATGTCTTAATATCAGGATGGCAACAGCTCCTGCAATTCTTTTATTACTAAGGATTCTTTTAGCTATCCTGGATTTTTTTTTGTTTCATATGAAATTGAAAATTGTCTTTAAATTTTCTGTAAAGAATTGTGTTGGGGGGCTGGAGAGATGGCTCAGAGGTTAAGAGCGCCGACTGCTCTTCCAGAGGTCCTGAGTTCAATTCCCAGCAACCACATGGTGGCTCACAACCATCTGTAATGAGATCTGGTGCCCTCTTCTGGCCCACAGACATATATACTGTATACATAATAAATAAATAAATCTTTAAAAAAAAAAAAAAAAAGAATTGTGTTGAAAGGTCAATGAGAAACGTGTCCAAGATTGCTGTAGGAGGGCAATTTCTATTTTATTAACCCTACTAACCCATAAGCATGGAAAATCTTTCCATCTTTTGATGTCTTCTTCAACTTCATAAAGTTTTTATTAAAGAAGTCTTTCATTTCCTTTATTAAAGTTATCCCATTTTTTTTATATATTGGAGTTTTGTATAAAGGTATTATTTTGCTGATTTCTATTTCAATCTGTTTGTCCTTTGTGTTAGGAACATTACTAATTTATGTGTATTGATTTGATTTTGTATCCTACCTTTCTTAGTTTATCAGCTGTAGAATTATCCTAATGGAGTTTTAAAAGTTATATATATATATACATACATATACACACACACACACACACACACAATCATACCATCTACAAATAAAGATATTTTGACTTCTTCCTTTCCTATTTGTTTCACTTTGATTGCCTTCAGTCATCTTACTGCGCTAGCTAAGATTCCAAGTAAGATACTGAATAGGTTTTGACATCCTTGTCTTATTCCTTCTTTTAATTGAAATTCTTTGAATTTCTGATAGGTTAGGCTGATTTTGATTGAGTACTTGCTGTTTATTACCTTTATTATGTTGAGGTATGGCCTTTGTATCCATAGTGTCTCCAGGACTTTTGTCATGAAGGAGTATGGGATTATATCAAAGGAACTTTCTCATCTAATGAGATCATCATGGGGTCTTTGTCAATCTATTTAGGTGGTGAATTACATTTATCAATTTATATGTGTTGAACTATCTGCTTTTCTGGGATAAAGCCTACTAATCTTTTTGATGTGTCCCTGGATTTGGTTTGCAAGAATTTTTTTTTTCAGAAGAAGTAAGACTTTATTTGCCTGTCATTAATGACTTCATATTGAAATGGGTGCATTTCTCTACTTTAAGATAAATTATACTTTATTTCATTTTTTAATTTTTTTCTTTTTAAAATTTATTTATTAAATTTAATTTTATATATCAGCCACGGATTCCCTTGTTCTCCCTCCTCCTGACCCCCCCTTCCTCCCAGCTCACCCCCAATTCCCATCTCCTCCAGGTCGAACTCAATCCTCAGGGGAGTCTTTGCCCTGGTTTGCAAGAATTTTATTGAGAATTTTTTAATATATGTTCATTAGTGAAATTGAGCCATAATTTTGTTTGTTGGATCTTAGCGTGATTTAGGTGTCACAGCAATTATGTCTTCATGAAAAGAATTATGAAATGTTCCTTCTATTTCTATTTTATGGAATAATTTGAGGAGTACTAGTGTTAATTCCTCTTTGAATGTGTATAGAATTCTGTTCTGAATCCACATTATCCTCATCTTTTCATATTTTTGTTACTGGGGTTTAAATTACTGCTTATATTTCACCATGGGATATGATTCTGTTTAAGTTACACACCTGATTTTTATTTAACTTTGATTTGTCATGCATATGTAGAAATTTAACAATTTCTTTTGGGTTTTCCAGTTTGGTGGAGTACAGAATTTTAAAGTATGTTCTTATGATTCTTTGGATTTTCTTGGTGTTTCTTATGATGTCCCCCTATTCTTGTCTATTTTTTTTAATTTGGAAATTCTCTCTACATCTTTAGTTAATTTGGATAAGGTTTATCAATCTTACTGATTTTCTCAAAAAATTAACTCATTTTATTGATTCCTTGTATCTTTTTATTTCTATTTTATTTAGAAATAATTTTATTTCTATTAATTTCAGACCTGAGCTGGGGTATTTCTTCCTGAATATGCCTTTTCTGTGTTAGTGCTTCTTTTAGCTGTAGAGCATTGAATGGTGTCGTTAAGTTGTTAGTAAGGAAACATCTCCAAGTCTTTAATGTAGGAACTTGCTGCTATGGAACTTGTCTCTTAGGAGATTCATTATGTCCCACACATTTGGGTATGTTGTGTTTTCATTTTCAATCAGTTATAAAATGTTTCTAATTTCGTTTTCGATTTTTTTATCTTGACCCACTCTTAACTGAGCAGTGAGTTTTTCAGTGTCTAAGAATTTATGAAGTTTCTGTTGTTCCTGTTGTTGATATCTAGCTTTCATCCATGATAATCACATAGGTTGTAGAGAGTGTTATTTTAATTTAATTATAATTGTTGAGACTTCTTTTGTCCATGTTTGTGATTTGTTTTGAGAAACATTCCACTAAATGATGAGAAGAAAGTATATTCTTTGTCTTTGGATGAAATATTCTGTATTATCTCATAGGTTCATTAGATTTATCATATTATTCAACTACATCATTTCCCTGTATAGTTTTAATTAATTTTAATTTAATTTGTCTGAATTAGTTTTGTGTTTGCCATCTACTACTAGACATAGCATCTACCTATAAGGGTCATTTGTTCCTCGGTGAGACTTTCTTCAATAGAACTAATTTGTAATTTGCAAGTGGCTATCAATCGGAGATATCCTCCGGGTTATGGATAGTATTAGTGTTCACTTCTCCTTTTCCCTCTAGGACTTCATCTGGACCAGATCTGTGCAGACCCAGTGCTCGCTGCCTCAACCTCATATGTGCACTGTTCTTGCTGTGTTACGAAGGCCCTGTTTCCTTCATGTAGTCCATTTACTCAAGCCCTTTCACTCTCTTCATATCCTCTTCTCAAATTACATTGAGCCCTGGGAAGACGAATTTGACTGGGGGCTGAGTGTTCCAAGGACTCTTACTCTCTGTTCATTGACTGGCTGTGAGCCTCTCTGTTTGTTCTCATCTTCTTCAGGAAGGATCTCCCCAAATGATAGCTAAGCAAGAGTACAGCACAATGTCATTAGGAGCAATTTTACTGCAATGTTCCTTTAGCAGCCAGTACTACTTGATTTTTGCACAGGTCCATGGCCTATCTAGTCTCAGGTCCTTGGCAACACAAGCAGTGCCACATACCATCTCACCGACTGGGTTATAATTCCGAACAGATATTGGTTGGTTACCTCCACAAGTTTGTGCTCCTATTATATCAGCACATTTGGCAGGTAGGTTACCCTTAGAGATTGAAGGTTTTGAGGCTGAGTTGGTGTTTACCTTCCTCCTTCAATAAGGTGCACAGTGCCCTCTGGTACCAAGAACACTAGTCTGGGAATGGGAGTGGCAGTAGGCAAACACCAACTTGACTTTTCTGTGTTCAATGAATTGTAGTTTGAATAAGAATTCCCCTCATCTTGGACCTGCCTCAACTGAATGTACCAGGCTCTGCTGACTCCCCATGGGAGGCCTTACCTTTTCAGAAGATGGAATGGGGTGGGTGGGTTGTAGGCACAAGGTTGTGGGGGGGGCAGGATGAGGGAAGAGAGGGGAATCTGTGATTGGTATGCAAAATGAATAAAAAAATTCTTAATAAAAAAATTAATTGCCCTCATAGACTCATATAGTTGAATGCTCGGTCACTAGGGAGTGGAATTCTTTGATAGGATTAAAAGGTTTAGGAGTTATGGCCTTGTTGGAAGAAGTGTCTCACTAGGGCTGAGCTTTGAGGATTCAAAAGCCCATACCAAGCCCAATCTCTCTCCCCGTCTCTCTTCCTAAGGATCAGGATGTACCTTTCAACTACACTATGCCTTCTGTTCTCCCCACCATTATAATAATGGACTAAGCCTCTGAAACTGTAAGCATGCACCCAAATAAATACTTTTTTACAACAATATCCATGGTCATGGTAACTCTTTACAACAATAGAATATTGGCTAAGACATTGTGTAGCAATATTGCTTTATTATTGGTTTGGGAAGGAGCATCAATTCTCTTGATAATATTCTGGGTTGTTTGGGGGTTCTCATGAAATCCCTTTAAACAAAAACTTGATTAGATGCAAGCCGTTTCTGGTACCAAAAGTTTCATTTTGTGATGAAAAGTGTCTAGTTTGAGCTCTGTCTCCACATTATTTGGCAACTTTGTTTAAATTACCCTCACATATGTACAAATTTTAGGAAGTTAATGCTGTATTAGTTTTCCATATGACCTCTCAAATACCCTTAGTTTTAGCTGTCCCTCCACATATTCTCTGCCTTGCCCAAATGTTCTCTCTGCTGTCCCTTTTGATCCTCCTGTTACATTTCTCACCCCATCTGTCCATAACTATCTGTTCTATTTCCCCTTCCTAGGGAGATCCATCCCTTTCTGCTAATCCCTCCTTATATACCAAATTTCTGTGGATATGTGGAATATAGCTTATTGACAACATCACAGCTAATATCCACATATAAGCAAATATAGATCATATTTGTGTTGGGGGGCTGTGTTAACTCAGATTGATTTTTTTTTTAGTTCCACCCATTTACCTGTAAATTTCTCGATTTTTTTAAAGGCTGAGTAATATTCCCTTATGTAAAATACCACATTCTCTTAATATTTTCATTTGTTGGCATATATTGATGTTCTTCTCTATTTTGGTTATTATGAATAAAACAGCTATGAATATGGTTGAGCAAATGTCTTTTTAGTAGGATTGAGCATAATGTGGGTATATGTGTAAGAGTCGTATAGCAATGGATCTTGAGGTAGATCTACTCTCAGCTTCCTGAGGAACCCCCACTCATTTTTATGCTGGCTGTATAACTTTACAGTACAACAAGGAATGGATGAATATTTCTATCACTCTTACAACCTTGCCAGCATGAGAGGTCATTTGTTTTATTGGTCTTGCTTGGCAAATCTGGCAGGTGTAAGATGAAAACACAAAGTAGGTTTGATTTGGATTTTCATGATGACTAAGTATGTTGAACATTTCTTTAAGTGCTTCTAATCCATGTGAGTTTCCTGTTGGAAAATATCTGTTTAGATCTGTACCCATTTTTAAGTTGATACTTTGTTTTCTTGAGGTCCAGTTTTTGAGTACTTTATGTATTTTGGATTTAAGCCCTGTATCAGACATGTAGTAGTAGAAATATTTTTCCATTCTGAACTCTGTCAATTTGTCTGAATGATGCTCTCCTTTGACTTAGAGAAGTTTATCTGTTTCATGAGGCTCCATTGTTAATTGTTGATCTGAGTGCCGGTGTTATTAGTCCCAATGACTTAACTCTATCCCTCACTTTCTATTCTATGAAATTCCGACGTTCTATAATATATCTGACTTTCTACTGAAGCCATTAATCCATTTGGAATTTAGTTTTGTGCAGATTTATAAGTATGAATGTATATGCATTCTTCTACATGAAGCCATCCAGTTTGACCAGCAACATCTGTTGAAGGTTCATTATTGTTAAAAGTAAGGAATTATGGGTGTGTGTATTTACATCAGAGCCTTCAATTTTGATTCATTTTTTTTTGTGTGAGTGAGTGTATGGGTATGGGTATGGGTATGTATGTGTGCATATTTTCACATGAAGCTGAAAAGTTTCCTTTTAAGTTTTGTGTAGGAATGTGTTGGAATAAGGATTGCACTGAATCTCTGCATTGCTCTTGGTATGATGGTATTTTTACTATATTTATCCTATTAATCCGTGAACATAGGAGATCTTTCCTTTTTCTGATATCTTCTTACATTTCTTTCTTCAATTTCCTGAATGAACTTTTTATTATATGAGTCTTTTGCTATCTGGTGTAGAGTTACCCTAAGATATTTTATAATATTGAGTCTATTGTAAAAGATTTTATTACTGATTTCTTTCCCATTCCATTTGTCATTTCTACATCTGGAGGCTACTGAATTTTGTGTATTAATTCGTATCCTGATACTTTGGTGGAATTTTTTTTATCAATTGTAAGAGTTTCCTGGTGGTATTTTAGAGTCAAACATATGTGTGTGTGTGTGTGTGTATGTATGTATATATATATATATATATATATATATATATATTTCTATCATTAGCAAATAATGATACTTTGAGTTCTTCCCTTCCTGTTTCTATTTCTTTGATCTCCTTCAGTATCAGCACAGAAAACATATATACATATACATATTATATATGTATATGTATATACATACACACACATACAATATCAATTGATGAAATAAGGAGACCATGAATTTGAAGGAGAATGTGGAAGGGTAAATGGGAGGACTTAGAGGTAGGAGATAGAAGGTAGAAAGGTTGTGAATAAATTACAATTTTGAAAATAAACAAAAACAGAATTACCTTAAGAAATTTAATGGCTGAATCTAGAAATGTTGGCTTTTTGTAGTTGTGGAGAATAAGAAACTATGAGCCAGGCAGAACATTTTTATTTTGGAGGGCTTAATTCCTGTTTCCATGGAAGAATTTTTGGTGTAGTCTCACAAGAAAGAGAGACAAAACAAGCTCACTTTTAGCTTTCATTAATCATTGTTATAACTACAGGATCATAATTAATCCTAACTCTAAAACACCTATTCTAATTCTATCCATTTAAGGTAAATTTAAATTCCAGAGAATTTAAAGTATGGGTTTTGTAGGAACAATAATATTTGAAATATAAAATGTATTACATTAAATGAGCAGATGTATGTTGTCTAAGTCTTCCTCCTATATATTTTTATATCCTGTGTGCAGGTATAAGTTTAAAAACTACCAGTTTGTCCTGGCCCTGGTATTTGCCATTGAAGAGATCAACAGGAACCCTCAACTTTTACCTAACACATCTCTTGGATTTGATCTTTATAATATCCCTTTCAGTGAAAAGAATACTCTTATGAATGCTTTTATTTGGCTCACAGGGATGAGTGATGTCAAAGCTAATTACAATTGTAAAAAGGAGCGGAAGTCAGCAGCCGCACTTACAGGAACATCATTCGCAATATCAGCACATATGGGGACACTGCTTCAACTCTACAAAATACCACAGGTGAGGGTGTGCAGAGTTACAGAACGGGAAAGAAGCTTTTGTTTGGTGATATCTCAGATATCTACAGAGGAAAAATAGAGTCATTTGAATAACTAGTCTGTCAAGGGATAAATATTTAGACATTTGGTGATTTATCTATATTTTTTTCTGCTTGGAAAAGAATGGACCAGCAGGATAAAGAAGACAAAAAGTTCTGTTGAGATTAGGAGACTTGACATAATTTTTTGGAAACCTCACAGCAAGGGAGGTTAGACTTTGAAAATTGAATATGCAGGTTAGCATCTTAACAAGTCCCAACTGTTGCTTCAAAAGTAAAACTGTTTCTGATGCCAATGTTCTCACCCTGTTTTCAAAATTCTGCTTTCGACTTAGCTTACTTTTGGGCCTTTTGATACTATCCTGGATGATCGCACACAGTTTACTTCTCTCTACCAGATGGCTCCCAAAGACACATCTCTGCCACTTGGCATTGTCTCTTTGATGCTTCATTTCAAATGGACCTGGGTAGGATTGCTCCTCAGAGATGACCACAGAGGAAGTCAAATTTTATCTCATTTGAAAGACGAGATGAAGAAAAATGGAGTCTGTATGGCTTTTGTGGAAATGATTTCAGGTACATTGGCTTCATTTTCTGACAGTTTCTGGAAAAGTGTGGGAAGGATTCAAGACTCATCTGCAAATGTGATTATCATTTATGGAGACACTGATTCTCTACAAGGCTTAATGAAAAATATAGGGCAGAAGCTAACTACAGGGAAAGTCTGGGTCATGAACTCACTTTGGGATGTTACCAACCACTTGGATTATTTTATGTTAGATTCTTTCCATGGGAGTCTCATTTTTTCACACCACTATGAGGAGATGGTTGATTTTACACATTTTATCCAAAAAGTTCATCCTTCCAAATACCCAGAAGATACATATCTTCCAAAATTGTGGCATTTATTCTTCAAATGTCCATTCTCTAGAACTGATTGTAAACTCTTGGAGAACTGTCAGCCCAATGCTTCCTTGGATTTATTGCCTAAGCAAAATTTTGACACGGCCATGAGTGAAGAGAGTTACTACATATATAATGCTGTGTATGCTGTGGCCCACAGTCTCCATGAGATGATTTTTAAAAAAGTTCAAATTCAACAATATGAAAATGGAGAGGGAATTACATTCCTCCCCTGGCAGGTAACCTCTTTTCCTCTTTTAAAATCAGCACTGTTACACTGAGATACGTTTCAAAGTTACCAAACATGAACACTGTAGATGGTGATACATTTATTCAAATAGCATAGGAGGACCTGTACTTGTTTCGCTGGAGTTCAGTACCTACCTAAATTTCTTCATCGCTGATAAATAGAGTGCCAATTTGCAAGAGGCAATGTGTTCAGGCAGTATCAAATTCATTTTACAAATAGCTTTACAGTCCCCTTAACTAATAGTTTCAATAAGAAAATTCAGACTTCCCTCATACATTTTTCACAGTAGAACTAAGAGAAGCAGATGCTTAAATGTCACATTGTTACTGAGCAGTGCAACGATGGTTATGTAGGTAAATAATCATTTTAATTAACATTTCTGCATTATTATCTTCATATTACACATTGAAACCTTAGAACATTTAGCAAAGAAATAGGCATGACCAGGTTTTGAGATTTGCCTCATCTTTGACTGCTTATGTTTGCTTCCTACAATGCTTTCTCTTGAAACAGATGTACATGTTATGATTATAATAGTAGTTCTTATCAGCTTGAATCCCATTTACTAAACATTACCCAGCAAAATTGCCTACAAAAATGCATTTTTACTTCACAGTCAAAAAAACAGATTGATTTCGCACTATTTAGTTCTGTTGTAACTATCTGGGCCCCACTTTAATAGAAGTTCATGTATCTCTTTTAGCTCCACCCATTCCTACAGAATATCCATATGAATAACCATGTGGGAAGTCATATGTTAACGCACATGAAATCTAAGTTAGATTCCAAGTATGACATTATCAACTTTTGGAATTTTCCAAAAGGCATTGGACTAAAGGTAAAAGTAGGATCATTTTCTCCAAATGCCCCACATGGTCAACAATTGTCTTTAACTACCAATTTGATACAATGGCCCACTAGATTTACAGAGGTAGGTTCATTCTTAACTCAATGGTTTGAAATTACTAAATAAAACAAAAACATATTCTTGTACATAATAATTCTTAGTTCCTGACTCAGATCCCATCAGTATAAATCTACCAATTCAGAATACCAAAATAATATATACACAGAATTTTCGGTATCCAGATTCTGATCAATGGAACTGTTTGTTTTTCGATGTTTCTTAATTTTCACTCCTTTCCTGTCATAAATATATGCTTAAGTAAAATTTATACTGTTGCTTCAAAACACTTGATATGAGGTTTATTTTGATGCCCACTTATAAAATAGCAGGACAAAGTTTCCTGTAATTTAGTTCTCTAGCACAGTTACAAAGTATAGTGGGTGTCTGTGTATATCTTAGTTACTTTCTTCACTGCTGAAAACAAATTTGTTAAAAAAAAATTTAAAAGATTTATTTGGCTCCCAAATTAAGAGAGCAGCTTAATTATGTTGTATAAATCATAACTGTAGGAGCCCCTGGTCACATTACATCTACATTCAGAAATCGTAAGTAGTTAATGTTACTGTTCACTTCCATTCTCCTTTTCATTCACAATGAAATAGTGTAAACCATTTTAAGAGTGGCTCTTTCTCATCCATGTAAACTCACCTGGAAATACCCCAAATGAGTATGCAAATACTTGTTTCATAGTCATTATAAATAATTCCAGGTTGACAGGATCAACAATACTTTTGGAAATACAAGCTGATAACCTAAGAAGTCAATACATGTAGAGACAAGATCAATCTGGAATCACACCTGGACATGCTCAGTCACCTACGTTCTTCCTAATTAACCACATCCCTTAAAGTTTACAAGCTTTAATCAATTTCATGTTCTTTGGACCAAATTTTATGAGTTTGTGTTGAGCACAAACTTCCAAAACTGGGAGTACTGTAACCATTATCTTCATTTATAAGTATAAAATCTAAGAATCAATAGTTTAATATTTAAAGGCCTATATTTATCCCTATAACTCTGAACATTTTCTAAAATATCTTTTGTTTTCTTCAGATTCCTAAGTCTGTATGCTATAAGCTCTGTAGACCTGGATTCAGAAGAACTATCCAAAAGGGTAAAGCTGCCTGTTGCTTTGATTGTATTTCCTGTCCATACAATGAAATTTCAAATGAGACAGGTAAATACAACTCTCAGAAATATTTAAACTCTGAACAACTCAATTCTGAAAAATCAAAGCAAGTGAAAAAAGATCTATAAGAGAACTACAGAGACAAAACTTTTCCTTTTATAGCAATTTTAATGGTAGAGCTAATTATATTTATTCTTGAAATTACACAAGAATTAAATATAAATTCATACATGATTTAAGCTATTGATCCATTATAGATTTTGTTAACTGAAAAAACCCTTCCCACATCCAATCATTTTAATTATGTTTTTCAAACTAAAATTTAATTGCATCTAGAACTCACTCAAAGCTTCGGTTTATTGTGTATTTTTAAGGATACTTCCCACCACAATTGTTTATACACAGCAGATGACTGGGAAATTTTGTATGCGTTTTCTAGTGCATAACATTTTGGTATCCTGCATACCTGATGAAAAGTGGGATTTCTTCTTATTCTCTTGATCCACTGGAATAAGAAACAATATTTAAGAAGTAAACTGAGCCGGGCGGTGGTGGCGCACGCCTTTAATCCCAGCACTCGGGAGGCAGAGGCAGGCGGATCTTTGTGAGTTCGAGGCCAGCCTGGGCTACCAAGTGAGTTCCAGGAAAGACGCAAAGCTACACAGAGAAACCCTGTCTCGAAAAACCAAAAAAAAAAAAAAAAAAAAAAAAAGAAGTAAACTGAAAAAAATTTGGTCCGTCTACAATGACATGATATTCAGAAACCTAAGAAATGCAGTGGTCTACAGATTTCTATTTCCAGATTAGGTCATAAACATGTTCAAATTTACTTCCATAGCCAAGAAAGAATTAGAATTTGGTGTTTCCACATCTAGTAGTGTTGTTGCATCTATAATTGAATTATGTGACTTTTCAAAGTTATAATGAAAATGACATATATTGATGAAAGTTTTCAAACCTTAAAAAAACTTAATGCTCATTAATGCATCATTACTCACAAATGTTTATAGCTTATAAACATTAATTTTATTTATTTTTTATTTATTTTACATAAAATATTTATTATACATAAAATATATACAGGATAAAATAACCTGTGCCTCCTAGTTGTAATATAAAATCACAGCATATGACCACTTCATTGAATGTTGGTGGAATGGATATCCAGGCATAGCTGTATGAACCTGTACTTATGGCAACTGAAAAGTCATTAGTTTCAAGCCAGTTTGTGCAAAATAGACCAAAATGTTTCAAAGTATGTTTGGAGAATATAAAAAGTGTACAGTGTAACTATAACCAGAAAATGAGAATGAGCATTGAGACATATTGAATAAGGCCTTCCAGAAGAATGGATAAAGAAAATGTGGTGCATTTACTCAGTGGTAATAAACAATGACATCATGAAATCTGCAGGCAAACAGATAGAAATAGAAGAAAATTCATCCAGAGTGAGGTAACCAAGACCCAGAAAGACAAACATGGTATGTACTCACTCATGAGTTGATATTAAATATAAAGCAAATGATAACCGGGCTACATTCCATAATCTCGAGGAGCTAGGTAACGAGAAGGAAGGACCCTAAGAAGTTCACATGGATAAACCTGGTGAGGGAAAAGAAATGAAATGTCCTGGGTAAACCTGGTGAGGGAAAATAAATGAAATGTCCTGGGTAAACTGGGAGCAGGAGCTGATGGTGAGGGGAATGGAGGAGAGGGTATGGGAGGATGGGAATATGAAGGGTCAGGTTAGTCTAGTTGTGGTCAGACAGAGTGGGAGAGTAATGAAAGAGATATCTTGATAGAGGGGGCCATTTGGGGGTTAGGGAGAAGCCTGGTGCCAGGGAAACTCCGAGAAATCCACAAGGATGACCCCAGCTAAGAATCCTAGCAACAGTGGAGAGAGAGGGTACTTGAACGGGCCATCTACTGTAATCAGATTGGTGAGTACCCTAATTGTCCTCAGAGAGCCTTCATCCAGTTACTGACAGTAAGTATAGATATAAGGCATTAGACTTAGTTAATTTGTGGCTTCATGAAGAAAATAGCCTATATTAATTTGGAATTACTAACTATAGAGTATTTATTTATGTCTGAAAGAACCAAAGAAAGTCATTTAGGAGACAATCCAATAAGTTGGTGTTGAAAGGTACCTTAGGATAAAAAGAAACATCTGAACACATACTCATGATCATCTTAATTTCTTATCAGATATGGATCATTGTTTGAAGTGTCCAGAAAGCCATTATGCAAACACAGAGAAGAATCATTGCCTCCAGAAAACTGTGACATTTTTACATTATGAAGATCCCTTGGGCATGGCACTCAGCAGCATAGCCTTGTGCTTCTCCGCAATTACAGCTTCTGTTCTTGGGGTCTTTGTGAAGCATCGAGACACTCCCATTGTAAAGGCCAATAATCGGGCCCTCAGTTACATTCTGCTCATTACACTCATCATCTGTTTCCTCTCTTCCTTGCTCTTCATTGGGCAGCCCAACACAGCCACCTGTATCCTGCAGCAGACCACATTTGGAATTGTATTCACTGTGGCTCTCTCCACTGTGTTGGCCAAAGCTCTTACAGTAGTTATTGCCTTCAAGGTCACTTTTCCAGGGAGATTAATGAGGTGGTTAATGATATCAAGGGCCACTAACTACATCATTCCCATTTTTTCCCTGCTCCAAATAATTCTTTGTGGAATCTGGCTGGGAACCTCTCCTCCCTTTGTTGATCAAGATGCTCATGCTCAACATGGACACATCATCATTTTGTGCAACAAGGGCTCAGCCATTGCCTTCCACTGTGTCCTGGGATACCTCTGCTCCTTGGCCCTTGGGAGCTATACCATGGCCTTCTTGTCCAGGAATCTTCCTGACAAATTCAATGAAGCCAAGTATTTGACATTCAGCATGCTTGTGTTCTTCAGTGTGTGGGTCACCTTTCTTCCTGTCTACCACAGCACCAAGGGGAAGGTTATGGTGGCTATGGAAGTCTTCGCTATCTTGGCTTCCAGTGCAGCACTCTTAGGCTTCATATTTGCCCCTAAATGCTACATTATTTTGTTAAAGCCAAAGAAGAATGTGTTTCATGGCATCAGAGACAATACATACTATGGAAGAAATAACCTTAACTAATCTTAATTAGACAACATATTTGGCTCCATGTTTCTAAATCAAATACAAGGATTGAAGCCAGTCCCATGCCATTCTAACAACTAGTTACAAAGCTGTAATATGATATTTAATTCCATGAGCTATTCTTCCTTCATCTAATTATATTAAAATCCCATTTTTTCTACTGTAGGCATCATATTTCCATGTCTAGTATTAGTGTTGTGAGTGTTCTTCAGATATGGCCTCACTGTATAGACCGGCCTGAGCATGACTATAGAAACAGGTCTATCCTTGAATACATAGGCTGTTGCTCTGTCTGCCTCTCTAGCTCAGAGGTTAAAAGCTTGTGGCACCACATCTGCCCAGCGTTGATCTTTTGTGTCCTCTTTTATGTTGATTATTAATGTTCTAGTTACTGATTCAATTTGCGTTTGCTCTCTGCACATATTCTGTCTTATTTTATTATGCAAATATTTTCTCATTTTGGAAAGTGGATTCTGACAAACCCTCCATTCTTTCTTTAATCATTCGTGATGTGAACTTCAAAAGTCATATATGTAGACAACAAATATTTTATATCAGTTCTTGTTTTCATTTTAATACAACAAATTTGCAAACATATGTCACTGTGATTCTGAATTTCTCAAGACTATCCACTAATTTATCATGCTTTCATTTTATGTTTATTTTAAAGAAAACATTTTAATATGCAATGTACTTATTAAAATTTCTTTTCCAGATATCCATTTGCATAAAAGCTGACAACATTATTTCTTATTCTTTTTCTCTTATTGAAATAAGTTATTTTGTATATAATATATCCTGACTATAGGTTCCCTTCCCTCTATTCATTCCAGTTCCTCCCCACCCCACCCCCATCCAGATCTACCTCATTTCTGTCTCTCATTAGAAAACAAGCATTATTCTATGGAATGCTAATATAATAAGATAAATGAAAAGTAAGTACATTGGAATATATCAAAACAAGTAAAAATATGGAAAAGAGCCCAAGAAAAGGCACAAGAAACAGATACACATATAGAGAATTACAGTTTATAGAGATCCCATAAAACACAAAACCAGAAGGAAATGAACCTGTAGGGAGAAGTGGGGGAATTAAAAAAGCAGAAAAAACTTTGACACTTATGTGACAAGGACCTTCAACAATTCCATTATGTTTATCTTCTGATGGCCATCTACTGCTAGGCATGTGGGTTACCCATAATGATAGTCTCTTTCCCCAGTGATACTCCATTGGATACAATTAAATTTTCATTAGAAAGCAATTATAAATTGGAGGTAGCTTTTGGGTTAGGGATGGATGGAGTCATGTGTCCACTTTTTTATTCAGTTCTAGTACCCAATATAGTGCCGATCTCCATAGGCCCGGCACATGCTGCCTCAGTCTCTATGAGTTCATATATGTGTTGGTCCTGTTGTGTTTAGAGGCCTTATTTCCTTGGTGTCCTTTATCTATAAAAGCTATATTCAGGGCTTTCTATTCTAGGGTTTCTGGGCTTGGAGACATTATTTTAGCTATTATTAATTGTGTTTTCACACTGGTGTTTAGGCATCTTTGTTTGAGAGACAATAATTCTAGGTGCTCGACTTGTTTGGTCTTGTCTTTGTTGGGTGGGTGTTTTGTTCCCTTTTTTTTCTGTCTCTTAGAAGAGTAAGGTAGTTTGTGTTGTCAGGTAGGAAATTCTCCTGAGATCCTAATAGTTGTAGCCTCTGGGGGTAGGAGATAAAATATGTTTCTAACTATTGGGAGCTGACATTTATGAATGAGAATGGGGAAGGGATTGGGGCTGAGGGCATCCACAGAAGGGAAGAAAGCAAAGGATCCACCATGATCCACTTAGTCCCCTGTAAAAGGGGACAGAGAGTAAGGATAGGTGACAACAGAAGGTTTGCAACAGAACTGGGGGTAAGAATGAAAACTGAGACTTGAAGGAGTGAAAGGAGACTGACAGTCTGCTGTTCGCCTACCTGCTTCCCTGGCTCGAATGGGCTGACAGTTCTCAGGGAGTGACTGCTGATGTTGCGGTTTAAGAGAAAGCAATGAACAGGGGAAGGGAAGTTAGGAGAGGAAGACCTGTGTGATCCACTGGAGATTGGGGCAGAGGGTGAAGGGAGGCCTCAGCACGTGTTCTGCTGGATTCGTAAGGAACCACGGGCGTGTCTTTGTGAAGGGGGGGGGGTGGTATTAAAAGCAGTGACAGAAAAGTTCAAAGGGGAGCACTGGAGTAGGAAGGGTCAAATTGGGTTAGGAGTAGGACAGTAGCATAGAGGAGAAAATAATGAATAAAAATAAATAAGTACAAAAACAGAGAGTCACAGAATATGGATATGTAATGCTGGTACCGCACCAGAAGTTTTATCCCCGCTTGCCAGTTTCTTAGTCAAACAATTGTGCCGAGTATAGGTTTCATCTTGTGGAATAATACTTAAATGGTTTGCTATTCCCATAATGTTTGTATTATTACTGTACCATTTCTTTTCAGGCCAGTCATAATTATATTTTGCAGGATTCAAAGCTTTTTTCATTTGATATAAATAGCACCTTCTAGCACTGTGAAATCTATGTATTAGGGATGCAGCTGGACATAATATTTTGCTAAATGGATATAATATGAAACTGACTTATAATGGCATATATATATATATATATATATATATATATATATATATATATATATATAATTTCTCAACCCTTATCAGAGAAGCTTCTTTTTGCAGTAGGTGTTGATAAAAACAGAGGCCCACAAGTGACAAAGAGCAAGAGGCAGTGAATGAGTACAATCAGAGCAGCTATATGTATGACTTCATAGCAGTTAAGAAAGTATTCATAATCCCCATGAAAAAAAAACAGAAAAAAATCTCAGCATGGAGAAGGAAGTTTTCACAAAGTCACACTAGTAACTAAGATTGGGAATTGTTGGCATATAAAAGAGAGAGGAAGTCTTTTTTCCATGAGGATGAAGCCACTAGTTAGCTGACTATCTTCCAGTGAAGCTCACACATCCAAGAATATATGGGTACTACAAACTGGAGGTGTTTGGAAAATGAACAAGAGTCAGGTGGACTGGGAAATGGGGAATAGCCTGGGATGAGCAGGAGGAATGAGGTGAATATAATAAAATACATTGTATGAAATTCTCTAAGAACAAATAAATCAGAATGATAAATCATTTGGGTTTACTAGTAGTCTGATTATACTAAGTTTCTCAAAACACACAAAGCAAACAGCATGCCATAGATACATTTTCTTGACAGTAATAAATGACCATGATGAGGACATAGGCCATCATTTTGAGAAGAAAGATTTCCATGGTATCAAAAATTGGGGAAAAAAACAGATGTGAAGGATATTCTATATCAGTAATCATCTCATCCTTTAAGTGAATATTCACCAAAATCTTATGGATCATACTTCCACTTGAACAGATGGCATTAATGGACATATAACTACATGGCAGTGCATGTGTGGGAGTAAGAACTGACAGATGTGGTAATGAGCAGGTTTCCCAAGATTGTGACCAAGAAAATGGACAGAAACATGATGAAAAGCAGAGGCCGCTGTTTGTGATCATCTGTCAGTCAAAGGAGATAGAATTCTACAGCAGCTCTTTGTTTTTTCAACTTCATCTCATTGGAAAGAACTTTGAAATGCTGAAGAGAAAAGGCAATTAAATGCATAGGCATTAGCAGCAGCATCACTTGAGAAAATGCACAAACCATACATCTGGATAGTTTATTGTTTAATTTATAGAGTCCCAAATTTAAGAAAACATTTTTTTTTATTTTTCCAGAAATTTTTAAATAAGATATATTTACAATAATTCCCTCTCCTCCATTTAATTTCGTCCATGCATTTCAGGTGGCTCCTTTTCAAATTCATGACTTTTTATCCTTTAATTATTGTTACATATATATGAGAATAAATCTCTAAATGGATCTATGTGTGTACATTTGCTTATATGTATATTCCTTTAGGGCTGACCATTAGGAATTGGAAAAAAAACATTTAGGGTATTTCTTTTGTTTTTGTCAAGTAAACACAAAACTGAGGGGCCTAGAGAGATGGCTCAGAGGTTAAGAGCAATGGCTGATCTTCCAGAGGTCCTGAGTTCAATTCCCAGCAAACACATGGTGGCGCAAAACCATCTATAAGGAGACCTGGTGCCCTTTTCTGGTGTGCAGGCATACATGCAGGCAGAACACTATATAATAAATAAATAAACAAATCTTTAAAACAAAACAAAAAATGACAAACTTAGATGAATTGCCTCCATCACATTGAACTTTAGGCCACGCTGTGGGGCATTTTCTTGATTAATAATTGATGTGTGAGGATCCAGCTCATAGTGTACAGAGTCACACCTGAGCAGGTGGTCTGGGTAATAAAAGGAGAATGGAGAGCTAGGCAGAAGCAGTACTCCTGCATGGCTTCTGTTTCATTTCCTGCCTCCAGTTTTTTTGTTTGTTTGTTTGTTTTTTTAACTTGGATTCCTGCCTTGGCATCTATCAATGGAGTGTGGACTGGGATATGTCAGATAAATGAACCCCTTTCTTCCCAACTTGCTTTGGGCAGTGGTCTTTACCAGAGCAGTAGAAACCTCATAAAGACAGTCCTCATCTCTGAAAAGCACAAATTCTCACTGTCTCAGCAGTTTTAATTGCCTGTGGCTCTTCATCTAAAGGTGAAGACCTGTGAGATCTTCCTGATGTAAGTTTATATTTCACTTGTGTTGTCATTGTTCAGTTGTTCATTAGGAGGCCAGTTTAGTTGCGAGTTTATTGGTGTAGCTTCCCCATGATTTCTAAAAGACTCAATCTTGTAGAAGAATTCTTGGTCTCTTTACTCTTAGTCTTTCTGTCCCAACTTCTTCAATGTTCCCTGAATCTTAGGTGTAAGCAGTATGTCAACTGGGAGTAGGCAGCCCACATAAAATTATCTGAATTTGGCTTTTGTAACAGTCTCCATCTCCTGAGAAAGGAAGCTGCTCTGGTGCTAGTATTAGGATGTATTTGTCTGTAGCTATAAGGATAAACATTTAGAAGCAGTGAGGAATTATACTAGTATAGGAAAGTGACAGTATTAAGTTCCCCTCTGATGTCTGTAACCTCACTAGTCATGAGAGGGTTGGCTAGATTTATAGTACCAGGCTTTGTTTCCATCTTGTTAAGTAGACCTTACATCCAATTAGACAGCTGATTGCCACCAAAGTGTTTATGCTCTTACTAAACCTGTGAGGGTAACTTGCAGCACTGATTCATAGGTACCACAGCTGATTAGGACAGTTGATTGCTATCTTCACTTGACAGCATACATAGGACCTTCTGGTACTAGTTTTCAGAGAGGAGTTTGGGGGTCAGATCAAGCTTGATTCCTTCCAGTCCTGTGTCCAAAGTGCTGGGTGTCTTCCATAATAGGAACACTTTCTCCTTCTTCTCCTTCTCCTTCTTCTCTTCTTCTTTTCTTTTCTTCTCTTCTCTTCTCTTCTCTTCTCTTCTCTTCTCTTCTCTTCTCTCTTCTTCTTCTTCTTCTTCTTCTTCTTCTTCTTCTTCTTCTTCTTCTTCTTCTTCTTCTTCTTCTTCTTCTTCTTCTTCTTCTTCTTCTTCAAGCAACAAAAGGAAAAAAATAGCCTATATTGTTTTAGAAGTCCCTGGATTCCCTTACCAATCTCTCAACAGGAATTTTCTAATTCTGGCACATGGGTTTTTGTTAGAAAGTATGTCTCCCAGGAATGAACATTGTTACCCCAAGTGGTATAATTTTATTTAACCCGTGTACACACACTAATCTACCAGGTAATTTTAGGTAAATAAAACATATGGTACCTTAAGGTTTTTTTTTTCAAGAAGTCTTATTTTTATGTATTGCTTCTCATTCCTTCGCCTTCTGTACTGGCCTCCATTATTCCTTTCCATTTAATCCTTCACATGTTTTCCCATTTCTCCCTGCATATCACCTCCATGCTGCTACTCCCCTCCATTGCTCTATAAATCTCTCTCAAACCCTCCATCTCTTCCCGAGATAGATTGTTTCCATTTGTTTAATTTATTTTCCTATTTTGGTAGACTATTCCAGGCTATATATGCATGTATGAAGATTTGGAGCTAAGAATTACAGAAAAGAGAGAACATGCAGCATTTATGTTTCTGGGTATGTTACCTTGCTGAAAATATTTTCTAGTTCCATTGATTTTCATGCACATTTCAAAATTTCATTATTTTTCATTGATGAATAGTATTTCATAGTGTATATGTAACTCATTTTCTTTATCCATTTACCAATTGAAGGGCAGGCAGGCAGTTTAAATTCCTAGCTACTGGTAATAGAATGGCAATTATCAAGGCTAAGCAGATACTTGTATAGTAGTACAAGAGAAAGTACTTCAAGAGAAGTTCTTCACACTGATTTTCAGAATGGCTGTATCAGTTTGCATTACCAGCAACAATAAATTAAGTTTCTTCTTTCCTCAGCATTTGATGACATTTGATTTGTTGATCTTAATCATTATGATTTGGCTGAGATGAAATATCAGAGGAATTTTACTTGGTATTTCCTTAATTGCTCAGGATTATAAACACTTTTGACATGTATGTTAGCCATTTGTTTCTTCCACTGAAAAATTTCAATTCAAATCCATAGCGCTTTTCTTTTCTTTTTTTAATTTTATAATTTAATTTAATTTTACATATCAGCCCTGGTTCCCTTGTCCTTCCCCTTCCCACCACGCCTCCCCCAAGCCCACCCCCATTCCCATCTCCTCCAGGGCAAAGATACCCCTGGGGATTGAGTTCAACCCGGTAGATTCAGTCCAGGCAGGTCCAGTTCCCTCCTCCCAGGCTGAGCAAAGTTTCTCTGTACAAGCCACAGGTTCCAAACAGCCAGCTCATGCATTAAGGACAGGTCCCAGTCCCACTGCCTAGATGCCTCCCAAACAGATAAAGCTAATCAACTGTCTCACTTGTCCAGAGGGCCTGATCCAGTTAGGGGCTCCTCAGCTACTGGTTCATAGTTTGTTCATGTGTTTCCATTCGTTTGGCTAATTGTCCCTGTACTTTTTCCAATTTTGGTCTCAACAATTCTCCCTCATACAAACCCTCCTCTTTCTCGCCAATTGGACTCCTGGAGCTCCACCTGGGGCCTGGCCAAGGATCACTGCATCTGGTTCCCTCAGTCATTGGATGAGGTTTATAGCATGACAATTAGGGTGTTTGGCCATCCTATCACCAGAGTAGGTCAGTTCGGGCTTTCTCTCGACCATTGCTAGCAGTCTATTATGGGAGTATCTTTGTGGATTTCTGTGGACTTCTCTAGCCAATAGTGCTTTTTTAATTGAATTGTTTCTTGACTCTTTGCTGAGGTCCTTATATGATTTGGATGAAAAAAAAAATCTTTGTCAGGTACATAGCTAGAAAACATGTGCTCTTACTCTGTGTGTTTTCTCTTCACTTAATTCTTTTTTTTTTTTTTTTTTTTTTCGAGACAGGGTTTCTCTGTGTAGCTTTGCGCCTTTCCTGGAACTCACTTGGTAGCCCAGGCAGGACTCGAACTCACAGAGATCCACCTGGCTCTGCCTCCTGAGTGCTGGGATTAAAGGCATGTGCCACCACCGCCCGGCTCACTTAATTCTTTCTATAGTCATACAGGAGATTTTTGCTTTTATGAGGTGCAACTTACCAATATTTGGCCTTATTTCCTGATCAAAGGAAGTCCTATTCAGGGACTCCTTTCTCATACCTCCATCTTGAGGGGTACTGTCTATGTATTCTTCTAGAACTTTCATCATTTCAAGGTTTCAAATCGAGGTGTTTGATCCATTTAGAATTAATGTGTTGTGCATAGTGATAGATACAATTCTAATTTCATTCTTGTACACCTGGACATTCAGTTTCCCAGCACCATTTGTTTAAAATGCTGCTATTTCTTAAGTGGATGTTCTTGGACTCTGTCAAATATCAGAAGGCTTAACTACATGTATTCATGTTTGGCTCTTTTATTGTTTTCATTTATCTAGATTATTATCTTTGTGCAAGTACCATACAATTTTAATCACTATGGCTCTGTTATATTTTTGAAAACTGGAATGCTAATCTCTCCAACCTTGATTTTTTTCCCCTTGGAATTTTTTTTCTATTTCTGTGAAGAATATTTTAGATATTTTAATTGGTATTTCTTTTAATGGTAAATTTATTTTGGAAATTTTTAATTTAAAAAATATTAGTTCAACCAATAATGATCATGGACAACTTTTTCATTTCTAGTGACTTTCTCAAGTTTCATCAGAGATAGTTTTAAAAGCAGAACTTGTGGCAGTAGCCAATCAATGTTTGACTTAAATTGAGGTTCATACCACAACAGAGAGCCCTTCACTGCCTGGGTGACTAGGAACCAGACAGTAGATATTCCTGAGATATAGAGTAGACACAACTGACACAGGAAAAAAAATCACTGAAATGATTTCTAAAGATAATATGCTGTATTCATAGATTTAGGACTCATCATCAGAGAGGCAGGTTGGATTGGATGCAAAGATCCACAGGCAGACATTATGTAGAGAGAAAATCTAAATTGGTGCTCTCCATCAGGTCCCTCCCTTTGGAGATCCAGGAACCTCACAGAAGAAGGGAAGGAAAAATTGTAGGAGTCAGATGGAATGACACAAAGACAATATGGCCCACCAAAGCAACTAAGCAGACCTCACATGACTTCACAGAGACTGAAATACAAAGTACAAGGCCTGTATGGATCTACCACCAGGTCCCCTTTGTATATGCTATGACTATTATCTTGGTGTTTTCTATGATGATATTTTATCAGTACTGAAATGTGATTTTATTTGTATGTTAATAAATAAAGTTGCCTGGGGGTCAGAGCTAATAGCAAGCCATAGCAGAAGCTGGGTGGTGGTTGTGCATGCCTTAAATCCCAGCACTTGGGAGACATAGCTAGGCAGATCTCTGTGTGTTCAAGAATGCAGCCAGCATGGAGACACACGCCTTTAATCTCAATACCAACCATAGAAGACCTGGAGGTCTGTAGAGACAGGCAGTGATGAGGAGATCATGTGGTTGGGTTTACAACCAATGAGAAGGCAGAACAGAAAGTCAATAAAAAGGACAAACATACAGGAAGTAGGCCTCTGGCTGAGAGGAAGGACAGCAGCAGCATTGAAGGGTAAGCTCAGCTCTCAGCTTCTGCTCTGACCTCTTGGGCTTTTAACTCTGTAATTGGCTCTGTGTTTCTTATTTAATAAGACTGTTCATCTACAGTTTTCTTTTGTAGAACTCTTAACAGTAGGAACATTTGTATCTATGATTCTTTTGCCTGCTCTTTTCCTCTGTTGAGTTGCCTTGTCAGTCTTGAAATGAGGGCTTTGTTTTGTCTTATTGTTTACTGTTTTATCGTGTTTGTTTGTTGTTCCTTAGAGGGCTGCTCTTTCCAGAAGAGAAGGGGGAATGGACCTGTGGGACAGGAGAGGTGGGGACAAGGTGGGAAGAGTGAAGAGAGGGGAAGCTGTGGTCAGGATATATTGTATGAGAAAGGAATCTATTTTTAGTTGCTAATATGAGATCTTTTCTTTCTTTTTTAATTAAGTACTTAGTGCTATGAACTTGTCTCTCTCTTTTTTTTGGGGGGGTAGTGGTTTGAGCCCTGGTTTCTCTGTGTAGCTTTGCCCCTTTCCTGGAACTTGCTTTGTAGACCAGGCTGGCCTCAAACTCACAGAGATCCACCTGCCTCTGCCTCCCGAGTGCTGGGATTAAAGGCATGCGCCACCACCACCTGGCTTGAATTTGTCTCTTAAAACTGCATTCACTGTGTTCCATAACTTTGGGTAAGTTGTGTGTTCATGCTAATTCAATTTCATAAAGTTCTTTTTTAAAATTAATTTATTTATTTTTCTATTATCAGCTTGATACAGTATAAATTCTTATCCTAATAGTGAAGTGTTTGATTGAGGCTTGCCCAGTAATTGAGTACAACCAAAACTTATTATAAGCCACAGTCATCCTAGGGTCCCCCCTGCTAGATAGCCTCCCTGGTTCTGTGGGTTGCAGTCTGATTGTTCTTTGCTTTATATCTAGAATCTAAAGTGAGATACTTATTATGAGTGAGATACCACCTTACACCTGTCAGAATGGCTAAGATCAAAAACACTAATGACAATCAATGTTGGAAAGGATGCGGAGCAAAGGGAACACTCCTCCACTACTGGTGGGAATGCAAACTTGTACAACCACTGTGGAAATCAGTATGGAAATTTCTCAGAAAATTGGGAATCAATCTACCTCAAGACCCAGCCATACCACTCTTGGGCATATACCCAAGGAATGCTCAATCATACCACAAAGATATATGCTCGAGCAACTATGTTCATAGCAGCATTATTTGTAATAGCCAGAACCTGGAAAAAACCTAGATGCCCATCAACTGAAGAATAGATTAAGAAAATGTGGTACATATACACAATGGAGTACTACTCAGCAGAGAAAAACAATGACAGCATGAAATTTGCAGGCAAATGGATGGAACTAGAAAACATCATCCTGAGTGAGGTAACCCAAACACAGAAGAACAATCATAAAGTTCTTAATTGCTGTCTTGATCCACTTTTCATTCCATGTGAGTGTTTCAGTTTCCATGAGTTTGTAAGCTTTCTATTGTTTTGGTTGCTCTTGATATTCAGTTTTAATCAGTGATGGTCAGATAGAATGCAGAGTTATTTTAATTTTCTTTTATCTATTGAGACTTGCTTTGTGTCCATGAATGTTCTCAACTTTGGAGAAAGTTTCAAGAGGTGCTGAGAAGAAGGTATAGTGTGTGTGTGTGTGTGTGTGTGTGTGTGTGTGTGTGTGTGTGTGTCTGTGTGTGTGTGTGTGTCTGTGTGTGTGTGTGTGTTTGAGTGGAATGTTATTAAATATTTGTTAGGTCCATTTTGTTTATGACATCATTTAGCTCCAGCATTCCTTTTCTTAATTTTTCTCTTAATAACTTATCTGTTGGCGAAGTGGGTATTGCAGTCACCCACTATCACTGGGAGTGTCAATATGTGATTTTAGCTTTAGTTTTGTTTCTATTATAAACTCAGGTGCATAGATGCTGGAATTGCAACATCTTCCTCATGGGCTTTTCCTTTGACAAGTATATGGTATCCTTCCATATCTCTTATGATAAGTTGTGGTTTGGAGTCTATTTTATCATATATTAAAATGGCTACATCTGCTTGCTTCTTATAACATCTTTTTTCCTTTTTTTTTAATCTTTGAGGTGATATCTAATCTTGATGCTAAGGTGTGTTTCTTGGATGCATCAGAAGAAGGAAAATTTTTTTATCCAATTTGTTATCCTGTGTTTTCTTTATTGGAGAATTGGCATCATTGATGCTGAGAGTTATCAGCGAGCAGTGTTTGTTTACTGCCATTGTTTTGTTGTGGTGATATGATTTTTTTTTCTTGTTCTGAGACTATTTCTTTCTTGCATTTTTTTCTGGTGTTGTTAGCATTTTCTGCTTGAAGTTTTTCTTCTGGAACCTTCTATACACCTGTATTTGTAGGTAAATATTGCTTAAATTTGGTTTTTATAATAGAATTTTTTCTTTCTCCATTTAAGCTGGCAGTCCATCTGTGGTCTCTGAGTTTATAGGATATCTGTTCAAGTCCTTCATTTATTTTCTTGGTTAACAGCCACTCTTACTTGGATGAGATAGAATCTTGAAATAGTTTAATTTGCAATTCCCTAATGAGTAATATATTGAATACTTTAATCCTATTATTCTTCGATCTGGCCTTTTCGTAGTATCTAAGATTTCCTGAAAATTTTGTGCAGCAGATTTTTAGATTCAATGTTTACTTTGATTTCTTCTATGGTGTCTTTAATGCCTGAGATTCTCTCTTTCATCTCTTATTCTTTTATTATTAAAATTTTTCATTTATTTTACATCCTGACCGCAGCTTCCCCTTTCTCCTCCTTTCATTCCCTGCCCCCATATACCCTTTACCCTTTCCCCCAATCCACCCTTCCTCCACCTCTGTTGAGAAAATGACAGTCCTCCCATGGATGCCAACAAAGCAAGGCATATCAAGTTGAGGTAGGACTAAGCTCCTCTACCTGTAATAAGGCTGGACAAGGCAACTCAGCATCAGGAACATATTCCCCAAAGCCAGCCAAAGCATTAGGGACAGGCTCTGCTCCCACTGCCAGGAGTCCCACAAACAGACCAAGCCACACAACTATCATACATATGCAGAGGGCCTAGGCCAGTCCCATGCAGGAGCCCTAGCCATTGTTCCATAGTCTGTGAGCTCCCATTAGCAGGGCAGTTGCTTCTGATGGTTCTCTTGTGATGATTCTGACCCTCTCCAGCTCATACAGTCCTTCCTCACTCTACTCAGTGGTATTCCTGGGGCTCAGACAAATGCTTGGCTATGGATCTCTACATCTGTTTCCATCAGTTACTGGACAAAGGATTTCCACTGACAATTAGGGTAGTTACCAATCTGATTACAGAAGATGGGCAGTTCAGGTTACCTATCTAATGTTGCTTAGAGTCTTAGCTGGGGTCATCTTTGTAGATTCATAGGAGTTTCCCTTGTATCAGGTTTCTATGTGACCCAAAAATGCCCCCCATCAAGTCATAATTTTCATCACTCTTCCCCTCCATCCACTCCTTAATTCGATTCCTTATGTTCCCATTACCATATACCCCCAGTCTACTCAGGGTATCTCTTCTACTTCCCCTTTCCAGGGAAATCCATGCATTCCCCCAATTGAGCCCTTTTTGTTACCTAGCCTCTGTGGGTTGTAGCATGGTTATCCTTTACTTTACAGCTAATATCCGCTTTCAAGTGAATATATACCATGTTTGTCTTTCTGGGTCTCGGTTTCCTCACTCAGAATAATTTTTCCTAATTCCTTCCATTTGCCTTTGAATTTCATGATGCTATTCTTTTTAACAGCTGAGTAATACTCAATTGTGTAAATGTGCCACATTTTCTATGTTCATTCTTCCATTGAGGGGGAATGAAGTTCTTTCCAGGTTCTGGCTATTACTAATAATGCTGCTATGAACATCATTGAGACAGTGTCCTTGTGGTGTGATTGAACTTCCTTTTGGTATGTGCACAAGAGCAGTGTTTCTGGGTCTTGAGGTAGATGTATTCCCAATTTTCTGAGAAACCACCACATTGATTTCCAAAGTTGTGGTGATATTTATTTGTGCTGAAATGTGATATTCTATTTGTATGTTAATAAATAAAGTTTGCCTGGAGATTAGAGGTCATAGTGAGCCATAAACAGGCAGAGTCTCTGTGTGGTCAAAGACACAGCCAAGCATGGTGACACACGCCTTTAATCCCAACCATAGAGACCTGGAGGTCTGTATAGACAGGCAGTGACAAGGAAGTGATGTGGCTGGGCTTAGAGCCAATGAGAAGGCAGAACAGGAAGGTAATAAAAACACAGGTTAGATAGGAAGAAGCTCTCTCTTGGAAAGCTACAGTGAGGTGGTAAGATAAGGTTAGTCAGTGGCTATTTGCTATTTCTCTGATCTCTTCAGCTATTACCCCTGTATTTGGCTCCATGTTTCTTATTTAATAAGACTGTTTAGAAATTCGTCTACACAAAGTGGCTGTACAAGTTTGCACTCCCACCAACAGTGGGGTAGTATTCTCCTTGCTCCACATCCTCCCCAACATAAGCTGTCATTGGTGGTTTTGATCTTAACCATTATGACAAGTGTAAAACGCATTCTCAGAGTCTTTTTGATTTGCATTTCTGTCTCTTCCATCTCTTCTATTCTGTCAGTAAAGCTTGCCTCTGGGGTTCCTAAATTGCCCATTTCCAAATTTCCCTCAGTTTGGGTTTCCCTTATTGATTTCCATTTTCGCATCTTGAACACTTTTATTCATTTTCCTTCTACTGTTTCTGTTTTCATACATTTCTTTAAGGTATTTATACATTTCCTCTTTATATTATATTCATTAATGCAGCTTTAAGGTTTTTTTTTGTACTTAAGCTATGTTAAATACTCAAAGCCTGTTATGGTAATGCTGCTGACAATATGTGGAGACATATTGTCCTGGATATTGTTTTTCATGTTCATGTTTTCATGCAGGTATCTAGCAATCTAGAATTGGGAAGATTATAGTCATGAGTGCTGATATCTGTTTTTGTCTTTGTTGGGTGGATGCTTTCTTACTTGGTTTCTTTTTCCTCTACAATACTTAAAAGAGTGTGGAGGCTACGTGTTGCCTGTTAGGAAATTTTTCTGGGTTCCTGATAGGTGTGGATGCTGGGGAGTTCCAGGTAAAATGTGTTTCTGTGTTTTGGGACCTGACACTTAGGAGGGGAAATGGGCTGACACTTATGCATGGTGATGGGCCAGGGATATCACAGGGGGTTCACAAGATGGAGGAAAGCAGGCTGTTGCACAGAATACCATGCTTAGTTAGTCCCTTGGGAATATGGACAGAGAGTGAGAAGATGCCACCGCAGAAGTTTTGCTATAGAGCAGAGAATAAGATTGAGGTATTGGACTTGGAAGAACAGAGGAAAATGTGAAGATCTCAGTTTGCCTATTTGCTTCTCTGGTCAGGGTGGCATGTGGGTTTTTAGGGAGTACCTTCTGGAGTCGGGGCCTGGGACAAAGCAATGAGTTGAGGGAATGAAATTTGGACAGGAAGTTCTGTATGAGCCACTGGAGATACTTGCAGGTGTGGAAGGGTGTCTGTGGCAGGTCTTCTGCTGCAGGGCTTGGGATGAAATTGGGGGATTGTATTTGGAGGAACAGAAAAAGATGTGAAGGACTCCAATTAGCCTACCTGCTTCCCTGCCCAGTTGGCCTGTGGGTTCCCACCAAGTGCCTTTTGGAGTAAGGGGCCGTGATAAAGCAAGTAGGTAGGGGATGCCGATTGGTGGTGGCACACGCCTTTAATCCCAGTGCTCAGGAGGCAGAGGCAGGTGCTGGTATTAAAGGTGCAGATCACAGCACCCAGAATCATAGCCTATTTTTTATTTGATTTTGTTCTTAATGTTTATATTTTTATATTTGTATGTTCTGGATATTAATATCCTGTCAGATGCATACATGGCAATTGTTTTGTCTCATTCTTCAGAGGGTCTATATGGTTGAATGACAATTTCATTTGCTATACAAAAAGCTTTTCTCTTTTATAAGATGCCATTTGTAAATTATTGACATTATTTTCTGAGCAGCCTCAAGTGTTTCTTACTCAGAATGACCTTACATATACATATATTTTTGTAGTAGTCCCTAATTTTTCCCTACATGTTTCAGAATTTATTTGAAATAAAAAGAAACATATTATTATTGAAGTAGCTTGATAAAAAGGCAATTTATTAATATAATTAATTTAAGGATTATAAGCTACAAGATCCATGTTAGACACAGATTCTTATCTCTATGCATACATTTATTCAGACAGACATACAAATTTATAAATATTTAAAATTAATTTTAATTATTGATTATACTAATGTGTATTTTTCTCAAGCTCCTATATAGTCTCCTTCCTCCCTACATACAGTCCCTCTTTCGCATTCCAGTCTTTTTTTGTGTGTGTGACTCATTGATTTTAAGCAGGACAAGCTGTATGACCACCTGTTTGAACTCTCCATTGGAATCTTCAGGACTCATCTCTGAGTACCCAAGTGAAGACATTGAATTCCTCTTTGGCAGAATCTACTTATACACAATAGTGAAACAGAGTGGTGTATGGTCCTTTGATTAAGCCTGACTGGTGACAAGCCCAGTCTGCCATACATTAATTGTAGACAACTATAACTGCTGTGTGTTGATTATGATTGAAATAGCAGTGCCTTGTTCAAAATACATCATTTAGTGTCTCCTTTCCCTCTCTTAAGGCTTTATAGTCTCTCTACTTCTTGTTCTATTATGTCCCATCAGCCTTAGACTGTATGGTGTGGGTATGCTGTTCAGGGATAAGCACACAACATTTCCATCTCTGTTTTTCCTCTAATATTTTCAATGGTTATTCACAGGCTGAACTCCTGCATTCATATCACACATGTTTTACCATGAACTTAAGCCTATTTCTATTCTCATTGTTTCTTTTTGTCTCCTGGTCTCTTTTGAACTGACTCTCCATACAACATAAACAAAGACACCATAAAAAAAATACAGGGTATTTTTCCTGTCTCTCTGAGCCTGGGTTACCCCATTCAGTGTACCTTCCAGTGTGTCCATTTTCTGCCTTTATCAAAATTTCATCTTTTATAACAATTTTTAACTTCCAATGACTTAAGGTGGCTTTATTCTTGTTTCCTAAAACCTGAAATTGCATCATTAGATTATTCTATTTTATAGTTTCATTTTCATTTAATTCAATGAATTACATTCTTTCTTGATGACAAAATGTTCAAAACACTATGACTCAATGCAATTTTCTACATTTCTTATAATTTCTCTTTAGATTTTTCCCATTCTGTTGCTATATATTAAAAGTAGTAAGGTATTTTGAATTTTGTATTGGCTTAAGTTTCTAAATCATGCTCAGTTTTGGAGAAAGTGCTATGAAATACTGGGAAGAATGTGTATTATGAGGGTATTTATGTTAGGTCAATTTAAAATATAGTATCACTACAACTGAATTTGAGTTGTTGATTATTTATTTATTTATTTATTTATTTATTTATTTATTTATTTATTTATTTATTTTTGGTTTTTCTAGACAGGGTTTCTCTGTGTAGCTTTGCACCTTTCCTGGAACTCACTTGGTAGCCCAGGCTGGCCTCGAACTCACAGAAATCTGCCTGGCTCTGCCTCCCGAGTGCTGGGACTAAAGGCGTGTGCCACCACCGCCCGGCGAGTTGTTGATTTTTTTCCCCTGTATTACTTATAGTTTGGGAAATATGTGAGACTAAAGCTAGTGACTATTACTGCTTTTGCATTGAAAGTCAATTCCTTTAGATTTTCCTTAGTACTACAAGAATTATTTTTAAGTATATGCAATTTAGCATGATGTTTATTTGTTCTTATTTCAATTCACATTGATCTATGATTTTTCTAAACCAAACTTTATAAAACATCATGACTTTCATGATGGATAGATGTTGAACTTTACAAAAAATGTGCATTTTATTTATGCCAAATATACCCCCAAACCCAAATACTAAGAATGAACTATCAACTAGTATATTCTTGTATACTGTATATCATGCTATTGAATTAAAAAATAAAATCTAAAAAATTAATTTTCTGAGTCATATAAGACACTATACCATAGTTAACCCAATTATTGCATATGTGCCACTCAATGATGTGATCATATTCACATATTTGGAATGCCTTCCATTAAATATATACATATAGATTATTATATTTATAAGCTAAAACACATAATGAAAATTTTACATTGCTGTTTGAAAAGGTATAATAATTATATGAGGAGGCATTGAATTTTGCAAAACATGCTAATGAATGTCAGCACAAAAGTCATGGGACAGAAGGACATGGCTCCCATCTGGCTCTCTGCCTCTGTTAATCACATGAAGCAAATTTTTAATCAAGTAGGTCTTCTCCTTAAGGATTTGTGTGCTGCCCTGTAATCACATGACAGTCAAAATTTTAGTAATGAATGCATTTTATTGTTAAAACCCCAGGGGCTACAGAGACTGTAAATACCAACCTGAAATCACCACAAAACAGTCTTGCTCAGGTTAGTAGCCAGCACAACTGCCCTTGGATTCAGGCACCATGACTTCTGTTCTGTACAACAGTCAGGTAGGTTCTTTCCTAGATTTGCGTTTCTTGTGAAGTGTATTTTCATTAGTCAAAGAACTTGTGCCATTCATTCATGATGACACCAAGCTTTCTGAAGGTTTTTGACGTAATGTTTTGCATAGATAGCAGTACTTTAATATTAGTTATGTAGTGGTTGCAAGGTAAGGACATAAAGGGGATGAATGGATATATAATTTGGTATGCCAAAGGCAAAACTAAACCACAATACAAGTGTTAAAGGCATCCTGTACCAAGCTCTATTTAAAATAATGTCCATTTATGACTCACTGTTGAATCATGGCTAAGATTCATGGTTTTCTGTGGTATTATTAATGAATACAATGAATCGGATCAGAAAGTCCAATGTATATGTTTATTTACAAATGAGCCACAATTGGGATAAGATGTGTTTAACTTGAAATTTGATTTTATATTAATTCTATTAGTTTATATTGGATATAATATTCTTTTTGGTTTCACAATGATTATAATTTTATTAATTTAATTTTTTTCAGTGAAAACCCACATATAATGTATCATGTTTTTCTTATTCATTGGTATAATGTAGTAAAAGAGAAGGTATGGGTAAATAAAATTAAAACAATCAAATAATAGATGGGTAGGAAAAGGGGAGATTAAGAGATAGAAAAGCAGCAACAAAGACAGAAAGAGAGAGAAGTAGAAAGAGACACAAATATGGATGGAGAATAGAATTGACAAATAGGGAAATAATGTTTTCTTCACTAACCATGTCGTGAATGTTGAACTGGTGGTCATTTTTTTCTATACAATCACCCCTGTAATCTTTTTCAGCATCTGAAAACCATGGGATTTACAAACCAAACAGCTGCTACTAACTTTCTTCTTCTAGGACTCTCAAGTGACTCAGAATTGCAACCTGTCATGTTTGGACTGTTTTTGTCCATATACCTGGTCACAATGATTGGGAACTTGTTCATAATCTTGGCCATCATTTCAGATTCTCATCTCCATACTCCCATGTACTTCTTTATCTCCAACCTCTCATTGACTGATATCTGTACAAGTACCACGACAATCCCAAAGATGCTGGTGAACATCCAAGAACAGAATCTAAGCATAAGCTTCACAGGATGCCTCACTCAGGCTTGCTTTGCCATGCTTTTTGCTAGTCTGGAGTGCTGCCTCCTTGCAGCAATGGCATATGATCGCTACGTGGCCATTTGCTACCCCTTGAGGTACACTGTCATCATGAATCAGCGCCTGTGTAGTCTACTCATCCTATTCTCTGTGCTCAGTAGCACTGTGAATGCATTACTTCTCAGCCTCACAGTGCTGTGGCTTTCCTTCTGCAAAAATGTGGAAATTCCCCACTTCTTTTGTGAAATTACCCAGGTCATCAAGGCAGCCTGTTCTGGCACATTCATCAACAATATACTGATTAATATTGCAGGATTAACATTTGGTGGCATTACTTTTGCTGGAATCATTTTTTCCTACACTGAAATTGTCTCCACTGTTTTTAAAATACCATCTGTTCAAGGGAGATATAAAGCCTTTTCCACATCTGGGTCTCATCTGTCAGTCGTTTCTTTATTCTATGGGACAGGTTTAGGTGTGTGCATTAGCTCAGCAGTAACTAACTCTCCCAGGGTGACAGCAGTGGCATCAGTGATGTATACTGTGGTGACTCAAATGCTGAACCCGTTCATCTACAGCTTGAGGAACAAAGATATGAAGCAAGCCTTGAAGAAACTCATGGGTAGGATGACTTCCTTTTTATAAATGTGTTCTCTTTTTTGGATGGATCCTATAGTTAAATCAGTGTGACAGGACTCCTGACCATCCCTTCATGAATCCTTTCAAATTCAATGGATGACATAATGCCAAATATATTTCATCCTGTGTTTATTACTTTTTTCCTGGATTTATATATGTTTGAAAAATTGTCTCATCTCTATTTTCCATTTCATTTCTCATGTTTCAAAACCAGGGACAAAGTGTGTGGGTGGGTGTCTGTATCTGTGTGTTATATAAAAGTTAACCAGGCATGTGTATTTGTTTATATGTATGCATTAATGTATATATATATATATATATATAGACATGTATATAATAGGAGATGGAATTTTAATTGATTTTAATGACTGTGTGTATGTGTGTGTAGGTATCAGATCATGGTAATTAGGCAAAGTGCTACTTCCAGTATTTACCATTCATTTCCATGGATAATATTGAAATTTATTTGAATTCACATTGTTCATTTTTGTCAGTCATGAATACTAGAAGTTAGTTCATCTAACCATATAATCTCATGTACTTGTTAATCCTTATGTCTATCCCTCACCTATATCTTTCCAAATTTGTCATAACCAGTGTTATATTATCTGCTGTAAAATCATTTTCGCCTTTGATGTTTAAGTGAGAAAATATGGCATTTATTATTTTCTGCCCATTTTCACTTAACAAAATAGCTTCTAGTTTAATTAATGTTGCCTAAAATGATAGTAAATGGTTTTATGGTGGAATAGAATTCTATTGTGTCTATGTGTCATTTTCCCTTTACTCATATATCCACTGAGTATTGTTTAAAATTAATTTCCTGTGTGAACTGCTGTGTTAGTGCTATTGAGTGAAATGCATACATAACTCATACAAATTTATCTCTGTTCCTATAGATTTGTGCCCATTTCTGAGGTAGTTTTCCAAAAAAGGTACTTGTCCTGATAGCTTCTAAGAAACATCATACTGATTTCATAATCATTGTAGACACTTAACTAGCAATACTTCATGAAAGATCAATTTTCTCTGTAGCATCATTGCCATTTCTTACTATTGACCTGATTATTCCATTCTACTCTGGTGATGTGGCAATGAGATTTATGCAGATTTCATTGATTGTTAGAATAACAATGAATCCTTTTTAAAATACTCATTTATCATTTGTTTGCATTATCTTGGGTGAAGCATATTTAGCTCATTTACTTATTATTTAACTGAACTGCTTGGACTTTTCTTCTGTTGAATTACTTTTATTTTCTGGCTGTGACCCATATTATTTTATCGATCTGCATCACTGTAAAATGGGGTCATCACAACATGAGGAACTGTATTAAAATGTTGCAACATTACGAAGGCTCAGAACCATTGCACTAGAACATAGGCAACCTATCAAGAACCACATCCCAGAATAAAACTGACTACCCTCTTACAGCAGACATCAAATGCCACTAGCTCCTCAGCTAGAGGTGGCCTATATGTGAACTGAACATAAGTCAAAATCAAGTTTTTGGGCAATATGTGTGTTGAAAGTATATTTTTTGCTGTGAGCTTTATTTTGCATGTTTCTTCTTGAGTGCAGTAGATACAGTCTTATGCTTCATTTTTTCTGTGGTTTAGTTTGAAAAATAAATAAAATTCATACTAAGTTGGTACTAAGAAAAATTATTACTTTTGATCTAAGATTTGTATAACTTTGCCTTTTAACTCTGTCATAACACAATGTATATGACTTAAAAATGAGTTTTATATTTATAATAATGTAATGTAAAGCTCTTTTTTAAAAAAGATTTGTTTTTATTGTAGCTTTTGATTATTTTTCTACATGTCTCTTCCTGTGTGCATGCACATAGATTTAAGTGACCAGGGAATCCAAACAATGGCGTTGGATCCCCTGGAGCTGGAATTACAGGTGTTTATGAGCAGCCAGATATGCATATTGGGAATAGAATTCAGATCTTCCTGCAAAAGCAATCTACACTGTTGTGTATAAAAGCAAAGAGAATGTACCTGAGGTACCTTATGTTAAAGAAGAAAAGAAGACCTGAAAAGGGCTAAAAGGCTAAAAGAAGGGCATGGGTAACAAAACATTCAAATATTTTAAATAGTTTTTAGAGTTTAGGAAGTGGTGGAAAAGGAAGTATGAAAAGTGAAGCAGAGTTTGATCAGGACACAGTATACTTATGAGTGAAAATATTATAATAATTCTCTTAATATATATAAAGAGTGTTAAAATAAAATAAAACTTCTCTAAACATCACTTTCTACTGATTAAGAGCCTCCTTTAGGTCTTTATTTAAGAAAAAATTTCCCTAAAGTAGTCTCCATCTAGATGCACTACTTCCATATCTTTTATTCCTGTTTTATTCTGTGACAATTAGTGTTAATTGTCAACTTGATCTTGTGATACTGGACCCTTGCTGTCTTCCTTTGCACAATCCCATTTCTCACTCCTTAGTGATCCATTGAGCTTCTTGTGTTCTAAATACTCACCGTGATAGTTTTGGTGTATTCTATATGGTTGTTTTCTGTAAAGCTCATGTTTAAATATTTTGCCTTTTCAACAATCTCTAGAGTTTGACCCTTTATTTCCTAACTAAGCAGAAGGATTTGGCCTTTATGAATAAGTTAATAGTACTATTAAAGGGATTTCAGAAGTGACCTGGATTTACTCTTTTCTTCTGCCATATATAAATAGTATCTCACCTATATAGAGGTCTCAACATTCAAGAAGTCACCCTGAAAGCAAAACCCTCAATTGAAACAGACATTGACACAGCTGTGGCCTTGAGCCTGAACCTAAAGCCTCTAAAATTGAAATAAAATGAGTTTTATAACACCTGATCTGTAGCCATTCTTTTAAAGCAGGTTTAAATTGATTCTAAATATATTCTGAGTGCATTCAGTTTCTGAATATTTTGTATAAATGTGAGTTGTTAGCTTCATATTTTTCTTATTTTATATTATGTAAGAATTCCATGCATCCATATAATGTGTTTTAATATAACCCATCCCCATTTCTTCTCTGCTAATTTCTACCTCCCCAATACTTCTTACTCTAACTTCATATCCTCATTTTCTTAATTGCACTGAGTCTATTTAGTGAATGAGCACAGGATCATCTACTATAGTATGAGCAGCAGTTCAGGAGCAACACCTTAGAAGGAAAATGACGATCGCTCCATAGTGAGAACCAATATATCCTCCACTAAGGGTAGGACTTCCCAACCCCCTTATGTGTCCATATTGGAAATATTTAGTGACTTGATATTGTGCATGCAGTCACAACCACTGTGAGTTCATTTGTACAGTAGCCATGTACAAGGCTAGTGAATACTATTTTACTGTGGATGTCCACTATTTCCAGCCCTTACAATTTTTCTTCCCTCTCTTATGTGATTAAATCTGATGCTTGAAGACTGGGGTATACTATATATGGCCCATTTGGAGCTAAGCACTCTGTAGTCTCTTAGTCTCTCTCTTTGCATATTGACCAATTTTGGGTCTCTACATTTTCATTCTCTACTGTATAAAGTCCTCAGAAGAGCAAAGAAACACTAATCAATGAGGAAGAACTTGAATTTGATCATAAAAGTTTCACTTACTCCCATATAACATTCATGCCACTATTACACCACTGACCATAAATTGTCAGAGTCCTTAATTGAAATTTACTAGGTTCATCACTAAGAACACTGCTGTAATTTTTTCCCCTGTCATAAGTAGAAATTTCTAGTACTATGAAAGCTATTCAGTAGCATTAAAGTTTCCAGGTGAGTACTAGTTTAGTTTCTACACAGCCTGTGATTAAAAAATAAGCTATCCTTAGCAACAGAGTATTACCAAGATCAGTTGAAATATTCTGTGATATTTAAGGGATTCCATTGGTCAATAATTCAAGAGGGGTGACCCATAACTAGTACTGGACATTCTGCTTGACCATATATGTTTTCTGGAATAGCTAGTCACATCCCATGATACCATTATTCCATTTACACTGTTTTTTATATGTAAACATATATCTTTTAGTAAGATTCTACAGTTTAGGTTTCCATATGGATTTTAAAAAATCTTTACTGTTAGCTATCCTTCCTCTTAGTCTCACTCTTCCCTGTCATCCCATCAACTATCCCATTTAAGCCTAATTGTTCTATTATTCCCCTTACCCCCTTCATGTCACCTGCATTCTATCTCATTCCCTTGAAAGGTCACTTCCATTGTCCCTTTATGAATGTCCTCATTTCTATGGGTAAACTTAGCTAAAAACTATTTGAACATAATTTAAAATGTCTAAGGAGTCAAAGCTAGCATTGTAATATGAGAGAGAATCTACAATGCTTGTCTTTAACTGTCTGGGTCTCCTTACTATGAGTGACAGTTTCCAGCTCTATTTACTTGCAAACTTTATTTCATTATTGTTGATAGCCGAACAATATTACATTGGGTATAGGTGTTGTGGAATAATCTTTTCTTGCACTATGAAGATGTGTCAGTTTGATTGGTTTGATAAAAAGCTGACTGGTCAATCGCTAGGCAGGATTTCCAGGCACAGAGGACACTTGGAAGAAGAAGGGAGGAGTCACCAGTCAGATGCATAGCAAGCAGCATTGACATTAGAAATTAAAGGTAACTGAGCCATGTAAAAGTATATAGATTAAAAGATATGGGTTAATTTAAGTAATAACAGCTGGTTAGAAATGTACCTAAGCTATTATCTGAGCTTTCATTATTAATAATAAGTCTCCATATCATGATTTAGGAGCTGGCTGGTGGGACATAGAAAGACTAGTTACATGTATGGATCATATATTATTATATATTCATCAAAGGATATCTAGGCTATTTCCATTTCCTTACTACACAAAGTGGCAATAATCATGGATTAGCAAGTATTTCTGTAGAATGATGTGGAATCTTTAGAAATTTACCCAGATGTGTTATAAATGGATAATATTGTCAACCTATTTGTAACTTTTTGAGGAACCTCTTCACTGCATACTAGCTACACCAGGTTGCATTCCCACAAAAACTAAGTGAATGGTGAAAAATATTTTCTTTATGTGTTTCTGAAGAAGCATATTAAAAGTATTCTTTGCATAAAATTTTCATCTATTTTCATAGTTCACTGTATTGACAAAGTACTGTAAAGTTTATTCAATCTGAGATTTTTGTAACTGCATTTTCTTTTTCTTCAGAATGGTTTCAAAGTATATTTTCTTTTACACTAAGGGAATGATTTGAAGTCTTCATTTTTTATTTTGAATCAAAATGCCAACTCAATAAGCAACCAAACAAAATGCATTAATAGTAGATGTGGTCAGATGTTAACCAGACTCTAAGAAGTGGATGGTGGTGGTCTGAAAGCAATTGACCCCCATAGGCTCATAGGGAATGTCACTATTAAGAGGTCTGACCTTGCTGGAGTAGGTGTGGTTTTGTGAGAAGTATATTAATGGTGTGTGGGGGGGGGGAGCGAGGGCTTTGCGGTCTCAGAAGCTAAAGCCTTGCCAATGTTACATTTACTTCCTGCTGACTGCAGATCCAGATGTAGAAATCTCAAGCACCTCTCAAGAACCATGGACTAAATCTCTGAACTGTAAATCATTCCCAAAAAAGTGTTTCCCTTTATAAGAGTTGTTGTGGTCATGGTATCTTTCCAAAGCAATAAAACACTAAGGCAGAAGTTTGAACCAGCGACTAGGGTATTGTTGTGATAGGCCTGATCATGCTTCTGTTTGGAGGAATGCGTACTTTGGGAATTTGGAAAAGAATAGCAGTTGAACATTTCAAGTGTGATTTAATTGGCTATGCTAGTGGATGACAATTAATTGTACTGAGAGTGATTTGAACTGTGGGCCTGGCTCAGGAGGTTTCAGAAGAGAAGGATGTTAGTAGGTGACTTGGAGACAATTCTTATGATATTTTGGTGAAGAACGTGGCTGCTTCCTGCCATTGTCCAAAAATCTGCCTGAGATTAAATTGAAGAGTTTTGGATTAAATGGATTGGCAGAGGAAATTTTAAAATAGTCTAGTATTAACTATAGTGTGTAGTTATTAGTGTTCACTCTGACGAAGAGGAGCAAGCTGAGCAAGGAAAAACTACAAAATGTACAATTCAATGAGAAAAGAGATACCAGGAAGTTGAATGGAGCTAAATCCTGTCTTCAAGAAGATAAGCAGATTAAAGAAAAGCCTGAAGTTAAATGGAATAAAGGGACTGGTGACCTCAGGGCAAGACGACACCCAGGTAAGCTTCCAACTTGTTGAAAGGAATTTATGAAAAGTTCAGAGCTAGGTGTGGAGGTGCATACCATTAATCCCAGCACTTCAGAGGCAGAGACAAGCTTATCTCTGAGTTCAAGCCGAACCTGGTCTACAGATTCTAGGATAGCCAAGTTTAGACAGTGAAGGAAACCATTGAAAACAGAAAGCTAATGAAGATGTAATTGAACATGAGAGCCATGTTCCAATGCCAGAAAGCAGCAAAACTTGGCAGCATCAGCCATGTGAATCTGGCTTTACAGTTAAGAATATAAGAAAGGAGTTGTGGAATCTCCCTCTTGATTAAGAAAATCTGATGTCACGCATGTGCTGGGGGCATCCCTGACTGGAGGCCTAGAGAGGCAATTGTGTGAAACTGTGGAATGCCTTGGAGACCCCAAAATGTTAGAGATGCCAGAGCCGTGATATACTTGCCAAAGAAAGCTGCTAACAGGGAGTGGGATAAAGCCAAGAAAAAGAAGTGTGTTTCAGTCAACAAAGCTGACAGGTGCTGGAGACCTGAAGAGTACTTTGACATCAGACATGGAGATACAAATTTGGAGTTTGACCAGTTAGTTTTTGGTCTTGTTTTTGTTGAGGATTGCATCACTATGCTCCCCCTTCTCCCTTATGCAATGGTAATGCATATGTTCTGCCATTATAAATTGGGAGAATTTTGGTTTTATAGGGGATTACAGTTAAGAAACTGCCATGAATCTCATAAGAGACTTTGGTCTTTTATAGGATTGAGACTATTATGGTCTATGGTGGCTTTTGAAGTTGGACTTAAAGCATTTCTTTATTATAATATTGCTATAAGCATATGGTGTCCAGAGAGTGGACTCTGGTGGTTTCGAAGAAAATGGACCTCATTGTCTCACAGGGAGTGGCACTATTAAGAGCTGTGGCTTTGCTGGAGTGGGTGTGGCTTTGCTGGAGTGGGTGTGGCTTTGCTGGGCCTTTGAGGTCTCAGATAAAGTGCAATCCTAATTAGTCTTGATCAATAAAAATGCAGAGTGAGGTGTTAGGGTGAAAGCTGAAAGATCAGAGAAACAGAGCAGCCATCCACCAGAAACTTCTTACCTCTGTGAAATCTCAGACATAAATGGCATCCCCCTTCTATGAATCCTCAGACTGGACAAGATCCTGTCTTTACCCACCTTATATTCCTGCCTCTCCCTTCCTTATGTTCCTCTCTCCACCTCCCCAGTTCTGAGTTCTGGGATTAAAGGTCTATGCCACTGTTGGTTGTGCAGTGGCGCTCATGGCTGCCTGCCCCTGCGGCGGCAATGCTGACCGAGGAGAGTGCTGGATGTATTGGTGATGGAAGAGTCGCGAGCCATAGTTACCTTGCTAGAGCTTTATTGGGAGAGAGAGAGGGAGAGAGAGGGAAGGGGAGGGGGAGGGAGGAGGGAGGGGGAGGGGGAGGGAGAGGGGGGAAGGGGAGGGAGAGGGGGGAAGGGGAGGGAGAGGGGGGAAGGGGAGGGAGAGGGGGGAAGGGGAGGGGGAGGGAGAGGGGGGAAGGGGAGGGGGAGGGAGAGGGAGAGAAGACCATGTGGAGGAAGGAATATGGAAGGAGAGAGTACGGAAAAGAGAATGCACAGAGGGCATGCCCGCTTTTTAGGCTGGGACGCCGCTGCAGGCTGGTGATGTAATTAAGGACATAATCCTTACAGCCACCACCATCTCACCCTGTTTCTCTTTTAGACTGGTTCAATTCTGTGTAGCCCAGGGTGGTATTGAACTCCTGATCTTCCTACTTCTTCCTCCCAAGTGTTGGGATTAAAGGTGTATACCACCACTGCCAGACCTCTATGGTTAACTTGTGGCTAGCTCTACTCTCTGATCTCCAGGCAAGTTTTATTTGTCAGAACAGAAACAATACATCATACAGCACTCAGAAGCTCAAGCCTGGCCAGTGTTGACACATTCACTTCCTGATGCCTGCAGAACCAGATGTAGAACTCTCAGCCACCTCTCTAGCACCATGTATGCCTGTGTGGCATTATGCTTTCCACCGTGATGACAATGGACTAAGCCTCTAAACTGTAAGCCAGCTCCAATTAAATGTTTTCCTTTATAAGAGTTGCTGTAGTCATGGTGTCTCTTCACCGGAGTAAAACTCTAAACATGAAGGTTTTCAATTTATGAGAACACTCATTTTTCAAATCTTTTTGTTGTTGCTCTTGTTGTTTAAGGACCAAAACACTCCATATGTGTCACAGTTAATTTATAATAAAGCAACCATTTAACTGAGTTGTTAATAAATCTGTTTATTTATACAATAAAATATCTATCTAAACTAGTTTACATGACTAATAATTTGCTTACTTCAAAGGTTTATATTCTAATATCTGATATAATGAGTATAAGATCAAAACTACTCAAAAGAGTTAATAAAGACCACATAATATTCATTAAAGAACAAAACACCAAGTTTATATTACAGTTCTAAAAATACAAACACCAAATACAGGTGAACACATTTTTGTTATAAAATACTACATGTGTTTTCTCTGCTTCATGACTGCAGATCAAGATATAAGCTCTGTGCTACTGCTCTTTTGCCACACTCCTGTGTGCATGCTGCCATTCTCCTTGACATGGTGGTCAGGGGCTCTAACCCACTGAACCTATAAGCCTAAAATAGTTTCTTCTATGAGTTTCCTTGGTCATAATTTGCTGCTAAAGCAATAAAAAAATAAATAATAAACTGTTTCTTCTATGAGTTTCCTTGGTCATGATTTCCCACTAAAGCAATAAAAAAATAACACATAAATTGATACCAGAAAATAGACTATTATAGGGACAGACCTAAACATGATGGATTTTTGGCGGAATGTGGAAGACTTTGGACTTTGAGTTAACAAAGTGGTGGAGCATTATAAGTGATCCTTACAGGCCATCCAAGTAGGAACTTGGAAGACAAATGTGCTAATAGAAATGTGGATAATGGAGGCCCAATTCAAGAAGTTTCAGAGAGGAATAATATTAGCAACTGGTCTAGAGGCCATTCTTGTGATATTCTGGCAAAGAATGTGGCTACTCTTTGCCCTTGTCCTACAAATTTGCCTGAGGCAAAATTTCTTAGCTGCAGAGATTTCAAAATAATCCATTATTGACTCTGTCATGTTGTTCTTAGTAATCACTCTAATGCAACTCTATAATGAAGAAGAGTAAGCAAGACAAAAAGAAAAAAAGTACGACTTGAAACAAAAATAATTACAAGGAAATTTGATGTTGGAACCAAGTCTTACACTAAAAGAGATAAGGAGAAACCTAAAGTAAAATGAAATAAAGCTAGTGAGGACCTCAAGAAAAGACCATACCAAGCTAATGTAGGAACTTGTGAGAGGAACTGGCTTAAAGAATTGTCTGCTCCTAAAAAATAATGACAAACCAAAGGTTAAGCATATATAATTCAAAGAGAAGTCCAGGCTACATATCAAGCAGACAGCAAAACTTAGCAATGCCAGCCATGTAGTTCAGGATGTAGAGTCATGAAGAACACACTAGTAAAGGGGTTGTAGAATCTCCCTCCATGGTAGAGGAAAGTCATTTAGGTGAGATGTATGACAGGTGAGCCACTGCATTGAGGCCAGAGAGGGATTTATTCATTTTATTAATAAATCAACTGAAGTCTGAATTGCATTGGAGACCCAAGGATGTGCAGATATCAGAGTCACCATACATCTGCAAGGGAGAGCTGTATGTAGTATATATAAATAGCACAAGATAAAGATGTGTGTTATAATCAGCAAAGCTGGAATGATCAATCTAACTAAGTCACTTGATATCAGATGTGGAACTACAGGATTTGGTGTTTGTCCTGCTGATTTTTGTTCTTCATTTGCACCAGTATTTCCTCATTTTGCTTCCATTCCCTCTCCTTTGGGATGGAATGAATATTCTATGCCATTGTATGTTGTATATATAATATGCTTTTTAAATTTATTTACAAGGAGATTACCATGAGTTTTACAACAGACTTTGTAGTTTGACCTATTAAGATGCCCTTTTGCATCATGATATTTCCATAAGCCTATGATGGACAGTGAGTGGACTGTTGTGGTTTGAATGAGAATGGCCCCCATAGGCTCATGTATTTGAATTCTTGGTCCACAGTTGGAGCAAATGTTTGCAAATGATTATGAGATGTGGTATAATTGGAGAAATTGTGTAATTCTAGGCAGACTTTGAAGATTTAAAAATCCTTTCCATTCCCATGTAGCTGTATCTTTGCCTCAAGTGTGTAGATCAGGATGTAAATCTATAACTACTACAGCTCCAGTGCCATACCTGCCTACTTGCCTGTTGCTACACTGAATATCTTGATGGTCATGGACTTTAGCAGTCTGAAACTATAAACCCACAATAAACTCCATCTCTGTATGTGTGTGTGTGTGTGTGTGTGTGTGTAAAATGGGAAACATTATAGTAGAGTATAGTGAAATTCAGAAAATGGTAAAAAAAAATCTATTTCATTTTCCTTTTCATTTATTCTTCTCTCATATAGGTAAGAAACTATTTCAAACACATATTCCGTGAAGTTAGAAAATCTGAAAAAAATTGATGAGTTACTAAATATATACAATATCAAAATTTATACAAGTCATAAAAACCAAGTAACAGTTCTAAAAGATAAAAAGTCTCCAATCTAAAAAATAATCCAGAACCAGATTCATTTATTTGAGAATTCTACCAGAACTTCTAAGAATTAACAAGATGCAATGCAGATTATTTCATGAAACAGAAAAGAAAATAAAAAAATATGGGAAGTTTTTTCAAACTTTTTTTACAAAGCCAATATTAACACAATATAACACAATCAGGTAAAGAGAAAACACAGAAAGAAAATGCAAACTTCATCTTCCTGATGGGATAGATGTTGCCTATCTTGCACTTAATAGAAGAGGAGGGTTTAGTCTTACTGCAATGTGAGATGCTGTGCTTTGTTGATATTCATGGACGGCCTGCCCCTATCTAAACAGAAACAGAAGAGGCCAGTATGGGAGGACCAGAGAAAGGGTGTGGGAGGAAAGGAGAGAGGGTAATCTGTGGTCAGGATATAAAATAAATAAATAAATTAAATAAAAGATTCTCACTAAAACACTGACAAATAAGATCTGGGAGATGAACCTCTTTCCATTCCAATGCCTATCCCTAGAGACTCCCTTAGTTGTGCCCCAGCTTAGCTCTTACCCTGCAAAACCTCCCATATAGTCCATCTTCATTCTTTGCTGTCAGCCACAGAGACCTTAAAATGCTACTCCAAAACCCACACCAGATTGAGACTTAAGTAGGGCATTTTCACGATCCTTCCATTCCTCTATTGTGATATCTCCAGTATCACCCTCAGCTCTGGAGCAGCCTGCTAGTAGGTGATCATTCTCTCACCTAAATTACATTCAATGGAGACTCCAATTCTTAGCAAAGACCCAGGGTTCACATAGCCCTTTCACCCTGTGTTTCCAGACTTACTCTGTCCAACCACAGCATAACTGCAGACCTTCCTCCATAAACACATCCAATTTTCTGAAGACACTACCTTTTGATGAGGAATCCCCCTACCTGTTTTCCACAGGCCTTCTCACCCTTATCTCCTCACCAACTCTATTCCTCTCTGCCTTCCACAGACATGCAAAAGCATTATCTACCAGGGAACACATAGCCAACATCAGATCCAGAGAGGGCAACAGAAATCAAGGAATGTTAAAACCCACTCTATTAGCCATGGTTCTCTAGAGTAACAGAACTGATAGAATTAATATATGTATATGTAATGTATATTATATATTATGTATTATACTATATTATATAAATAATCACATATTATCTTAGATATGGACATATACCTCATATATATGTGGGATATGTTATATTGGATTTATTAGAGTGACGTAAAGGCTGTAGTTTGGCAAGTTCAACAATGGCTATCTCCTAAGAAAAAGTCCAGGAATCCAATATTTGTTTAGGACATAAGGCTAAATGTCTCATCTGGCCTACAGTATATGTTAGAATCCTGAAGAATTAAGCTCTAATACCACTTAAAGGTATTAACTTGCCAGCAGGAATGAGAATAAGCAGGCTAAAATAAATAAATAAATAAATAAATAAATAAATAAATAAATAAATAAATAAACAAAAAAACTTTCTTTTTTTTAGGGAAATCTAGGGGGAGTTGATCTTGGGAAAAAAGGGAGGTAGAGAGAGACTCAGAGGAGTGAAGGGAGGAAAAATAGCAGTCAGGATGTAATGTATTTGTGAAGAATAAAAGTTAAAAAATAAATTAAAAAACAAAAAAGTCTTTCTTCTTCCATGACCTTTATAGAGGCTGTCATAAGGAGGCCCAGATGTAAGATGAGTATTCCCATTTCAAATATTCAATAAGAAAAAATTCCTCACACATGTACCAGCAACATGAGTTTAGGTTAACTCCAGATGTAGTTAAGTTGACAGCCAAGAATAGCTACCATAACTTCACCCATTTCCAACTTTACACACAAAAAATATCTCCTAATTTCATACTTAATTTTCAAATGAAAGCAGTAACCAGGTAATAATTATACCTGACATGATACAACAATCCCACATACAATACCAAACACATTTTATATTTAGCCAGCTCATAATTATGTTAAAATGACATAACTATTCTACATACAACTGCACACATTATGTATTTTAGAAGAGGTGGCAATGTTGTTTGCAGGCCATTCTTTTAGTATCTCTAAACTTAAAGATGACAACCAGTGATATTATCTCAAATATTATATTGCATGAAAAAGAAATCACAGAAAGAAAACACAGATAATTGCAAATAGACATTCTTAACCAAAAACGGCAGAAAAACTCGTCAATTATAATTCTTGTTTCTGCAACTGATCACGTGGCCTTACCTAGAATTTAACATTCCCTTCCTCTACTAGCGATTCTATATTTGCTCACTCTCAGCGAGCACCTCAATAGACCTTGGCTCCTTTCCTGGAGGAGTGACCCATGCCTTCATTCATGAAGTGTCTGTGCACTTTGTCAGCTGCCTGTGTTAGGTTGTTGCAGTTTCCCTTAGACTTTAATCACAGGGCATGGCAGCCCCAAGAGACACCCTAAAGGATGTGCACTTCATACATAATATTTCTCACCTCCATTGTGGAGAGGCAATCTAATTTTCCCTTGGTAATCTGGATCAGTAACCCCTTCTAACACCGTTACTCCTTTCTTAGACTGTTGGCTTTCAGTTATCAGAAGCACAAAGTGGGTAGGGAAAGCCTTAGCTTCCAGTTCAGTAGAAGGTTTGCTTTGTCTTCTGGCCAGAGTATTCCTCCCTTTGAATCAAAACCATAGGGCAGCAGATCTGAAGGGCATGGGAACAGGAAGAAAGATTTTTTTCCTAGTGAACCACTAGTTATGATGGTGAATAGAACCATTAACTTTTCCATTCCTTGATTCCTGGACCTGTGTTTCCTGACTATATGAGAAACAATACTATGTATTAGACACTGTTTGAAAGCATAGATCAGAAAACCTGCACGAAATCCTCTAGGCTGCAGCTGCCTAATTGGTGCTGTAAGTTTACCTTGCATTTTTCTAGCAGGCCAGCTACTTCAGGATGATAGGGGAAATTATTTGAACAGTGGGTTGCATGATCATGGGCCCGCTTTTGCATTTCATTGACTGTGAACTGTGTTACTTGGTCAGAAGCAATACTGTGTGGAATGCCATAATGATGGAAAAGGCATTCTAGAAGTCTAATGATGATAATTAGGACAGAAACACTTCATTCAGGAAAGTGCAATCCATAACCAAAATAAGTATCTACACCAGTAAGGACAAAGTGTTGACCTTTCCAGGAACAAGTTGTCCAGTAAAGTCAGTCCCATACGAGAAAACTGGCTGCACCCATGGCAAAGATGGTGCACTCATTGCTGGTCTCTGCTGTTGTCAGGTCAGGCACTCAGGTCATCTTTGGTAACCCCATGTTGTGGAGCCAATACATAACCTCCATCTCTACCACCACGGCCACTTGCTCTTGGGCCCATTAAGCAATGCCAAGGATGATTGATGAAAGAAGCTGAAGTCACAGACTGGGTCACCTTATCTTTATTGAACTTTATTATTGAACTCTTTTTTGCTGGTCACCTTTGATGAGCCATTATATGGGAAACATTCATCACTCATTTGGAAAGATATAGCCACATATGTCTTCCACAGATATCTTTCTCACCAATTTTCCAATCATGCTTTTTCCAATTAATTTACCATTTAGCTAACTCATTAGCTATAGCCTGTGAATCAGTGAACAATCACACACCCAGCCATTTTTCCATCTAAGTAAAATGTACAACCATGTGTGCTGCCCAAAGTACTGCCAATTGTGAAGATTTTCTTTCATCTTGTCCTTTCCTTAATAGGGAAATTTCTACACATTTCATACCACTGGACTCCTAAAAATTTCACTGAGGTAGAAGGCCCTGGAATTTTGGTTTGATTTTTTTCCCATATTCTTGTATCAGCAAATTCAAAGTGATTGTTACCTCATACTAATTTGGTGAACTCAGCATAATGTCATAAATATAGTGCACCAGTGTGATATTTTGTGGAAGAGACAGATGACCAAGATTGATTCTAACTAACATGTAATACAAAGCTGAAGAGTTAATATATATCCCTGAGGTAAAAATGTAAAAGTATGCTGATGGACATCTAAAATGAAAGCAAATTACTTCTGATGGTCATTAAGGACAGGTACCAAGAAAAGGCATTTTCTAGATCAAAAGCTCTGTACCATGTATGGCAGTTTGAATGAGAATGGCCCCCATAGGCATAGATATAAATTTTGGTTCCTAGATAGTAGACTGTTGGAAAGGATTAGGAGGTGTGGTATTGTTGAAGAAGGTGTATCCCTGGGAGTGGGCTTTGACATTTCAAAATCTCACACAAAGTCCAGTGTTTCTCTGGCTCCTGCCTTAGAATCAGGATGTAATGCTCTCAGCTACTGCTCCAGCACCATACTTGTCTGCTTTCTGCCATGATTATAATGGACTAACACCCTGAAACTCTAAGCAAGTCCCTAATTAAATGTTTTCTTTTATGAATGTTGCCTTGGTCATTGTGCTTCTTCTCATCAATAGAACATGACTATGATGCCATGTAACAGGAGACGTACTAACCTGCTCAAGAAGGACACCATATATGGTACAGAAGCTCCAATTTGAGTCAATATTTGATTAAGTTTCAATACTCAACTGTCATTCTTCACAGATCTATCTGACTTCTTCACTAGTCAAATCAGAGAGTTAAACTGAGATACACTGGTAACCACCATACCTGCATCTTTCCAATCCTACATGGTGGCACTAATTTTTTCAATTCCACTAAGGATTCAACATTATCTTTCCTCACTATTTTCCTTGGTAGGGGCAACTCCAATGGTTTCAATTTGACCATTCTAACCATAATAGTCCTCACACCACAAGTCATGGAGCCAATATGGGAATTTTGCCCGCTTCTAAGTGTACCTATCCTAATCATATATATTCTGGATCTGGGAAAATAAATACAGGGTTTATTCCAAACTTCAGGCAAAACTCCATGAATCACCTGACCTCTGTAACATGACTTCTTAAATGGTCTTTTAAATAAAACACCCAGAAGCTAGATATCAGGGTAAATGCTGAGAGATCAGAGAGACAAAGGAATAAGCCACAGACACCTCTTACATCTAGGACTCCTCAGCCTGAAAAGGTTTCAGTCAAAAGGGGGCTCTCAGTCAAAACAGCTTTAGTTCCTGTCTCCTCACACTTTATATACCTTTCTCAGCCCAGCCATATTACTTCCTTCTTAATGTTGGGGTTAAAGGTATGTGTGCTTCCCAAGCAAAGGCATGAGATCCCAAGTGCTGGGATTAAAGGTGTGTGATTCCCAAGTACTGGGATTAAAGGTATGTACCACCACTGCCTGGCTCTGTTTCTCTCCTAGACTGAGTCAATCTCATGTAGTCCAGGGCGGCTTTGAACTCACAAAGATCCACCAGATCTCTGCCTCCCAAGAACTAGGATTAAAGGTGTGTGCCACCACTGCCTGGCATCTATGTATAATCTAGTAGGTTGTTGTCTGATCTTCAAGTAAATTCTATTAGGGTACACAATATATCATCACAGACTTCCATAAGCCCCCACTTAAACAGGAATGCTTCAAGGCTTATTGAGGTCTACTAGTTCCAGTGTTAACTCTGAACCAGTATCCAATGTATCCTATATATCTACTTTTCTTTCCCCCAGTGTACAATTACCTTTGTAAAAAGTCACATTATTCAATAGAATCCAGACAGTCTGATTTTTCCTTTCACCCATTGTACAGTTATCCTTGTGTATTAGTTGGAGTTTCTATTGCTGCATTGAAACATTATGATCAAAAAGTAAGTTGTGGAAGGAAAGTGTTGATTTGGATTACACTTTCACATTATAGTCCATCATTGAAGGAAGCCAGGACAGAAACTCAAACATGGTGGAACCTGGAGGCAGAAGCTGAAACAGAGGACATAGATGGGTACCTCTCACTATCTTTCTTCTATGGCTTTGCTCTGCCTGCTTTCTTATAGAACCTAAGAACACCAGCTCAGGGATAGCACCACCCACAATGGTATGGGTCCACTCCCATCAATCACTAATTTTAAAAATGCCCTAGCATTAGATCTTAAAAAGGCATTTTTCTCAATTGAGGTTTCTTTCTTTCAGAAGACTCTAGCTTGAGTCAAGTGATCATAAAACTATCCAGGTGACCTCATAGAAGTTCATACAGGAGGATGTGAGAAATATTAGTAGCAAAATTCATATGTATTTTCTTTCTTCACAGAAACCTGACCTTCCCTTCATTTGGGGTTTATGGATCCTCAAACTGAATCAAATATGGGAATCTGTTCATGGGTCAAGACTTCTTCTTGCTATGATGCAATGTATCTTTTCTTTCAATTGTTTGAGTATTTTTCTGCTTTTACACAGATCAAAATAATTCAGGAGGCATTACTATTTATTATCTATTGCATGCCTATAAACACCGTGATTGATTACCCAGTACCAAAAGTCCATACAAATCATGCCACCATAAAATTCATATTGCCTGTGCAATGCAGCCCATTACTGGTCAGGCCATTGTGGACATTGCTTGGTTTATGCTGCTCAGGATGATAACTATGATAATGTTACCTTTAGGAATTCAGTGCTGCTGTGTGAGTCCTGCTACTTCAGCCCCCAATTAAACCCATCACATTTAATTCACCCACCTGAGCAGCAGCATTTCTCATCTTAAATTCTGGCACAATGAAAGTGACAACAACATAGCCCTTCAGATACGGTGCTGCCCTTTTCACTATTTTGTGTCTTATAGGACTAGTGAAAGGCATGTGTTCTGAGCATCTGACTGTGGAAGATTAGGTTTTATGCAGCATAACCACCTTGAACCTCAAAAATGCCTTCATCAAACCTAAGGAATATCTGGCATTTCCAACTCATTTATAGTAGGCCATCTTTTGATAAATGATTCAGCCAAACATTCAAACAAACTTTTAGCATTTTTTTAAATCTGTGTAAGCTCCCAGTTTAAACTCTAGAATCTATACTCAGTGGGCCCATATTAATAAACTTAACATGATCCAGTTTTGTGTTTGGTTCTTCATTATCTCACACACTTGAAATCCATTCCCACACATATGCCTCAGACTTCTGCTTGAATGAATTAGTAAACTCATTAAGCTCTCTTTAGTGGTATTGTATATTTCAAGTACTATACTTTCTCCCATCTAGGAATCTGCTTAGCCTTAACTTTGATGATATTTCTAGAGACAGCTATTTCTAGGCCCTGAGAGCCATTAGTATTTCATGCCTAGCATCCCCTTCAGAGAAAGTCACTCCTGTTTTGCAGACAATGAAGGATTGCTTTATGTTGGGAAAGCAAAAAATGCAATATTTCATGTGGTGGGAGTGTGATTCCATTTTCTGTTAAGGGTAGAGATATTTCTTACTCAAGTGAAATTATCACTGGACTATCTGGCTCTAGGTTCTTAGCCTCAGTGTATTTCTAACACACATCTCCACCCCAAGTTAGAAAATCCCATTCTTTAACAAATAATGCCCTTATTTTAACCAATGACACTCTCAAAGGACAGATAAATATTTGTCAGAATTCAGCCAATCTTAAACTGAAAATCAAGTTATTGTTTGATTTTCTCTAACTTGAGTCCTGTGGCTACTGGACTGAAGATTCTCCTCCACATGACACTGATGAACCTTTATACTGTTTATGTGCATTTACAGCTCATCAGTTTTATCACTGAGTGTATTGCTGTTCTTCATCACTATATCCTGAGATGCTAGAACTCGGTTAATTTTATCAAAGAGGTAATTTTTTCCTTTATAAAGTTATTCAGATAATCTAGTAATTTTTCAGTAAAAGAGACTGGATATCTCATCTTGTCTTCTGTATATGCCAGAATCACAAAGAAGTAGGCTCAAATGCTAGTGAAGGAATAAACTTGCTAGTGAGAGTGAGGGCAAGCTGGCAAAGAGCAAGTGCTTTCTTCTTCCATGTCCCATATATAGGTCACCAATGAAAGCTTTGGCCCAGATTTAAGGTAGCTTCCCAGCTCAAATATCTGGATTTAGAGTAGCTCTTCACATCATACGTAATTCAGTCAAGAAAGATCCCCCATTAATTGCAGATGTAATAAAGCTGACAAACAATAGTAGGTGTCACATTTATGATGTGAAATTAAAAAACTAGATTATGTATATGTATATATATGCTAATAACATATTTAAAGCTATATATTCTGAAAATTTTATTTTAAAATCTTACAAGTGTTAAAAAATGGGAATGGAGGGGTGGTTAATGGTTAAGAGAACTGGATGCAGGGTTTAAGAGCAGATGATGCAGGTTCAATTCCCAGCACTCATAGAGTGAAACCTTTGGAAATTGAGTTCCAAGGGATCTGAGGCCCTCCTTTGGCTTCTGTGGACACTCCATACACATGGCACAGGCAAAACAACCATACACATAAAATTAAACACACACACACACACACACACACACACACACACACACACACCACACACACACACACACACACACACACACACACACACACACACACACAGTAAAAACTAGTATAAGAGGTGGTTCAGTAGATATGAGTGAATGCTACACAAACATAATTATCTGATATCAGAAAATTCCAGTTACCATCATGAACATGCCAGTTGGTAACCTAGGGTTGGTGATGGTGGTTGTGGGGAGATAAAAGATGGCTGAGGCTTGCTGGCCATCAGATTAACTTCAGATCCACTCTCAAGGGAATAAGGTGGATAGTAATAGAGCAAGACATTTGATGTCCTCTTCTGGCTTATATATGTGTAAACAGGTATGCTCAGCAACATACGTATAGACTACACACATACATGCCATTACATTATTATAACCAAGGCATAGAGTTCATAGGCTCAAATACTAGGAGTTATTGATGAGCAGGAAAATAAACAGTATAGTGAAGGGCAAAGGTATTAATGTTTATATCTCATGGGTATAATGACTCCTAATAGCACAGATTCTATCAACATGAATGTAAGTAATAAATCAGAGGAGTAAATGATAATTTGTTTAAATATATATGTACAATAATAAAGTTTTAAGATCTTTAAAAACAGAGGCTATAAATATTATTAAAATTCTCAATATAAAAATACTTGAAAAAAAGATAGTGAAATCCACACTATAAAATTACTATAGTCAATTGATATCTCCTAGAGTTGTCACTACTATTGATAGGTTACCCACGGTACAGCTCCATACCCATGTACATATGGACAGCACTCATTTGAAATACTGTGATTATTAATAAAAAAGAAGTGGACATAAAGTTGAGAGCAGGACATGTGAGGTGATTAATGGGAGATATATAGGAAAATGGAGGATATGATAGTATATCATTACATTTTTAAATAATTGAGTATTTTTAAATAACTGAGTATCAACCACCATTCAACAAATTAAATTAAGTTGTGCCATTCAAATGAGATATTGTTTAATGAATAATACTTATTCATTTTTCAGTTCTTACATTGTATGAGAACAAGGTCTTTTCATTTCCTATAGGTAAATGTTATGTTGTAAATGAGATCATGTATCCCAAAAGCCTTCAATACACTGTGTACTTGCATGTGTAAAACATATCTTTTATTTCATTTCAATTTATTATTTGCTAATGGTTATTTTGCTATTTTTAAATATTTCTTTTAATCAAGTGTTAGTCTTGGTGCATTTTTTGATTCATTAACTTTGTGTACCATAACTTATTCCAAAGTTTTCACTAAATCATATTTTGTATATCTTTTATCAAAATGTTATTATAGAATCTATGTTTTTAAAATGAGTAATATATAAAACTTTAAATGGTATTACAGGGAAATCAAGTAAAATAAGTGCTGTCTCTGTAACATGAAATGAAAAGAAAGAAGTAGAATATAAACACATATTATATTTACATATGCAATATTTATTCATTTCAGAACTAAATGATGATGTTGATATACCTAGAGTGGCCCATACTCGAAATATGTACCCATGTTATGTTGTCGGGTTTTTTTTGATGCTCTGAATTTTAAACATTTCATAAATGCACAGAAATATGAAGAGTGGTGTGCATTTTTTGTCATCTGCTTTCTTTTCCACTAGCATTCTCTCACAAATATGAATGTGAACCATTTCCAGAAAATTATTTTCTATAAATGAGTAGTTATGAGCCATTATGAAAAAATTAGGGGTAAGCAGTCTTGGTTCCTTTGATCTTTTCCATATGAATGTTAAAGAAGTCTAGAACTTCCTTCAGATCTGCACAAGAGTAGATTCTTGTTGTGAATAGAATGTGTTTTGGTATTTTTGAGTGAATATAATTGTCAGAAACAAAGTTATTCAGGTTCTGATGGATGAGTAGAAGCAATCATGAAGATGCTTTCCACAAGATGGATACTGTGTAAGTCACCTGATTCTTCATTTATCTCTGACACTCCCTGAGTGGTGCCAATCTTAACTGATAGGTAACAAACTTGATTCTAGTGGGAAAATATAATCATATATACTTCAGATGATGTATATGCCAATGTTAAGGAATGAAACTCAGTTCTTTGCTGGTCATGAGTTACTGAGTTACTAGGAACATGGGAATTAAATGAAGCATCTGCTTCCTGTGCAGAAACGATGTTCCCTAAGGCCAGTATCAAGTGTGCTGCATAATCACCTGGACAAGGCTCTTGGGGTAATCATCACCAGCAGAATGTTAGCAAACCGTGAGGCTCATGAGGATTCCACATCTACACCACCTCATTAGTCAAACTCCTTTATAACCATGTGATTATACACAGCCAAACCCTTAAGGAAAGGCTAAAGAATGATGAAAATTAATGAATCATTTGCCATTGGCAGTCAAGCTGTTACTTTCTTTTTCTTCCTTCTCCTTTTTTTTGGGGGGGGTCTTTTGTTTGTTAGCACACATTCACCTTAAGTACTTGACAATTATTAACATATTTTCCATTAAGTATTCGATTGCAATTTCTTTTCTAATAATCTGATAGGCAACTTGATCCTAATAGCATAAAAGTAATTGTACTATTTTCAATCTACAAATACAGCATTGTGCATATATGATAAATATAGAAATATTGATGAATGATACTGTAGTTTGGTATGAGATATTAATTTGGCTTATGGCTATTATATTCAATAGCCATGGAAAAGTAGGCAGGGCTGCAGAATTGATTTAGCAACTCATGGTACTTGCTGGAGTTTACTTCCCAGAATCAAAATTGAGTATCTTTCAACCAGCTCTGTTCCCTATATTTTTATCTCATTTTATATTTTTATACCATTTCTATGTTATAATTAGTTTTTATACTATTTCTGTACTATTTTATATTATTTATCTTTTAAATGTTTATGTATATACATATATGTATATATGTGTATGATTAAAACCTATTTTACACATTTCCATGCAATCATATATTATTGTGCCCATTTTTCTAACTTTAAGTTATACTACATAGACTTGGTTTGTTTCAGCCATTGTCTTATATTTTGCCAGTTAGGTTGAATTAAACTGTTAGGTCTTACAAATAAATACTTATGAGTATGACAAAATAATTGGAGAAAATGCAGTTATAGAAATCACATATTGAAGAATACAAATGAAATTTCTATTATAGAGATAACTTTACCTACTCTTTTCTTCAGTGTCATCTCTGAGTCTATATTACAAAAATCATAAAATGATTTAGGGACAACCCAGATAATCTAGAACAAGTTAATCTTTTGCAAAGCTATTTTATCTTAATCACTAACATTCACCCTCTGTCATATAAATTAATAGGGATAGGTGAGCAAAATTCTACATACACGTTTCTTTTGAAAATGTATTTCAACTCATAGCAGAGATTGTATTTGGTTGATTCAATCCAAATACTGTGTACTCTAAGATATAAGAACACTCTGGAATACATGTCTTGATTATAAGATATATGCTTCAACTATGTGGTTGTCTTTAGGACCCTTAACCCTAGGATAAGCCTCCTAGATGGAAGAATGAGTCCTCTAACCAATGGACTCATATGTTACTGACATCATGAGAGTGAAAGACAAGGCTATTTTTTAATATTATACATTGGGTTCCTTGAATTATTGGATACCAATGTGTCATCACATTGACATATTCTATCAACTCAAGTCACTGAGATTGTCTCACAATTTAATTCATGGGAAGCTCAAATTATGTGACGGTAAACACTGATATGGCCTTACAAACAAATTATTTACTGTTGACTCCCATATAGATTTAGTCTGAAAGCTGCTTATTTGCTGTGCTGTATGCCTTCCATGAGATATACTTTACATGTTCATAATCAAGTAAATGGAAACTAGTTCCCTATTGAGACCACATCATCTATCTTTTTATCTCCTATAAATCATCTATCATTTTCTTTTCTTTTTTTAATACAAAGTTTCTTTTTTTTGATGCAATGTTTCTCAGACTTGCCATGACTATCCTGGAAATCACCCTGTAGATCAAGTTAGCCTCAAACTCAGAGATACACTTGCCTCTGGTTCCCAAGTGCTGGTTTTAAAGATGTTTACCACCATTCCTGGATAACTATTTATCATTTTCAATATTTAGGGCCATATCACTAAAAGAATAACTGAGACTCTTCAAAATATATAAAAGTCTAGCCAACAGAATTTAAAATAACAATCAAGTAGCTAAGCCAAATTTCTCAAAAGCTAGTGTACAAATGGAGAGAGGGTCATTGGGAATGAAGTTAGGTAAAAAATTTTAAACAATGTATAGCACAAAAAAGTAATGTTTGACATGATTGTATTTCTTATTTCAAGACATGAATTATGGCTATTTCTAACAAACAAATTTTTAAAAAATGAAGATGGTATTTATCTCAAATATCATTATCTGATTATGACAAACCATATAAATGTATTAGAATATCATCCTGCACCTGACAATTATAATTGCTATTTGTTAAAAATCATACAAATACATCCATTACATATTGGAAAATTCTAAATCTAGACTTCCTTTTCCATGCTGTGATTCTAGAAACTGAAGAAAATATTTATAAGGACTAGGAGTTTTCATTAAATATCTGAAGTCAGGTAGGAAAACTCAAGTTTGTTATCAAAACCAAATTGAAATAAACTAAGATTTCATGATGTTTGATTATGAAAGTAGAGCTGATGGTGTGTCAAGTATTCTATATTCCTGAGAATCCTGTCAATTTGAATCATGATAGAAAATAAATATAAAACAAGTGACACATCAGAAAAAAATATAACTACCCTACCAATAACTTTCTTCAATGTTTCCTTTATATCTCAGTTCTTTGGGCTGTAGATAAAGGGATTCAGCATCTGAGAGACTAGAGTATAGACCAACAAATCTAGTGCAGTCTTTCCGGATGAAATTTTAAGTGTGCAGAGCTAGCAGCATAAGCCAACAAAGCTCCTCCAAAGAACAATAACAACACTGACAGATGATATACACAGGCTGATAGGTGACAGATGATATACAGAAGATATATACACGATATATCTTCTTCTCGGCACCCCATGGAACCTTCTCTAAAAGCGACCACATACTCGGCCACAAAGCAAATCTCAACAGATACAAAACTATTGGAATAACCTCCTGTGTTCTATCAGTTTAAAGTTAGATTTCAGCAACAACAAAAATTACAGAATGCCTACAATCTCATGCAAAATGAATAATGCTCAACTGAATCACCAATGGGTCAAGGAAGAAATAAAGAAAGAAATGAAGACTGCCTAGATACCAAAGAAAAGGAATATACCATGTACTCAAACTTATGGGATGCTATGAGAGCAGTGCTAAGAGGGAAATTTATAGTGCTAAATGCTCACATAATGAAGTTGAAGAAATTTCACACTAGTAACTTAACAGCACATCTGAAAGCTCTAGTACAAGAAGAAGCAAAGTCACACAGGAGGAATAAACACCAGTTAATAATAAAATTCAGAGCTGAAAAAATAAAATAGAAACAAAGAGAACAATACAAAGAATCAATGAAACAAAGAGTTGGTTCTTTGAGAAAATCAACAAGATAGAAAAGCCCTTATCCAAACTAACCAAAAGGCAGAGAGAGAGAGCATCCAAATTAGCAAAATCAGAAATGAAAAGGGAGACATAACAACAGACAATGAGGAAATCCAGAGAATTCAAAAAACTCTACTCAACAAAACTGGAAAACCTAAAAGAAATGGATAATTTTCTGGATAGATACCACTTACCTGAGTTAAATCAAGACCAGATAAACCATTTAAATAAACCAATAGTCCCTAAAGAAATAGAAACAGTCATTAAAAGTCCCCCAACCAAAAAAAAAAAAAAGCCCAGGACCAAATGGTTTCAATGCAGAATTCTACAAGATCTTCAAAGAAGAGATAATACCAATACTCTTCACATTGTTCCACACAATAGAAACAGAAGGAACATTACCAAACTCTTTCTATGAGGCTACAATTACCCTGGTTCCCCAACCACACAATAATGCAACAAAGAAAGAGAACTACAGACCAATCTCTCTCATGAATATTGATGCAAAATTACTCAATAAAATACTGGCAAACAGACTCCAGGAACATATCAAAACAATTATCCACCATAATCAAGTAGGCTTCATTCAAGAGATGCAAGGGTGGTTCAACAACAAAAGTCCATCAATGTAATACACCATATAAACAAACTGAAAGAAAAAAACCCACATGATCATCTCAATAGATGCTGAAAAGCCTTTGACAAAACCCAACACCCCTTCATGATAAAGGTCTTGGAAAGATCAGGAATACAAGAAACATACCTAAGTATAATAGAGGCAACTTACAGCAAGCCAACAGCCAACATCAAAGTAAATGGAGAAAAACTCAAAGCAATACCACTAAAATCAGGAACAAGGCAAGGCTGTCCACTCTCCCCATACTTACTGAATGGGAAAGGATCTTCACCAATCCCACATCTGATAGAGGGCTGATATCCAGAATATATTAAGAACTCAAGAAATTAGACATCAAAATACCCAACAGTCCAATTAAAACAAAGTGGGCTATAGAGCTAAACAGCGAATTCTCAACAGAAGAATCTCAAATGGCTGAAAGATATTTAAGAATTGCTCAACATCCTTAATCACCAGGGAAATGCAAATCAAAACAACTCTGAGATGCCATCTTACACCCATCAGAATGGCTAAGATCAAAAACACTGAAGACAGCTTATGTTGGAGAGGATGTGGAGCAAGGGGAACGTTCCTACACTGTTGGTAGGAATGCAAACTTGTACAGCCACTTTGGAAATCAAGATGGCACTTTCTTAGAAAATTGGGAATCAACCTCCCTCAAGACCCAGCTATACCACTCTTGGACATTTACCCAAGGAATGCTCAATCATACCACAAGAACACATGCTCAACTATGTTCTTAGCAGCATTGATTGTAATAGACAGAACCTGGAAACAACCTAGATGCCCTTCAACTAAAGAATGGATAAATAAAATGTGGTACATATACACAATGGAGTACTACTCAGCAGAGAAAAACAATGACATCATGAGCTTTGCAGGTAAATGGATGGAAATAGAAAATATCATCCTGAGTGAGGTAACCCATAATCAGAAAGACAAACATGGTATGTACTCACTCATAAGTGGATACTAGATATAAAGCAAAGGATAACCAGACTGCAACATACAACTCCAGGGAGGCTACCTAGTAAAGAGGACCCTAAGAAAGAAACAGGGATTGCCCAGCAACAGAGAAATGGATGAAATCTACATGAGCAAACTGGCGGTGAGGGGGGCATAATGGAGGGCAAGGGTAGGGGGAAAGAAAGCTTAGGGGAGCTGGAGATTCCAGCAGGATCAGGCACAGAATGGGAGAACAAGGAAAGAGATACCATGAAAAAGGAAGACCCCACGGGAATAGAAAGAAGCAGAGTGTTAGAGAGGTCCCCAGAAATCCACAAAGATACCTCCACTATAGACTACTGGCAATGGTCAAGAGGGGGCCCGAGCTGACCTATTCTGGTGATCGGATGGCCAAACACACTAATTATCATGATAGAATTCTCATCCAGTCACTGATGAAAGCAGATGCAGAGACCCATAGCCAAGCTTCAGGTGGAGCTCCAGTAGTCCAATCAATGAGAGAGAGAGAGGAATTATATGAGCAAGAGATATTGAGACCATGATTGGATAAAGCACAGGGACAAATAGCCAAACTAGTGGAAACACATGAACTGTGAACCAAAAGCTGAGGAACCCCCATTGAAGTGGACAAGGCCCCCTGGATAAGTGAGACAGTTGATGAGTTTGAACTATTTAGGAGCCCCCCCCCCCAGTCAGTGGGGCTGGGACCTGTCCTTAGTGTAATAGCTGGCCTTTGGAACCTAGGGCCTATGCTGAGACACTTTGCTCAGCCTTGGTGCAGGGAGGAGTAGACTAGACCTGCCTCAACTGAATCTACCAGGATGGGCTGACTCCTCAGGGGAGTCCTTGCCTTGGAGAAGGTGGGAATGGGGGGCGGATTGAGGGGAAAGCCTGGGGATGGGTGGAGGGAAGACATGGGAATTTGTTGCTTATATGTAAAATTAAATTAATTATAAAATAAAAATATTTATTAACAAAAGAACAAAAAGCTGATACAGACTAAGTCAGTCAAAAAACTTCATGGTAATGAGTGATGGACTACAATGATAATAGGAGTACAATTGTGTGGAATTGTCTCTACTCATCTTATGTATGCTGTTCTGACTCACCAGATTGATTATCTCCTAAAACACCATCCTTCCTTTCTATAAATTAGTTGTAGGGTCTGTATTTCTTGTGTAGCTTCAACAAGAATGATGTAAATATCTCATCTGTATGTTGCAAATGGAACAATTCTACTTTAGAAATGCAGACTGCATGAAAGAACATGTTCTTGATTAAAAGTGAATTACCTCTGAACCAAATCCAAGCTATTTCAATATTTTTGAAGTGCTTTGGAGTAGGTCACATGCTGAATGCATTATCTCTTAATCTCAAGAGACTCAATGTCCAAAGCTCCTCACTAAAACAACTACATGACTGTTATTCTAAACCCAGGAGTTCATGTCCTTAAAGATCAAGAATAACAGTGAAGAGTTTTGGACAGTTGATTCTCTGATCCTGAGATCAGATGAACACAACTGAGTTTCCTCCCATACTTTAGCATTGCATATATAAAATATACCACTGTTTACATAAACTTCATACATTCTCTGTAACATTCTTTACAAACTAAAGATTCTTTATTGTTTCCATGATATTTTTAGCCTGAATCCTATCCTATTTTTTAAAAAAATTATATATACATATATATGTGTGTGTGTGTGTGTGTGTGTGTGTAGCTGTCCAAACAAAGTTATATTCACTGTGCATCATCTTTATTGATTGAATCTTAATTTTTGTCTTTCTCTAAAGTAGATTTCGTGTCTGTTTCTTGTGATCACTGCATCACTGCTGACAGTAACACATATTAAAGTAGCATTACCCCACACATTGAATTTGGGAAACATCAATTATTTCACAGTTGTTTGCAATCATTCTGCTCATGGAAGAAGACAATGTGTTTAATTTATGGTTTTTTGTTTGTTTGTTTAGGATTGTTTGTTTAGATTTTTAAAATTTTGCTTAGCTGCTTCCTTTTGACTAATGTTTTATTCAAAGGTAAGCCATATTCAGAGAGCAGGAAGCCATGTGATTAATACCCTTAGAGCAAGCAAACAAATCAGCCTTATAACTCATTTCTACCCAGCAGGCTTTCTGGAATGGGGCGGGGGATCAGTGAAACTTTCCATAGCTCAGTCTTGTTCCCATTGAACTACATTTTGAAGACTTATGATGTGTCTCCCCCTGTGTGTGTATCTCCATCTCTGTTTCCACCTCTCTGTCTCTGTCTCTGTGTCTGTCTGTCTGACTCTGTCTCTGTCTCTCTATATATGTGTGTGTTTCTGTGTGTGATCTTTCATATATATATAAAATCTTTGATGCTCTTCTCTAATTCTTGGGATGTCAGTACTCAGGAAATTATTGAAAGACTGAGTCCAGTTACTATCTGATAGATCTACCTTGTACTCCTCCAAAACCATATGGGGTAGGGAATTAAATCAGAACAAGCAAGTCATTTGTAGCCTGTATATGCTAAGCTAACAATAACTAATACATGCTTATTCTCTTTTACAATATCAATTATAAAAGTGCTCTCCTAATATACAATCTATAATATTAAAAGCATGACAACACTGAGCAAATAATTTTATTCCTTTATTCCTTGTCATTATTGTATACCATAGCTTTCTTCATTCAAGACAACTGTGAACTAAATTGAGGAATTTATTTGTTTGTCTATTTAGTCCTAGAGATTTAAATTAGGATCACACAAAAGTCTAGCTCATGAAATTTAGTACTGAGTTTCACACACAAAAAAATAATTGCCCTAGATGCACCGAAAGCAAGTCTAGCTAAGTTTGCTTTCAATACACAACCTTAGTGCATCATTATACCAAGTGGTTATGATTATAGCCCTGCACCACTAAAACTAGCTGAAGTGATCATTAAAAAGCTAAGCCACCAGATTCCATTATAGCTATTATACGTTCATACCTCATCTGATTAGAATTTAAATGTCATTTTATAGGTTTTACAGATTTATTATAGTGGAGAACATTTGCAATAGCCTGGATTATCTGGGTGTTTCCATATGGAGCTTCTGACCAACAACTTGATTGGATGTAACCCATATATGGCACTAGAGATTTCATTTGTTGCCAAAAGGTGACTAGTTTTGGCTTTGTCTCCTCTGCTGTTTAGTGATTCCACTTAGATTTCTTTCTTATGTGTGTATATTTTAAGAAGTTTCTACTCTGCTAGTTTTCCATATGACCCCTCAAAAGTCTCTTAGTTTTAACTATCCATGTTTATATTCCCTCACTCCCCACACTCATTTGATCCTCCCATTCAGGTTCCCCACTTTCCCATGTATCTATAACTGTATACTCTGTATTCCCGTTCTAGGGAGGGCTTTCAATTACCTTCTCCCTTACTTTATATTTAACCTCTATGGTTATACTGATTGTAGCCTGCTTGCTGGGGATACTGTGAATGTGTTGCTCTGATTGATTGATAAATAAAACACTGATTGGCTAGCATCCAGGCAGAAAGTATAATGTAGGCAGGATAAGGAGAGAGGAGAATTCTAGGAAGTGGAAGGATGAGTCAGGAGATGCTACCAGCCACTGCCATGAGGAGCAAGATGTAAAGTACCAGTAAGCCACAAGCCACATGGCAAGGTATAGATTTATAGAAATGGGTTAATTTAAGGTATAAGAACTAGATAGCAAGAAGCCTGAGCCATGCAGTTTATAAATAATACAAGCATCTGTGTATTTATTTGGGTCTGAGCAGCTGTGAGATTGGTGGATAAGAATGATTTTTCCTGACTGTGGGCCTGGCAGGACCATGAGATAATCCCAACTATAAATGGTGCCAGAATGTGGGACAAGAGTTTCCACTTAAAACCTGAGAAACTTAAATAAATAAATAAATAAATAATAAATAAATAAATAAATAAATAAATAAATAAATAAAAAGATTCTAAGACTGAGCTAAAAACAGCTTCCTAGTTGTCTATCTCAAGTTAGCTGCAGCCTGTGTGCTTGAGCTACTATATGGTGGGTTCCTGGGATGTGGGCTTGACCTGCATACAACATGGCAGATTCCAAGCCACACAGTACACTGCAGGGTGGATATAGCTTTTGCTAGTTAAAAAAAAAAAAGTTTTCTGGGCTGCATGCTGCTTTGATAGAAGCATCCACTGCTTCTGAGAGTCAGTAGACACCATGGCTCCCAGTGCTGGTGGTAAATCATCTCCACCATGTTGAAAAGTTAAATTGGGTGGAGATAAGACCCGAGACTTCTCCTTCAGTACTAACCACTGTAGTTTAAAACAATAGGTTAATAATAGGACAGGTTCAGTTGGAGTAGTTTATAATGTGTGTAAAAATGTATGTAGGCTTCAAAGAGAAAAAATATGCAGTTATATACAGTTATATGAAGAAATAGTTTTTAAAAATAAAATCTTTAAAGAGACAGTAAAGGTAATGTAAAAATAAGCCATATAAAGATGGATATTACACAAAGAATCGGGATTGTGTTGTCTTTGATATTTTTAACTTCAGAAAGACATTTGATTATAAAGGCTACTAAATTAAACCAATATGAATATTTTAAAGGTATCTTGATTTCAAAATTTGGATATTAGGATATGTTGCTTTGGAAAGGAGGCACTGATTTTGTTTCCACAGAAAGCAAGAGGCTATGGATTTGTTCCAGATTAAGATACATCAGGTTTGACCATCCAAGACTCCCTGAAAGGTCTCCGATGACACTATGGCCCAGATGATCCAACATCCAGAATGGTTTCAAGGCAACTGGCTCAGACAATACAGCCTCACGGACTACCCAATAATCTTAAAATTTTCTTGGTATTCCCATAAGATATAGCAACCCACATCTAGCAGGAAATACTATGAGAAGCTACGCCCAAATTCCCAAATATACCAAGCTGGCTTTGGAGATGGAAGTGGCTCACTCCTTCTCTAAACCCAAGCATATTACAACCCCCCATGCCCCCTCCCCACACGTACACAAAAAAAAAGGTTGAGAGATTTTTCTCTCCCATATCTGGTGTGAAACAGAGCAAAACCAATATTTTTATTTAAAGCATGTTGATTATAAATGTGATCACTTTCTAAAAATAAAGGGGATATAGCTATGATAGGATAAATAGTAACAACTTGTTTGTTTAAAATGTTTTACATTGTTATGGATTTTAGTTTATTGATACAAGTTTAAACTTAATTTTGTTATACTGTATATATATTTCTACTCTTGTTTAAGGTATTATGTTTGTGCAGCTCATTTAAAACTGTAATGGATAATTAAGCAATAGATTAATAGTCATCTATGATAATCATACTTGTAGTCATGTTAGTTAAGTTTTGTAGGTATACATAGATATAATTCAATTAGGTAGGTAATCTTCAAACACTTCAAAGACGTACAGAATATGGCATTTAAAATGTTTTAAAAATTTAGTGTTCCTGAACAGTGAGATATGTCTGCACCAATTTACTTCAGAGAAGAGGACAGGCATCAATGACACTCTATATGGAGTTTATCTTCTTCTTGGCAAAAATAGCCATTTGGGCAAGAAACTGTTCTTGTCTGGACTGCTTCACAAAATGTGATATATCCTGGACATGCAGGACCCATAGGAAGGTGACCACTGAACTTTGCTTGGCAAAATGGCCCTGCAGGTTCCTGCTTTGCAGAGGAAACTGCCAGACATTCTACAGGACACAGAAAGAAGTGAATGAGAGACTCTAGGCCTGTGGGTTGAAGACAGATGCCACAACTTTACAGAGGAACTTTGGATTACCATCCAGGCTGCCAGCTGTCTCTGGCTACTCTTGCAAGACCCTGAAAGTTGCTTGCATCCTTCTCCCATTTCTCAGGTAATATTATATCCTTCTGAGGTCTTTGATGTAGTTGAAGACTAGATAGTTATAATCCTTAGTCATGATAAAAGGTAAGTTAGGATAAAGACTCACCTCTTAGTCCAATGGAGAGCTGGCAAGCTCTGTCTCAGGGAACAGAACAGGGTGGGTGGAATTTGGGGGAGGTGGGACTTTTGGGTTACAGGGTCTGGTGGGGGATGGTGGTAGTCTGATCTGTAAGCAGGAGGTCTGCTTATTGGCTTGAGACTGGGACTGCAGTGGGTGGTTGTGTGGGAGTGTAGGGCTGTGCCACTGGGCCCCACCTAGACAAAGCCTCATCTCTTAGTCCAATCAGGCTCTGGCAGGCTCTGTCTCAGAGAACACTTGCAGTCTCAGAGTATGGGTGGGATTTGGGGGAAGTGGGGCTTGTGGGTTACAGGGTCTGATGGGGGATGGTGGTAGTCTGACCTGTCTGCTGGCTGGCCTGAAACTAGGACTGCAATGGGTGGTGGTGTAGGGGTGCAGGGTTGTGCCCCAGGGCCCAAAGCCTAGCAGTGGGGTGTTCCAGTATGAGGATAGAGACTCACCTCTTAGTCCCATAAGGGTGCTAGTGGGCTCTCTAGTCTGTGTCTTTTTATTGAAGGATTAATACCATTGATATTGAGAAATTTTAATGACCAATGATTGCTAGTTGCTGTTATTTTGTTGTTGTTGTTGTTGTTGTTGGTGGTGGTGGTGGTGGTGGTGTGTGTGTGTGTGTGTGTGTGTGTGTGTGTGCTCTTCTTTTGGTTTTGCTGGTATGAAATTATTTTATTTGGTTTGTTTTCATTAGTATAGTTAACCTCATTGATTTGGATTTTTCCATCTATCATCTTCCATAGGGCTGGGTATATAGATAGATAGTATTTAAATTTCACTTTATCAAGGAATATCATATTCACCTAAATAGATTGTGATCGAAAGTTTTTTTAGGTATAGTATTCTGACCTGGCATCTGTTGTCTCTGAGTCTGCAGCAAGTCTGTCCAAGCTGTTCTGGCTTATACAGTCTCCATTGAGAAGTCAGACATAATTCTAATAGGTTTGCCTTTTGTGTAACTTGGTCTTTTTCCCTTAAAGTTTTAATTATTCTTTATTTAAAATTCTGCATGCTTAGTGTTTTGAGTATTATATGGTGAGGGGACTTTCTTTTCTGGTCTAGCCTATTTGGTGTTCTGTATGCTTCTTGTACCTTTATAGGCATCTCCTTTAGGTTGGGAAATGTTTTCCTATGATTTTATTGAAAATATTTCTGGGCCTTTGACTGTGATTCTTCTTCTATTTTCATTATTCTAATATTTGGTGTTTTCATAGTGTCCAATATTTTCTGGATGTTTCATGTCAGAAAATTTTTAGATTTAATATTTCCTTTGCCTGAAGTATCTATTTCTTCTATCCTATATTCAACACCAGAGATTCTTCTATCTCTAGTATTACATTGGTGAAACTTGCCTCTTTAGTTATCTTTTAAATTCCTCAGTTTTCCATTTCTAGAATTCTCTAAGTGCATGTTTTCCTTATTGCTTCTATTTCTATTTTCAGGTCTTGAATAGTTTTATTCATTTCCTTCAAGTACTTGTTTTTTCTTGGATTTCTTTAAGGGTTTATTCATTTCTTCCACTTCTTGTTCGCGTTTACCTGGGTTTCTTTATGGGATTTATTCGTTTCATATTTAAGGACCTTTGCCATCTACAAATAGTTGATTTTAAAGTCTTTTTCTTATGCTTCAGCTCTGTTGGAACATTCAGGACCTGTTGTGTTAGGGTAGCTGAACTCTGGTGGAGGCATATCGCCCTGGTTCTTATTGATTGTGTTCTTATGTTGACATCTAGGCACCTGGATTTGAGGTGATTATAGGTCTAGGTGCTAATTTCTCATTTGTCTTTGTTGGGTAGGTGTTTTATTTCTTAGTTTCTGTTTTCTCTTTGAATTTCTAGAGTGTTTGTTGGCTTCATGTTTCCTGTTTTACTGCCATGATTGGCTGATATGTTCACAGGGAATGCTTCCTGATGGTAGAAGCTAGAAGAAGGGAAGGTCAGGGTAGAGATGCTCTGTTACATCCTCAAGCTAGTGGTGACCCTGAGGATTAGGTCTGTGGAAACAGAGAAATTGAGAAATGTAAAGTATCATACCTGGTTTTCTGGCAGGTGTTGCCTGTGTTTGAGCAGGGGCTGTCTGCCTGAGTTAGGGATGGGACAGAGTGCCAAGGGGGAAGGGGAGGCCAGGCAGAGATGGTCTGTGGGATCCACAGGAGATGTAGACAGGAGGAAGGAGGCTGAACCTGGCATTCTGTTGAACAAAAGGCTTCAGGGCAACCCTGAAGATTGGATTTGAGGGAAAGAAGAAAGTAAAGAAGATCCATGGGAAATCAGGAGTTTGAGCAGGTACATTAGCATGCATTGTGGTTTAGGCCTTGGAATTAATTGTTCCAGGTTCTTCTGGATTTCACATTTTCCCTTGAGAAATCAGCTGCTATTCTAATAGAATTTTCTTTATATGTGAATTATTGTTCTTTTGCATCTTTCAATACACTTTCTTCACTATGTATATTTAGTATTTTAACCATGAAACTGTAGCAGGAATTATTAGGAGGTCTTACTAATAAAAACAAACTGGGAGACAGGTATTGGGGCAAATCCTAGAAGACCAGAGAAGCAGAACAAGCCACAGCCACCTCACCTTGCCAGTTCCTCAGCTGATCCTGTTTCCTCAGACTGGAAGCTTCTGTGTCCTCATCCAAGTGGATCTCAGCTGAACTGCTGCTCAAAAGTCTAAAGCTTAACCTGCCTAGTTCCTGGTTTTCACACCTTATATACCTTTCTGCTTTCTGTCATCACTTTCTGGGATTAAAGGCTGACTTCCTGGGATTAAAGGTGTGTGTCACCATGCCTGGCTGTTTCCAGTGTGGCTTTAAACTCACAGAGATCTGGATAGATCTCGGCCTCCAGAAGGCGAGGATTAATGGTGTGAGTGCCACCATTTTCTGGCTTCTATGTCTGTCTAGTGGCTGTTCTGTTCTCTGACCCCAGATAAGTTTATTAGGGTGCACAATATTTTGGGGAACACAATATCACCATATGAAATTTCATAGGGAGTTTCTTTTTTGGTTTTGTCAAGTTTGTGTTCTGAGTGCTTCTTATATCAGTACGAATGTATCTTTCTTTAGTTTGAAGAAGTTTTATTGCAGGAGCTTGTTGAAGATCTCGTCTATGCCATTGACTTGGAATTCTTTTCACTCATCCAGTCCTACAATTTGATGATTTGATCTTTTCATCATGTCACACTTTTCCTCTATGGTCTTCTTCTGTGTTTATACTTATTTTTCATATTCTTTGCTTATATTGTCTAGAAAATTTACTTTATCTTCACATCCTGACATTTTATCTTCTGCTTGGTTCATTCTGTTTCTAAACTTCTGTTGAGTTTCCTAGTTGGGCTGCTGGGTTTTTCAATTACATTTTATTTTAGCTTGAGATCTCTTCTATCTTTCTATTTATTACATTCTGTTTTCAAATCCTAGGTTATAAGGTTCTAGTAGTCATTTCCATCAGCCTATATTTGGATTTTCTTGGGAGTAATTAAGACATTTATTGTCTTTAAGTTTATTATCGTAAAGTTCACTGAACTGTTCCTTTGAGTCTTCTTTGAACTTGAATTCTTTATGTTATTTTGGATTGATCTTTTAAATTCTATTTTCTAGCATTCTTCTATGTAATTCTCATTAGTGAACAGTGCCATAGAATAGATATATTTTAATGGAGAGATACTGCCTTGATCTACCATATTGTTTGTGTTTTTGTGATGAGTGTTGGGCATTTTGACTTCTTTTGTTAGTTTTGTGTCTCTTTTATGTCAAAATATAGGACATGCGGGCCAGAATATGCCTAAAGTTTGAATTTGGCTATGGTGGTGGAATGAAATTTGTTGCATATAGGGGCTGGCTGGTGTGTATGATGTGGATCTTGGTCTAAGCCTAGAGATTATGGGTAGATATGGGGGTTGTGGAGAATATATGTGTAGCAGAATCAGTGAGCCAGACCCTGGCAAAAGATTCAGAGAGAGAACATTTACTATGTAACCGCCGCCCCCACACACACACCAGTGACCACATGTATAAATATCCATAACTCAATGTTTTGACTATCAATTGAGAAAGCAAAAATATTGACATATTTCAGAATTCCAATAACCACATTGAATCCAAAAGCACTCTGTCTTTCAATACCATGTACAAACTAACTTGAATATTTGAGTTTTAACATTAAAGATTTCCCCTATACATCTTCTGATGATGATTACAAAGCAATAATGATCAATTTCTACATATATATCTTTAATATTCTCAATTATACATTTAGAAAATATAGTGGTATATGGTATGAACACCTATATTTTATGTAACCTCTTTTTACTCCACTTTCCCAGTTAGAGGTCATTTCCAATTTTGGTGTTGTAGAATAAATATTACCAGTGTACATATAAATGGAATGGTTCAGACTCTTCAGGACAAGTGAAGTCTAAAGGAAAATCTTGGCATCATAGGTCAATAAATTTGCAGTCAGAGTTGAAAGGACTAAAAATATAATATCAAAGTCTGAGGATTGGGGTTACTCTAGATCTATGTTACTCTTTAATATTTATATGAAGACCAGACTGTCTCCCATGAGCATAAATAATTACACAGGAGGGCACTTCAGCTGGATAAGTCTCTTAGACTCCCACACTCACTCCCATACCAATCTGTAGTGGTATTTCCAAACTTTATGAGTGAGTCTACACCTGACTCATTGTCTAACATGACTTTCTACATGAATACACAGCCAAGAGTGAAATGTGCAATCTTTTGGTTACCAGAGGATTGAAATCAATCCATTCTGCCCTGTCAAAAATTAACATGACAAACTCTTCATAACCTAGGAGCACAGAAAAAGCAAGAGCCATCTCCCTAAGATGGCAGCTAATTTCCCACAAATGATATTTAAAGGAAAGCTGGCAGGAAAGCAAGAGATGTATATTTAAATAGAACCATTAGGGAAGGGGAAAGACCAAAGCACTCTATAAAACATTCCACCCAAAGTGCCTTTAGTGGTTTCTCCCATCACCAAAGGAAAGGCACACCCATCTCTCACAACTGTTCAGTTTTTTGTCCTTCTCACATAAAACTTAAACAATCTCCTAGATGAAAACCAACATACTTGCTACAATTTGGGGGAGCTCTTTCCTGGGATTCTAGAAGACTCTTATTTCAAGATTATTGTGTCTGAATCAAAGTTGCAAAGAAGGAATGAAAAATGACCATGATTGTATGGTACTTTGAGGACTTCTTCCATGTGAGTTTTTCCACCTGAGACCATGATTACCATTGTTGGAATCCCCACTTAACCCTCATTACCACTGGGCATAAGTAGAATAGGGAATCAGGCTCCAACAGAACTGTGTACTTTGATCTCATAGGAGTGAACAGAGATTTCTCACTCAAACTTGGTCAATGATGAATGAGGACAAGGAATTTGACTGACAATCCTAAGCCAAGAGACACTGAGTGTAGACTCCAAGGAAATGATTATTATCCTGTAGGGGGAGAATGGGAGAAGGCAGACTTGCCATGATAGTCTATCCTTTCTGTCCCCGTATTCACCAGCCCTAAAACCTGGGAAAGGTCCATAATAAAGATCACATTTATGCTGCTCTTTATGCTCTACTTATTTGGACAGATGATTATCTACATAGATACACACTCATTATTTCAAATATCCTATGAATATTTGAATGTTAGTAATGTTAGAGGTGCAATTGTATAGTAGACAGAGACCTATTGATTGAGGATTTTATATTTTCTACTTTGATTTTACACAGCCCCAGATTAAAAGATAAAATCATTTTTAAAAATTCAGAATTCAAGTAAAAAAGTAAATAAATAAGGCATTACAATGATTCCAGAAGTTTGTGCCTTCATGAGAAAGAATATCATTGAAAGTATAGATTTATTTTATTTGCCAATGTTTATCTTCTCACTTTTTCCATACAACTGTATGATGATCAGTCACTAAGTTTTTGTATATATTATTAAGCTCAACATTGAAACAGTCAAGTGCTTTAAAGATTAGACACCCCTGCCAGAGGTAAGATATTTGAAAGAAGAGACTGGAACCCCAACACAGTCTGATCTTTCAGTCTAGTGCTCAAAGTCATATTTAACAGCAAGAACTTGCCTTTAATATTTCTGTGATTATCTTTAGAAAATTCTTTGTACAGTTTTCCATTCCCTGTACCCCTCCCAGCCCTGATTTTCAAGACAAGGAACTTATTTTGTGGACCAGATTGTCCTCAGACCCACAGAGATCCACCTGCCCCTACCTTCTGTGTGCTGGAATTAAAAGCATGCATCACCACCACCTAGAATCATTCTCTGAATTTTAAGGCAAACTGTCTGAATATCTATAATGGCATTTTTATCTAACAATAGCACCACTCATTCTACTACTAATAAAACCAGGGGTAGCTACATAAATTTTAGTTTGTTATCTTCTGATTAACAATAGGAAACTGGGTAATATAATAGAAAATGTTTATATTGTTTGATGGAAGATCAATGACAGAATAAACCAATCGTAAAGACAGAAACATCTCAGGACAGACTCAGGATCACAGGACAGGGGTGGTGCAAAGGGTTTTTGCCCAACAAATTCTACCAACCAATCACACTCACAAATCATTAACCTGCTTTAGATCATTTTGATACTATTCTCAATTTCAAATTGTATGTCCTACAAAGTATATTTTTAACTAACTAAATCATTTCTTTTATTTAGAAAGTTTGAGAGCATGGAGAGATGGTGCAGGGATTAGGAATGCTGCCTGTTCCTCCAGACATTCTGAGTTCAATTCTCAGACACACATGGTGGTTCACAGCCATCTATAATGAGATCTGGTACCCTCTTCTGGCATGCAGGCATTCCTGCATGCAGAACACTGTATGCGTGATAAAAAAAAAAAAATCTTTAAAAAAAAAAGGAAAATTTTAGGTTTATGTATTTATTTTTTAAATTATTTGATTTAAAAAATTTAAAATAGATTCTTGTCTCATATAATATATTCTGACTGTAGTTTTCCCCCCATCCACTCATCCCAGCTCTCCCCACCTCCCCTCTTGACCAGATCCATTCCTCTTCCATCTCCTGTTCAAAAAAGAGCAGGCGTCTAAGAGATAACAACCAAACACAACAAAACAAGATACAAAAAGACAAGGCAAAGCTCTCATATCAAGGCTAGATAAGGTGACCAAATAGGAGGAAATGAGTCCTAAGGGTAGGGAAAAGTGTCAGAGATGCACTCACTCTCACTGTTAGGAATACCATAAACCAACAAGCTATCAGACATCACATATAAGCAGAGGAGATGGTTTAGACCCCTACAGGCCCTGTGCTTGACCATTCAGTCTCTGTGAACCCATATGCACCCTACTAAGTAGATTTGTGTATGCAATGTTCTCCTGGTGTCCTTCATCCCCTCTGAACCCCACAATCCTTCCTTGATCTCTTTCATGGGTTCTGTGAGCTCCAATGTGAAAGACCAAATGAAGACTTCAGATTTAGACTTTCTCTCTGCATTGTTTAGCTGTGGGTTCTGTATCTGTTACCATTTGCTGTTGGAGGAAGCCTCTCTGATGAAGGCTAAACAAGGTACCAATCTATGACTACAATTGAATATCATTAAGAATCATTTCATTGATTTGTCTTTGGCCAGTCATGTTTAGTTCTGCCTTAGGGCTCTGGGCTATCTAGTCTCCAGTTCCTGTCCATCTAGGCAGTATTGGGCATAGATTACCTCTCTTGGAGTAGGCCTCAAGTTAAACCAAACCTCTGTTGACAACTCCTTCAAATTCTACACCACCATTGCCCCAGCATGTCTTGCATGCAGGATAGATTTTAGGTTGAGAGTTTTGTGGCTGGGATGGTGTTCAGTTTTCTGTTTCACCAACAAGATTAGAACAAAGTGTGAATGCTCTATTCAGGCAGCAGCTCAACCTCTCTTAATTTTATGAGCTGTGTAGATGCTGTTCTCTGGCCTAGGGCCCCAATCTCAGTTTTCAGAGAGTGACCTTCTGCCCTAGAATCACTTGGTATTGTTCAGATATTTCAGTGGGACCCCCTCAGCTTAAAACTCAATGAAATATGCCACAATTTATTTATCCATTCTTCAGTTGAAGGGCATCTAGGTTGTTTCCAGGTTTTGGCTATTACACACAATGCTGATATGAACATAGCTGAGCAAGTACTCTTGTGGTATGATTGAGCATTTCTTGGGTATATGCCCAGGAGTGGTATAGCTGGATCTTGGGGGAGATTGATTCCCAATTTTCTAAGAAAGCGCCATATTGATTTCCAAAGTGGTTGTACAAGCTTGCATTCCCATCAACAGTGGAGGAGAGTTCCCCTAGTTCCACATCCTCTCCAGCATAAAGTGTCTTCAGTGTTTTTGATCTTAGCTATTCTGACAGGCGTAAGGTGGTATCTCAGAGTTGTTTTGATTTGCATTTCCCTGATGATTAGGGATGTTGAGCAATTCCCTAAACATCTTTCAGCCATTTGAGTTCCCTCTGTTGAGAATTCTCTGTTTAGTTCTAAAGCCCATTTCTCAATTGGACTGTTGGTCGTTTTGATGTCTAATTTCTTGAGTTCCAGAGAACAAGGGAATCTGTGGCTATTATGAAGAACTGAATAGTATTGTAAAATTAATAATAATAATAAAAAAAATGAAAAAAAAACTCAATGAAATGTGATCTAGTCCTGCCACTGCAAGCCTTGCCGGGCTATAAAATATGTCCAGATCAGATTCTGTATCCTCCATTACCAGGAGTCCTCACTAGGGTCACCCATATATTTTCCAGGAAGTTTCCACTGCACTATGCTTCCATACTGTCTCCCCAGTCCAGCTGTGTCTCCCCCACACTCTCTAACTCTCCCCACTGACCTGATCCCTCTCATTCCTGTCCCCACCACTCCCAGTCTAACAACAAAATCTATTCTATTTTTCTTCCCAGGGTGATCCATGCTCAACCCCCCCCCCATCCCACTCCCCAGAGCCCTTCTCTTTACTTAATCATTCTGGGTCCGTGGATTGTACCTTTGTTGCCATTTACTAAACAGCTAACATCCTCTTATAAGTGAATACATAACATATTTGTCTTTTTGGTTCTGGGTTACCTTACTCACGATAATTTTTTTTTCTAGTTTCATCCATTTACATGTAAATTTCATGAAGTCATTTTTTTAATAGAAATTTTTAAAATTCATTTTATATACCTACCACAGATCCCACTCTCACCCCTCCTCTCATTTCCCCCCAGGCCTTCCTCCTCTGACCCACCCCAATTCCCTTCCCAAAAGAGTAAGCCCTCCCATGGTGAGTCAGCCACATGAAGTCATTTTTTTAAACATCTGAGTTCATTGTGTAAATGTACCATATTTTCTCTACCCATTCTTCAATTGTGGGACATTAAAGCTGTTTCCAGTTTGGGGTTATTATGAATAAAGCTGTTATGAACATAATTGAGCAACTTTCCTTGTGGTAGGACTGAGTGTCCTTTGGGTATATGCTCAAGAGTGATGTAACTGGGTCTTGAGGTAGATTGATTCCCAAATTTCTAAGGAACTGTCATATTGATTTCCATAGTGACTGTACAACTTTCCACTCTCACCAGCAATTGAGGAGTGTTCCCCTTGCTCTACATCTGCTCCTGCTCAATGTCGTCTCAAGTGTAACCTGTCATTTATGTTTTTGATCTTAGCCATTCTGACAGGTATAAGAAGGAATCTGAAACATTTTGATATGCATTTCCCTGATGGTGAGTTAATATGTGATTTAAGCTGTAGTAGTGTTTCTTTTACAAACATGTGTGCCCTTGTGTTTGGGACATATATATGAAGAATTGCAATGTCCTCTTGGTGAATTTTCCTTTGATATGTATGTTGTGTCCTTCCCTATCTCTTTTTATTAGTTTTGGCTCAAAGTCTATTTTGTTGGATATTAGATAGCTACACCAGCCTACTTCTTGGATCCATTTGTTTGGAAAAGGCTTTTTCCAGCCCTTTACTCTGAAGTAATGGTTATCTTTGATGTTGAGGTACATTTCCTGTATACAGCAGAAGGATAGACCTTATTTTCATATCCATTTTGTTAGTCTATTTTAATTGAAAGTTTTGCTGGGTATAGTAGTCTGGTCTGGCATTGGTGGTCTCTTAGTGTCTTCATTATGTCTGTCCAGGACATTCTGGCTTTCACAGTCTCCGTGAGAATTTGGTCTTATTCTGATGGGTCTGCCTTTATAAGTCACTTGGCATTTTTCCTTTGCAGTTCTTAATATTCTTTCTTTATTCTCTATGTTTAGTGGTTTGATTATTATGTGGCAAAGGAACTTTTCTTGGGGGTACAATCTATTTGGTGTTGTGTAAGTTCCTTGTATCTTCATCAGCATTTCCTTCTTTAGTTGGGAGAGTTTTCTTCTATGAATTTGTTGAATATATTTTCTGTGCCTTTGAGCTGGCATTCTTTTCTTTCTTCTATCCCAATTATTCTTAGGTTTGGTCTTTTCATGTCCCAGATTTTCTGGACATTTGTGTTATGACTTTTTGGCTTTACTATTTCTTCTATTGTGTCCTGCATGCCAGAGATTCCTCTCTTCCATCTCTTGTATTCTGTTGGTTATGCTTACATCTGTAGTTACTATTCATTTACTCAGATTTTCTATTTCCTGCATTTAAGTTACCATTGGAGAGATAAGAAAGCCCATGAACAGAATTGTCAAATGCTGGCACATGCTATCTGAATGGCTGCCTGAAGGCTTCAAGGTCCCTGTTTTAATTTTGTGGTTGAAAAAGCAGACATCCCAGGCTTGGCCATGGGCTCATAGGGAACCTGGGATAGCCATTGCAGCATGGGGTGATCCATTTCATTCCTTTTGGACATCAAGCCACTTACTTAGTTCTGAGGTAGTTTTGAGATCCCACCTCTCCTTGTTTCCCTATTGTCAGGGTAGGGGGACAGCCTTACCCCCTCATCAGACCCCACCACTTAACTGTACTTTCAGAAGTACCTAATGGGAAGATATTTTCTAGATACGGTAGGAGCTTTCATTTCATTTGCTCCACCCATTTGCTTCACTCCAGATCCATCAACAGTGCCTCTTCTCTTCCTCATGCACAGTGACACAGACAGGGCCCTGCTCTCTTTCAAGGGCCAGAGAACACCAGGATCTACTGCCTTGTTACCAATTCCAGAAAAATGAGGTCTCACCTCACAAGCTCTTCCTTCCTGGTTCCTTTCTTTAATTAACTACTCAGCTAATTGTTACAGGACCACCAGCTGTAGGCTAAGAACCATCAAGTATATACCCAGGCAATAAGGAACAGTAACAGTCCAAAGATATTTACACCCCCAGAACCAAAAGGGTCTGGGCTCTGAAAAAACAGACTTTAATATAACCATCTATTACTGTTAGCCCTCAGCAATTGATCACCTCTGTCTCCTGAATACTAAACTAATAAAGGACACAGGTGCCTTAAAATAATCTGTCTCAGATAATGCTTATCTCAGGTAAAAATTAAAAGCATGTTCCAAATATCTTCTTCCTCCCTCCACTAACATTAACCAATATAGCAGAGTACTAAAACATTACAATAGCATGGTCACCAGCTCAAGATTTTAAATTCCCCATGACTGCTTCTTAATGTGTTTAAAAATTCTCCTGAGCTCCATAGAATCCACCTGGACAGCTCAGCAAGCTGCAGAACCAGCTTGAATCTACCTGTACAACACCTTGTCAGACAGCTCCAGAGCAGCAGATGACAATCCATCATCCCAGAACATCTGGCCACCTCAGAAGCCCCTTTCCCTACCTCAAAAAGAGTCAACAGACACATACCACGTCAGCTGGAAACAGCTTTGAGACAGCACAGCACCACTATTCCTGTTCACCTGCCTTTTTAAATAATAAGTGAAGAGTCTGGAATGTTGGAATTCCTGGCCACTTCCCCAGCTACATGATTACATATGTGCAGTTCAGCAGCCAAGCCAGGGGCCTTATATCCTATGTAATGTGTGCACTGTATGATCATGTAATTTGCACACAGTGTGATCACACAATCTATGTGCATGTGTGGCATAGCTCTGTAAGCCCATATGCATATGTTCAGGGGAATCACAAGAAGTGCGACACAAACTCCTCCCTCGTTTTCTGCTCCTGCCACAGCCTTCTCTATCTTTATGTGTCTTTCACAGGCCTGGTCATGTTCTCTTCTGTCCCTCTCTTCTCCTAATAAAACTCTTATAGTGGGTTTTGTCATGCCTCATGGCCTTTCTCACAGGGTAACAGTGCTGCTTAAAGAATAACATTGCACCACGTTAAAACCCACAAAAATGCTGTATCCAGTTTGAATGTGTTAAGCTATATGTAAATAATCAAAGTATTCTGGTTTGGTTTTCACTTCTATAAATTTTTGTTAGGACGATATCTACTTATGTATTGGCTCATGTCTGCTTTTTAGACTTTTCATTAGATGAGATACCATGATATTTGTATTCCCTTCATTTTCAAATGTTCATAACAGATCACAACCTACCATATTATAAATAGGTGTGGTTGTTTAATTAGGTATATGCAAAATAAGTTTATTTACAGTACATTGTGCTGAAAACCATAGTTATTTCAGGAGTAGCTCAGGTTACTGCTTGTTACCAACACATCTAATCTTTCTTGTATACATTCCTCTGTGAAAAATATGACTTGTATTCCTTGTTTCAGGAAATTCCATCAGGAAAGAAAGCATTCTGCTGTTTTGATTACATTATCTCCCTTCCTAAAGAATGAAGTTTCCCATGAGACAGCAAAGTATGTGCCTCTCGGAAGAACTTCTTGTGATTGGCTGTACTATTCTCCAAACACTAGAATATTGAAGAGACCAAGAGAGAAAAATAGAGCTTAATATCTGGGTATTAGTTAGAATAACATGAGATACAATACATTATGTCATGTATACTAATTAAAAAATTCACACATAAGGAACAATTCTAGCTAATCCTTGCTTAATTTGAAAATTTAATGTATACTCAGCAATGCTATTACCTGAAATAAAATACTTTTAGTACATCATTTAATATTGTACTAGAATGATTGGCTATAGATTTTTTTCCTCTAGAAAACTGCACTTGAAAATACTAATGTAAGATTTATTTACACTAGGGAATTTAGAACATGGTTTTGCTCGTGGTGTTGGCACACATCTTTAATCACAGCACTTGGGAGGCAGAGGCAGGCAGATCTCTGTGAGTTTAAGGCCAACCTGGTCTCAGTACTTCGCATTTCATATGACTTAGTTAGGGTTCCTATTGCTGCAATGAAACACCATGACAACAACAACAACAAGGGTAGGAAAGAGTTCATATCAGCTCACACTTCCATAACACTGTTAATCACTGAAGGAAGTCAGGGCAGGATCTCAACATTGCAGGAACCAGGAGGCAGGAGCTAATGCAGCAGTCATGGAGGGAAGCTGCTTATTGGCTTGCTCCTCATGGTTTGCTCAAATTGCTTTCTTACACAACACATTATCTCCTCAGCTCAGGGATGGCACCACTCATAATGGCCTGCATGCTCCCACATCAACCAGTAATTAAGAAAACACCTTACAGGCCTGCCCATGGCCTGATCTTATGGAGGCATTTTCTTAATTGAGGTTCCCTCCTCTCAGATGATTTTAGTTTCTGATTTTGGTTCCAGTGATCAACCAGTCTGTTTTTGTAAATACCATGTTTTTATTTTATTTTATTACTATTGTCCTATAGCACAGCTTGAATTTAGGGATCTCTATACTTCCAAATGTTCTTTTATTGTACAGGATGGTTTAAGCTATCTTGGGGCTTACTTTTTTCAATATATACTTCAGTATTGTTCTTTCAAGTTCTGTAAAGAATTGTGTTGGAGTTTTTATGGGGCTTGCACTGAACCTGTAGATTTATTTTTGATAAAATGGCCATTTTTACTAGGCTAATCATACCAATCCATGAGCATGGGAAATCTTTCCAATTTTTAACATCTTCTTCAATTTCTTTCTTCAAAGACTAGAAGTTCTCACATTACAAATCTTTCACTTGACTAGCTAGTTACACAAAGATATTTTATGTTACTTGTGGCTATTGTGAAGGGTGTTGTTTCCATAATTCATTTCTCAGTCTATTTATCATTTGCATATAGGAGGGCTACTGCTGTTTTAGTTTATTTTTTTAAATCTAGTCATTGATGAAGGTGTTTATCAGCTATAGGAATTCTCTGGTAGAGTTTTTGGGGTCACTTATGTATAAGTATCATATCATCTGCATCTAGGGTTATTTTTACTTCCTCCTTTCTAATTTTTATTATCATGATCTCCTTTTCTTGTCTTATTGCTCTAGCTAAAACTTCAAGTACTATATGGAATAGATATGGAGAGAGTGGACAGCCTTGTCTTGTTCTTGATTTTAGTGAAACTGCTTTAATTTTCTCTCCAATTAATTTGATGTTGGCTATTGACTCACTGTATATTGCCCTTATTATGTTTAGGTATGTTCTTTGGATCCCTGATCTCTCAAAGACTTTTGTAATGAAAGGCGGTAATATTTTGTCAAAGACTTTTTGAAATGATTATGTGTTTTTTCTATCAGTTTGTTTATGTGGTATATTATATTGACAGGTTTTCATATATTAAACCATCCCTGAATCTCTGGAATAAAACCTACTTGATCATGTTGAGTAATATTTTTGACGTGTTTTTGGACTCAGTTCATGAGCATTTCATTGGGTATTTTTGCACTGATGTTCATGAGGGAAATTCATCTGTAATTCTCTTTACTTAGTCTTTGTGTGGTCTGGGTATCTGAGTAACTATGGCCTCATAAAATGAATTTGGCAATTTTTCTTATGTTGATATTTTTTGGAGTAATAGATTTAACTCTTTTTGGTAAATGGTGATGGTCTAACTGGATATAGAAGAATGCAACTAGATTTGATGTGGGATGTCTTTTTTATACTGTGAATGTGTTCCTTCATTGGTTAATAAATAAAGCTGCTTTGGCCTATGATAAGGCAGGATAAATGTCAGGTGGGAAATCCAAGCACAGATACAGGGCAAAGGGCAGAGTAAGGGCAGATGCCATCCAGCTGCCCCAGGAGCAACATGCCAATAGACCAGTAATGCCATGGCCATGTGGCAATGATTAGATTAATAGAAATGGGTCAATTTAAATGTAAGAGCTACCAGTAATAAGCCTGAGCAAAAGGTCAAGCATTTATAAGTAATATAAGTCCCCCAGTGATTATTTTATAAATGGCTTTGAGACCTGGCCAGGGCACAGAAGAGCCTCCAGATATATATGGTGCCCAATGTTTGGCAACTTCATCTACATAAAACCTGAAAGAGCTTTAAAAAAGGTTCTAAAACAGAGCCAAGATTAGCTTCTTAGTTCATGTCCTTAATGTGGGCTGCAGTACAGAGACTCATCCCCATGGCCGCAACATGCATACTTGAGCAGAGCACAGAGGATTACCTCCACAGTACACAGGGCCATCTCTGAGCTGTATGCTGGAGATGCTGCACTCATGCTGCATGGTGGATTTAGCTTTTACTCACACAGACAAAAAGTATTTATGGGCTGGCTTCATACTACCTAGCAGCATGGACCCCAGAGTTGAGGTGGTAAGTGTGACTCTCCTGGGTACCTCTATCATGTTAGGAAGCTGAATGGAGTGGAAGTCGCAACCAAAGCTACCACTTTGGTCATAGCTATGCCCACTTAGCAGTTTAAAGCAGGAAACGATTACAGATACACAATAAAGACAGACTCGGACAAACAGAAACCTCTAAATGGGTCACAGTGCATTTAAAAAATGTATGTAGGTTTAGGAGAAAGAGGAGAAAGAGTGCAGACAGGTACAGAAAGAAATAAATAGTTTTACAAAATAAAGTCTTTAAAGAGACAGTAAAAGTAATATAAAAGAAATAAGCTACATTATGATGGAAAATACAGAGAGTCTGAATACTGTATGTTATTGTGTTGTCTTTAGCCTCCCAAAATACTATAGCCAAACTTAACAATTATCTTAAGTTTCCTCAGGGTCCCAAAAAGATTACTAGTACCCCCAATCAACAGGAAGTAATCCTGAGGACTATGTCCACATTCCCCAAGAATAGATTATGAATGTTTGTCTTTGTTTAGGGGGTTGATTATAAATTGTTATTGGTCTTAGTTAATATCTTTCTAAAGAAAAAAGGGATATGATATAGTAGTGATTAAAAAGAAGGTAGATTATTGAATTTACTTTAATCTAAAAGACAACTGTTAATCTTACATATTTTACACTAGTATGGATTTTGGTTTATTGATACAAATTTAATTTTGTTATAATGTATTTTTGTTTCTACTCTTGTTTAGGATATTGTGCTTATGCAGCTCATTAAAATGTAATATATATACATATATAAACAAGAAATACATATTAATAGTTATCTATAATAGCAAACTTATAGTCATGTTAGTTAGGTTTTCAATGTCATACAGAGATATATTTCACACAGACAGACAATCTTGAAACACTTCAAAGACCTATAGAATATGGCATTTAAAATGTTTTTTTTTTCTTAACAGTGAGAAATGTTTGCTCTTGGCAGCTCCAATTAGTTCAAAGAGAATAATGAACATTGAAGAAACTCCATATGGAGTTTGTTTTCTTTATCGCAAATGTTAGCCACTGGGCAAGAAACTGACTTTGCCTTAACTGCTGAAAGTATGCTATCCAAATTGGACAAGCAGGATAGGAAAGAAAGTGACTGCAGAATTTTGCCAAGACAAGGTGGGACAGTTCCTGCTTAACAGATAAGTCTGTCAGAAATTCTAGGCCTGTAGGCCAAAGATGGATGCCCTAACATTGCAGAGGAACTTTGAATGACTGTCTAGGCAGCCTGATGTCCCTGTCGTTAGGTACCATTTCACCCTTCTGGGGTCATTGATGGAGTTGAAGACTAAATAGTTATAATTATAGTTTTCCTTAGTTATAATAGAAAGTAAATTTGCTACAAAACTTTAGACTCACCAAGATAAGATAGAAAATTAAGTATTTTCTCTAATTTTGCCAATGGATTTGATAGTGTTATTTTAATTCTTAATAAATTTTTGGTTGTATACAATCTTACTATTTTAAAGCTAAAATTTTCCTTTTTAATTAGACAAAAAGGGAACTGTTGTGGAAAAGTCTTCTTGTACACTGTAAAGATTTTTCACTCAAATTGGTTTAATAAAATGCTAATTGGCCAGTAGCCAGGCAGGAAGAATAAGTGGGATGGCCAGATTAGGAGAATTCTAGGAATAGGGAGGGAGGGGTCAGTAGTTGCCTGCCACATGCAGAGGAAGCAAGATGAGAGTGCTATATTGAGAAAAAGTACCAAATCATGTGTCTAATCATAGATAAGCATTATGGGTTAATTTAAATGTTAAAGGTAATTAGTTAAACCTGAGCTACTGGCCAAGCATTTATAACTAATATAAGCCTCCGTGTAGTAATTTGGGAAGGGCTGGGTGTTTAGGAGCTGCTGATGGTACAGAAGCCTACATTTACAGGGAAACTTCTCCATTGCTGGTAGGAATGCAAACTTGTAGAGTCGTTTTGGAAATCAATATAGAAATTATTCAGAAAATTGGGAATTGACCTACCTCTAGACCCAGCTATACCGCTCCTGTGCACATACTCAAAGGATGCTGTGCCATACCACAAGGACACTTGTTCAACTATGTTCATAGCAGCTTTATTCATAATGTCCAGGCACTGGAAACAACTTATATGTTCATCAACCAAAGAATGGATAAAGAAAATATGGTACATTCACACAATAGACTATTAATTTGTTAAAATCAATGGCATTACGAATTTTGTCAGCAAATGGTGGAACTAGAAAAGATCATCCTCAATGAGGTAATACAGACCCCAAAAGACTAACATTGTATATACTCACTTATAGGTGTATATTAGCTGTAAAGATAACCATGTTACAATCCACAGAACCAAAGAAGCTAAATAACAAGGAACACTCAATGGGGGAGGGGAGAACACATGAATCTCACTGTGAAGGGAAAATATAATAGACATCACAAATGAATGCAGGGAGGGGTCTGAATGTGGTTTGGGCATGGAATAGTAGGAATTAGGTGTGGATGATGGAGGGAGAAAATACTGGGGAAGACCACTAGCTACAGGAGCATCCCTGTGATAAGCTAGAAACCTAGTGCAATAGAAACGCCAAGGAATCTATGAGGGTGACACTTAGCTAAAACTTCTAGCAATGAGAGATATGAAGTTTGAACTGGCATACTCCAGTAACCAGGCAAAACTTCCAATGCAGTGATTGTGACTGCAACTGAGCCATATAACATCTGACCTACAATTTGCCTTATCTACAAGATATGTTGGGGTAAATGTGGCACAGAAATTATGTGAGTGGCCAATCAATGACTGTCCAGCTTGAGACCAAATGCCCTGAGAGGAGCCCACTTCTGACACTACCTAGAGAGCCAGAATCCAGAGGCTGGACATCCTAGAAACTTATGATAGAACTGCACATGTCTAACAAAAAAAGGTCAGTGAAATGATGTATAAGGATATTCTGCTAAACTCATATATTGATGCCTAGCTCAATCATCATCAGAGAGGCTTCACCGAGCAACTGATGGAAACAGATACAGAGACACACAGCCAAGCATTAGGCAGACTTAAAGGAATCCCATGGAAGAGGAGGAGTAAGCATTTTCAGAACCATAGAGACCAAGAATATCACAAGAATCAACTAACTTGGGCTCACAGGGCTTCACAAGACTGAACCTCCAATCAGAGAGCTTGCATGGGACTGGCCTAGGCTCTCTGCACATATGCTATTAGTTTGGTCTTCTTGTTGGGCTCTTAACAATGGGATGAGGGGCTTTCTATGACTTTGGGACTTTGTCCTCCTACTGGTTTGTCATATCCAGCCTTAATAAGAAAGGAGGTGTCTAGTCTTACTGCAACTTGATATGCCATCGCTGGCTGATATATATGGGAAGCCTGCATTTTCTGAAGAGAAAGGAGGAGGAGCAGATTGGAGTGAAGAGGGGAGTTTTGGGGTTGAGCCTGAGAGGAAAGGAGGAAAAAATTTCAAAGTCCTTTAGCTATGGGTTCCTGTAAAATGTCAAAATTAAGTTAAGTATTTTCTTGAAGGAAGGACCAGGGCACAGCCACATTCTAAACCAAGCAAAATCAAACTTTAACAAGCAAATGAGTCAATGTGAAATTATCTGGCATTTACTCACCATCTTCAGGGCTTCTCCAAGGGCTTGGTTCATTTCTTTAGCTCTACTTTCTGTCATATGCCCATCTTGACTTCTTGGCTTTGGCTGGCTCTACTCCACTGCCACTACTGTTCTTGGTAGGCATCTTGTATCATATGGTACTGACATCTCCCAAACTGGCGAGGTCTCTTGCAGTAACTAGGCTTCACTTTCACTAATAGCTTCTCCAAGGCTCTCTTCAGGGACTCCAGCCATGCCATACAATGCCAAGCCTCAGCTGATCCCCTTATCACTTCAGGGTTAAAAAAAACTGGTACAACCAGAATGATCCTTGTACTACCAAGTTTTGCTGCCAGCAACCTCAGTGGCTTCTGGAAAACAGCTTCTGTTTACTGACACTGAGGAAACACTTCCAAGTAGATTTCACCTAAATAATACTGCTTTATTTTTAACCACCACTAATTTCTTAGCCCCAGTTAACCAGAACCAACTGTCCCAGTAATATGAAGGTTTCATTTCAATGGTGCTGTTTTCCTTTTTGCTATCAAGGCTGACTCTTCAGTCCCTGTTGACCAGAATAATACTCTTAACTCAAATTAGCAAATGGCCCTGGTAGTCTTTGGACATTCCCCTGATAATTTATAAGCCATACCTCCATCTTCTGCACTGCTCTCAACATTCTTATCTTCCCAACCTCTAAAGTACAGCCCACTAGCTCTCAACATTCATTGATTTTTTTCTAGCCCGAAGTTCCAAATTCCTTGCACAATCCTCCCCAAACAACATGGTCAGGTCTTTCACAGCAGTACCCCACTATGCTGATATGAACTTGACTTAGGATTTCTATTACAGCAATGAAACACCATGACAAAAGCAACTTTGGGAGGAAAGGCTTTTTATCAGCTTATACTTTCATATCACTGTTTATCATTGAACGTAGTCAGAACAGGAACTCAAACAGGGCTAGGAAATGGAGGCAGGAGCTCATGTAGAGGCCATGGACTGCTGCTTACTGGTTTGCTCCTCATGGCTTCCTCAACCTTCTTTCTTATAGAAACCAGGACCACTAAACTAGGGGTGGCACCATCCACAATGACATAGACCCTCCCTAATTAATCATTAAATAAGATCATCATCACTCATTAACAAAATGCATATGGGCCTGTCTACAGCCTGATCTTATGGAGGCATTTTCTCTCATTTTAAATTTTTTCCTTTTTTAAATTAAGAAAAGTTTTATTCACTTTACATACCAACCACTGATGCCCCTCTCTTCCCTCCTCCTGTCTCTTCAAGCCTTCCCTGAAGGCACCACCTATTGCCTCCTCCAAAATGGTAAAGCCTCCTATGGGGTGTCAGCAGTGTGTGGTACATTCAGTTGAGTCAGATCTAAGCCCCTCTCCCTGCATTAAGGCTCTGCAAGCTGTCCCACCATAGTAAATGGGCTCAAAGAAGCCAGCTCATGCACCAGGGATGGAGCCTGATCTACTTTCAGGGGGAACATTAATCAGATCAAGCTATACAACTGTCTCATTTATGCAGAGGGCATAGTCCAGTTCTATGGAGGCTTCACAGCTGTTGGTGTAAAGTTCATGAGTTCCCACTAGCTTGGTTTGGTTATCTCTGTAGGTTTCCCCATTATTTTCTTGATGCCCTTTGCTCATAGAATCCCTCTTTCCTCTGTTCTACTGGAATTCTTAAGTTTGGCCTGGTGCTTGGGCATTGATGAAGATCTTTTTCCATTCTGTAGGCTGTTGTTTTGTCTTATTTACCATGTCTTCTCAATTTCAGAAGGTCCCATTTATTAATTGTTGCTCTCAGTGTCTGTGTTACTGCTGTTATATTTAGGAAGTGATCTCCTGTGCAAATGCATTCAAGGCTACTTCATATTTTCTTTGTACTTTCTTTTTATTAGGTTCAGTGTGACTGGATTTTTGTTGAGGTCTTTGATCTTTGTACTTGAATTTTGTGCATGGCAATAATATGGATTTATTTGCAATCTTCTATCTGTTGACATACAGTTATGCCATCACCATTTGCTGAAGACGCTTTCTTTTGTTCATTGTCCAGTTTTGGCTTCTTTGTCAAAAATCAGGTGTTTACAGGTGTGCAAATTAATGTCAGGGTCTTCAATTTGATTCCATTGGTCCACAAGTCAGGTTTTATGCCAGTACCACGGTATTTTTATTAATGTTGCTCTACAGCAGAGTAGAGGCATTTTCTTAACTGAGGTTTCTTCCTGTCAACTGACTTTAGCATGTTCAAGTTAATATAAAACTTTCTGGAGTATCATATGAATTTGAGAATTGTCCTTTCAAGGTCTGCAAAGATTTGCGTTGGAATTTTAAATCTGTAGGATGGTAGGATGGTCGTTTTACTCTGGTTATCATTGTGATACATGAAATGATAGATCTTTTCAAAGCTTGTCATATCTTTTTTCATTTTTTTCTTCAAAGACGATGTTTTTATCATACAAACCTTTCCATTATTTGGTTAAAGATACCACAAGATATTTTATATTGTTGGAGGCTATTTTGAAAGGTGTTGTTTCTCTGATTTCTTTCTTAGTCTGTTTGTCATTTGTATATAGGAGGGCCACGGATTTTTGTCAGTTAATTTTGTATACAGCCACTTGTCTGGAAGTGTTTATTAGCTGTGTGGGTTCCCCAGTGTATTTTCAGGGTCACCTATGTATACTATCACATCATTTTTAAATAACAATACTTTGACTTTTTCTTTCCGATGTGTATCCCCTTCACCTCCTTCAGGAACCTTTATTGCTGTAGCTATGACTTCAAGTACTACATTGGATAGCTATGGAAAGAGTGGATAATCATTTCTTATCCCTGTTTTTAGTGGAATTTCTTTGAGTTTCTCTCTATTTAAGTTGTTTTTGGCTATTTGCTTGCTGTAAATTGCCTTTATTATGTTTATGCATGCTCCTTCTATCTCTAATCTTTCTAGTACTTTTATCATGAAGGGTTGATGGATTTTGTCAAAGGCTATATCTGCATCTAATGAGAATATTATGTGTTTTGTTCTGAGAGTTTGTTTATATGATGGATTACACTTATTGATATTAGTATAATGAACCACCTTTGCATCTCTGGAATGATCTTGGTGGATGATTTATTTATGTATTCTTGGATTCTGTTTGGAAGTATTTTATTGATTATTTTGTATCTATGTTCATAAATGAAATTAGTCAACCATTTTATTTCTTTGTTGGGTTGATGCGTAATTTGGGTATTATGATTAACTTTGACCTGTTATAATGAAGTAGGCAACACTCCTTCTTTTTATATTTGGTGTAATAATTGAAGGAGTATTGATGTTAACTCTCCTCTGAATGTCTCATAGACTTCTGTGTTAAACCATCTGTCCCTGGACATTTTTTTTAGTTGAGAGACTTTTAATGATTGCTTCTATTTCACTAGGGGTTATAGGTCCATTTAAATTGTGTATCTGTTTTTTATTTAAATGTGGTTAGTGGTTTCTGTTGAGAAAATTAATCTTTTTTTAATTTTAAAATTGGTTGATTATAGGGTGGTGAAGTATTTTGTTATGATTCTCTGGATTTTCTCAGTGCCTGATGTTTTGTTCCCCTTTTCATTTCTGATTTTCTTAGGTTGGATATTTTCTCCCTACCTTTTAGTTAATTTGGATAAGTGTTTGCTTGTTTGTTGATTTTGTCAAAGAGCCAACTCTTTGTTTGATGTTTTTATTGTACTGTTTTCTTTATTTCTATTTTATTCATTTCAGTCCTGAGTTTGACTATTTCTTGCCATCTACTCCTTTTGGGTATGATTCTTTCTTTCTTTCTTTCTTTCTTTCTTTCTTCCTTTCTTTCTTTCTTTCTTTCTTTCTTTCTTTCTTTCTTTCTTCCTTCCTTCCTTCCTTCCTTCCTTCCTTCCTTCCTTCCTTCCTTCCTTCCTTCCTCTCTCTCTCTCTCTCTCTCTCTCTCTCTCTCTCTCTCTCTCTCTCTCTTTCTTTCTTCTAGAGCCTTTGGGTTTACTATTAACTATTAAATTGCTAGTATGACATCTCTTCAGTTATTTTTTTATGCAGGCATTTAGTGCTATGAACTGCCTATTAGCATTCCTGTTATTTTGTCCTATACTGTTCCAGAATTGCTGGATATTTTATGTCACGAAATTTTTTAGATTTAAGATTTCATTTGACAAATGGATCAATTTTTTTCTATTATATGTTCAATGCCTGAGATACTTTCTTCCATCCTTTGTATTCTGTTGGTGAAGCTTGCCTCTGTAGTTCCTGTTTGAATTCCCAAATTTTTCAATTCTAGTATTCCCTCAATTTGGGTTATTTTCATCAATTTTACTTTTATTTTTAGATTTTTGAATAGTTTTATTCATTTTCTTGCACTGTTTGTGTGTGTTTTCCTGAATTTCTTTAATGGATTAATCATTATCCCACACTGTTTGTATTTTCCTGGATTTCTTTAAGGCATTTACTCAGTTCTTCTTGAAGGGCCCCTATCATCTTCACATAGGCTGTTTTAGGTCTTTTTCTTAGACTTCACTTATGATGAAATATTCAGTGCTTGCTTTGGTAGGGTAGCTGAACTCCAGTGGAGACATATTGTCCTAGCTGTTACTGTTTTTTTTTTTATGGTGATGTCTAGGTATCTGTTATAGACATGGGTTTTGGGGTCTTGGTGATGATATTTGGCTTTTTCTCTGTTGAGTGAGTGTGTTGTTTCTCTGTTTCTATGTTTGGAGAAGGTAATTACTATGTGCTGCTGAGTAGAAAATTTTATGTGGATCTATTTTCATGGCCTGGTCAGATGGTGTATTCCCAAAGTATGCCTACTAGTGAGTCATGGGAGAAAGGCTAGAAGGAAAAGATCTGTGGAATCCACAAGAGATGGGAAGAAGAAATAAGGGAAGACCACCACAAGTATTTTGCTGCTGAGCTGGTATGAGAATGGTGAATTTGATTTCATGGAACAGCGGAAGAAGAGAAGATTTGCAGGCAGCCCACCGAGTTTTATTGCAGGCATGGCCTATGGGTCAACTTTTAAACAAGTGTTTAGCCAAATTGTCCTGGTGCAAAGATGCATTTGATATTTATTTTTTTATCTACAGGCAAATGTTTTTCTCAGCTTCAATCAGTGAATCCTCTCTTTGAAGTCATTGACAGTGAATACAGAAACACATAGGTGCTCAAGGTGCTGAGAATAAGTGGTATTTGAGTTTTTAACTGTAATCAACAAATTTATACTACACCATCTAATGCTGGGAAATATCTCAAAAAGGAAATGGGAGAATTATGGACCAGAAAATAAGGAGAAAGGCTTTGAAATTCTGTCTTTCCAGGCATGGCACAGTCAAAGCAATCCTGACTTCAGTGAAGTTTTGGTTGTCTCATAAGACTGTACCTACCAACAGTCAGTGTATAAGTCTCTAATCTGCATTGATGAACTATTCTTTACTAGTAGGTTCTGTGAAGGAGGCAATAATTGCTTCACTAGTATACATGGAGGAGCCTACCAGGCTCTAGCAGGTAGATCCAAATCCATGGTCATAGGATGATCCTGCTTGAACTCACTGGGACTTCACAACAAAATAAAGCAACAAAAACCATGAAGGTAGAAATGATACTATCAGTAATTATGGAGGTTTTATAAGATGAGATGGAGATTACAATGGGAATAACAGGTGAATTCCATATATATTATAAAAGTATAATATATATGAATATATAATTGCAAAGAATAAATATTTAAATAAAATTTTGACTCATAGTTATTGTTTTTTCTATATTTTCTGATAAAGATCAGAACTTTATTTGAAAAACATAAGATAAAATTATGGTGAAGAAAATATCAAAGTTACTTAAGAAAAGCCACAACATATTTTTATTATTTTACAATATTTTCTTAATATTTCCAGTTACAACATATCCTCATATGTAAGACATATTTTCATACTTAAAATTTACATCACACCTTTTGACATAGCTTCTCTTTGTCTTTCACAAAGAATGCTGGGATTTATTGGAGAAGTTGTGTTTTGGGATTTCTGTTACATATTTGTTTTGTTGTGGTCCTCATATTTCAGTCTCCTTATTGTTATGTTTTCAGGGATGTGTGTCTATATGAACTTGGGGTATATGTTTTAACTGAAGGACCTTGTTAGGGGTGAGCTGAAATGATGACGATAACTAACATGTATACTCTAGGCCTGGAGTATCAGGAGATCTGATGTGAGGGACTCTTCTCAAGAGTTTTTAAGGAGTTGCACTCCTGGGAGAAACGTGACGTGTAAAAAAATCACTGCTCTAATGAGGAGCTTTGGTGTTTGAATCCCATGAGATGACAAACTGTGTGATTCAGGCTGTGACCTAACTCAATATCCCTGCCCCTTCAGGAATCAATGCCAGATCTTTCTCTGACAGAAGATCATTCTGACTCATACTCTGTCTGAATTTCCTCAGACAAGTCATCCATTCTCAACATCCAGGTGAGATCTTAACATTGTTCTTCTTGAAGGCAAGCAGGTAACAGCATCTTTGTAAAGGCTCTGGCAATTTGAATAGGTGATTTCCTGGAATCAATTGTGTGAGGCTATGATATAAGATTTTATTTAAATGATGAGAAACAAAACTCTCCACACTCTCATACTACTCTAATCAGTGATCTGTAATCATGTGTTTGCACTTTTCCCATATTGAGTTTAACTGAGCTCCTTTAATAATCTCATCAGGAACAGGTTCCATTTCTTTCTGCGTAGAGATTGTCCCTTCCCAAATATGATAAAGCTTCCCAAGGAAATACAATATACAAAATTAATGAATCCTTCAATGTCTAACTTGGTCAACCAGAGAGTATATTCGGATTACTTAAATAAGTATAGATGGGGAGTTGCTTACTGAACAGGAAGACTTAAATGCAGCTGTATCACCAAAAACCTTACCTCTAGACTGATGAAAACTCAGGAAATTGCATCACTAGAAGGGCCTTATGTATGGCTTGAAGGCTCCATAGACTGCAAAGTCACCAACCTGTGGCAAGCTCATCTTCCTTCAGCCAGCTCTGCTAGTCAATGTCTCCTCCCATAGTGAAATCTAAGTCTCATGACTCTCTCCTTCATTCCTGTAGGGAGTGTTTCAATTTGGAGAACATCAAAAGACTATGTAAGAGACTGTGGAAAACTGTCCTGATTCCATTCTTTGTGTTTGTGCAGGGGTGTGCGTGGGTATGCATGTTACATGTGCACATAAATGTGGAAGCCAAATACTAATTTCAGGTGTCATCTTTAGGAAACACCTACATTTTTAAAATATTTTTTCAGATTTATCTTTTTTTGTAATTATGTGTATGTGAATTTTTCTGTAAATATGTGGGAGTTGCATATATGGACACGAGTTTAAGTGTCATCAGAGAGCAGACATGTTAGAGTTACAACTTGATGTAAACCATCAGGCATGGGTGCTGGGAATGGAAATTTGGTCTTCTGCTAGAGCAGTATGCATTATTAACCTTTGGATTGTCTCTCCAATCTCCTACACTTTGGTTTTAGAAAGAAGAGTTACTTACTTACCTGATACTAGCTTACTTATTTAAGATAGCTGGCCAGTAAGATGTAAGGATCTGCCTGACTCTTTTTTTCATTACTAGCATTGTATGTATACAATTTTTCTTTTTTAAGACATGGGTCCTTATTATCAAACTTAAGTACTCATGCTGGCAAGGCAAGCATTTTACCAACTGAGACAGCTCTCCAGTCCCCATTAAAGTTTTTCCTTATTGTGTGTGTGTGTGTGTGTGTGTGTGTGTGTGTGTGTGTGAGCGAGTGAGTGTGTACATGAATACATGTGTATATAGAAGTCTGATGTTGATGCCAAGAGCCATCCATAATGAGTCCTCCACCTGACTCCTTGAGGCAGGGCCTCTCAAACAAACCCAGAACTCATCATAAGGCTTGATTCAGTAGCCAGCTTGCTCTGGTGATCGCATGTTTTGTCTCCCTAGGCTGGGATTACAGATGGGCCTATGTACCCAACTAGCATAACTGTGGATTCTGATGGTTTGAGCTCGGGTCACTATGCTTGTGGGGCATGCACTTAACACAATGAATCACCTCTCCAGCCTCCATTGGGCATATCTTATACTCATGGGGCAAAGATTTGTGAACTACAAAGAAGCTACAGACTGTAAAGTAAGAAGATTGAAGTAAGAAATTACTTTTTTCACTGCTCTGGAGGTTAAAGGCCAAAATCAAGGTGTCCACAGAGCTGCTTATCTAATGTTTTAACTTCTGATATTGCTGTTGTTCATGTAGTTTGTTATCTGTTTGCCCCATTTTCCCCCCACCAGATTCACCACAAACATGAAATCTGTAAACCAAACAGTTATTTCAGAATTCATTCTCCTGGGACTCACAGATGACACAGAGCTGCAACTCATCATCTTCAGTATCTTTCTTTTCATGTATCTTGTTACAGTCCTAGGAAACCTGCTGATAATTCTGGCTACCACCTCAGACTCCCATCTCCACACCCCCATGTACTTCTTTCTTTCTGGTCTTTCCCTTAATGACATCGTTTTTGTCACATGCACAATTCCAAAGATGCTGGTGAATATAGAAACACAAGACCAGAGCATCACCTATGCAGGATGCCTGACTCAGGTCTGCTTTGTCTTGCTGTCTGCTGGCATGGAAAACTGTCTTCTTGCAGCAATGGCATATGACCGTTATGTTGCCATTTGTCATCCACTTAGATATAGGATCATTATGAACCCCTGTCTCTGTATCTTAATGATAATATTTTCTGTGATGGGGAGCATAATAAATGCCCTTGTGAATGGTCTGATAGTGTTACATCTGTCCTTCTGCACAGAACTGGTAATCCCACATTTCTTCTGTGAACTTACACAGATTACTAAACTTGCCTGTTCCAACACTCTTATTGACAACATTCTTATATACATTTCTTGTTCTGTATTTGGTGGTGTTCCTCTCTCTGGCATCATTTTGTCTTATAGTCAAATTGCATCCACTGTTTTGAGAATGTCATCCTCAGAAGGAAGATATAAAGCCTTTTCCACCTGTGGGTCTCACCTCTCAGTTGTCTCCTTATTTTATGGAACAGGTTTTGGGGTCTACATTAGCTCAACAGTTACAGAATCATCCAGGAAGACTGCTGTGGCTTCAGTTCTGTACTCTGTGGTCCCTCAAATGATGAATCCCTTTATCTATAGTCTGAGGAACAGAGACATGAAAGAAGCCTTGAAGAGACTCATCAGTAGAATACGATCTCCTTTGTGATACATCATTTCCTTTCGACTAGAATTTCTAGGGTGAGCCATAAAGGAAACAGAATTCTTTCTCATCCAAATTATCAGATGCTTCTCAACCACACTCTTTTAAGTGTCTGAATAATTAAATGACTAAGCACGTTCTGGGATCCTGATTGTTAGGTCTCCAAGACAGGGAGACCAAATTGTCAGTGTTGATGACAATATTTCAGGGTGATGATTCTCAAAATGAAATTCTCAAAAAGTCTTGAATGGCTGGCTGAGCACTTCTGTCTGCAGCATACACACCTGAAATTTCCTGATGTTAGCAGTTGGCACCTGAGTGCTTTTGACCATAACTGATGCATCTCCAGAGTCCCCATCATATCCCACCTGCCTATTCCAGTATTGGAGCTCCTCCCTTCCACATTTGCCCCTGTATAACCAAACAAATGTTCACAGCTTGGCACTATCTTGTGCTATCTGACGTGCCCTGATAGTTTTTCATTAAATCCTCTATTTCTTTTCCATGGAGTCTGTCTGTGTTCAGTGGTTTCTTGCTGCTCCTACTTACATTTGGTGCCAAGACCTAAGATAGATTCCTGAGTTCTCCTTTGGGCATCTGATCCTTCTTTTAATTGAATCAAAAACTTCCAGTTAAGCCATCCTTTGGTATGGATCATTGTCTCTGTAGGTCCCTGCCATTCATCATACCTGACTCCAAATCTGAGAGTCTATCTCTCCAATATTACATCTCCTCACTTGCCACTTATAGTCTATTTGGGTAAGTATCCTACAGAGCTACCTGGGTATTTTTCCTATAGTGTTGCCTGGGTATGTTCTATTTTTCTATAATGTCATGCTGTTATGCCAGTCTATATCCATACACCTTTCTGGGAAGGAGCATCTGGTCAGCGATGGCTATGTCTCATAGTCTGGGCATTCTGCTGAGAAATCTCAATCAACTGGAGATGCCCTCTTGTTCAAGTGTCTGTCCTACTGCACTTAGAAGTTTCTGTTTCTTGATCAAGTTTCTGTCCTAATGCACCCTGACTGTTACCGTATCTCACTGTTCCATCCTTCTGCATCCGTGTGATCTCTAATCTCTATCTCCTGGTGTTTATATACATTGTTGGTATCTTTCTAGCTGGTTTCCTAGTCACAGCCACCAGTGACTGTACTTGAAGAAAAAGATTGTTGCTCATTGTTCTCTACCCAGGTTTTGCCTTAGTACTGATTATGTTTTTATCAACCTCTCCTCAGAAATCTTGCTTCTCATTAAACTTGACCCTCCCAGTGTAAGTCAAGTTTCCATTCCTGTTCCTTGTCTTATAAAATCTCTCTCCTTCCTTGAAATCTGTGATGTTATTAATCCTGCAATTGTATTTTCTACTGCAACACAGTATTGCCTCAGTACAAGATGATTAGTGGAGAATCAGTTAACATCCAGATTCTCACAAATCTTAACTTTTGCCAATACAGTGGCAAATAATCCAAATCTCCTACATTTGAGGTATCCTTTCCCTCTCTCTACATCTCTTTTCACACACATCAAATTCTACTGGCAAAGGACAAAAGCTCTTTACAAGGCTGACCATAGTCTTGAGTCCATGGCTCCTTTTGCCTTTGATCTAGACATACAGGACCTGGACCCACCACAGGCACAATCAAGTCCTCTGGTATCACCAACACCTCCTCAATTCCCTCTTTAATCTTCTCAACCACCACCTTCCTTTCTACCTCTAAGACACCTCATATATTGATCATGCACCTCAGTTTCTATAGGCACTGTCATTTCCCTCACCTAGTGCCCTCCCATCTTCTCCCATTCCCCAAATGCCATTGCCTTTCCTGTCCCCACTAATAACTCCCACAAAGTCTCACACTGATCAAATCTTAGGGAAGTGGTGGGTGCTCAAGGGCCTCTCTGTGTCCGTGTCCCTTCCTCATTGTCTGATCTTTAATTGGTAAAGAAATATCTGGGCCCTTTCTCAAATGATGCTGCTAATTTCATTAAAGAATTTAGGAATTTTGTTCAGTCTTATAACTTCATCTGGAATGATCCATGTTCTTCTTTTGTTAATCTATAAATCAATAAACACAATCCACCAAATAAACAGTGGATTATAAATAAACAATTACCAAAAAACAGTAACCACATTATCATTTCATTAGATGCCAAAAGGGTCTTTTATAAAATCCTATGTTCTTTCAAGAAAAAAATCCTTATGAGTTTAAGGAGACATACCTCAACATAGTTATGGAACTATAAAGCAATCCCACAGGAAACATGAACATAAACATAGGGAAAGAATTTCAACTAAAATTGAGTACAACACAAGGATGTCCACTCTTCCCATGCATATTCAGCATAGAACTAGAATTCTTACCTAGAGCAATAAGACAACTTAAGGACAACAAATAATAAAAATAGGAGAGAAGCCAAACTATTGTTTATTACAAATAATATGTTTTTATATATAAAAGACCCTAAAAAATCTACTAGGGAACTTTTACAGATGAAAAACACTTTCGGCAAAGTAACAGGATAAAATATTAACACAAAAATATATCAACAGCATTTCTATACACAAAAGACAGAGTGAGGAAAAAGTCAGGGAAACCGTACTTTTCACAATAGTGTCAAATCATATATCTTGGGGGTAACTCTAATCAAGCAAGTAAGAGACTTGTATAATAAAATGGTTGACATTGAAAAAAGAAACTTAAAAAGATATACGAAGATGGCAAGATCACCTATGCTTATAAATTAGTGTGATTAAAATTATACTTCTTCTTTGGAGAAACACCTACTCATCTTCACAATTACTTTATATATTTTTTTTTGTCTTTGTTTTTGATGATTTGCTTCGGTTCTTTATAGAGACTGGATATTAAGCCTTCATCAGATATATTATTTGCAAATACCCTTTTCCATTTTGTGGTTGTTTATTTTCTTATTTTATAATTTAATTTAATTGTACATATCAGCCAAGGATTCCCCTGTACTGGCTCCTCTCACCACCACCCCTGGCCTCCCCCCATACTACCCCCCATTCCCATCTTCTCCAGGGCAAGGACTCTCCTGGGGATTCAGCTGAGCTTGGTAAATTCATTCGAGGCAGGTCCAGTCCCCTCCTCCCTTCACCCAGGCTGAGCAAAGTGTCCCTGCAATTTTTTCTCATTATGTAATATAATTTTGTACCATACAAAATAAAAGTTATTGGAACATATAAAGCCAGAAAGTATGAAAATCCTCAGCACATACAAAGCATCAGGACTGTCAATAGATAATAGATGTATGATTAGGGCCATGAAGGATTTTTATCTCCTTTTGAAATCATATATGTTTTAAGCATTTTAAAATATAAATAAAAATATTTCACCATCAAAAAAATTATACTAAAATTGATTATAGTAAACTTGACCATCCTACCAAAAGCAGTCTACAAGTCCAATATAATCTCTATCAAAATCTTAATATAATTCTTCCCAGAAATTGGAAGGACAATTCTTAACTTCATATGGTAGCAAAACATTCAGGATAGTTAAAATTAATTTTAAATAATTATTAGTATCTGTACTGTAGTACAGAGCTATAGTAAAAATCCATACATCTATGGACACCTTATTTTTGACAAAGAAACTAAAAATACACATTGTAAAAGGTCAGTACCTTCAACAAATTGTGCTGCCTGGCCAAACTTGATAGCTGTATGTAGAAGAATGTAAATAGATCCATATTCATGCCCTTGCACAAATTGCATTCTAAATTAATAAAGGACCTCAACATAAGGTCAGATACAGTGACTCTTATAGAAGAGAAAGTGGAGAATCATCTTAAATTCATTAGCACAGGAAAAGACTTTCTGAACAGAGCACCAATAGTGCAGGCACTATGACCAACAATTAATAAATGGGACATCATGAAACTGAAAAACTTCTGTATAGCAGAAAACACCAGCATTTGACAAAGTGTCGAGTTACAAAGTGGGAACGGGAAAGATTTTCACCAACCACACATCTGAAAGAGTGCTGATATTTAAAATATATAAAGAACCAAAAGAAAGAAGAAAGAAAGAAAGAAAGAAAGAAAGAAAGAAAGAAAGAAAGAAAGAAAGGAAGGAAGGAAGGAAGGAAGGAAGGAAGGAAGGAAGGAAGGAAGGAAGGAAGGAAGGAAGGAAGGAAGGAAGGAAGGAAGGAAGGAAGAAAGAAAGACAGGAAGGAAGGAAGGAAGAAAGAAAGAAAGACAGGAAGGAAGGAAGGAAGGAAGGAAGGAAGGAAGGAAGGAAGGAAGGAAGGAAGGAAGGAAGGAAGGAAGGAAGGAGAGGAAAAAAAGAAAGAACTGGACTTCAATAAAACAAATAACCTAAGTAAAAAAAAAAAAGAAAGAGACACAGAACTAAGCAGAGAGATTTCAAAAGATGAAACACAAATGGCTTAGTAATAATTACAGGACTGTTCAACATTTTTTTTTGTTTGTTTTTTTCCAAGACATGTTTCCCTGTCCTGGATCTCACTGTGTAGACCAGGCTGGCCTTGAACTCACAGAGATCAACCTAACTCTGCTTCCCTAGTGCTGGGATCAAAGGCGAGTGCCACCACCACCCAGCTTTCAACATTCTTAGAGATTAGGAAAATGCTACTCAAAACTACTTTGAAATTTCATCTTAAAGCAAAGAGAATGACCAGGATGTATAAAACAAGTGACAGCTCATCTGGACAGGATGTGGAGTAAGAGGAACGCTTATTCACTATTGGTGGGGATACAAACCTGTGCATCCACAGTGGAAAATATTGTGATGATTCTTTAGGATGATGGGAATAGATTGACGCCAGAAGCCCTCTATAGCATCTTGGGGCATACACCCAAAGGATCTGTATCCTACTTCAGAGAAGTTCAACCATGTTTACTGTTAGTCTATTCATATTAACCAGAAATTGGAAACAGTCTATCTATCCATCATTGTATGGATAGATAATGGATAAAGAAAATGTGCTACATTAATATAATGGGTTATTACTCACATACAAAAAATGAAATTTTCTGGTAAATATATGGAGGTAGAAAAAAATGTCTTAAATGAGGTAAGCTAGACCCCAAAAGACAAATATGATATGTATCTGTTTAATTGTGAGTGTCAGCTGTTAGGTCTTTTATAAGCTGTTGGGGGATATTTGATCACACAGTGAACCCCAAGTTTGCATTTGTGTTAGTTAAATAAAATTAACTTTGGGTCAGGAGGCTGAGTTAGCAACTAGTTGACAGTAATCATAGAGCACTGGAGAGCATCTGGAAGAGATAGAGAGATGACCAGAATCAGTAGGGAGGGATTTGGAGTGGCATGGGTTTTTTTTTTGTTGTTGTTGTTTGGTGGAGCATAAAAACACTCTCTTTTGGAGATGCCAGAAAGGCGAGGTTATCTAGGTGCTACCTAACCTCTCTGAGCTAGCAGGTTTTCACCCCAATGTTTGAATCTTGATTCTTCTTTATAAACAGACCAATAGAGATTTAGTTAAAGCTACATTTATTGGCAGCAGCAGAGCCAGTACCTGCAGGAACACAAGTCCTGCCAGGCTGTTGCTTAACAGCCAGGCTGCTGCCAGAGAAGCAGGTTGGTAACTGCAGAGTCACAGTTACTGGCTGAAATAGCAGTAGATTAAGGCACCGCCACTGTGCCAAAGATAAAACAATAAGCAGGCTACAATCAGTATTACCATGAAGGTTAAATATAAAGTAAGGTACAGGGTAATGGAAAGTGCTCCTAGAAATGGAAAACAGAGTATACAGTTAGAGATGCATGGAGAAGTGGGGAACCTGAATGGGAGGATCAAATGAGTGTGGGGAGTGAGGGAATATAGACATGGATAGTTAAAACTAAGAGACTTTTGAGGGGTCATATGGAAAACTAGCAGAGTAGAAGCATCTTAAAATATACACATGTGAAAGAAATCTAAGTGGAATCACTAAACAGCAAAGGAGACAAAGCCAAAACTAATCACCTCTTGCCAACAAATGAAATCTCTATTGCCATATATGGGTTACATCCAATCAAGTTGTTAGTCAGAAGGTCCATACGGAAACACCCAGATAATCCAGGCTATTGCAATTGTTCTCCACTATAATAAATCTATAAAACCTATAAAATGACATCTGAATTCTAATCAGATGAGGTATGAACATATAATAGCTACAATGGAATCTGATGGCTTACCTTTTTAATGGTCACTTTAGCTAGTTTTAGTGGTGCAGGGCTATAATCATAACCACTTGGTATAATGATGCACTAAGGTTGGGTATTGAAAGCAAACTTAGCTAGACTTGCTTTAGGTGCATCTAGGGCAATTATTTTTGTGTGTGTGAAACCCAGTACTAAAATTCATGAGCTAGACTTTTGTGTGATCCTAATTTAAATCTCTAGGACTAAATAGACAAACAAATAAATTCCTCAATTTAGTTCACAGTGGTCTTCCATGAAGAAAGCTGTTGTATATAATAATGATAAAATAAAGGAATAAAATTATATGCTAAGGATAAAATTTGAAAAATTAATATTATAGATGATTATCCACTACTAAAACATTTAGGTAGGAAAATTTACATATTGAATATTAGGAGAGCACTTTTATAGTTGATATTGTAAAAGAGAATAACATGTATTAGTTGTAGCTGAAGTTTTCTCTGGTCCTGCCCAGCCCCACAGACCTTGCAGCCTCTTATAAAATAATCACTCAGAAGTTTATATTAATTAAAACTGCTTGGCCATTAGCTCAGGCCTACCACTGACTAGCTCTTACATTTAAACTCAGCCCATTTCTGTTCATCTATATGTTGCGACATTTTCCTTGGCTTTACCTAAGTGCCATTACATGCTGCTCCCTGGACAGCAGGCTTGCATCTCCCTGCTTAGCCTTTCTCTCCCGAGAATTCTCCTTGTCTGTGTATCCTGCCTATCTTTGCTGCCTCGCTACTGGCCAAACAGCATTTTCTTTACCAACCAACAGAGCAACACATTCACAGCATACAGAACATCCCACAGAAATTAGTGATTGTTAGCTTAGCATATATAGACTGCAAATGGCTTGCTTATTCTGGTTTAATGCCCTAGCCCAGATAGCTTTGGAGGAGTTCAAGGTAGATCTATCAGACAGTAACTGGACTCAGTCTTTCAATAAATTCTTGAGTACAGACATCCCATGAATTAGAGAAGAGCATGAAAGATCATATATACATACATACATACATATATATATATATACATATATATATGAAAGATCACATACATACATATATACAGAGAGACAGAGAGATGGAGACAGAGATAGTGATACACACACAGGAGAAATCACATCATAAGTAAGAAATGTAGCACAATGAGAACATATTTGAGCAAGTGTCCTTGTGGTATGATTGAACATTCCTTGGGTATATGACCAAGAGTGGAATCATTGGTTCTTGAGATAGATTGATTTTCATTTTTCTGAGAAACCACCATACTGATTTCCAAAGTGTATGTACAAGTTTGCACTCTCACTAACAGTGGAGGAGTGTTCCCTGTGCTCCACATCCTCTCCAGTGTAAGGTGTCATCAGTGTTTCTGATCACAGCCAATCTGACAAGTGTAAAATGATATCTCAGAGTCATTTTGATTGGCATTTCCCAGATAACTAAGGATATTGAGCAATTCTTTAAATGTCTTTTGGCCATTTGAGATTCTTCTGTTGAGAATTCTGTGTTTAGCTCTATAGCTCATTTTTTAAATTGTATTGTTTGGTATTTTGACGTCTAGTTTCTTGAGTTCTTTATGTATTTTGGAGATCAGCCCTGTCAAATGTGAGCGTGGTGAAGATCTTTTCTCATTCTGTAGGCTGTTGTTTTGTCTAATTTACCATGTCCTTTGCCTTACAGAAGCTTCTCAGTTTCAGGAGGTCCCAATTATCAATTGCTAATTTCAGTGTCTATGCTACTGCTGTTTTATTTAGGAAGTGATTTCTTGTGCAGATGCATTCAAGGCCACTTGGTACTTTTTTTGTACTTTCTCTTCTATCAGGTTCAGTGTAACTGGATTCATGTTGAGGTCTCTGATCCATTTATACTTGGGTTTTATGCATGACAATAGATATGGATATATTTGCAATGTTCTACATGTTGACATCCAGTTATGTCAGCACCATTTGTTGAAGATACTTTCTCTTTCCATTGTATAGTTTTGGCTTCTTTGTCAAAAATCAAGTGTTCATAGGTGTGCAAATTAATGTCAGGTTCTTCAATTTGATTCCATTTGTCTACATGTCAGTTTTTATGCCAATACCAAGCTGTTTTTATTACTATAGCTCTATACTAGAGTGAAGGCATTTTCTCAATTGGGGTTTCCTCCTGTCATCTGACTTTAGTGTGTTCAAGTTAACATAAAACTTTTTGGAATATCATATGAATTTGAGAATTGTCCTTTCAAGGTCTGCAAAGATTTATGTGGGAATTATAAATCTGTAGGATGGTAGGATGGTCATTTTACTATGGTAATCATTGTGGTACATGAGAATGAGAGATCTTTCCATCTTGTCATATCTTATTTATTTTTTTCTTCAAAGACTTGAATTTTTTATGATACAAGCCTTTCCATTTGCTTAGAGATACCCCAAGATATTTTATATTATTGGAAGCTATTGTGAAAGGTATTGTTTCCATGGTTCCTTTCTCAGTCTGTTTGTCATTTGTATATTGGAGGACCACTGATTTTTGTCAGTTAATTTGGTATACAGCTACTTTCCTGGAAGTGTTTATTAGTTGTGGGGGTTCCACAGTACATTTTCAGAGTCACTATATATACTATCACATCATTTTTAAATAACAATACTTTGATTTTTTCCATCATAATGTGTATCCCCTTCTCCTTAAGGAACCTTATTGCTCTAGCTATGACTTCAAGTACTACATTGGATAGCTATGGAAAGAGTGGATAGCTATTTCTTGTCCCCAATTTTTGTGGAATTTCCCTGATTTTAGTGGAATTTCATTGAGTTTCTCTCTATTTAAGTTAATTTTGGCTATCTGGTTGTGGTAAATTGCTTTTATTATGTTTAGGCATGTCCCTAGTATCTCTAATCTTTCTAGTACTTTTATCATGAAGGATTGATGGATTTTGTCAAAGGCTATTTTCTTCATCTAATGAGAATATCATGTGCTGTTTTCTTTCAGTTTGTCTATACGGTGGATTACATTTATTGATTTTAGTATAATTAACAACCCTTGCATTTCTGGTACTCTCTTGGTGGATGATTTCTTTATGTATTCTTGGATTATGTTTGGAAGTATTTTATTGAGGATTTTGTATATATGTTCAAAAGTGAAATTAGTCAATAATTTTATTTTTTGTTGGGTCTATGTGTGATTTGGATACCATGATTAACTTTGGCCTTTTAGAATGAAGTAGGCAATACTCCTTCTTTTTTTATTTTATTTTATTTTATTTCAAAATATAATTTTATTTTATTTTATTTCAAAATATAATTTAGTTTTATTTTATTTCAAAATATAATTTAGTTCTACATATCAGCCATGGATTCCTTTGTTCTCTCCCCTCCTGCCCTCCTCCCCTTCCCCCCAGCCCACCAGCCATTCCCACCTCCTCCAGGGCAAAGCCTCCCCCGAGGATTGAGATCAACCTGGTAGTCTCAGTCTAGGAAGGTCCAGTCCCCTCCTCCCAGCCTGAGCCTAGTGTCCCTGCATAAGCCCCAGGTTCCAAACAGCCAACTCATGCACTGAGGACAGGTCCCGGTTCCACTGCCTGGATGCCTCCCAAACAGTTCAAGCCGATCAACTGTCTCACCTATTCAGAGGCCCTGGTCCAGTTGGGGGCCCCTTAGCCTTTGGTTCATAGTTCATGTGTTTCCATTCATTTGGCTATTTGTCCCTGTGCTTTATCCAACCTTGGTCTCAACAATTCTCGCTCATACAAATCCTCCTCTTTCTTGCTAATTGGACTCCCAGAGCTCCACCTGGGGCCTAGCTGTGGATCTCTGCATCCATTTCCCTCAGTCATTGGATAGGGTTTCTAGCATGACAATTAGGGTGTTTGGCTATCCTATCACCAGAGTAGGTCATTTTGGGCTGTCTCTCGACCATTGTCAGCAGTCTTTTGTGGGGGTATCTTTGTGGATTTCTGTGGGCCTTTCTAGCACTTTGCTTCTTCCTATTCTCATGTGGTCTTCATTTACCATGGTCTCCTATTTCTTGTTCTCCCTCGCTGTTCTTTATCCAGCTGGGGTCTTTCGGTCCCCAATGCTCTGTTTCCCTCAACCCTTGCCCTTCATTACCCCCACTCATGCCCAGGCTGTTCATGTAGATCTCATCCATTTCTCCGTCAGTGGGCGATCGCCATATCTTTCTTGGGGTCCTGTTTTCCATGTAGTCTCCCTGGTGATGTGAGTCGCAGTCCAGTCATCCTTGTTCCACATGTAGTATCCTCCTATGGGTGAGTACATACCATGTTTGCCTTTCTGAGTCTGGGTTATCTCACTCGAGATGATTTTTTTCTAGATCCATCCATTTGCCTGCAAACCTCATGATGTCATTGTTTTTCTCTGCTGAGTAATATTCCATTGTTTATATGTACCACATTTTATTTATCCATTCTTCAGTTGAAGGGCACCTAGGCTGTTTCCAGGTTCTGGCTATTACAAATAATGCTGCTATGAACGTAGTTGAGCATGTGTTCTTGTGGTATGATTGAGCATTGCTTGGGTATATTCCCAAGAGTGGTATAGCTGGATCTTGAGGGAGGTTGATTCCCAATTTTCTAAGAAAGCGCCATATTGATTTCCAAAGTGGTTGTACAAGCTTACATTCCCACCAGCAGTGGAGGAGAGTTCCCCTAGCTCCACATCCTCTTCAACATAAGGCGTCTTCAGTGTTTTTGATCTTAGCTATTCTGACAGGCGTAAGGTGGTATCTCAGAGTTGTTTTGATTTGCATTTCCCTGATAATTAGGGATGTTGAGCAATTCCTTAAATATCTTTCAGCCATTTGAGTTTCCTCTGTTGAGAATTCTCTGTTTAGTTCTATAGCCCATTTCTTAATTGGACTCGGGCATTTTGATGTCTAATTTCTTGAGTTCCTTATATATTCTGGATATCAGTCCTTTGTCAGATGTGGGGTTGGTGAAGATCTTTTCCCATTCTGTAGGTTGTCGCTTTGTCTTGTTAATTGTATCCTTTGCTCTACAAAAACTCAGGTTCAAGAGGTCCCATTGATTGATTGTTTCTCTCAGTGTCTGTGCTACTGGTGTTATATTTAGGAAGTGAAGATATTTTCCCATTCTGTAGGTTTTAGTTTTGTCTCATTGACCATGTCCTTTGCTCTACAAAAACTTCTCAGTTTCAGGAGGTCCCATTTATTAATTGCTCTAAGTGTCTGTGTTACTAGTGTTATATTTAGAAAGTGATCTCCAGTGCTAATGCATTCAAGACTACTTCCTACTTTCTTTTCTATCAGGTTCAGAATAACTGGATTTATGTTGAGGTCATTGATCTACTTGGACTTAAGTTTTATGCACAGTGACAGATATGGATCTATTTGCAATCTTCTACCTATTGACATCCAGTTATGCCAGCACCATTTGTTGAAGATGCTTTCTTTTTTCTATGGTACAGTTTTGGCTTCTTTGTCAAAATTTAAGTGTTCATAGGTGTGTGGATTAATGTCAGTGTCTTCAATTTGGTTCCATTGGTCCACATGTCAGTTTTTATACCAGTACCAAACTGTTTTTATTACTGTATCTCTATGTTAGAACTTGAAGTTAGGGATAGTGATGCCTCCAGAGGTTGTATTATTGTACAAGATTCTTTTAGCTATCCTGGGTTTTTTGACTTTCTATATGAAGTTGAGTATTATTTATTCCAGGTCTGTGAAGAATTGTGTTGGTATTTTGCTGGGATTGCATTGAATATGTAGATTGCTTCTTGTAATATTGCCATTTTTACTAAGTTAATCCTACCTATCCATGAGCATGGGAGATCTTTCCATTTTCGGATATCTTCTTTAATTTCTTTCTTCAGAGACTTAAAGTTCTTGTCATACAGGTTTTTCACTTGCTGTGGGATGGTCTGTATGTCAAATGTGTTACTCTGATTGGTCAATAAATAAAACACAGTAGCCAAGCAAGAAGTATATGCGGGATTAACTGAGAGGAGAATGGAAAAAACAGGAAGGCAGAGAGAGACACTGCCTGCCGCTGCCATGACAATCAGCATGTAACGATGCCGGTAAGCCACAAGCCATGTGGCAAGGTATAGATTTATAGAAATGGATTAATTTAAGATATAAGAACAGTTAGCAAAAAGCCTGCTACAGCCATACAGTTTGTAAGCAATGTAAGTCTCTGTGTTTACTTGGTTGAGTCTTAGTAGCTGTGGGACGGGGGTGACAGAATTTTGTGGTGACAGAAATTTGACCTGACTGTTGGCCAGGCAAGTTACATTCACTTGCTTAGTTAGAGTTACTCCAAGGTATTTTATATTATTTGTAGCTATTACAAAGGGTGATGTTTCTCTGATTTCTTCCTCAGCCCATTTATCATTTGTATATAAAAGGGCTACTGATTTTTTTTAGTTAATGTATCCTGCCACATTACTGAAGGAGTTTATCAGCTATGAGAGTTCCCTGGCAGAATTTTTCATGTCACTTATGTACACTATCATGTCATCTGCAAATAGTGAAAGTTTGACTTTTTCCTTTCTAATTTGTATCCTTTTGATCTACTTTTGTTGTTTTATTGCTCTAGATAGAACTTCAAGTGCTATATTAAATAAATAGTGTGAGATTGTCAGCTTTGTTTTGTTCCTGATTTTAGTGGAATCACTGAGTTTCTCTCCATTAAATTTGATGTTAGCTGTTGGCTTGCTGTCAATTGCCTGTATTATGTTTAGGTATGTTCCTTGTACTCCTGATCTCTCTAGGGCCTTTATCATGAAGGGGTGTTGGATTTTGTCAAAGACTTTTTCAATATCTAATGAGATGATCATGTGTTTTTTTTTCTTTCAGTTTGTTTATATGATGGATTACATTGACAGATTTTTGTATTTTTGAACCATCCTTGCATTACTGGGAAGAAACCTACTTAATCATGGTGGATAATTTTTTGATGTGTTCTTGGATTTGGTTTGCGAATATTTTATTGAGTATTTTTTCATTAATGTTCATGAGAGAGATTCATCTGTAATTCTCTTTCTTTGTTGCATCTTTGTGTGGTTTGACTATCAGGGTAAATGTAGCCTCATAAAAAGATTTTGGTAATGTTCCTTCCATTTCTATTGTGTGGAACAATTTGAAGAGTATTGGTATTAACTCTTCACTGAAGATCTGGTAGAATTCTGCTCTGAAACCATCTGATCCTGGATTTTTTTTTTTTGGTTGGGAGACTTATAATGACTATTTCCTTAGGTATTATTGGCCTATTTAAATAGTTTATCTGGTCTTGATTTAGCTTAGAAATGTGGTACCTATCCAGAAAATTATCCATTTCTTTCAGATTTTCTAATTTTGTGGAGTACAGGTTTTGGAAGTATAACCTGATGATTTTCTGGATTTCCTCATTGTCTGTTGTTATGTCTCTCTTTTCATTTTTAATTTTGTTGATTTGGATGCCCTCTCTCTGCCTTTTGGCTAATTTGGATAAGGCTTTGTCTGTCTTCTTTATTTTTTCAAAAAACCAACTCTTTGTTTTATTAATTCTTTCTATTGTTCTCTTTGTATCTATTTTATTGATTTCAGCACTTAATTTGATAATTTCCTGGTGTCTATTCTTCCTGGGAGACTTTGCTTCTTCTTGTTCCAGAGCTTTCAGGTGTACTGTTAAGTCACTAGTGTAAGAATTCTCCAACTTCTTTATGTGGGCATTTAGTGTGATAAATTTTTCTCTTAGCACTGCTCTCGTAGTGTCCCATAAGTTTGGGTATGTTGTATTTTCATTTTCATTGAATTCTAGGAAATTTTTAATTGCTTTCTTTATTTCTTCCTTGAACCATTAGTGAATCATTTGGGCATTGTTCAGTTTCTATGAGATTGTAGGCTTTCTATAAATTTTGTTGTTGTTGAAATCTTACTTTAAGTCATGGAGGTACAATAAAATAAAGGAAGATATTCCAATTTTTTTGTATCTGTTGAGATTTGCTTTGTCACCGAGGATGTGGTCAATTTTAGAGAAGGTTCCATGGGGTGCTGAGAAGAAGATACATTATTTTTTACCTGGGGGGAATGTTCTGTAAATATCTATTAAGTCCATTTGAGTCAAAACTTCTCTTAGGTCCCTTACTTCTCTATTAAGTTTCTTTCTGGCAGATCTATCCAGTGGTGAGAGTGGGGTGTTGAAACCGCCCACTACTAGTGTGTGTGGTTTGATGTGAGATTTAAGCTTTAGTAAAGTTTCTTTCACAAATGTGGATGTCCTTGTATTTGGAGCATAAGTGTTCATAATTGAGACTACATCTTTGTGGATTTTCCCTGTGATAAGTATGTAATGTCCTTCCCAATCTCTTTTGATATATTTTAGTTTGAAGTCTATTTTATTAGATATTAGGATAGCTACACCAGCTTGCTTTTTAAGTCCATTTGATTGGAAAGTCTTTTTCTGGCCTTTTACTCTAAGTTAGTGTCTATCTTTGAAGTTGAGATGTGTTTCTTGTATGCAGCAGAAGGATGGATCTTCTTTTCATATGCATTCTGTGAGCCTGTGTCTTTTTATAGGAGAATTGAGACCATGTATATTAATGACCAGTGATTGTTAATTCCTGTTATATTTTTGGTGGTAGTGTTGTATGTTAGCCTTCTTTTGTGTTTGTTGTCTGTGTTCTCATGGGTGTATCTAACTTTCTTAGGTTGGAATTTTCCTTCTAGTGCTTTCCGTAGGGCTGGATTTGTGGATAGGTATTGTTTAAATCTGGTTTTATCATGAAATATTTTGTTTACTCCATCTATGGTGATGGAGGGTTTTATATTATATATATATATATATATATATATATATATATATATATATATATATAATAGTCTGGGTTGGCATCCATGGTCTCTTAGTTTATGCATAAAGTCTGTCTGGGACCTTCTGGCTTTTAGAGTCTCCATTGAGAAACCAGGTGTTATTCTTATAGGTCTGCCTTTATATGTTAGTTGGCCCTTTTCCTTTGCAGTTCTTAATATTTTTCTTTATTCTGTATGTTTAGTGGTTTGATTATTATGTGGTGAGGGTCTATTTGGTGTTCTGTAATCTTCTTGTACCTTCATAGGCATTTCCTTCTTTAAGGGAAAGTTTTCTTCTATGATTTTGTTGAATATATTTTCTGTGCCTTTGAGTTGGTATTCTCCTTCTTCTATCCCTATTATTTTTAGGTTTAGAGTTTTCATGGTGTTCCAAATTTCCTAGACATTTTGTTATGACTTTGTTGGCTTTAGTGTTTTCTTTGACTGATGAATCTATTTCCTGTATCATATCTTCAACACCAAAGATTCTCTCTTCTATCTCTTGTATTCTGTTGGTTATGCTTGCATCTGTAGTTACTGTTCATTTATTCAAATTTTCCATTTCCAGCCTTCCCTCAGTTTGTGTCTTCTTTATTGCCTCTATTTCAGTTTTCAAATCTGGGACTTTTTCATTCATCTGTTTAATTGCTCTTTCTTTTAAAGAAATTTATTGACTTCTTCCAATTTTTTGTTTGTCTTTTCTTCAAATTCTTTAAGGGTAGCTTTCATTCCCTCATTAAAGGCTTCTTTTGTCTTCTTCAAGTCATTTTTTAAGGTCTATTTCTTCTGCTTCTTCTGCTTTGGGATGTTCAGGTCTTTCTGGTGTGGCAACACTAGCTTCTGGTGGTGCCATATTGGTCTTTGTGTTTTTTACTGTATTTTTGGACCGGCTTGTATCCATCTCTTCCTCCACTCTGTGTAAGTGCTGTCTGTATCTGAGGGAGCCTCTTTTGGTCCAATTGATACTCTTGGTCTAATGGGAGCACTTGGTCTAATCCAGGCTCTTGGTGCAATCAGTGCTAATAAGTTCTGTGTCTCGGTGCAGATCTTAGTCCAATGGGCACCAATGGGCTCTGTCTCAGGGAGCATCTATTCCCAATTGGTGCAGGGTAGGACCTGTTTTCTGTTCCCAATCAGTGCAGGATAGGTTTACGTGTTCCGTTTTCCTTGGTGTCACAGGGGGGCTGTCTTCTTGGTGAGGTGGCAGGAGAAGGGGCAGCTAGCCAGTCACTGGGGCTCCAATGGCTTGGTTGAGTAACACAGAAGACACCCTTAGGGCCTAGAGGATAGGGATCTGGACTGCCCAGTCTGGAGATGGGGCCTTAACTTTTCCCAATCTGTGCAGGGTGGGCTTATGTCTGTGATTTTCACTACTGTCAAAGGGAGCTATTTTCTTTGCGCTGGGGGGGGGGGCATTTCTGATTTTTTAAGTTGGATGTTTTCTACCCACCTTTTAGTTAATTTGGATAAGATTTTGTCTAGCTTGTTGATTTTCTCAAAGAGCCAACTCTGTTTGATGTTTTCACTTTACTGTTCTATTTATTTCTATTTTATTTATTTCAGCCCTGAGTTTGAATATTTCTTGCCATCTATCTTTTTGGATATGATTTCTTTCTTTTTTCCCTCTTTTCTTCCTTCCTTCCTTTCTTTCTTTCTTCCTTCCTTCCCTTCCTTCCTTCCTTCCTTCCTCCCTCCCTCCCTCCCTCCCTCCTTCCCTCCCTCCCTCCCTCCCTCTCTCTCTCTTTCTTTCTTTCTTTCTTCTTTCTTTCTTCCTTTGTTCTAGAGCCTTTGGGTATACTATTTAATTATTAGTATGACATCTTTTCAGTTATTTTTTATGCAGGCACTTAGTGCTATGAATTGCCTTTTAGCACTCCTTTCATTTTGTCTCATAGTGTTCCAGATTTCATGGATTTTTTTATGTCAGGAAATTTTTTTGATTTAAAATTTCATTTGACCAATTTACTATTTTTTCTATTATATGTTAAGTGCCTGAGATTCTTTCTTCCATCTTTTGTATTCTGTTGGTGAAACTTGTCTCTGTAGTTCCTGTTTGAATTCCCAAATTTTTCAATTCTAGTATTCCCTCAATTTGGGTTATTTTCATCAATTTTACTTTTATTTTTAGATTTTTGAATAGTTTTATTCATTTTCTTGCACTATTTGTGTGTGTTTTCCTGAATTTCTTTAATGGATTAATCATTTTCCCACACTGTTTGTATTTTCTTGGATTTCTTTAAGTCATTTATTCAGTTCTTCTTGAAGGGCCCCTATCATCTTCACACAGGCTGTTTTTAGGTCTTTTTCTTGGGCTTCACCTATGTTGGAATATTCAGTGCTTGCTTTGGTAGGGTTGGTGGGCACCAGTGGAGACTTATTGTCTCGGGTGTTATAGGTTGTGTTTTTATGGTGATGTCTAAGTATCTGATATTTGGATGTTTTTTGGGGGGGGGTCTTAGTGATCATATTTGTCTTTATCTCTGTTGGGTGAGCATTTTGTTCCATGTTTCTATGTTTTTAGTATGTGCTGCCTAATATAAAATTTCATGTGGATCTGTTTCCATGAACTGCTCAGCTGGTGTATTCCTTAAGTATGCCTACTTCTGAGTAAAGGGAGAGAGGCTAGAAGGGAAAGATCTGTGGGATCCACAGGAAATGGGGAGAGGGGCTCAGGAAAGGCCACCACAAGTATTTTGCTGCTGAGATGGGGAAGAGAATGGTGAGCTGATTTGAGGGAACAGAGTAAGAAGGAAAGATTTGCAGGCAGCCTACCTAGTTTTGTGGCAGGCATGGCCTATGGGTGAGTCAACTTCAAAGCAAGTGTTTAGTTAAATTGTCATGGAACAAAGATGCATTCTGATATTTATGTTTTTATCTTTATACAAATGTTTTTCTCAGCTTCAAAAGTCATCCCTCTCTTTGAAGTCAATGATAGTAAATACAGAAACACCTAGGTACTCAAGATGCTGAGAGTAAGTAGTATTTGAGTGTTTAACTCTAACCAACACATTTATATTGCACCATCTAATGCTAGAAAATATCTCAAAAAAGGGGAATGGAAGGAATGTAAGAACCAGAAGACAAGGAGAAAATCTTTGAAATTCTGTCCTCCAGGCATGGCACAGTCAAAGCAATCATGACTTCAGTGAAGCTTTGGTTGTCTGCTAAGACTGTAGCTACCAACAATCAATCACTGTTCAGAGATCAGTGTATAGGTCTCTAATCTGCTTCGATGAAATATTGTTTACTAAAAGATTCTGTGAAAGAGGCAATATTGCCTTCAGTTGTATACATGGAGGAACCTACCAGGCTTTAGCAGGTAGTTCCAATTCCATGGATCCTGATTGAACTCACTGGGTCTTCAAAACAAAATAAAGCAACAAAAACCATAAATGTAGAAATGATGCTATCAGCAAGGATGGAGGTTTTATAAGATGAGATGGACACTACAATGGAAAGAAAAACAGAGGGATTCCATATATATTATGAACATATAATATATATGAATATATAATTGCAAAGAATAAATATCTAAATAAAATTTTGACTCATAGTTATTGTCTTTTCTATATTTTCTGATAAAGATCAGAACTTAGTGTGAAAACAAAAGATAAAATTTTGGTAAAAAAATATCAAAGCTACTTAAGAAAAGCCAAAATACATTATTTGCATTTTAGAATATTTTCCTAATATTTCTAGTTACAACATATCCTCATATGTAAGACGTATTTTCATACTTGAAATTTACACCACACTTTTTGACATAGCTTCTCTTTGTCTTTCACAAAGAATTCTGGGATTTATTGGATAAGTTGTGTTTTGGGATTTCTGTTACATATTTGTTTTGTTGTGGTCCTCATGTTTCAGTCTCCTTATTGTTGTGTTTTCAGGGGTGTGTCTCTATATGAGCTTGGGGTATATGTTTATGTGTTTTAACTGAAGGACCTTGTTGAGGATGAGCTGAAATGATGACGATAACTAACATGTATACTCTAGGCCTGGAGTATCAGGAGATCTGATGTGAGGGACTCTTCTCAAGAGTCTTTAAGGAGTTGCACTCCTGGGAGAAACATGACAGGTAAAAAAGTCACTGCTCTAATGAGGAGCTTTGGTTATTGAACCCCATGAAATGCCAGACTGTGTGACTTGGGCTGTGATCTAACTGAATTTCCCTGCCCTTGCAGGAATCAATGCCAGATTATTCTCCCACAGAAGATCCTTCTGACTCATACTCTATCTGAATTTCCTCAGACAAATCAACCATTCTCAACATCCAGGTGAGATATTAACATTGTTCCCCTTGAAGGCAAGCAGATAACAGCATCTTTGTAAAGGCTCTGACAATTTGAATAGGTGATTTCCTGGAATCAATTTTGGGAAGCAATGATATAAGATTTCATTTAGATGATGAGAAGCAAAACTCTCCAGACAACTGCTCCAATCAGTGGTCTGTAATCATGTGTTTGCACTTTTCCTGTATTGAATCTAACTGACCTCCTTTAATAATTTCACCAAGAACAGGTTCCATTTCTTTCTAAGTAAAGATTTGTTCCTTCCTAAACATGATAAAGCTTCCCAGGGAAACACAATAGACAAAATTAATGAATCCTTCAAAGTCTAACTTGGTCAACCAGAGAGTTTATTGGGATTACTTAAGTAGAGATGAGGAGTTTCTTACTGAGCAGGAACATTCAGATGCAGTGGGAAGGGGCTTGGACCTGCCTAGTCTCAGTGTGCTGGGCTCTGCTCTCTCCCTATGGGAGACCTGGATTTGGGGGATGTGGGGATGTGGGGGGGGGGCATGGGAGAGAGGGCTGGGGCTGGGACGAGGGAGGAGGGGGGATCTGTGGGTGGGATGTGAAGTGAGTAGAAAATTTCTTAATAAAGAAAAATGAAAAACATAAGATAAGTTAGATATAAAACCTTAGACTCAAAAATATAGGATAGATAGGATATCTTCTTTAATTTTGTCAAAAACAAATAAAAATAGATATTATAAGTAGACTAGATATTATAACTGTAATTCTTGCTTGATAATTGTTCTGTTATATGTAATTTTACCATGTTAAAGTTAAAATTTCCCTTTTGAAAAGAAGAAAAGGGGAAGTGCTGGGGATGCTGGGGATGTGTTGCTCTGATAGATTAATAAATAAAAACACTGATTGGCCAGTAGTCAGTCAGGAAGTATAGTGTAGGTGGGATAAGGAGAGAGGATAATTCTGGGACATGGAAAGATGAGTCAGGAGACGCTGCCAGCCACCACCATGAGGAGCAGGATATAAAATACTTGTAAGCCATGAGCCACATGGCAAGGTATAGATTTATAGAAATGGGTTAATTTAAGATATAAGATAGCAAGAAGCCTGAGCCAGCCACATGGCGATACAGCTTAAAAATAAATAAATAAAAAATAAATAAATAAATACGTGTATTTATTTGGGTCTGAGCAGCTGCGGGATTGGCAAGTGAGAGAGATTTGTCCTGACAATGGGCCATGAAAGACCAGGAGATAACTTCAGCTACACCTGCTTATTGTTTTGTCTTTGGCACAGTGGCTGTGCCTCAATCTACTGCTATTCCAGCCAATAACTGTGACTCTGCCTGGCTGCTTAAGCAACAGCCTGGCAGGACTTGTGTTCCTGCAGGTACTGGCTCTGCTGCTGCCAATAAATGTAGCTTTAACTAAATCTCTATTGGTCTGTTTATAAAGAAGACTCAAGATTCAAACATTGGGGTGAAAACCTGCTAGCTCAGAGAGGTTCACCAGTACCTAGCTAGCTTCTCCTTTCTGGCATCTCCAAAAGGGAGTGTCCTTATGCTCCACCAAACAAAAAAACCCATGCCACTCCAAATCCCTCCCTACTGATTCTGGTCATCTCTCTATCTCTTCCAGATGCTCTCCAGTGCTCTATGATTACTGTCAACTAGTTGCTAACCCAGCCTCGTGACCCAAAGTTAATTTTATTTAACTAACACAAATGCAAACTCGGGGTTCACTGTGTGATCAAATATCCCCAAACAGCTTATAAAAGACCTAATAGCTGACAGTTACAATTAAGCAGATACATATCATATTTGTCTTTTGGGGTCTGGCTTACCTCATTCAGGACAATTTTTTCTACCTCCATCTATTTACCAGAAAATTTCATTTTTTTATATGTGAGTAATAACCCATTATGTTAATGTACCACATTTTCTTTATCCATTATCTATCCATACAATGATGGATAGGTAGACTGTTTCCAATTTCTGGTTAATATGAATAGACTAACAGTAAACATGGTTGAACAAGTTTCTCTGAAGTAGGATACAGATCCTTTGGGTGTATGCCCCAAGATGCTATAGAGGGATTCTGGAGTCAATCTATTCCCATCTTCCTAAAGAATCATCACAATATTTTCCACTGTGGATGCACAGGTTTGTATCCCCACCAATAGTGAATAAGCGTTCCTCTTACTCCACATCCTGTCCAGATGAGCTGTCACTTGTTTTATTCATCCTGGTCATTCTCTTTGCTTTAAGATGAAATTTCAAAGTAGTTTTGAGTAGCATTTTCCTAATCTCTAAGAATGTTGAAAGCTGGGTGGTGGTGGCACTCGCCTTTAATCCCAGCACTAGAGAAACAGAGTTAGGTTGATTTCTATGAGTTCAAGGCCAGCCTGGTCTACACAGTGAGATCCAGGACAGGGAAACATGTCTTAAAACAAACAAACAAACAAAAAAATGTTGAACATTTTTTTAACTGTTACTAAGCGATTTGTATTTCATCTTTGAAAACTCTCTACTTAGTTCTGCATCTCATTTTTTACATTTTTTACTTGTTTTATTGATATCCAGTTCTTTTTTTTTTCTTTTCTTTTTTCTTTCTTCTTCTTCTTTTTTTTTTTGGTTCTTTACATTTTGTAGATATCAGCACACTTTCATATTGGTGTGATTGGTGAAAATGTTTCCCATTCCCAGTTTGTAACCTGGCACTTTGTCCAAGTGATGGTGTTCTTTGCTATACAGAAGATTTTCAGTTTCATGATGTCCCTTTTATTAACTGTTGGTCATAGTGCCTGCACTATTGGTGTTCTGTTCAGAAAGTCTTTTCCTGTGCTAATGAGTTTAAGATGATTCTCCACTTTTTCTCCTATAAGAGTCATTGTGACTGGCCTTTATTAATTTAGAATGAAATTTGTGCAAGGGCATGAATATGGATCTATTTACATTCTTCTACATACAGCTATCAAGTTTGGTCAGCCAGCACAATTTGTTGAGATACTGTCTTTTTACAATGTGTATTTTTAGATTCTTGTCAAAAATTAGGTGTCAATAGATGTATGGATTTATGTTTGGATCTTCAATTTGATTTCATTGACCAAGGTGTCTGCTTTACTATGTTATTTTTTAACTATAGCTCTGTAGTACAGCTTGAGATTTGGGATATTAATACCTCTGGCAGTTTCTAGGATTATTTAGAATTATTTTAACTATGCTGAATTTTTTGTGTTTCTATATGAAGCTAAAAATTATCCTTCAAATTTCTGGGAAGAATTAAGTTAAAACTTTGATAAAGATTGCATTGAACTTGTACATTGCTTTTAGTAGGATGATCAATTTTACTATAATCAAGTTTAGTATAATTTTAATCATACTAATTCATAAGCATAGGTCATCTTCCCACCTTTGTATATCTTCTTCAGTTTCTTTTTTCAATGTCTTAATCTTTTTATTATACAAGTCTCTTACTTGCTTGATTAGAGTTACCCCCAAGATATATGATTTGAGACTATTGTGAAAAGTACAGTTTCCCTGATTTTTTCCTCACTCTGTCTTTTGTGTATAGAAATGCTGTTGATATTTTTTGTATTAATATTTTGTCCTGCTTCTTTGCAGAAAGTGTTTGTTATCTGTAGAAGTTCCCCACTAGAGTTTTTAGGGTCTTTTATATATAAAAGCATATTATTTATAACTAACCATAGTTTGGCTTCTTTCCTATTTTTATCCTTTGTTGTCCTTAAGTTGTCTTATTGCTCTAGGTAAGAATTCTAATTCTATGTTGAATATGCATGGAGAGAGTAGAAATTCTTGTCTTGTACTCAATTTTAGTTGAAATTCTTCCTCTATGTTTATGTTCATGTTTCCTGTTCATGTTTCCAGACTTTGTTGACTTCCATGGGAGGCTTTAACCTCCTTGAGGAGTGGATGGAGGTGGTGGGATGTGGGAAGGAGGCAGGGCAGGAGAAGTGGAAGGAGGGGTAACTGGAATTTTTTATGTAAAATGAAAAAAGAACCTTTTTTTATTAAAAATAAATAAATAAATAAATAAATTCTCAGTTTTAATACTGGGACCCACATATTGAAAGGAGAGATCTGATGCTTGCAACCTTCTATACAAACACATGTACACATGCATACTTAAATGAATGCAAGAACATTAAGTAAAGGATGTATTTCTTATAGTTTCAGGGCCAGCTGCCAAACTAAGATTGTAAATTCTTTTTAATGGCAGTTAGAGATTTCAATAGTCACAACTGGTCGACATACACCAGGAAAGAATGTTTTTAAATTTCTACCCTTTCTTTTCTAAGAGGAATAGCTATTTAAATATGCATAACAAAATTGTGTCCTCGTCATTGACATTAAATCAAGTTTAACAAACTTTAATTATTATAAAAATCTGGTAAATCATTCAAATATTCTGCTACTTTAATGAAAACAAACATAATGTTAAATAAATATCAGCTACTAAGTTAACAGGTTAACTGTCATATAGAACCTCAAAATTAATTTATCTTTCTAAATTTTATTTTTGTTGATTTGGATTTTTTGTGTGTACATATGTGTATGCATGTTCATAAGTGTGTGGGCACTCACATAGGTATGAATGTGCGTGCAGCTGTGTACAAGTATGTAGGGGACCCCTGAGTTACATGTTGAGTGTCTCCTTGCATCACTTCCTTTTTTATTTACTAAGGAAAGTTCTGCTGCTGAAATCAGAGGTAGCTGGTTCTATCTAGTTTAGTTAGCTACTTCAAAATGGGGGGGGGGGAGTTTAATATCCTGTCTCTGCCTCTCAGGTCCTGGGATTACAGACAGCATAGTTAGCACATGCTCAGGTTTGTCTGTGGATTCTGGGGATATGAACTCTTATTCTCACATTTGCAAGTCAAGACCTTCTTCCATGGACCCATATCCATAGTCCCTGCATGTTGTTTCTGTTTACATACTGAGAATTACAAAAGGTTGTCTCATAAGTATTAAGTCTATACCCAAGTGTGAATCAATATAAAATTTTACATACTTTAAAATACTCAAAAGGAGAAAAATATACTAAAATATAAACTTTTCTAGACCCTACCCAATCATTATTAATTTTTTGCTTTAAGTAAGCTTATTTTGTATGAAAAAATTCATTGTCATTTCCACAAAGAGAAATATATCTGGGAATTAGCAAGATGATTTATATTTTCTTTCACAGATTCTTTATCCTTCTCAATGAGGTTGTTCAATCTTGCTTCAATATCATTGCTTGTTTTCTCATAGTACATTTGTTCTATTTAGAACCTCGTGCTTTAATTTTGACTGCCTGTGTGTGTCCAAAACCTTGTCAATTTAGTACAGATTTTTCAAGTTGGGAATACAGGTTTCTAATAGATGCCTTAATGAGCTTTCAAATTTTATTTCTATATATTTGAATATTTTCTATTTCAATTAATTGATGACCTACTTAGTAATTAGAATTAATTTGAATACATTTTACAGATCCAGAGAGAAAAAAGTCTGAATAATTCCTGTCACTACAGTAGAAAGCAAAACTACAAATATTATATTGAGGAAGTAAAATATTCAATACTGAGACTTCTTGAGTTTAAAGCATGAAGTAAAATACTGTCAATTGCACCATTGGTCATGTGTCCCTAGGAATAGTGTCACAGTGCCACTTTTTTCTTCACTACCTCTTTTCTGTGTTTATCACAAGCATTGCTCACACGCAAGCTCATTTTCTTTCTGTATTTGGTTCTATTTATCTTCAAATTAATGTCTTTAAAGTCACAATTATTATCACAAAATATATTGAAAAAAAATTACACTGTATTTTCATCCCATCCCTAGGAGAATGAGGCATGGGTTCATAGCCAGTGTAGACTACACAGTGAGTTCCAAACCCGACTGGGATATGAAGTGAAATTCTGCCCGCCCCCACAAAAATGCCCTTCCACAAACTTAGTTCATTATGAATATAAAAGACATAAGATATAAGTAAAAAAATCTGAGCACTTTTGGGCTGGAAATGCAGGTAATTGATAAAGTGCTTGATTAGTATGCACTAAGTACTACACTTAATCTCTGTAGCATAAATAAAGAAAAAAATTATGGTCATATTCTAAGTCATTTAAACAAAAATATCATGAGAGTTGGAAAGATGGCTCTAATGCCAAAGCATCTTCTGCTCTTTCTGTGAAGTGAAGTTCAGTTTTAAACACCCACTTTGAATTGCTCAAAAATGTAAGTCTAGCTTCTGGCTGTCCGGTGCACTCTTCTGGCCTCTGTAGACACACAAGACAGACACATATACACACTCACACACACACACATGCACACACACAAAAAAACACAAACACATACACCACAATAATGAAATAAATCTTAAATCAAAAACAAAACTAATAATAATATAATATTGCTCATTGAGAGTATATTTTTATTCTATAGAAATGAATCAGTGACAAGAAGCACATGTTTCTCTTTCCAGCACCCCTATCAGGTGGCTCACAAGTGTCTATAACACCAGCTCCAGAGGATCAGATATCTTTCTCTGGCATCTACAGGCACTACACTTCCCTGCACATAGATACACAGACATAAACATATTTAAAAATAAAGTTCTATTTTAAGAACGATGTTTCAATATTAATCGAATTAGCCTTCCATATTTCCATATATATTAAATTATAGAAAGTATAATGAGTTTAATAATAATACTATGACACATTTTACCAAAGAAAGAAAATAAATGTCTTATAATATGCAAAAGGACTTGCAACCTCATAATATGAGGAATCTTAATTTATACTTGGGTACAATACATGCATAAGATTATTAAGAGAATGGTATATATACTTATGATGATTGGTAATGACTGAATTATCTAATCAGAACATAATTGAGTCAAACACTTAGTCACATTTTGTACCTACCTAAAGATAAAAGGCTTCACATATTAAACTTTTATTTCATCCAGAGTGCTTGCAAAAAAATATTAAAATGGACTTAAACACAATACCAGAAAAATTAGATACCAAATTTATACCAACATGAAAATGGTTCTTAATTTTAATGTCACTATGCATTACTAATACTTAAAAGCAAATGGTCTACTGTTAAACTCAGTACAATTACAGACATGGATGCATAAGAAAAAACATAACAGCACATTCAATGCATTCATGAATTAACAAGGGTAGTGTCTGAAAAAAGCATTCATGTTATCTAAACATGTATTATATACTTTGCTCCCACAGAAACTGAGCCTGACTAGGATTTACATATCATTAAATGTTTTTATTACAACCTTTTAAGATTCAAAGTCTAAACAATCAAATTTATATCAAGAAATTCACTACATATTTATAGGAGTTATGTGTTAGTTACTTTCCTCATTGTTGTGACTAAATATCTAACAAGAAATAATTTGAAGGAGGAAGGTTATTTGGGATTTATTGCTGTGGGATGGTCTGTATGTCAAATGCTCTGATTGGTCAATAAATAAAACACTGATTGGCCAGTGGTCAGGCAGGAAGTATAGGTGGGACTAACAGAGAGGAGAATTGAGAGAACAGGAATGTGGGAGGAGACACTACCAGCCGCCGCCATGACAAGCAGCATGTAAAGATGCTGGTAAGCCACGAGCCATGTGGCAAGGTATAGATTTATAGAAATGGATTAATTTAAGCTATAAGAACAGTTAGCAAGAAGCCTGCCACAGCCATACAGTTTGTAAGCAATATAAGTCTCGGTGTTTACTTGGTTGGGTCTGAGCGGCTGTGGGACTGGTGGGTGACAAAGATTTGTCCTTACTGTGGGCAAAGCAGGAAAACTCTAGCTACAATTTATTGTTTTAGGGCATAGTCCAACATGGTGGATTTTGTGTGGCAATAGAGATCAACCACATCTACACATAAATAAGCAAGGAAAGGTAAATGGCAGAGGCCAGAGTGCTTTCTCCTTTCTATTATTTTATTTAGTCTGAGTCACAAGCCCCTGGGATAGTATTCTTCAGGGTATATCTTCCATCCACAATTAAAAAACCTCTCAATATTCCCTAAAAGGAATATCCAGTGGTGTATCTAGTGTTTCCAAATGCAGTCAAGTTGACAATAAAATGTATTCGTGAAGGTGATAGAATGTCTTACACCTTGTGCAAATAGTACTTTTCAAAGAATCAATCATCAGATACTCATAATCAATTCCAAATATATCAACACAATCTTTCCCCTAGATTATCATGACTTCTATTTTTGTGTCTTCTATAACTTTATATCAGAATAAAACACTTACTTATATTTGATCCCACATAGATAATTTCATCTTCTACAGTTAAATTTTTTCTAATTAATCACACAAGAAGTAACCAATTTTCATATTAGAAAAACAAATGTTGAAACAGGTTTTTACATGCATGGAGGCACCACACTTAGTCAACTAGAGAAATGAAATCTAGTTTAACCATTAAAAAATTATTGATAAGCTGAGATGACATATGTTTCTGTGTATCTATCATTATACTGAGATATAACAGTTGCATTTTCTTTCTCCTCTGGAAACTGAAAGAGATCCCATTCCAAGTATGTGTTCACAGTGTGAGGATGGTGGACCTCTATTCTTTGTTCCCAGATATTCTGTAAGTCAGACACGCTTTTAATAAACAGTACTAATATTTATAGTTTTAATGCATAAGTTCTAAGCGACAGTCAGTTTTCTTCAGGGATATAGGCTTTACTGGATTGCCTGTTCCAGTGAATGTCTATTATATAGAGAGATATTGAAAATGGCTATGAAATTCTAAAATAATTTTTAAAAGTCTTCATATGCATTAATGAATTTGAAATATCTCACAATCATCTCAAACTTCTTTGTTCACCAACTAATAAAAATCTTATCAATAATAAAATGAAGAGAAAAACAATTAGCCAATGACTTGCAGCAGTGATACCTACACAGGTTGCCCATGTCCACTTCTTTCCTTCACAGACCCGTGTCCAAGATAGTCATGGGAGTTTCCCAAGAAAGAGATCACACACACACACACACACACACACACACACACACACACACACACACACACACACCGGCTAAAATTAGAAACTCTTCTTCACAATACCTTTCTTGGTAACTTGAAAAAAAGAGAAATTCTGCTTAGAGGATTAAAACCATGTGTCAATGGGAGCTGAAGAAATCGCTCAGTGGTTAAGAGTGCTTGCTGTTTTCCAGAGATTTACTTTCTAGCACTATTGTTGAGCAGCTCACAATCACCATAGTTTCTGCTCAAGGGGATCTGAAGCCCTCAGCTGGCCTCAGTAGTTACTTGCATACATGTGTATATATGTGTATATATGCACACAATGCACACATACATGTTAATAAAAATAAAACTGTAGTGGGCTAGAGAAAATGTTCTGTGGTTATACCAGTGTCTCCTCCTCTAGAGAACCTGGGTTAAATTCCCGTCACCTACTCGGCAGGAACCAACCCTTTGTAGCTTTAATTCCGAGGCATCTGACACTCTCTTCTGGGATATATGGGCACTAGGCATGTATGTGATACACTTACATACATTCAGGCAAAATACCCAAACATAAAATAAACTAGAATTATATTAAATTATATTAACTCCAGTGTTCAATTTCAAAGAACTAAAATCAAAGCAAAACAGGTGAAAAGTAAATATAGCAGGCATTTTTGCCTCACCAACAATCCTGTCACTTTGACTTACTCTGGAAACCCAAGGCCAAGGTTCATCACACATCATAGAAGAGCCACTGTCCTACTAATAACTTTCTTTAGTGCCTCCTTCATATCTCTGTTCCTCAAACCATAGATAAAGGGATTCATCATTGGAGGAACTATGGAATACATCACTGAAGCCACTGCAATATCCCTGGATGAATCAATTACCTCTGAGGTAATGTATACACCAAAACCTGTCCCATAGAACAAAGAAACAACTGACAAATGAGAACCACAAGTGGAAAAGGCTTTGTGTTTTCCTTCTGATGATGGCATTTTCAATACTGTAGACACAATGTGAATATAGGAGAAAATTATTCCAAACAGAGGAATGCCAGCAAAAACAGCAGCTGTAACAAATATCAGGATGCTGTTAATGAGGCTGTCAGAACAGGCCAGCTTGATGACTTGTGCAATTTCACAGAAGAAGTGGAGAATTTCCAGGTCAGTGCAGAAGGACAAGTGGAGCACCATCAGACTATGCAGCAGACCATTCACAATGCTAATGAATAGAGAGATAAGAACCAGATTAATACAAAAGCAGGGGTTCATGAGTGCTGTGTATCTTAGAGGGTAGCAAATGGCTACATAGCGGTCATAGGCCATTACTCCAAGGAGAAAACACTCAAAGACGATGCAAACAGCAACAAAGAAGCCCTGGCTGAGGCAGCCTGCATAACTGATCCTCTGATCCTGTGTTTGTATGTTCACCAGCATCTTTGGAACTGTGATACTGACTAAATACAAGTCATTAAAAGAGAGATGACAGAGAAATAAGTACATGGGGGTGTGGAGATGGGAGTCACAATTGATAGCCAACATCATAAGAACGTTTCCAAATATTGTGGTCAGGTACATGCATAGGAAAGTGCCAAAGATGAGGGGCTGCAGCTCTGTATCATCTGTCAGTCCACGAAGAAAAAACTCAGAAGTGACTGATTTGTTTTCAACATCCATGTTATACGTGAACCTTAAGGAAAAAGAGGGGTAAGAAGTTATTGAAACACATGAACTACAAGCAGCAGAATAAAGTGATATTTGTTAGGAAGCCACCTTATACATGCCTTGGTCTTTCCAAGGTAGCCATCAGGAGTGGAATATGAGGAAATCAGTTTGAATTCAATACCATCCAGTTTCTCCCACCGAGTTATGGCTATCTAGTAATCAATATACATTCAAAATATCCTGTCCAATATCACCACATAAAATGCATACACATGCCCAAATATATATTAGGAGACTTTGTATTTGAGAATGGGTTTTTTTCTCTGCTATAAATGAAATTTCAGCTCCCATTACAATAGGATAAGAACAAAAAGACAACACAGATTAAGTCTCAGTCAAAAGATTCAGGGTAATAGTGATGGACTATGTTGATAATAGGAATACAATTGTGTGGAATTGTCTCTACTCATCTTATGTATGCTGTTCTGACTCACAAGATTGATTATCTCCTAAAATACCATCCTTCTTTTCTATAAATTAGTTGTAGGGTCTGTATTTCTTCTCTAGCTTCAACAAGAATGATATAATTATCTCACCTGTATGTTGCAAATGGAACAACTCTACCTTAGAAATGCAAAGACTACATGAAAGAACATGTTCCTGGCTAAAATGAATTACTGCTGAACCAAATCCAAGCTATTTTAATATCTGAAGTGCTTTGGAGTAGGTCACAAGCTGAATGCATTGTCTCAATCTCAAGAGACTCAATGTCCAAAGCTCCTCATTAAAACAACTGCATGACTTTTATTCTAAACCCAGGAGTTCATATCCTTGAAGATCATGACTAACAATAGTGAAAAGTTTTGGACAGTTCTCTGATCCTGGAGACCATATGAACACAACTGAGTTTCCTCCCACACTTTAGTTTTTCATACATGAAATATACCACTGTTTTCATAAACTTCATACATTCCTTGTAACATTCTTTACAAACTAAAAATTCTTTATCATTTCCATGATATATTTTAGCCTGGATCCTTTACTATTATATATATATATATATATATATATATATATATATATATATATATATATATATATATATATATTTGTAGCTGTCTAAGTTTGCAATTATCATAAAATTCAAACAAGTTTATCTTCCTTGTGCATCATTTCTGTTGATTGAATCTTAACTTTTATCTTTCTCTGAAGTAGATTTCTTGTCTGTTTCTTATGATCACTGCTGATAGTAAAACATATTAAAGTACCATGACCCCACACATTAAATTTGGGAAACATCAATTATTTCACAATTGTTTGTAATCATTCTGCTCAAGGAAGAAGACAATGTGTTTAATTTAGTGGTTTGTTGTTTAGGAATGTTTGCTTAGATTTTTTAAATTTTGCTTAGCTGGTTTCTTTTTGGCTATTGTTTTATTCAGAGGTAAGCCATAATCAGAGAGCAGGAAGAAATGTGATTAATACCCTTAGAGCAAGCAAACAAATCAGCCTTATAATTCATCTCTACCCACCAGGCTTTCTGGAATCGGTCGGAGTAGGGGGAAATCAGTGAAACTTTCCATAGCTCAGTCTTGTTCCCATTGAACTACATTTCTAAGACTTATGATGTGTCTCCTCCATGTGTATCTCTATCTCTGTCTCCCTCTGTCTCTGTCTCTGTGTGTATGTGTGATCTTTCATATATATACATGATCTTTCATGCTCTTCTCTAATTCTTGGAATGTCTATATTCAGGAACTTATTGAAAGACTGAGTCCAGTTACTTTGTGATAGATGTACCTTGTACTCCTCCAAAACCATCTGAGCTAGGGCATTAAATCAGAATAAACAAGTCATTTGCAGCTCATATGTGCTAAGCTAACAATAGCTAATACATGGTTATTCTCTTTTACAATATCACTATAAAAGTGCTCTGCTAATATGCAATATGTAAGTGTTCCTACCTAAATGTTTTAGTAGTAGATCACCATTTATAATATTAAAAGCATGACAACACTGAGAAAATAATTTTATTCCTTTATTTTGTCATTACTGTATACAACAGCTTTCTTCATGGAAGACAACTATGAACTAAATTGAGGAATTTATTTGTCTATTTAGTACTAGAGATTTAAATTAGGATCACACAAAGTCTTCCTCATGAATTTTACCACTGAGTTTCACACACACACACACACACACACACACACACACACACACACACACACACACACACAATTGCCCAAGATGCACCTGAAGCAAGTCTATCTAAGTTTGCTTTCAATACCCAACCTTAGTACATCATTATACCAAGTGGTTATGATTATAGCCCTGCACCACTAAAACTAGCTGAAGTGATCATTAAAAAGCTAAGCCACCAGATTCCATTATAGCTATTATATGTTCATACCTCATCTGTTTAGAATTCAGACATCATCTTATAGGTTTTATAGATTTATTATAGTGGAGAACATTTGCAATAGCCTGGACTATTTGGGGGTTTCCGTATGGACCTTCTGACCAACAACTTGATTGGATGTAACCCATATATGGCACTAGAGATTTCATTTGTTGGCAAGAGGTGACTAGTTTTGGCTTTGTCTCCCCTGCTGTTTAGTGATTCCACTTAGATTTCTTTCATATGTGTGTATTTTAAGAAATTTCGCCGGGCGGTGGTGGCGCACGCCTTTAATCCCAGCACTCGGGAGGCAGAGCCAGGCGGATCTCTGTGAGTTCGAGGCCAGCCTGGGCTACCAAGTGAGTTCCAGGGAAGGCGCAAAGCTACACAGAGAAACCCTGTCTCGAGAAACCAAAAAAAAAAAAAAAAAAAAAAAAAGAAGTTTCTACTCTGCTAGTTTTCCATATGACCCCTCAAATGTCTCTTAGTTTTAACTATCCCTGCCTATATTCCCTCACTTATCTATCCTCTCCCTCCCCACATGCCTTTGATCCTCCCATTCCAGTTCACCACTTCCCCATGTATCTATAACTGTGTACTCTGTTTTTCCTTTCTAGGGAGGGCTTTCCATTACCTTGTCACTTACTTTATACTTAAACTCTACAGTTATACTGATTGCAGACTGCTTATTGTTGTTTTATCTTTGGCACAGTGACTGTGCCTAATCTACTGCTATTTCAGCCAGTAACTGTGACTCTTCTCTGGCAGCAGCCTGGCTGTTAAGCAACAGCCTGGCAGGACTTGTGTTCCTGCAGGCATTGGCTCTGCTGCTGCCACTAAACACTGCTTTCACTAAATCTCTATTGGCCTGTTTATAAAGAAGACTCAAGATTCAAAGACTGGGGTGAAAACCTGCTAGCTCAGAGAGGTTCAGTAGCACCTAGGTAACCTCTCCTTTCTGGCATCTCCAAAAGAGGTTGTCCTTATGCTCCATCAAACAAAAAAAGCCATGCCACTCCAAATCCCTCCCTACTGATTCTGGTCATCTCTCTATCTCTTCCAGATGCTCTCCAGTGCTCTATGATTACTGTCAACTAGTTGCTAACTCAGCCTCCTGACCCAAAGTTAATTTTATTTAACTAACACAAATGCAAACTCGGAGTTCACCGTGTGATCAAATATCCCCCAACAGCTTATAAAAGGCCTAACAGCTGACAGTTACAATTAAGCAGATACATATCATATTTGTCTTTTGGGGTCTGTCTTACCTCATTCAGGACAATTTTTTCTACCTCCATCTATTTACCAGAAAATTTCATTTTTTATATGTGAGTAATAACCCATTATGTTAATGTACCACATTTTCTTTATCCATTATCTATCCATACAATGATGGATAGGTAGACTGTTTCCAATTTCTGATTAATATGAATAGACTAACAGTAAACATGGTTGAACAAGTTTCTCTGAAGTAGGAAAACAGAATCCTTTGGGTGTATGCCCCAAGATGCTATAGAGGGCTTCTGGAGTCAATCTATTCCAATCTTCCTAAAGAATCATCACAATATTTTGCACTGTGGATGCACAGGTTTGTATTTCCACCAATAGTGAATAAGCGTTCCTCTTACTCCACATCCTGTCCAGATGAGCTGTCACTTGTTTTATACATCCTGGTCATTCTCTTTGCTCTAAGATGAAATTTCAAAGTAGTTTTGACTAGCATTTTCCTAAACTCTAAGAATGTTGAAAGCTGGGTGGTGGTGGCACTTGCCTTTCATCCCAGCACTTGGGAGGCAGAGTCAGTTGGATTCCTATGAGTTCAAGGCCAGCCTGGTCTACACAGTGAGATCCAGAACAGGGAAATCATGTCTTGGAAAAAAACAAACAAACAAAAAAATGTTGAACATTGCTTTAACTGTTACTAAGCCATTTGTATTTCATCTTTGAAAACTCTCTACTTAGTTCTGCATGTCATTTTTTACATAGGGTACTTGTTTTATTGATGTCCAGTTCTTTCTTTTTTTCTTTCTTTTTTTTTTTTTTGGTTCTTTACATTTTGCAGATATCAGCACTCTTTCAGATTGGTGTGATTGATGAAAATGTTTCCCATTCCCAGTTTGTAATCTGACACTTTGTCCTAGTGATGGTGTTCTTTGGTATACAGAAGATTTTCAGTTTCATGATGTTGTCCCATTTATTAATTGTTGGTCATAGTGCCTGCACTATTGGTGTTCTGTTCAGAAAGTCTTTTCCTGTGCTAATGAGTTTAAGATGATTCTCCACTTTCTCTTCTATAAGAGTCACTGTAAGACAGGCCCAGCGGTTGGTGGCCGACAGGGACATACAGGCCTGGCAGCAGCCAGCAGAAACATGCAGGCCCAGCAGAGGCCTACAGAGGTAGACAAGCCCAGCGATAGAGACAAGCAGACCCAGCTTGGAACAGGGATGCCTCTAGCTCCAACACCCGGGGAAGAAGCTATCTCTGTGGGACAGAACCAGAACGAATCTGAACATTCCATCTGAGGACAACCCAGGGCCCAGCTGCTGATCCTGCGAAACCCAACAACTTGGAGGTGTTGGTGAGACTACCCCGCTCAGCTGAAATCCATCTGGGAGAGGATTCAGATCCCTACAGTTTGAAGTCTGAAGAAACAAGTTCAGCTGAGGAGTTGATGAATGAACAAAATGTGACCTGGGAACACAGAAGAAGGCGCTGCCCAGCCACCAAACCAGATCACCAGAATCATAAGTATATACTTCACCAACTAAGATCAGCTGCCCCTGTAGAAACAGCCCAATAGCACCAATTTAACCAAGAACTCCTACTAAACCAAGACTAAAAATTAGAACAAGAGAGGCACTCTCAGACACAGATACCACCTGCACCGAGCAGAGGAAGAGATGAGTAGACGCCAGTGCAAAAATACAGGCAACAACATAAAGACCTATATGGCAACATAAGAATGTAGTGATTCTACACCTGCAAGACCTGATCATACCAAGACAAAAGAAACAGAAGAAATCAACCCTAAAAATGACTTTAAGAAGATTATAGAGGCCCTTAAAGAAGAAATAAAACATTCCCTCAAAGAGGAAATAAAAACTTCCCTTAAAGAGGAAATGAAAAACTCCCTTAAAGAGGAAATAAAAACTTCCTTTAAAGAAATGGACGAAGCCGGGCGGTGGTGGCGCACGCCTTTAATCCCAGCACTCGGGAGGCAGAGGCAGGTGGATCTTTGTGAGTTCGAGGCCAGCCTGGGCTACCAAGTGAGTTCCAGGAAAGGCGCAAAGCTACACAGAGAAACCCTGTCTCGAAAAAACCAAAAAAAAAAAAAGAAATGGACGAAAAAACGAACAAAAAATGGGAAGAAATCAAAGAAAGCCAAGAAAAAGCAATTTAACAGATGAAAGAAACATTCCAAGATCTGAAAAATGAATTTGAGACAATAAAGAAAACACATGCTGAGGGAATGCTGGAAATAGAAATCCTGACTAAACGAACAGGAACTACAGAAACAAGCATAACTAACCGATTGCAAGAGATGGAACAGAGAATCTCTGACACTGGAGACACAATAGAGAAAATAGATCTGTCAGTCAAAGAAAACACTAAAGACAAAAAAGTCAAACACAAAGCGTCCAGGAAATTTGGGACACCATGAAAAGACCAAGCCTAAGAATAATAGGGACAGAGGAAGGAGAAGAATACCAACTCAAAGGCACAGAAAATATATTCAACAAAATCATAGAAGAAAACTTTCCTAACCTAAAGAAAGAAATACCTATGAAGATACAAGAAGCTTACAGAACACCGAATAGGCTGGATCAAAAAAAAAAAAAAGTCCACTCGCCACATAATAATCAAAACACTAAACACACAGAACAAAGAAAATATATTAAGAGCTGCAAAGGAAAAAGACCAAGTAACATATAAAGGCAAACCCATCAGAATAACACCAGACTACTCAATAGAGACTATGAAAGCTAGAAGATCATGGACAAATCTTATGCAGACACTAAGAGACCACGGATGCCAACTCAGACTATTATACCCAGCAAAACTCTCAATCACCATAGGCGGAGTAAACAAAATATTCCTGGATAAAACCAGATTTAATCAATACCTGTCTACAAACCCAGCCCTACAGAAAGCATTAAAAGGGAAAATCCAACCCAAAGAAGCTAAACACATCCATGAAAAATCAAGCAATAGATTATCCCACACCAACACACACCAAAGAAGGACAACACAACACAACCACAAAAAATAACAGGAATTAACAACCACTGGTCATTAATATCCATCAATATCAATGGTCTCAACTCACCTATAAAAAGACACAGGCTAACAGAATGGTTAAGAAAACAGAACCCATCCATCTGCTGCATACAAGAAACACACCTTAAATTCAAAGGCAGATACTACCTCCGAGTAAAGGGCTGGGAAAAGGCTTTCCAAGCAAATGGACCTAAGAAACAAGCTGGTGTAGCTATCCTAATATCTAATAAAATAGACTTCATAAGAGATCAGGATGGACATTACATATTTATCACGGGAAAAATCCACCAAGATAAAGTCTGGATTCTAAACATTTATGCTCCAAATACAAAAGCACCCACATTCATAAAAGAAACACTACTAAAGTTTAAAACACACATCAAACCCCACACATTAGTAGTGGGAGATTTCAACACACCACTCTCACCAAAAGACAGATCTACCAGACTGAAACTTAACAAAGAAATCAAGGACCTAACAGATGTTATGACTCAAATGGACTTAACTACAGAACATTCCATCCTAACACAAAAGAATATACCTTCTTCTCAGCACCCCATGGAACCTTCTCAAAAATTGACCACATGCTTGGACACAAAACAAATCTCAACAGATACAAAAAAATTGGAATAACCTCCTGTATTTTATCAGACCACCATGCCTTAAAGTGAGACCTCAACAACAACAAAAATTATAGAAAACCCACAAACTCATGGAAACTGAATAATGCCCACCTGAAACATCAATGGGTCAAGGAAGAAATAAAGAAAATAAGATTTCCTAGAATTCAATGAAAATGAAAGTACAACAAACCCAAACTTATGGGATACTATGAAAGCAGTACTAAGAGGAAAATTCATAGCTCTAAATGCACACATAAAGAAGATGGAGCAATCCCATACCATTGAATTAACAGCACAACTGAAATCTCTAGAACAAAAAGAAACAAACTCACCCAGGAGAAATAGATGGCAGGAAATAATCAAATTGAGGGCTGAAATCAATGAAATAGAAAACAAGAGAACAATACAAAAAATCAATGAAACAAAGAGTTGGTTCTTTGAAAACATCAACAAGATAGACAAACCCCTAGCCAAATTAACCAAAAGGCAAAGAGAGAGCACCCAAATTAACAAAATCAGAAATGAAAAGGGAGACATAACAATAGACAACGAGGAAATCCAGAGAATCATCAGATCATACTTCAAAACCTGTACTCCACAAAAATGGAAAACCAGAAAGAAATGGACAATTTTCTGGATAAATACCACATACCAAAATTAAATCAAGACCAGATAAACCATTTAAATAGATCAATAACCCCTAAAGAAATAGAAACAGTCATCAAAAATCTCCCAACCATGCCGGGCGTGGTGGCGCACGCCTTTAATCCCAGCACTCGGGAGGCAGAGCCAGGCGGATCTCTGTGAGTTCGAGGCCAGCCTGGGCTACCAAGTGAGCTCCAGGAAAGGCGCAAAGCTACACAGAGAAACCCTGTCTCGAAAAAACCAAAAAAAAAAAATCTCCCAACCAAAAAAAGCCCAGGACCAGATGGTTTCAGGGCAGAATTCTACCAGACTTTCAAAGAGGAACTAATACCAATACTCTTCAAAGTGTTCCACACAATAGAAACAGAAGGAACACTACCAAACTCTTTTTATGAGGCTACAATTACCCTGATACTCAAACCACACAAAGATGCAACAAAGAATGAGCAATCTCCCTCATGAACATTGATGCAAAAATACTCAACAAAATATTTGCAAACTGAATCCAAGAATACATCAAAACAATCATCCATCACGACCAAGTAGGATTCATCCCAGGGATGCAAGGATGGTTCAACATACGAAAATCAGTCAATGTAATACACCATATAAACAAACTGAAAGAAAAAATCAACATGATCATCTCCATAGATGCTGAAAAAGCCTTTGACAAAATCCAACACCCGTTCATGATAAAGGTCTTAGAAAGATCAAGAATACAAGGAACATTTCTAAACATAATAAAAGCAATTTATAGCAAGCCAACAGCAAACATCAAATTAAATGGAGAGAAACTCAAAGCGATACCACTAAATTCAGGAACAAGACAAGGCTGTCCACTCTCCCCATATTTATTCAATATAGTACTAGAAGTTTTAGCTAGAGCAATAAGACAACAAAAGGAGATCAAAGGGATACAAATTGGCAAGGAAGAAGTCAAACTTTCACTATTTGCAGATGATATGATAGTATACATAAGTGACCCCAAAAACTCTACCAGGGAACTCCTATAGCTGATAAACTCCTTCAGTAAAGTGGCAGGATACAAGATCAACTCAAAAAATCAGTAGCCCTCCTATACACAAATGATAAAAGGGCTGAGAAAGAAGTCAGAGAAACATCACCCTTTACAATAGCCACAAATAATATAAAATACCTTGGGATAACACTAACTCAACAAGTGAAGGACCTTTTTGATAAGAACTTTAAATCTCTAAAGAAAGAAATTGAAGAAGATATCAGAAAATGGAAGGATCTCCCATGCTCATGGATAGGTAGGATTAACATAATAAAAACGGCAATCTTACCAAAAGCAATCTACAGATTCAATGCAATCCCCATCAAAATCCCAACACAATTCTTCACAGACTTGGAAAGAAAAATACTCAACTTCATATGGAAAAACAAAAGACCCAGGATAGCTAAAAGAATCTTATATGATAAAGCAACCCTTGGAGGCATCACCATCCCTGACCTCAAACTCTACTATAGAGCTATAGTAATAAAAACAGCTTGGTACTGGTATAAAAACCGACATATGGACCAATGGAATCGAATTGAAGACCCTGACATTAATCCATGCACATATGAACACCTGGTTTTTGACAAAGGAGCCAAAACTATACAATGGAACAAAGAAAGTATCTTCAACAAATGGTGCTGGCATAACTGGATGTCAATATGTAAAAGATTACAAATAGATCCATATCTGTCACCATGCACAAAACTCAAGTCCAAGTGGATCAAAGACCTGAACATAAATCCAGTTACACTAAACTTAATAGAAAAGAAAGTAGGAAGCACTCTTGAACACATTGGCACCGGAGACCATTTCCTAAATAAAATACCAACAGCACAGACCCTGAGCACAACAATTAATAAATGGGACCTCTCGAAACTGAGAAGCTTTTGCAGGGCAAAAGACACAGTCAATAAGACAAAAAGACAGCCAACAGATTGGGAAAAGATCTTCACCAACCCCACATCTGACAGAGGATTGATCTCCACAGTATATAAAGACTCAAGAAACTAGACATCAAAATACTGAACAGTCCAATTAAAAAATGGGCTAAAGAGCTAAACAGAGAATTCACAAAACAAGAACTACAAATTGCTGAAAGACATTTAAAGAAATGCTCAACATCCTTAGTCATCAGAGAAATGCAAATCAAAACGACTCTGAGATACCACTTTACACCCGTTAGAATGGCTACCATCAAAAACACCAATGACAACCAATGTTGGAGAAGATGTGGAGCAAAGGGAACACTCCTCCACTGTTGGTGGGAATGTAAACTTGTACAACCGCTGTGGAAATCAGTATGGCGGTTTCTCAGAAAATTAGGGATCAAACTACCTCAAGACCCAGCCATCCCACTCTTGGGCATATACCCAAGTAATGCTGATTCATACCATAAAGATACATGCTCAGCTATGTTCATAGCAGCACTATTTGTAATAGCCAGAACCTGGAAACAACCTAGATGCTCATCAATGGAAGAATGGATGAAAAAAAAATGTGGTACATATACACAATGGAGTACTACTCAGCAGAGAAAAACAATGAAAGAATGAAATTTGCAGGCAAATGGGTGGAACTAGAAAAAAACATCCTGAGTAAGGTAACCCAAACCCAGAAAGACAGTCATGGTATGTACTCACTCATAAGTGGATTCTATATATAAAATAAAGAAAAATCAGACTATAACCCTTAGAACCATGGAGGCTATATATATAGCATGGAGGTCCCTCGGACAACTGAGGCTTATAATTAATTTCGGTTTTACTCAGTTATTGAAAAAAAATAGCCAAATGAATGGAAACACATGAACTATGAACCAAAGGCTGAGGGGCTCCCAGCTGGATCAGGCCCTCTGAATAGGTGAGACAGTTGATTGGCTTGATCAGTTTGAGAGGCAACTAGGCAGTGGGAGCAAGTCCTGTGCTCATTGCATGAATTGGCTGTTTGAAACCAGGAGCTTATGCAGGGACACTTGGCTCAGTCTGGGAGGGACTGGATCTGCCTGGACTGAGTCTACCAGGTTGATTGCAGTCCTCGGGGGAGGATTTGCCCTGGAGGAGGTGGGAATGGGGGGTAGGTTGGGGGTAAGGGGAGGGGGTGGGAGAAGGGAGAATAGGGGGACCCATGGCTGATAGGTAGAATGGAATGGTATTGTAAAATAAAATAAAATAAAATAAATTTTTAAAAAAAGAGTCACTGTAACTGGCCTTACGTTGAGGTCCTTTATTCATTTAGAATGCAATTTGTGTAAGGGCATGAATATAGATCTATTTGCATTCTTCTACATACAGCTATCAACTTTGGCCAGCCAGCACAATTTGTTGAAGATACTGTCTTTTTACAATGTGTATTTTCAGATTCTTGTCAAAAATTAGGTGTCCATAGATGTATGGATTTTTGTTTGCTCTTCAATTTGATTTCAATGACCAAGGTGTCTGCTTTACTATGTTATTTTTTTTTAACTATAGCTCTGTAGTACAGCTTGAGATTTGGGATATTAATACCTCTGGCAGTTTCTAGGATTATTTAGAATTGTTTTAACTATGCTGAATTTTTTGTGTTTCTATATGAAGCTAAAAATTATCCTTCAAATTTCTGGGAAGAATTATGTTAAAACTTTGATAAAGATTGCATTGAACTTGTAGACTAATTTTGGTAGGATGATCAATTTTACTATAATCAAGTTTAGTATAATTTTAATCATACTAATTCATAAGCATAGGTCATCTTCCCACCTTCGTATATCTTCTTCAGTTTCTTTTTTCAATGTCGTAATCTTTTTATTATACCAGTCTCTTACTTGCTTGATTAGAGTTACCCCCAAGATATATGATTTGAGACTATTGTGAAAAGTACTGTTTCCCTGATTTTTTTCCTCACTCTGTCTTTTGTGTATAGAAATGCTATTGATTTATTTTTGTATTAATATTTTATCCTGCTCCTTTGCAGAAAGTGTTTGTTATCTGTAGAAGTTCCCCACTAGAGTTTTTAGGGTCTATTATATATAGAAGCATATTATTTATAACTAATAATAGTTTGGCTTCTTTCCTATTTTTATCCTTTGTTGTCCTTAAGTTGTCTTATTGCACTAGCTAAGAATTCTAATTCTATGTTGAATATGCATGGAGAGAGTGGAAATTCTTGTCTTGTACTCAATTTTAATTGAAATTCTTCCTCTATGTTTATGTTCATGTTTCCTGTTCATGTTTCCAGACTTTATTGACTTCCCAAGGGAGGCCTTAACCCTTGGTGGGATGTGGGAAGGAGGCAGGGCAGGAGAAGTGGAAGGAGGGGTAACTGGAATTTTTATGTAAAATGAAAAAAACATTTTTACATAATAAATAAAAAATAAAAGGAAAAGATCTCAGTTGTAATACTGGGACCCACATAGTGAAAGGCGAGATCTGATGCTTGCAACCTTCCACACAAACACATGTACACATGCATACTTAAATGAATGCAAAAACATTAAGTAATGGATGTATTTCTTATAGTTTCAGGGCCAGCTGCCAAACTAAGATTGTAAATTCTTTTTAATGGCAGTTAGAGATTTCAATAGTCACAACTGGTCGACATACACCAGGAAAGAATGTTTTTAAATTTCTACCCTTTCTTTTCTAAGAGGAATAGCTATTTAAATATGTATAACAAAATTGTGTTCTCATCATTGACGTTAAATCAAGTTTAACAAACTTTAATTATTATAAAAATCTGGTAAATCATTCAAATATTCTGCTACTTTAATGAAAACAAACATAATGTTAAATAAATATCAGCTACTAAGTTAACAGGTTAACTGTCATATAGAACCTCAAAATTAATTTATCTTTCTAAATTTTATTTTTGTTGATTTGGATTTTTTGTGTGTACATATGTGTATGCATGTTCATAAGTGTGTGGGCACTCACATAGGTATGAATGTGCGTGCAGCTGTGTACAAGTATGTAGGGGACCCCTGAGTTTCATGTTGAGTGTCTTCTTCCATCACTTCCTATTTTATTTACTAAGGAAAGTTCTGCTGCTGAACTCAGAGATAGCTGGTTCAATCTAGTTTAGTTAGCTACTTCAAAATGGGGGGGGGGATGTTTAATATCTTGTCTCTGCCTCTCAGGTCCTGGGATTACAGACAGCATAGTTAGCACATCTGCTCAGGTTTGTCTGTGGATTCTGGGGATATCAACTCTGATTCTCACATTTGAAGTCAAGAGCTTCTTCCATGGACCCATATCCATAGTCCCTTCATGTTGTTTCTAATGTTTACATACTGAGAATTACAAAAGGTTGTCTCAAAAGTGTTAAGTCTATACCCAAGTGTGAATCAATATAAAATTTTACATACTTTAAAAATACTCAAAAGGGCAAAAGTATACTGAAATATATACTTTTCTAGACCCTACCCAATCATTATTAATTTTTTGCTTTAAGTAAGCTTATTTTGTATGAAATAATTCATTGTCATTTCCACAATGAGAAATATATCTGGGAATTAGCAAGATGATTTATATTTTCTTTCACAGATTCTTTACCCTTCTAAATGAGGTTGTGCAAACCTGCTTCAATATCATTGCTTGTTTTCTCATAAGTACATTTGTTCTCTTTAGAACCTCATGCTTTAATTTTGACTGCCTGTGTGTGTCCAAAACCTTGTCTATTTAGTACAGGTTTTTCATGTTGGGAATACAGGTTTCTAATAGATGCCTTAATGAGCTTTCAAATTTTATTTCTATATATTTGAATATTTTCTATTTCAATTAATTGATGACCTACTTAGTAATTAGAATTAATTTGAATACATTTTACAGATCCAGAGAGAAAAAAGTCTGAATAATTCCTGTCACTACAATAAAAAGCAAAACTACAAATATTATATTGAGGAAGTAAAATATTCAATACTGAGACTTCTTGAGTTTAAATCATAAAGTAAAATACTGTCAATTGCACCATTGGTCACGTGTCCCTAGGAATAGAGTCACAGTGCCATTTTTTTTCTTCACTACCTTTTTTCTGTGTTCATCACAAGCATTGCTCACACACAAGCTCATTTTCTTTCTGTACTTGGTTCTATTTATCTTCAAATTAATGTCTTTAAAGTCACAATTATTATCATAACATATATTGAAAAAAAATTTACGCTGTATTTTCATCCCATCCCTAGGAGAATGAGGCATGGGTTCATAACCAGTGTAGACTACACAGTGAGTTCCAAACCCGACTGGGATATGAAGTGAAATTCTGCCTGCCCCCCAAAAAATGCCCTTCCCAAAACTTAGTTCATTATGAATATAAAAGACATAAGATATAAGTAAAAAAATCTGAGCACTTGTGGGCTGTAAATGCAGGTAAATGATAAAGTGCTTGATTAGTATGCTTGATTAGTACTACACTTAATCTCTGTAGCATAAATAAAGAAAAAAAATATGGTCATATTCTAAGTCATTTAAACAAAAATATCATGGGAGTTGGAAAGATGGCTCTAAGGTCAAAGCATCTTCTGCTCTTTCTGTGAAGTGAAGTTCAGTTTTAAACACCCACTTTGAATTGCTCAAAAATGTAAGTCTAGCTTCTGGCTCTCCAGTGCACTCTTCTGTCCTCTGTAGACACACATGACAGACACACATACACACTCACACACACACACATACATACACACACACACCACAATAATGAAATAAATCTTAAATAAAAAACAAAACTAATAAAAATAGAATCTTGCTCATTGAGAGTACATTTTTATTCTATAGAAATGAATCAGTGATAAGAAGCACATGTTGCTCTTTCAGAGAACAGGAGTTTGGTTCCCAGCTCCCATATCAGGTGGCTCACAAGTGTCTGTAACACCAGCTCCAGAGGATCAGATATCTTCCTCTGGCCTCTACAGGCACTGCACTTCCCTGCACATAGATACACAGACATAAACATATTTAAAAATGAAGTTCTAAAGTAAAAATGATGTTTCAATATTAATCGAATTAGCCTTCCAAATAGGTATATATATATATATATATATATATATATATATATATATATATATATATATACCTTTTAAATTATAGAAACTATAGTGAGTTCAATAATAATACTATGACACATTTTACCAAAGAAAGAAAATAAATGTCTTATAATATGCAAAAGGACTTGCAACCTCATAATATGAGGAATGTTAATTTATACTTGGATACAATACATGCATAAGATTATTAAGAGAATGGTATATATACTTATGAGGATTGGTAAAGGCTGAATTATCTAATCAGAAGATATTTGAGTCAAACACTTAGTCACATTTTGTACCTACCTAAAGATAAAAAGCTTCACATATAAATCTTTTATTTCCACCAGAGTTCTTGTAAAAAAAAATATTAAAATGTACTTAAACACAATTCCAGAAAAATTAGATACCAAATTTATACCAACATAAAAATGGTTAATTTTAATGTCACTATTCCTTACTAATAGTTAAAAGCAAATGGTCTACTGTTAAACTCAATATAATTACAGACATGGATGCATAAGAAAAAACATAACAGCACATTCAATGCATTCATGAATCAACAAGGGTAGTGTCTGAAAAAAGCATTCATGTTATCTAAACATGTATTATATACTTTGCTCCCACAGAAACTGAGCCTGACTAGGATTTACATTTCAGTAAATGTTTTTATTACAACCTTTTAAGATTCAACGTCTAAACAATCAAATTTATATCAAGAAATTCACTACATATTTATAGGAGTTATGTGTTAGTTACTTTCCTCATTGTTGTGACTAAATATCTAACAAGAAATAATTTGAAGGAGGAAGGTTATTTGGGATTTATTGCTATGGGATGGTCTGAATGTCAAATGCTCTGATTGGTCAATAAATAAAACACTGATTGGCCAGTAGTGTGGCAGGAAGTATAGGTGGGACTAACAGAGAGAAGAATTGAGAGAACAGGAAGGAGGGAGGAGACACTATCAGCCACCGACATGACAAGCAGCATGTAAAGATGCTGGTAAGCCAAGAGTCACATGGCAAGGAATAGATTTATGGAAATGGATTAATTTAAACTATAAGAACAGTTAGCAAGAAGCCTGCCAAGGCCATACAGTTTGTAAGCAATGTAAGTCTCGGTGTTTACTTGGTTGGGTCTGAGAGCTGTGGGACTGGTGGGTGAAAAAGATTTGTCCTGACTGTGGGCAAGGCAGGAAAACTCTAGCTAAAATTTATTGTTTTAGGGCATAGTCCAACATGGTGGATATGTGTGGCAATAGAGGTCACCCACATCTACACGTAAATAAGCAGGGAAAGGGGGATGGCAGAGGCCAGAGTGCTTTCTCCTTTCTATTACTTTATTTAGTCTGAGACATGAGCCCCTGGGATAGTATCCTTCAAGTTATATCTTCCCTCCACAGTTAAAAACCTCTCAATATTCCCTTAAAAGGAATATCCAGTGGTGTATCCAGTGTTTCCAAATGCAGTCAAGTTGACAATAAAATGTATTAGTGAAGGTGATAGAATGTCTTATACCCTGTGCAAATAGTACTTTTCAATGAATCAATGATCAGATACTCATAATCAACTCCAAATATATCAACATAATCCTTCCCCTTGATTATCATGCCTCCTATTTTTTGTGTCTTCTGTAATTTTATATTAGAATAAAACACTTACTTACATTTGAGGCCACATATATAATTTCATCTTCTACAGGTAAATTTTTTTCTAATTTATCATACAAGAAGTAACCAATTTTCATATTAGAAAAACAAATGTTGAAACAGGTTTTTACATGCATGGAGGCACGACATTTAGTAAACTAGAGAAATGAAATCTAGTTTAACCATTAAAACATTACTGCTAAGCCGAGATGACATATGTTTCTGTGTATCTATCATTATTCTGAGATATAACAGTTACATTTTCTTCCTCCTCTGGAAACTGAAAGAGAACCCATTCCAAGTATATGTTCACTGTGTGAGGATGGGGGACCCCTATTCTTTGTTCCTAGATATTCTGTAAGTCAGACATGCTTTTAATAAAAGGTACTAATATTTATAGTTTTAATGTATAAGTTCTAAGCAACAGTCAGTTTTCTTCAGGGATATAGGCTTTACTGGATTGCCTGTTCCAGTGAATGTCTATTATATAGAGAGATATTGAAAATGGCTATGAAATTCTAAAATAATTTTTAAAAGTCGTCATATGCATTAATAAATTTGAAATATGTCACAATCAACTCAAACATGTTTGTTCGCCAACTAATAAAAATCTTATCAATAATAAAATGAAGAGAAAGTCACTTAGCTAAAGATTTGTAGAAGTGATATTTTCACAGGTTGCCCAAGTCTACTTCTTTCCTTCACAGACCTGTGTCCAAGATAGTCATGGGAGTTTCCCAAGAAAGAGATCACACACACACACACACACACACACACACACACACACACACACACACACACACACATATACCGGCTAAAAATAGAAACTCTTCTTCACAATACCTTTCTTGGTAACTTGAAAAAAAGAGAAATTCTGCTTAGAGGATTAAAACCATGTGTCAATGGGAGCTGAAGAAATCGCTCAGTGGTTAAGAGTGCTTGCTGTTTTCCAGAGATTTGTTTTCTAGCACTATTGTTGAGCAGCTCACAATCACCATAGTTTCTGCTCAAGGGGATCTGAAGCCCTCAGCTGGCCTCAGTAGTTACTTGCATACATGTGTATATATGTGTATATATGCACACAATGCACACATACATGTTAATAAAAATAAAACTGTAGTGGGCTAGAGAAATTGTTCTGTGGTTATACCAGTGTCTCCTCCTCTAGAGAACCTGGGTTAAATTCCCGTCACCTACTCGGCAGGAACCAACCCTTTGTAGCTTTGATCCCAAGGGATCTAACACTCTCTTCTGGGATATATGGGCACTAGGCATGTATGTGATACACTTACATACATTCAGGCAAAATACCCAAACATAAAATAAACTAGAATTATATTAAAATTAACTCCAGTGTTCAATTTCAAGGAACTAAAATCAAAGCAAAACAGGTGAAAAGTAAAAATAGCAGGCATTTTGCCTCACCAGCAATCCTGTCACTTTGACTTACTCTGGAAATTCAAGACCAAGGTTTACCACACATCATAGAAGAGCCACTGTCCTGCCAATAACTTTCTTTAGTGCCTCTTTCATATCTCTGTTCCTCAAACCATAGATAAAGGGATTCATCATTGGAGGAACTATGGAATACATCACTGAAGCCACTGCAATATCCCTGGATGAATCAATTACCTCTGAGGTAATGTATACACCAAAACCTGTCCCATAGAACAAAGAAACAACTGACAAATGAGAACCACAAGTGGAAAAGGCTTTGTATTTTCCTCCTGATGATGGCATTTTCAATACTGTAGACACAATGTGAATGTAGGAGAAAATTATTCCAAACAGAGGAATGCCAGCAAAAACAGCAGCTGTAACAAATATCAGGATGCTGTTAATGAGGCTGTCAGAACAGGCCAGCTTGATGACTTGTGCAATTTCACAGAAGAAGTGGAGGATTTCCAGGTCAGTGCAGAAGGACAAGTGGAGCATCATCAGACTATGCAGCAGACCATTCACAATGCTAATGAATAGAGAGATAAGAACCAGATTAATACAAAAGCAGGGGTTCATGAGTGCTGTGTATCTTAGAGGGTAGCAAATGGCTACATAGCGGTCATAGGCCATTACTCCAAGGAGAAAACACTCAAAGACGGTGCAAACAGCAACAAAGAAGCCCTGGCTGAGGCAGCCTGCATAACTGATCCTCTGATCCTGTGTTTGTATGTTCACCAGCATCTTTGGAACTGTGATACTGACTAAATACAAGTCATTAAAAGAGAGATGACAGAGAAATAAGTACATGGGGGTGTGGAGATGGGAGTCACAATTGATAGCCAACATCATAAGAACGTTTCCAAATATTGTGGTCAGGTACATGCATAGGAAAGTGCCAAAGATGAGGGGCTGCAGCTCTATATCATCTGTCAGTCCACGAAGAAAAAACTCAGAAGTGACTGATTTGTTTTCAACATCCATGTTATACGTGAACCTTAAGGAAAAAGAGGGGTAAGAAGTTATTGAAACACATGAACTACAAGCAGCAGAATAAAGTGATATTTGTTAGGAAGCCACCTTATACATGCCTTGGTCTTTCCAAGGTAGCCATCAGGAGTGGAATATGAGGAAATCAGTTTGAATTCAATACCATCCAGTTTCTCCCACCGAGTTATGGCTATCTAGTAATCAATATACATTCAAAATATCCTGTCCAGTATCATCACAAAAAATGCATACACATGCCCAAATATATATTAGGAGACTTTGTATTTGAGAATGGGTTTTTTTCTCTGCTCTAAATGAAATTTCAGCTCCCATTACAATAGGATAAGAACAAAAAGACAACACAGATTAAGTCTCAGTCAAAAGATTCAGGGTAATAGTGATGGACTATGTTGATAATAGGAATACAATTGTGTGGAATTGTCTCTACTCATCTTATGTATGCTGTTCTGACTCACAAGATTGATTATCTCCTAAAACACCATCCTTCTTTTCTATAAATTAGTTGTAGGGTCTGTATTTCTTCTCTAGCTTCAACAAGAATGATATAATTATCTCACCTGTATGTTGCAAATGGAACAACTCTACCTTAGGAATGCAAAGACTACATGAAAGAACATGTTCCTGGCTAAAAATGAATTACTGCTGAACCAAATCCACGCTATTTTAATATCTGAAGTGCTTTGGAGTAGGTCACAAGCTGAATGCATTGTCTCAATCTCAAGAGACTCAATGTCCAAAGCTCCTCATTAAAACAACTGCATGACTTTTATTCTAAACCCAGGAGTTCATATACTTGAAGATCAAGACTAACAATAGTGAAGAGTTTTGGACAGTTCTCTGATCCTGGAGACCATATGAACACAACTGAGTTTCCTCCCACACTTTAGTTTTTCATACATAAAATATACCACTGTTTTCATAAACTTCATACATTCCTTGTAACATTCTTTACAAACTAAAAATTCTTTATCATTTCCATGATATATTTTAGCTTGGATCCTATACTATTTTTAAAAAATATGATATATATATATATATATATATATATATGTCCAAGTTTGCAATTATCATAAAAATTCAAACAAGTTTATCTTCCTTGTGCATCATTTCTGTTGATTGAATCTTAACTTTTGTCTTTCTCTGAAGTAGATTTCTTGTCTGTTTCTTATGATCACTGCTGATAGTAAAACATATTAAAGTACCATGATCCCACACATTATATTTAGGAAACATCAATTATTTCACAATTGTTTGTAATCATTCTGCTCAAGGAAGAAGACAATGTGTTTAATTTAGGGGTTTGTTGTTTAGGAATGTTTGCTTAGATTTTTTAAATTTTGCTTAGCTGGTTTCTTTTTGGCTATTGTTTTATTCAAAGATGAGCCATAATCAGAGAACAGGAAGAAATGTGATTAATACCCTTAGAGCAAGCAAACAAATCAGCCTTATAATTCATCTCTACCCACCAGGCTTTCTGGAATCGGTCGGAGTAGGGGGAAATCAGTGAAACTTTCCATAGCTCAGTCTTGTTCCCATTGAACTACATTTCTAAGACTTATGATGTGTCTCCTCCATGTGTATCTCTATCTCTGTCTCCCTCTGTCTCTGTCTCTGTGTGTATGTGTGATCTTTCATATATATACATGATCTTTCATGCTCTTCTCTAATTCTTGGAATGTCTATATTCAGGAACTTATTGAAAGACTGAGTCCAGTTACTTTGTGATAGATGTACCTTGTACTCCTCCAAAACCATCTGAGCTAGGGCATTAAATCAGAATAAACAAGTCATTTGCAGCTCATATGTGCTAAGCTAACAATAGCTAATACATGGTTATTCTCTTTTACAATATCAACTATAAAAGTGCTCTGCTAATATGCAATATGTAAGTGTTCCTACCTAAATGTTTTAGTAGTAGATCACCATCTATAACATTAAAAGCATGACAACACTGAGCAAATAATTTTATTCCTTTATTTTGTCATTATTGTATACAACAGCTTTCTTCATGGAAGACAACTGTGAACTAAATTGAGGAATTTATTTGTCTATTTAGTACTAGAGATTTAAATTAGGATCACACAAAGTCTTCCTCATGAATTTTACCACTGAGTTTCACACACACACACACACACACACACACACACACACACAAAATTGCCCAAGATGCACCTGAAGCAAGTCTATCTAAGTTTGCTTTCAATACCCAACCTTAGTACAACATTATACCAAATGGTTATGATTATAGCCCTGCACCACTAAAACTAGCTGAAGTGATCATTAAAAAGCTAAGCCACCAGATTCCATTATAGCTATTATACGTTCATACCTCATCTGATTAGAATTCAGACATCATCTTATAGGTTTTATAGATTTATTATAGTGGAGAACATTTGCAATAGCCTGGACTATTTGGGGGTTTCCGTATGGACCTTCTGACCAACAACTTGATTAGATGTAACCCATATATGGCACTAGAGATTTCATTTGTTGGCAAGAGGTGACTAGTTTTGGCTTTGTCTCCCCTGCTGTTTAGTGATTCCACTTAGATTTCTTTCATATGTGTGTATTTTAAGAAGTTTCTACTCTGCTAGTTTTCCATATGACCCCTCAAATGTCTCTTAGTTTTAACTATCCCTGCCTATATTCCCTCACTTATCTATCCTCTCCCTCCCCACATGCCTTTGATCCTCCCATTCCAGTTCACCACTTCCCCATGTATCTATAACTGTGTACTCTGTTTTTCCTTTCTAGGGAGGGCTTTCCATTACCTTGTCACTTACTTTATACTTAAACTCTACAGTTATACTGATTGCAGACTGCTTATTGTTGTTTTATCTTTGGCACAGTGACTGTGCCTAATCTACTGCTATTTCAGCCAGTAACTGTGACTCTTCTCTGACAGCAGCCTGGCTGTTAAGCAACAGCCTGGCGGGACTTGTGTTCCTGCAGGCATTGGCTCTGCTGCTGCCACTAAACACTGCTTTCACTAAATCTCTATTGGCCTGTTTATAAAGAAGACTCAAGATTCAAACATTGGGGTGAAATCCTGCTAGCTCAGAGAGGTTCAGTAGCACCTAGCTAGCTTCTCCTTTCTGGCGTCTCCAAAAGAGAGTGTCCTTATGCTCCACCAAACAAAAAAAGCCATGCCACTCCAAATCCCTCCCTACTGATTCTGGTCATCTCTCTAACTCTTCCAGATGCTCTCCAGTGCTCTATGATTACTGTCAACTAGTTGCTAACCCAGCCTCGTGACCCAAAGTTAATTTTATTTAACTAACACAAATGCAAACTTGGGGTTCACCGTGTGATCAAATATCCCCCAACAGCTTATAAAAGACCTAATAGCTGACAGTTACAATTAAGCAGATACATATCATATTTGTCTTTTGGGGTCTGTCTTACCTCATTCAAGTCAATTTTTTCTACCTCCATCTATTTACCAGAAAATTTTATTTTTTATATGTGAGTAATAACCCATTATGTTAATGTACCACATTTTCTTTATCCATTATCTATCCATACATTGATGGATAGGTAGGCTGTTTCCAATTTCTAGTTATTATGAATAGACGAACAGTAAACATGGTTGAACAAGTTTCTCTGAAGTAGGATATAGAGTCCTTTTGGTGTATGCCCCAAGATACTATAGACGGATCCTGGAGTCAATCTATTCTGATCTTCCTAGAGAGTCATCACAATGATTTCCATAATGGATGCACAGGTTTGTATTCCCACCAATAGTGAATAAGTGATCCTCTTACTCCACATCCTGTCCAGATGAGCTGTCACTTGTTTTATTCATTCTGGTCATTCTCTCCTCTAAGATGAAATTTCAAAGTAGTTTTGACTAGCATTTTGCTAATCACTAAGAATGTTGAAAACCTTGCAGTGGTGGTGTATGTCTTTAATCCCCGCACTCTGGAGGCAGAGTCAGGTGGATCCTTATGAGATCAAAGTCAGCCTGGTCTACACAGTGAGATCCAGGACAGGAAAACCATGTCTTGGAAAAAAACAAACAAACAAAAAATGTTGAACATTGTTTTAAGTGTTACTAAGCCATTTGTGGTTAATCTTTTCAAAACTCTCTGGTTAGTTTTGTATCTCATTTTTTACTTACATTATTTGTTTCTTGATGTCCAGTTCTTTCTTTTTCTTTACTTTTTTTGGTTCTTTACATATTTTAGATATCAGCACTCTATCAGATGTGTGATTAGTAAAAATCTTTCCCATTCCCAGTTTGTAATCCGACACTTTGTCCAAATGATGGTATTTTCTGCTATATAGAAGATTTTCAGTTTCATGATGCCCTATTTATTAATTGTTGGTCATAGTGCCTGCACTATTGGTGTTCTGTTCAGAAAGTCTTTTCCTGTGCTAATGAGTATAAGATGATTCTCCTCTTTCTCTTCTATAAGAGTCACTCTATCTGACCTTATGTTTAGGTCCTCTATCCATTTGGAATGCAATTGTGCAAGGGCATAAATAAGGATCTGTTTACATTCTTCTACATACAGCCATCCAGTTGGCCAGCCAGCACAATTTGTTGAATATTCTGTCTTTTTACAATGTGTATTTTTAGATTCTTTGTCAAAAATAAGGTGTCCATAAATGTATGGATTTATGATTGAATCTTCGAATTGATTTCATTAACCAAGGTGTCTGCTTTACTATGTTATTTTTTTTACTGTAGTTCTGTAGTACAGCTTGAGATCTGGGATACTAATACCTCTGGCAGTTTCAAGTATTATTTAGAATTATTTTAACTATCCTGAATTTTTTGTGTTTCCATATGAAGCTAAAAATTGTCTTTCCAATTTCTGGGAAGAATTATATTAAGATTTTGATAGAGATTGTCTTGAACTTGTAGACTGCTTTTGGTAGGATGGTCAATTTTACTACAATCAATTTTAGTTTAATTTTAATTATACTAATTCATAAGCATAGGTCATCTTCCCACCTTTGTATACCTTCTTCGGTTTATTTTTTCTTTTCTTTTCTTTTCTTTTTTCGGTTTTTTGAGACAGGGTTTCTCTGTGTAGCTTTGTGCCTTTCCTGGAACTCACACTGTAGACCAGGCTAGCCTCGAACTCACAGAGATCTTCTTGCCTCTGCCTCCCGAGTGCTGGGATTAAAAGAATGCACCACCACCACCTGGCCAGTTTCTTTTTTCAGTGTCTTAATTTTTTTATTATACAAGACTTTCACTTGCTTGATTAGAGTTACTCCCAAAATATATGATTTGAGACTATTGGGAAAGGTACTATTTCCCTGATTTTTTCCTCACTCTGTCTTATGTGTATAGAAATGTTGTTGAAATAATTTTGTGTTAATATTATATCTTGCTACTTTGCAGAAAGTGTTTGTTATCGGTACAAGTTTCCTAGTAACGTTTTTAGGGTCTTTTATATATAAAAGCATATTATTTATAACTAACAATAGTTTGACTTCTTTCCTCTTTTTATCTTTTGTTGCCCTTCAGTTGTCTTATTGCTCTAGGTAAGAATTCTAGTTCTATGTTGAATATGCATGGGAAGAGTGGACATCCTTGTCTTGTACTCAAATTTAGTTGAAATTATCTTTATATATTTATGATCCTGTTTCCTGTGGGATTATTTTATAATTCCTTAATTATGTTAAGGTATGTCTTCTGTTTCCTTTAACTCATGAGGATTTTTATCTTGAAAGAACATACGATTTTATAAAAGGCCTTTTCTGCATCTAATGAAATAATCATATGGTTACTATTTTTCAGTCTGTTTATTTGGTGGATTGCATTTCTTGATTTATAGATGTATGAAATAAGGACATAGATCTTACCAGGTGAGGTTATAAGACTGAGTAAAGTTCTTAAATTCTTTAATGAAACTAGTGGCATCATTTAAGAAAGGGCCCAGATATTTCTTTACCTATGAAAGATCAGACAAATAGGAAGGCACATGGACATAGAGAGGCCCTTGATGGTAGATTAGATCAGTCTGAGACCTGGTGAGAGTAGTTAGTGGGGACAGGAAAGGCAATGGTGCTTGGGGAGTTGGAGAATGTTGGAAGGCAGTAGGTGAGGGAAATGACAGTGTCTGTAGAACTGAGGTGCATGATCAACATATGGAGGGATTTTACAGGAGGAAAGGAAGGTGGTAGCTGAGAAGACTAAGGAGGGAATTTAGGAAGTGTTGGTGGTACCTGAGGACTTGATTGTGCCTGTGGTGGGTTCAGGTCTTGTATGTCTAAATCAAAGGCAAAAGGAGCTGTGGACTCAAGACTATGACCAGCCTTGTAAGGAGTTTTTGACCTTTGCCAGTAGGATTTGATGTGTGTGAAAAGAGATGTAGAGGGAGGGAAGGGATGCCTCAAATGGAGATTTGGATTCTTTGCCATTGTATTGCCAGAAGTTATCATTTGTGAGAATCTGGATGTTAACATATCTGGCCACTGACATCGCTAATCATCATGTATTGAGGCAATACTGTGTTTCAGTAGAAAATAAGATGGCAGTTTTAATAACATCACAGATTTCAAGGAAGGAGAGAGATTTGATAAGACAAAAAAGGAATGGAAACATTTGACTTAGACTGGGAGAGTCAAGGTCAGTGAAAAGAAGGAGTTCTGAGGAGAGGTTTTTGAAAAAGTAATCCTAATACTAAAGCAAAAACTGAGTAGAGAACAATGAGCAAAAATCTTTATCTCCAAGTACAGTCACTGGGGCCTGTGACTAGGAAACCAGCTAGAAAGATACCAACAATGTATTAAAACACCAGGAGATAGAGATTAGATCACACGGATGCAGAAGGATGGAATGGTGAGGTATAGTGAGAGTCAGGGTGCATTAGGACAGAAACTTGATCAAGAAACACAAACTGCTAAGTACAGGAGGACAGAAACTTGATCAAGAAGGCATGAGACATAGCCATCCCTGACCAGGTGTTGGTTCCCAGAAAGGTGTATGGAGATAGCCTGGTACACCAGCAGGGCATTATAGAAAAATAGAACGTACCCAGGTAACTCTGTAGGAAAGATACCCAGGTAGCTCTGCAGGTACTTACCCAAATAGGCTATGGGTGACAAGTGAGTAGAATAAGTGGAGGAGAGGAAATTTTGGAGAGATGGACTCTCAAATTTGGAGTCAGGTATGATGAATGGCAGGGGCCCACAGAGACATACCATAGGATGGCTAAATTGGAAGTTTTTGATTCAATTAAAAGAAGGATCAGATGCCCAAAGGAGAACTCAGGAATCTCTCCTAGGTCTTTTTTTTTTAATTTTTTATATTTATTTTTTCTTTTCTTTTTTATTAAGATATATTCTATTCATTTTACATTTCAACCACAGATTCTCCTGTCCTCCCTCCTCCTACCTCCCAACCTTCCCCCCAACCCACCCATTATTGCCACCACCTCCAAGGCAAGGTCTTCCCTGGGGAGTCAGCAGAACCTGGTACCTACAGTTGGGGCAGGTCCAATCCCCTCCTCTCTGTACCATGGCTGAGCTAAGTGTCTCAGCATAGGCACTAGGTTCCAAAAAGCCAGCTCATGCACTAAGGACAGGACCAAATCCCACTGCCTGGGGTCCTCCTAAACAGTTCAAGCTATGCAACTGTCTCACTTATCCAGAGGGCCTAATCCAGTTCCATGGGGGCTCCTCAGCTATTAGATACAGTTCATGTGTTTCCACTAGTTTGTCTAGTTGTCTGTGTACTTATTCCAATCATGATCTCAATATCTCTTGCTCATATGATCCCGCCTCTCTCTCGTTGATTGGACTCCTAGAGCTCCACCTGGGGCTTGGCCGTGGATCTCTGCATCTGCTTGCATTGTCCCTAGATGAGGGTTCTATCATGACAGTTAGGTCAGCTCAGGCACTCTCTTGACCATTGCCAGTAGTCTATAGTGGAGTCATCTATGTGGGTTTCTGTGGACCTCTCTAGCACTCTGCATCTTCCTATTCCAATGGGGTCTTCATTTATCATGGTATCTCTTTCTTTGTTCTCCAACTTTTTTCCTGATCCAGCTAGGAACTCCTGCTCCCCTAAGCTCTCTTTTCCCTGACCCTTGCCCTCCATTACTCCTCTCAACCCCAGTTTGATCATGTAGATATCATCCATTTCTCCATCGCTGAGCAATCCTGTGTCTTTCATAGGGTCCTCTTTACTAGGTAGCCTCCCTGGAGCTGTGAGTTTCAGTCTGATTATCCTTTATGAGTGAATACCTACCATGTTTGTCTTTCTGAGTCTGGGTTACCTCATTCGGGATCCAGAATATATAAAGAACTCAAGAAATTAGACATCAAAATACCCAACAGTACAATTAAAAATGGGCTATAAAGCTAAACAGAGAATTCTCAACAGAAGAAGCTCAAATAGCTTAAAGACATCCTTAGTAATGAGGGAAATGCAAATCAAAATGAATCTGAGATACCACCTTACATCTGTCAGAATGGCTAAGATAAAAAACACTGAAGACAGCTTATGTTGGAGAGGATGTGGAGCAAGGGGAATACTACTCCACTGTTGGTGGGAGTGCAAATTTGTACAGCCACTTTGGAGATCAGTATGGTGCTTTCTTAGAAAATTGGGAATCAACCTCCCTCAAGACCGAGTTATACCACTCTTGAGAATATACCCAAAGTATGCTCAATCACACCACAAGGACACATGCACAACTATGTTCATAGCAGCCTTATTTGTAATAGCCAGAACCTGAAAACAACCTAAATGCCCTTCAACTGAAGAATGGATAAAGAAAATGTGGTACATATACATAATGGAGTACTATTCAGCAGAGAAAAACAATGACAGCATGAAATTTTCAGGTAAATGGATGGAACTAGAAAAAGTCATCTCCTAGGTCTTGGCACCAAATATAAGTAGGAGCAGCAAGAAACCACTGTACACAGTCAAACTCCATGAAAAAGAAATAGAGGATTTAATGAAAAACTATCAGGCCACCTCAGATAGTAGAGCACAATACCAACCTGGGAAAGTTTGTTTGGTTATATAGAGGCAAATGGGGAAGGGAGCAGCTCAAATACTGGAATAGCCAGGTGAGTTATGATGGGCACTTTGGAGATGCATCAGTTATGGTCAAAAGCATTCAGGTGCCAACTGCCAATATCAGGAAATTTCAGGTTGAATTCTGCAGACAGAAGTGTTCAGCCAGCCATTGAAGACTTTTTGAGAATTGATTTTTGAGAATCATCACCCTGAAATATTGCCATCAACACTGACAATTTGGTCTCCCTGTCTTGGAGACCTAGCAATCAAGATCCCAGAAAGTGCTTAGCATTTAATTACTCAGACAATTAGAAGAAGGTTGTTGAGACACATCTGATGATTTGGATGAGAAAGAATTCTGTTTCCTTTATGGCTCACCCTAGAAATTCTAGTCAAAAGGAAACAATGTATCACAAAGGAGATAGTATCCTACTGATGAGTCTCTTCAAGGCTTCTTTCATGTCTCTGTTCCTCAGACTATAGATAAAGGGATTCATCATTTGAGGGACCACAGAGTATAGAACTGAAGCCACAGCAGTCTTCCTGGATGATTCTGTAACTGTTGAGCTAATGTAGACCCCAAAACCTGTTCCATAAAATAAGGAGACAACTGAGAGGTGAGACCCACAGGTGGAAAAGGCTTTATATCTTCCTTCTGAGGATGACATTCTCAAGACAGTGGATGCAATTTGACTATAAGACAAAATGATGCCAGAGAGAGGAACACCACCAAATATGCAAGATGAAATGTATATGAGAATGTTGTCAATAAGAGTGTTGGAACAGGCAAGTTTAGTAATCTGTGTAAGTTCACAGAAGAAATGTGGGATTACCAGTTCTGTGCAGAAGGACAGATGTAACACCATCAGACCATTCACAAGGGCATTTATCATGCTCCCCATCACAGAAAATATTACCATTAAGATACAGAGACAGGGGTTCATAATGATCCTATATCTAAGTGGATGACAAATGGCAACATAACGGTCATATGCCATTGCTGCAAGAAGACAGTTTTCCATGCCAACAGACAGTAAGACAAAGCAGACCTGAGTCAGGCATCCTGCATAGGTGATGCTCTGGTCTTGTGTTTCTATATTTACCAGCATCTTTGGAATTGTGCATGTGACTAAAATGATGTCATTAAGGGAAAGACCAGAAAGAAAGAAGTACATGGGGGTGTGGAGATGGGAGTCTGAGGTGGTAGCCAGAATGATCAGCAGGTTTCCTAGGACTGTAACAAGATACATGAAAAGAAATATAGTGAAGATGATGAGTTGCAGCTCTGTATCATCTGTGAGTCCCAGGAGAATAAATCCTGAAATAACTGTTTGGTTTACAGATTTCATGTTTGTGGTGAATCTGGTGGGAGGAAAATGGGCAAACAGATAACAAACTACATCAACAACAGCATTATCAGAAGTTAAATCATTAGATAAGCAGCTCTGATTTTGGGCTTTAACCTCCAGAACAGTGAAAAAAGTAATTTCTTACTTCAATCTTCCCACTTTATAGTCTATAGCATCTTTGTAGGTCATAAATCTTTGCCCCATGAGCATAAGAATATACCCAATGGAGGGCTGGAGAGGTGGTTCATTGTGTTAAGTGCATGCCCTACAAGTATAGTGACCAGAGCTCAAACCATCAGAATCCACAGAAGTGCCAGCTGGGTACATAGGCCCATCTGTAATCCCAGCCTAGGGAGACAAAACATGGGATCACCAGAGCAAGCTGGCTACTGAATCAAGCCATATCATTAGCTCTGGGTTTGTTTGAGGGGCCCTGCCTCAAGGAGTCAAGTGGAGGATTCATTATGGATGGCTCTTGGCATCATCAGACTTCTATATACACATGTATCCATGTACACACACACACACACACACACACACACACACACACACACACACACACACACACACAAATATGGAAGAACTTTAGTGGTAACTAGAGAGCTGTCTTAGTTGGTAAAATGCCTTGCCAGCATGAGGACTTAAGTTTGATAATAAGAACCCGTGTTTTAAAAAATAATAAAAGTATACATATAACTCCAGTACTGAAAAGACAGAGTCTGGCAGATCCTTACATCTTTTTTTGCATAAATTCCTTTATTGAAAATATTGGAATAGCACTGCATTACATGTAGTTGATATCCATAATGAAGGATTACACATTCCTGTTCAGACAATACTGTTTTAAATAGAGAATCCAGCATCTGGATATGCTCTCATGAGTATAGTGTCATGGATTAAACTAGGTAAGAGCAATCTATAGGCAAACTGACCATCTTGTTCATTAACAGCATGTGGTTACAAATGGCATAAATGGTGAGCATAATCACCACAAGATATTTCTGGGATCTCACCAACTCATGAGTATGAGCAGACCAAGTTCAAATTATGTGTTTTTAACCAAGAGTCCTCAATGGGAGAATGCAGGTGAAAAGTGTGTCTTGTCTACAGATTTAAAATTTTATAGCATTCATTAAACTAGCATGGAATGGCTCTGAATATAACAATTGATGACCTGACAGAGGCCACTGAGTGTTTTCTTTTCTTACAAGGAGTCTAAAACTGAAAAAAAATTTAAAGAAAATATATCCTGGTTTCTCAAATTCAATTGGAGGAAAAACAAAACAGTGTAAAGAATTGCATTTATATCACAATTGAAAGAAAAAAGAGAAATCTATTTTTTAAAGTAGAAACTCATTTTCACATCATAAGACATCTTTTATTTTAAACAATAAGAAATAAAATTATTAACTTTGTTGATTGCCACCCTTTTATGAAAGCCAAAGACTACTAATAGGAAAATTTTTTTTTCAATAATAGCCAAAGGTGAAAGGTAGTCTATCACTAATTATTTCCCCACTCATCATTGAAAGGAAAATTAGCATACTGTGTTTATAGATCCTTACATCTTAATTGCCAGCCAGGCATCTTAACTAAATAAGCAAGTACCAGGTCAGCAAGAAATTCTTGTTTCTAACAACAAAGTTTAGGAGATTGGAGAGACAATCCAAAGGTTAATAATGCATACTTCTCTGGCAGATGACCAAATTTCAGTTCTCAGTACCCATGCCTGATAGTTTACATCAAGTTGTAACTCTAACGTATCTGCTTTCTGAGGACACAAATACTTTTAAAAAGTAGTTTTCCTAAAAATGACACCTGAAATTAGTGTTTGGCCTTCACATTCATGTGCACATGCAACATGCATACCCACACACACCCCTGCACACACACAAAGAATGGAATCAGGGCAGTTTTTAACAGTCTCTTATATAGTCTTTTGATGTTCTCCAAATTGAAACACTCTCTCCAGGAATGAAGGAGAGAGTCATGAGACTTAGATTTTACTATGGGAGGAGATATTGACTAGCAGAGCTGGCTGAAGGAAGATGAGTTTGCCATAGGTGGGTGACTTTACAGATTATGGAGCCTTCAAGCCATACAGAAAGCCCTTCTAGTGATGCAGTTTCCTGAGTTTTCATCAGTCTAGAGGTAAGGTTTTTGGTGATACAGATGCATTTGAGTCTCCCTGTAACTCTTCATCTAAAATTATTTAAGTAATCCCAATAAACTCTCTGGTTGACCAAGTTAGACTTTGAAGGATTCATTAATTTTGTCTATTGTGTTTCCCTGGGAAGCATTATCATATTTGGGAAGGGACAAATCTCTACTCAAAGAAATGGGACCTGTTTTGGGTGAGATTATTAGAGGAGCTCAGTTAGTCAATAAGGTAAAAGTGCAAACACACAATTACAGATCACTGATTGGAGCAGTTGTGTGGATTGTTTTGTTTCTCATCATCTAAATGAAATCTTATATCATTGCTTCCCAAAATTGATTCCAGGAAATCACCTATTCAAATTGCCAGAGCCTTTACAAAGATGCTGTTATTTGCTTGTCTTCAAGGGGAACAATGTTAATATCTCACCTGGAAGTTGAGAATGGATGATTTGTATGAGGAAATTCAGACAGAGTATGAGTCAGAAGGATCTGTGGGAGAATAATCTGGTATTGATTCCTGCAAGGGCAGGGATATTGAGTTAGATCACAGCCTGAACCATGCAGTCTGTCATCTCATGGGGTTCAAACACCAAAGCTCCTCATTAGAACAGTGACTTTTTTTTACCTGTCATTTTTTCTCCCAGGAGTGAAACTCCTTAAAGACTCCTGAGAAGAGTCCCTCACATCAGATCTCCTGATACTCCAGGCCTAGAGTATACATGTTAGTTATCTTCATCATTTCAGCTCACCCCTAACAAGGTCCTTCAATTAAATGATATACTCTAAGCTCATATAGAGACACACCCCTGAAAACACAACAAGGAGACTAAAACATGAGGATCACAACAAAACAAATGAAATATGTAACAGAAATCCCAAAACACAACTTCTCCAAAAAATTCCAGCATTCTTTCTGAAAGACAGAGAAGCTATGTCAAAAAGTGTGGTGTAAATTTCAAGTATGAAAATATGTCTTACATATGAGGATATGTTGTCACTAGAAATATTAAGAAAATATTGTAATATGCAATATGCAAATAATGTGTTGTGGCTTTTCTTAAGTAACTTTGATATTTTCTTCACCATAATTTTGTCTTATGTTTTTCACACAAATTCTGATCTTTATCAGAAAATATAGAAAAAAAAACAATAACTCTGAGTCAAATTTTTATTTAGATATTTATTCTTTGCAATTATATATTCATATGTATTATATATTAATAATACATATGGAATCTACCTGTTATTCTTCCTATTGTAATCTCCATCTCATCTTATAAACCCTCCATCCTTACTGATAGTATCATTTCTACATTCATGTTTTTTTTTTTTTTTTTGCTTACTTTTGTTTTGAAGACCAAGTGAGTTCAACCAGGATCATCCTATGCCTTTGGATTTGGAACTACCTGCTAAAGACTGGTAGGCTCCTACATGTATACAACTGAAGGCAATTACTGCTTCTTTTGCAGAACCTATTAGCAGACAATAGCTCATCAGTGCAGATTAGAGACCTATACACTGATCTCTGATCAATAATTTACTATTGATAGGTACAGTCTTATGCAGACAACCAAAGCTTCAGTGAAGTCTTGATTGCTTTGACTGTGCCATGCCTGGGAAGACAGAATTTCAAAGCCTTTCTCCTTATCTTCTGGTCCTTACATTCTCCCATTTCCTTTTTGAGATATTTCCCAGCATTAGATGTTGTAGTATAAATGTGTTGGTTACAGTTAAACACTCAAATACCACTTATTCTCAGCACCTTGAGCACCTATGTGTTTCTGTATTCACTGTCATTGACTTCAAAGAGAGGATCACTGATTGAAGCTGAGAATAACATTTGTCTGTAGATAAAATCATAAATATCAGAATGCATCTTTGCACCATGTCAATTTACCCAAACACTTGTTATAAAGTTGACCTGCCCATAGGGCATGCCTGCCACAAAACTAGGTAGGCTGCCTGCAAATCTTTTCTTTTCCCTCTGCTACCTCAAATCCAACTCATCATTCTTATCCGTAGGTCATCATCAAAATACTTGTGGTGGCCTTCCCTGATTCCCTTTTTCCATCTCCTGTGGATCCCACAGATCTTTCCCTTCTAGCATCTCTCCCATGACTCACTAGTAGGCATACTTTGGGGAAATCTCCCAACCAAAAAATGCCCAGGTCCAGATGGTTTAATGCAGAAATCTATGAGACTTTCAAAGAACAGTTAACACCAATACTCCTTCAAGTATTACACCAAATATAAAAAAAATGAGTACTACCTACTTCATTATAACAAGCCAAAGTTAATCATGATACCCTAACTACACATAGATCCAACAAAAAATAAAATTATTGACCAATTCCACTTATAATATAGGTACAAAAACCTCAATAAAATACTTCCAAACAGAATCCAAGAATACACAAGGAAATCATTCACCAAGATCATCCCAGACATGCAAGGGTGGCTTATTATACTAAATTCAATAAATATAATCCACCATATAAACAAACTAAGAAAAAACAAATGATATTCCCATTATATGCAGAAAACAGCCTTTGATGAAATCCATCAACCCTTCATGATAAAAGTACTGGAAACATTAGAGATACAAGGGACATGCCAAAAATAATAATGGCAATTTACAACAAGCAAATAGCCAAATTCAACTTAAATAGAGAGAAACTCAAAGAAATTCCACTAAAGTCATGTACAAGAAAAGGTTATCCACTCTTTCCATAGCTTTCCAATATAGTACTTGAAGTCATAGCTAGAGCAATAAGGTTCCTGAAGGAGATGAAGGGGATGCACATTGGGAAGGAAAAAGTCAAAGTATTGTCATTTAAAAATGATGTGATAGTATACATAGGTGACGGTGAAAAATACACTGGGGAACCCCCACAGCTAATAAACACTTCCAGAAAAGTAGTTGTATACAAAATTAACTCACAAAAATCAGTGGAAGGCCTGACTGAGAAACAAATCAGTGAAACAACACCTTTCACAATAGCCTCCAATAATATAAAATATCTTGGAGTATCTTTAACCAAATAATGGAAAGACTTGTATGACAAAAACTTCAAGTCTTTGAAGAAAAAAATGAATAAGATATGACAAAATGGAAAGATCTCATTCTCATGTATCACAATAATTACCATAGTAAAATGGCCATCCTACTATCCTACAGATTTAAAAATCCAACACAAAATTTTGAGATCTTGAAAGGACAATTCTCAAATTAGTATGGTATTCCAGAATGTTTTATGATAACTTTAACAAGCTAAAGTCAGATGACAGGAGGAAACCCCAATTAAGAAAATGCCTCCACTCTACTATAATGCTCTAGTAATATAAACAGCTTGATATTGTCATAAAAACTGACATGTGGACCAATGGAATTGAATTGAAGACCTTGACATTAATTTGCACACCTATGAACATATGATTTTTCACAAAGAAGACAAAACTGTACAAGGGAAAAAAGAAAGCATCTTCAACAATGGTGCTGGCATAACTGGATGTCAACATGTAGAAGATTGCAAATAGATCCATATCTGTCACCACGCACAAAACTCAAGTCCAAGTGGATCAAAGACCTCAACATAAACACAGTTACACTGAACCTGACAGAATAGAAAGTAAAAAGAAAGTAGGAAGTAGCCTTGAATGCATCTGCACAGGACATCACTTTCTAAATATAACAGCAGTGGCACAGACAATGAGAGCAACAATTAATAAATGAGACCTCCTGAAACCAAGAAGTTCCTGTAAGGCAAAGGACACAGTTAATAAGACAAAGCAATAGCCTACAGAATGGGTAAAGGTCTTTACAAACCTCACATTTAACAGAGGGCTGATTTCCAAACATATAAAGAACTCAAGAAACTAGACACCAAAATAACAAAAAATCCAATTAAAAAAATAAAAAAACAGCTACAGAGCTAAACAGAGAATTCTCAACAGAAGAATCTCAAATGGCGAAAAGACATTTAAAGAATTGCTCAACATCCCTAGTCATCAGGGAAATGAAAATCAAAATGACTCTGAGATACCATATTACACCTGTCAGAATGGCAAAGATCAAAAACACAGATGACAGCTTACTTTGGAGAGGATGTGGAAGCAAGGGGAACACTTCTCCACTGTTAGAGGGAGTTCAAACTTGTACAGCTACTTTGTAAATCAGTATGGCGGTTTCTCAGAAAAATGAGAATCAATCTACCTCAAAAATCAGTGATGCCCATATTGGTCATATATCCAAGGAATGTTCAATCATACCACAAGGACACTTGCTCAACTATGTTCATAACAGCAGTATTCATAATAGTGAGAACCTGGAAACAACCTAGATAACCCTAAACTGAAGAATAAATAAAGAAAAGGTGGTACAAATACACAATAGTGTTCTACTCAGCAGTAAAAAAACAATGATATCATGAAATTTGCAGATAAATGGATGGAACTAGAAAACAACATCCTGAGTGAGGTAACCCATACTCAGAAGAACAAACATGGTATGTACTCATTCATAAGTGGATACTAGATATGAAGCAAAAGATAACCAGACCACAACCCACATCTCCAGAGAAGCTAGCTAACAAGGAGGACTCTAAGAGGATTGCCCTGGGAAGGGGAAATAGATGAGATCTCCTGAGTGAGGGGGGAGGTCGTGGAGGGTAGGGGATGGGGTATGATAACATAAGGGAGGAGGGTGGTCAAGCTGAAACATGGACCGAGTGGGAGAGCAATAGAGATACCTTGATAGAGGTAGATATCATGGGGTAGGGACAAATCTGGTGCTAGGGAAGTTCCCAGGAATGCACAAGGATGACCCCAGCTTAGACTACTAGGAATATGGAGAGGGTGCCTGAGCTGGCTTACCCTGGTAATCAGATTGGTGAATACCCTAACTGTCATCATAGAGCCTTCATCCAGTAACTGATGAAAACAAATGCAGAGATCCACAACAAAGCACCAGTCCAAGCTTCAAAAGTCCAGTTGAAGAGAGGGAAGAGGGATTCTATGAACAAAGAGCATAAAAATCATGATCAGGAAACATACAAAGACAACAAAACCAACTATTGGGAACTCATGAACTTAAATCAACAGCTGTGAAGCCACCATAGGACTGGACTAGGCCCTCTGCATAAATGAAACAGTTGTATAGCTTGATCTGATTAATGGACCCCCTGAAAGTAGGATCAGGTTCCAACCCTTGTGCATGAGCTGGCTTTTTGAGCCCATTAACTATGGTGGGACAGCTTGCAGAGCCTTGATGCAGGGAAAGGGGCTTGGACCTGACTCAACTGAATATACCAGGCACTGCTGACACCCCATGGAAGGCTTTACTTTTTCAAAGGAGGGAATGGGTGGTGGCTACAGGGAAGGCTTGAAGAGACACAGGAGGAGGGAAGAGAGGGGCATCTGTGGTTAGTGTGTAAAATGAATAAAACATTTCTTAATTTAAAAAAGGAAAAATATTTTAAAAAAAGAAAGAAAATGCCTCCATAAGATCGGGCTGTAGGCAGGCCCATATGCATTTTGTTAATGACTGATAATGATCTTATTTAATGATTGATTAGGGAGGGTCCATGTCATTGTTGGTGGTGCCACCCCAGCTCAGTGGTCCTGGTTTTTATAATGAAGAAGGTTGAGGAAGACAGGAGTAGTAAACCAGTAAGCAGCAGTCCATGTTCTCTGCATCAGATCCTGCCTCCATTTTTCAGCCTTATTTGAGTTCCTGTTCTGACTACCTTCAATGATAAACAGTGATATGAAAGTATAAGCTGAAAAAAAAGCCTTTCCTTCCAAGTTGCTTTTGCCATGATGTTTCATTACTGTAATAGAAATCCTAAGTCAAGTTGTTATCAGCATAGTGGTATATTGCTGTAAAAGACCTGACCATGTTGTTTGGGGAGGATTGTAGAAGGACCTTGGAACTTTGGGCTAGAAAAAAAAAAATCAATGAATGTTTTGAGCCAGTGAGCTGTTCTTTAGAAGTTGGGAAGATAAGAATGTTGAGATCAGTGCAGAAGATGGAGGCATGGTTTATAAAGTTTCATAGGAAAGTATAAAGATTTTATCAGGGCCATTTGCTAATTTGAGTTAAGATAGTATCATTCTGGTCAGCAGGGACTGAAGAGTCAGACATGATAACAACAGCAAAAAAGCCAACCACCATTGAAGTGTTACTGGGACAATTGGTTCTGGTTAGCTGGGGATAAGAAAATAGTGCTGATTAAGAAGAAAGCAGTACTGTTTAGGTAAAATCTTCTGGAAAGTGTTTCTTTGGTGTCAGTAAACAGAGGCAGTTTTCCAGAAGCCTCTGAGGTTGTACCTTGCATTGGCAGCCAAACTTGGTAGCATAAAAGTCACTCTGATTGTACCAGTTTTTTAACCCTGAAGTAGTAAGGGAGAGCAGCTGAGGCTTGGCATTGTATAGCATGGCTAGAATCCCTAAAGAAAGCCTTGAAGAGGCTACTGATGAAAGTGAAGCCTAGTTACTGCAAGGGACCCCAGCAGTTTGGGAGATGTCAGTATCATATGATACAAGATGCCTACCAAAAATAGTAGCAGCAGTGGAGTAGAGCCAGTCAAAGACAAGAAGACAAGATGGGAGTATGATAGAGGGTAGAGCTAAAAAAGTGACCCAAGCCCTTGGAGAAGCCATGAAGATGGTAAGTGAATGCCAGATAATTGGACATTGAGTTATTTGCTTGTTAAAGTCTGGTTTTGCTTGGTTTAGAATGTGACTGTGCTCTGGTCCTTCCTTCAAGAAAATATCTATCTTAATTTTGATTTTATTACAGGAGCCCCCAGCTAAAGGATTTTTGAAATTTTTTTCTCCTTTTCTCCCAGTCTCTCCCCCAAAATTCCCCTCTTCACTCCCATCCACTCCTCCTCCTTTCTCTTCAGAAAATGCAGGCCTCCCATATATGTCAGCCAGCGATGGCATTTCAAGTTGCAGTAAGACTAGATACCTCCTTTCTTATTAAGGCTGGATGTGACAACCCAGTAGGAGGACAAGGTCCCAAAAGCAGGTAACAGAGTCATAGAAAGCCCCTGATCCCATTGTTAAGAGCCCCATAAGAAGACCAAGCTAATAACATATGTGCAGAGAGCCTAGGCCGGTACCATGCAAGCTCTCTGATTGGAGGTTCAGTCTTGTGAGTCCCTGTGAGCCCAAGTTAGTTGATTCTGTGGGTTTTCTTGTGATATCTTTGGCCCCTCTGGCTCTCACTGTGAATCTCAATGCTTCCTCCTCCTCTTCCACAGAATTCCTCAAGGTCTGCAGAATATCCCTATAAATCATTTCATTGACCTTTTTTTTAGACATGTTCAGTTCTACCCTAAGTTTCTAGGATGTCCAGCCTCTGAATTCTGGCTCTCCAGGTAGTATCAGAAGTGGACTCCTCTCAGGGCATTGGTCTAAAGCGGGACCAGTCATTGATTGGCCACTCACATAATTTCTGTGGTACATTTATCCCACTATACCTTGTAGGCAAGGCAAATTGTAGGTCAGATGTTATATGCAAATTGTAGGTCAGATGTTATATGGCTGGCTTAGAGTCACAGTCACTCCATTGGATGTCTTGCCTGGTTACAGGAGTATGCCAGTTCAAGCTTCATATCTCTCATTGCTAGAAGTCTTAGCTAAGTGTCACCCTCATAGATTCCTGGGGTTGTATATTGCACTAGGTTTCTAGCTTATAGCAGTGTTTTCTCCCTCCATCCTCCCCGCCTAATTAATCCTATTCCATGCCCAAACCACATTCAGACCCCTCCCTGTATTCACTTGTGATTTCTATTCTATTTTCCCTTCACAGTGAGATTCATGTGTTCTCCCCTCCCCCTTTGAGGGTTCCTTGTTATTTAGCTTCTTTGGTTCTGTGGATTTAGCATGGTTATCTTTATTTTACAGCTAATATATACCTATAAGTGAGTATATACAATGTTAGTCTTTTGCATTACCTCACTGAGGATGATCTTTTCTAGTTCCATCCCTTTGCTGACAAATTTCATAATGCCATTGATTTTAGCAAATTAATAGTCTATTGTGTGAATATACCACATTTTCTTTATCCATTCTTTGGTTGATGAACATATAAGTTGTTTCCAGTGCCTGGATATTATAAATAAAGCTGCTATGAACATAGTTGAACAATTGTCCTTGTGGTAGGGCACAGCATCCTTTGAGTATGTGCTCAGGAGTGGTATAGCTGGGTCTAGAGGTAGGTCAATTCCCAATTTTCTGAATAATTGCTATATTGATTTCCAAAGTGACTCTACAAGTTTGCACTCCCACCAGCAATGGAGAAGTTTCCCTGTAAATGTAGGCTTCTGTACCATCAGCAACTCCAAAACACCCAGCAGCTGCTCCCCAAATTACTACACAGAAGCTTATATTATTTATAAATGCTTGGCCAGTAGCTCAGGTTTAACTAATTACCTCTAGCACTTAAATTAACCCATAATGCTTATCTGTGTTTAGACACATGATTTGGAACTTTTTCTCAATACAGAACTCTCATCTTGATTCCTCTGCATCTGGCTGGCAACTACTGACTCTGCCCTTCCTATTCCCAGAATTCTCCTAATCTGGCCATCCCACCTATACTTCCTGCCTAGCTATTGGCCAATCAGCATTTTATTAAAACAATTTGAGTGAAAAATCTTTACAGTGTACAAAAAGATTTTTTCCACAATAGTTCCCCCTTTTTGTCTAATTAAAAAGGAAAGATTTAACTTTAAAATAGTAAGATTGTATACAACGAAAAAATTATTAAGTAAGAATTAAAACAACACTATCTAATCCATTTGCATTTGGCAAAATTAGAGAAAATACTTAATTTTCTATCTTGGTGAGTCTAAACTTTTGTAGCAAATTTACTTTTTATTATAACTAAGGAAAACTATATTTATAACTATCTAGCCTTCAACTCCATCAGACCAGAGAGTGAAATGGTACCTAACGACAGGGACATCAGGCTGCCTAGACAGTCACTCAAAGTTCCTCTGCAATGTTAGGACATCCCTCTTCGGCCTACATTCCTAGAATATTTAACAGACTTATCTATTAAGCAGGATGTTTGAAGAACTGTCCCACCTTGTCTTGGCAAAGTTCTGCAGTCACTTTCTTTCCTATCCTGCTGTCCAATTTGGATAGCATACTTTCAGCAGTTGAGGCAAGGTCAGTTTCTTGCCCAGTGGCTAACTTTTGCCATAAAGAAAACAAACTCCATATGGAGTTTCTTCAATGCTCATTATCCTCTTTGAAGTAATTGGACCTGCCAAGAGCAGACATGTCTCACTGTTAAGAAAAAAACATTTTAAATGCCATATTCTATAGGTCTTTGGAGTGTTTGAAGATTGCCTTTCTGAAATATATCTCTGTATGACATTGAAAACATAACTAACATGACTATTAGTTTGCTACTATAGATGACTATTAATATGTATTTTATATTTATATATTAGATTTTTAATGAGCTGCAGAAGCACAATATCCTTAACAAGAGCAGAAACATGCATACAGTATAACAAAATTAACTTTAAATTTGTATTAATAAACCAAAATCCATACTAGTATAAAATATGTAAGATTAACAGTTGTTTTTTAGATTAAAGTAAATTCAATAATCTACCCTTTTTTAATCACTACTATATCTGTTCCCTTTTTTTTCTTTACAAAGATATTAACTAAGACCAATAACAATTTATAATCAACTCCCTAAACAAAGACAAACATTCATAATCTATTCTTGGGGAATGTGAGCATAGTTCTTTAGACTACTTCCTGTTGGATTGTTGGTACTAGTAATCTTTTTGGTGACCCTGAGGAAACAAGATAATTGTTAAGGTAGACTATAGTATTTTGTGAGGCTAAAGACAACACAATAACATACAGTATCCAGACTCTCTGTGTATTTTCCATCATTACCTGGCTTATTATTTTTATATTGCTTTTACTGTCTCTTTAAAAACGTTATTTTTTAAACTATTTCTTTCTACAGCTGTCTGTACTCTTTCTCCTCTCTCTCCCAAACCTACATATATTTTTTAAACATTTTACTTATTTTTTAAAGATTTATTTATTTATGTGATATATATATATGTGTGTGTGTGTGTGTGTGTGTGTGTGTGTGTGTGTGTGTGTATAATGAGTAGTCTATTTACATGAATGCCTGCATGACGGAAGAGGGCATCAGATTCCATGGTTGGGAGGCCCCATGTTGGTGCTGGGAATTGAACTCTGGACCTCTGGAAGAGCAGCTAGTACTCAACCACTGAGCCATCTCTCCAGCCCCAACATGCATTTTAAAAACACACTGTGACCCATTTACAGGTTTCTTTTTGTCCGAGTCTGTCTTTATTGTGTATCTGTAATCTTCTTCTGAACACAGCTTTAAACTGCTAATTGGGCATGGCTATGACCAAAGTGGTAGCTTTGGCTGCTACTTCTACCTCATCCAGCTTCCTAACATGACAGAGGTAACCAGGAGAGTCATACTTACCACCTCAACTCTGGGGTCCATGCTGCTAGGTAGCGTGAAGCCAGCCCATAAATATTTTTTGATGTATGAGTAAAAGCTAAATCCACCATGCAGCATGAGTGCAGCATCTCCAGCATACAGCTCAGAGATGGCCCTGTGTACTGTGGAGGGAATCCTCTGTGCTATGCTCATGTATGCATGTTGTAGCCATGGGGATGAATCTCTGTACTGCAGCCCACATGAAGGACATGAACTAGGAAGCTGATCTTAGCTCTGTTTTAGAACCATTTTTAAGGTCTACCAGGTTTTATGTTGATGGAGTTGCCAAACATTGGGCACCATATGTAACTGGAAGCTTTTTTTGTGCCCTGGCCAGGTCTCAAAGCCAGTTATAAAATAATCACTCAGAGGCTTATATTACTTAGAAATGCTTGACCTTTTAATCAGGCTTATTACTGGCTAGCTCTTACATTTAAATTGACCCATTTCTATTAATCTAATTATTGCCACATGGCCATGGCATTATTGATCTATTGGCATGTTGCTCCTGGGGCAGCTGCATGGCATCTACCCCTTATCTCTGCTTGGATTTCCCTCTGACACTTATCCTGCCTCGCTATAGGCCAAAGCAGCTTTATTTATTAACCATTGGGAGGAACATATATTCACAGCATTCAGAAAGACATCCCACATAAAATCTAGTTACATTCTTCTATATCCAGTTAAGACCATCACCCTTTACCAAGAAGAGCTAAAACTATTACTCCTCAAATTATTCCACAAAATATAAACATAAGAAAAATTGCCAAATTCATTTTATGAGGCCATAGTTACTCAGATACCCAAACCACACAAAGACTAAGCAAAGAGAATTACAGATCAGTTTTCCTCATGAACACTGATGCAAAAATACCCAATGAAATACTCATGAACTGAGTCCAAGAACACATCACAAAAATCATTCACCATGATCAAGTAGGTTTCATTCCAGAGATTCAGGGATGATTTAATATATTAAAACCTGTCAATATATTATACCACATAAAAAAACTGATAGAAAAAACATATAATCATCTCAAAAAGCCTTTGACAAAATATTATACCCTTTCATTAAATAAGTCTTTGAAAGATCAGGGATCCAAGGAACATATCTAAACATAATAAGGGCAATATACAGCTAACCGATAGCCAACATCAAATTAAATGGGAGAAAATTAAAGCAATTTCACTAAAATCAAGAACGAGACAAGGCTGTCCACTCTCTCCATATCTATTCCATATAGTACTTGAAATTTTAGCTAGAGCAATAAGACAAGAAAAGGAGATCAAGATAATAAAAAATAGAAAGGAAGAAGTCAAATAACCCTATATGTAGATGATATGATACTTATACAAAAGTGACCCCAAAAACTCTATCAGGGAATTCCTACAGCTGATAAACACCTTCATCAAAATGATTAGATACAAAATAAACTAAAACAGCAGTAGCTCTCCTATATACAAATGATAAATAGACTGAGAAATGAGTTATGGAAACAACACCCTTCACAATAGCCACAAATAACATAAAACATCTTTGTGTAACTAACTACTCAAGTGAAAGACTTGTAATGTGAGAACTTCTAGTCTTTGAAGAAAGAAACTGAAGAAGATGTTAGAAATTGGAAAGATTTCCCATGCTCATGGATTGGCATGATTAACCTAGTAAAAATGGTCATTTTATCAAGTATAAATCTACAGATTCAGTGCAAGTCCCATAAAAACTCCAACACAATTCTTTACAGAACTTGAAAGAACAATACTCAAGTATATACTGAAAAAAGTAAGCCCCAAAATAGCTTAAACAATCCTGTACAATAAAAAAACAAACAAAAACAAAACAAAACAAAAAAAAACATGTGGAAGTATCAAGATCCCTGAATTCAAGCTGTGCTACAAAAACAGACTGGTGGATCAGTGGAACCAAAAAATACCCAGACATAAATCCACATACCTATGAATACTTAATTTTTTATAAGGAAATAATAAATATAAACTAAAAAAGACTGTGAACTTTAAAAAGAGATTTTGATTTTTAAAGAGATTAGCTATTAAAGAGACTGAAATTTTAACATGTTTGAATTCATAAAGACTATGGCACTTTTAAAGTTTTATATGGATATATATTAAATTGTAAGATCTTGGGGATGAATGAGAAAATAAAATATGTGGCTAAAAAGTGGTGTGTTTTTGTGTCAAGTTGACAAGGGATCAATTGGGCTGGATAATTTTATGTCAACTTGAGAAAAGCTAAAAGTCATCTGAGAGAAGGGAACCTCAACTAAGAAAATGCCTCCATAAGATCAGGCTATAGGCAAGCCTGTAAGGCATTTTCTTAATTACTGGTTGATAGGAGAGCATGTAGGCCATTGTGGGTGGTGCCATCCCTGGGATGGAAGAGGTAATGTGTTGTGTAAGAAAGCAATTTGACCAAACCATGAAGAGAAAGCTGATAAGCAGCTTCCCTCCATGGCCTGTGCATTAACTCCTGCCTCCAGGTTCCTGCCCTGTTTGATATCCTGCCCTGACTTTTTTCAGTGATTAACAGTGTTATGAAGTGTGCACTGAAATAAACTCTTTCCTACCCTTGTTGTTATTGTCATAGTGTTTCATTGCAGCAATAGGAACTTTAACTAAGACATATGAAATGCAAAATACTGAAGATTGCTAAAATAATCCTGAACAATAAAAGAACTTTTAGAGGTCTCACCATTCCTTATTTCAAGTTGTACTACCAAGCTACAGTAATAAACACCTTGTGTTTCCAAGGTATGAGAAGGAAGTGTCAGTTAAGATACTGCAACAGTATCTCTGACTTAAGAAGATCTGAACAGTGGCAACACCAATATGCAAGATAACATGGAAAGGGGAAATCTCACAGGGCCATATCCCTAGAAAAAGAACTGCAGTCAACTAATGACTGCTGAGAGACAAATATTTGCTATGCAGTAGAGTCAATACCATATGTCATTTTGCTGAAGAAAACTGATTGTTTCTGACCCATAAGCAATGAAATGTCCATAGATTCTTGGCTAGGGGTAGAACATTATACCTAGCTCTACCTCAACTTTTCAATAAAGATAGAAATCTTCATAAATTTTGTACAAAATGGCAGTAATATTACTAATTAATATGTAAATCTCATGAGGTGATTAGCATGTTTCATGAGTTAATGTTTTAAAAATGCATTAATTTTGGATGGATGTAACAAAGACCTAATTTAGTACAATGTACATTGATAAGGTATGGCCTGCCTTCATGAATCCAAAGTAAAAAATGTTCATTGAGAAAACATCATGAGCAAAATAATTGACCAACTTCCAACGAGACAGAGATAGAAGAAAAATGTGATATAATGAATCATCTCATTCTCTAATATGTAATTTTTATTAACATTGAGTAAAATTGGTATATCAATTTGGAAAATAATCCAAACTTTCTGATAGTGAACTTTTGTTTCCAGTAACATAACATTCTCACTTATTAAAGTTTTCTTTTTATAAATGTTATACTCTAAACTTTGCATAGATATATTTAAACAATTTTGTTGCCTTTTTCTGGCATTTTAAACATTTAACATTTTGTAAATGTCATTTTAGTTTATTTCCTAACTATAATACAATTAACATAAAAAAGCAAATCTACTTGGTAAATAGAATTTAGAGCGAACTGAAAGCAATAACTAAGAAATAACCTTGCTGACACTTTAATTTACTTCATACAACCATTATGAAATATCATAATGTAATTATTTCTTTTGCAATATAGTATCTGTCTCAACAAGGTATTCATCACTGTATTTAAAAAATATTGTTTTCCTGACAATTCTCTACATTGCATTTTAGTTATCACAACCAACATCTCTCTATCCAATTCAAATTGAAACATTACTTAGAGTTCTGAAAGTATCACATGATACTATAATGTTTATATGTGTAGATGTAACCAACCATCTTATTAAATAAGAAACACAGAACCAATGCAAAGAAGAAAGCCAAGAGATCAGAGCTAAGAGCCTTACCTGCCTGCTACAGCTAGCCTCTTCAGCCAAGAGACCTCTCCAAAAAAAACCTACTTCCTGTCTGTTTGTCTTTATATAGACTTTCTGTTCTGCCTTCTCATTGGTTGTAAACCCAACCACATGACTGCCTCATCCCTGCCTATATGTACAGCCCTCCAGGTCTTCTATGGTACTGAGATTAAAGGCATGTGTCTCCAGTGCTGGCTGTATCCTTGACCACACAGAGATCTACCTAGCCCTGCCTACCAAGTGCTGGGATTAAAGGCATGTGCCATGAATGCCCAGCTCTGCTATGGCTTGCTATTAGCTCTGATCCCCAGGCAACTTTATTTATTAACATACAAATAAAATCACATTTCAGTACAATTAAAATATCACCATATATATGTATCTTTTGTAATTTGTTACTTATCCTATTATCTTGTTCACTATTAATAATATCACTTTTACAATATCATCCATGAACCCTGTGGGCTTCAACAAGACCTAGCCAAGTAACAAATGCTCATTTGTAAATTACAGCATGAATACTAAGGGATTTACTATCCACTTTCTTATTGGTTTAAAATCCACTCCAAAAGGCATACATATGCCTGGTACCATTAACTAAGCTAAAGTCTATGACTACCTAAATCATGGTCCCTAGAAAGAATGTACTGCTGTTATCTATTTAAAAGAATATAGCATTAAAATACCCCTTATACTCTTATCTTTATGCTCATAGATAATTCAAACTCACAACCTTCATTACAACATCTTTTTGCCATAGATGCCAAATATTACAAATAAGTAAATAAGTAGTCAACATGAAGAGAATGAGTGACTTTGGGATGTTCTCACTATTAAATGGAAGATTTATATCATACCTCTTCTCTGAAAATTCTAGGAATCTAATAGAAATGAAGGCATAAAGATGATAAAACCCAGAGAGAATAGATGTCTAAAGAAAAACTGTATTTGTTGGACCTAACAATGTTATTACACTCATGAACTCAGAAAGGGTGAATGACACAAGAATAGAACAAGATTAATTCAAGCAAAATTCCTGCATGGATTTGGAAGAGAATCATGAAATTCTACTCCTTTATATTGACAGATCGTGGTTACTATGTGACTGAGAGTCATTTTTTTTCTCAAGGATGAGGCCATTGCATGTTCCAGTAGATAGTCTTACTTTCAAATACAGTGCTAAGTGGACCAAGTGAATTAAAGAAAATGAGCATTTAGGTTGAGAAGGAAAAGTAGTGTGAAGATAGCAGAAAATTTGTAGGGAAAATTATGAGCATGGATTTAATAAAAATGCATGCTTGTATATGATTTTTTGGTTTTAAAATTATATAATTACATCATTTCTCCCTTCCCTTTTGTTCCTCCAAACCTTGTCATATACTCCTTACTGCTGTCAAATCTATGACCTCTTTGCTCTTTAATTGTACTGAGTGCACATATGTATATACATATACATATACATATACATATACATATACATATACATATACATACACACACACACACACACATATATATATGTATGTATATATGTATACATATGTATATATATATATATAGAGAGAGAGAGAGAGACATTTCATGGTTTCTTACCAACAATATAGATACCATCACTTATTTCATGTAGAGCTATCTGTGAATACCTTCCAGGAAGCTGTATATGTCTACTTTAAATTCACATGTCTGTATTTTCGCCTTCTCATCTGTGAACTAAAGGACAGTAGAAAACACAACTTATTCATTATTTGTATGCTATTCTAGAGCATGCTTGGAACCACAGAAATAAATATTTCTTAACCACAAAACAATAGCTCTGAGCATTCCTTAAATGAAAAGTATCTTATTTAGCTACAGAAAAATATGGATGAGCAAAATCTAGGTTTCAATTTAATCCACATCTAGTTTCAAAGAAGGTGAATATTAAGTCCTTATAAAACCATGTTCTAAATTTCCTAATGGAAATAAATCTTTCATTAGTATTTTTAAGTGCAGTTGTCCAGAGGAAAAAAAATCTACAGCCAATGATTCTAGTATAATATTAAATAATGTACTGAAAGTATCTTATTTCAGGTAATAGCATTACTGAGTATACATTAAATTTTCAAATTAAGCAAGGATTAGCTAGAATTGTTCCTTATGTGTGAATTTTTCAATTAGTATACATGACACACTGTATTATATCTCACATTATTCTAATAGCCAGATATTAAACTCTGTCTTTCTTGGTCTCTCCAATATTCTAGTGTTTAGAGAAGAGTATAGCCAATCTCAAGAAGTTCTTCCTAAAGGTACATACTTAGCTATCTCATGGGCAACCTCATTCTTTAGGAAGGGAGATAATGTAGTCAAAACAGCAGAATATTTTCTTTCCTGATGGAATTTCCTGAAACAAAGAATACAAGTCATATTTTTCACAGAGGAAGGTGTCCAAAAAAAATTAGATGTGTCAGTAATGAGCAGTAATATGAGCTACTCCTGAAATAAGTATGGTTTTAAGCACAATGTACCATAAATAAACTTATTTTTTGTATACCTAATTAAATAACCACACCTATTTATAATATGGTAGGTTGTGATCTATTATGAACATTTGAAAATGAAGGGAATACAAATATCATGGTATACCATCTAATGAAAAGTCTAGAAAGCAGACATGAGTCATTACATAAGTAGATATGGTCCTTAAAAAAATTTATAGAAGTGAAAACCAAACCAAAATATTTTGATTATTTACATATAGCTTAACACATTCAAGCTGGATACAACATTTTTGTGGGTTTCAATGTGGTGCAATGTTATTCATTAAGTGGCACTGTTACCCTGTGAGAAAGGCCACGGAGCATGACAAAACCCACTATAAGAATTTTATTACAAGGGACAAGGACAGAATCTCTAGTCAGTGGAAAAATACAGCCCCCCAATAAGACAGGGAACTAGATCATCTTACAGTCAGGTTGCCTAGCAACAGGACATTGAGTCAGAGCCCTTGACCCTTTCACCCTGTAAACATCCTATACAAACATCCTGTTAGCTTGCCCCACCTTATGCAGATGACAGCTTCTTGCTCCCCCCACCCTGCAGGAACTATATACACCTTTGTGGAATGAAATAAAGTTGCATCTTGATCAGAATCTAGACTTGGTATGTTTTCCTTTGTATCTCCTGTCCCTACATTCCCTCCTTAGGGTGGTTGAGAATCTGTTGTAGCCCTGCAGGCAGGGCAACTGGCACTCAACGTAGATGAAACCACCTCTCAAGGTTCAGAATGTTGTCTCCCAGAGGAAGACCAAGGCCTTGGTGAAGTTGTTGGATCCCCCTGAAATCGCCCGGTTCAGGACGCAATCCTGGAGGAGAGTGGAGATAACACAGGTAAGAAAGTGACGAGCCATGGAACAGGCAACGTTGTCACAAGATTTATTAATTTCTGGCCTAAATGAGCCCCTCAAGATACAAGGAACTAGGGTAAAGAGAAAAGACCTTAAAGCCTTTTTTGATTATTAATGACATTATTGGGGTCTATAAACATTCCTCTGACATAAAAGAGTTTATTAATATAGAAGAAAAAAATCTTAAAAGAGGCTTTTCACTCCCCCTCTACCTGCCCTAAGACACCCCCCCCCCCGAGTGCTTTCTCGGGCACCTTTGGTCTGTCCCTCTGATCACGACCTGTGCTCTATGGAAGAGGGGACGCTCATGACTTTTAAACCTAACAATCCCCAGGAGTCTGCTCCTGCCCATCTTTATCCCTCTGCTAATAATTTTACCTATAACTCCCCTCCAGACCCCACCGAGGAGGCTTCCCTAGAGAAAGGGGCAGCCCGTTACCATAATCCACTTGCCCCCCTGCAAAAATCTCCACTTAAAACAGGAGTCCTTGGGCCCTTTTATACCACATCCCTATGTTTCGTCTTCCAATTTTTGCGGGCCTGTACTTGATGAGTTGGTTCCCCCGTCCCAGATCTCGGCTCACTGCTACGGGCCCTCCAGGCTTGCAGGGAATATGTTGAGCTTTTAAGGGAATTGAAAACTCTTGACAAAGAACTTAAAGATCTTGCCCTTGAAGTGGTAGCTAAAACCATCTCAAAATCTAGTAAATCCAAACATAAGCCTCAGCCTGTCCTGGCATTTCCTGTTACCGGAGCCAGACCTCTGGAGACTCATCCGAGGTGGCCGCCCAGAGTGGCCCCTGGGGGTGGGGGGGTTGGAAGATCAAAATGATGAGGGGGGGTAGGAAGAGGAGGAGGAGAAGGAGCCAGAGCCATCTTCAGAGCATCCCCTGCCAGGACAGACTTATCACAAATTAAATTTCCACCTTGTTGAAAAGCTGAAATCTGCCTGTGCTCAGTATGGTCTTATAGCTCCTTTTACATTGGCCTTGGTGGAAAACCAAAGCAAACATTGGTTAACTCCTAATGACTGGTATTTCCTTGCCGGTACGGCTCTTTCTGGGGGTGACTTTGTCCTCTGGAAAATAGAATTTACAGAAAATTGTCGAGAAGTTGCTCAAAAAAATATTGAACAACCGTCCTCAAAAACTTGCATGCTAAAGAAACTCCTGGGTAACCTCCCTTATGATACAAATGCAGCACAGGCAAAATTCCCTCCTGACCTCCTGGCCGAGATTCAAAACGTGGGGGTCAGGCCTGGAAATGCCTGCCCCAAAAGGGTTCGGCTACCACCTCATTAGCAAAGATTCATCAAGGCCCTGATGAATCTTTTAGTGACTTTGTTTCTCACTTAAATGATGCAGCTGAGAGATTTTCTGGGCCGAACAAACACGAAAGCACTTTTGTTAAACACTTGGCCTTTAAAAATGCAAATCCTGCCTGCCAGGAAGTCCTCTGCCCTCATAAAAACAGAGTGGACCTGTCTGGATATGTCAGACTCTGTTCAGGTGTTGATGCCGCCCATGCCATGGGATTAGCCATAGGTGCTGTCCTGAGGTCTTTACAACAGCCTGGGGCCCACACCTGTTATTTCTGTAAACAACCTGGACATTTCACTAGGGATGCCCCCAAAAAGGTCACAGCCCCACGTCCTTAGCCCAGTCGGCTCAAGGAGGCTGCCTCTATGAGGCCCCTGCCTTCCACTCTCTGCCCCCGCTGCTACAAAGGTCATGCAGGTCAAAAACTAATTATCTCAGCCAGCCCCTTCCTCTGTGGGTGCCGGGAAACTTCCAAAGGGGCCAGCCTCTGACCCCAATGCCTCCAAGAGTGCATCCTGGGTCCTTGAGGTCCTCTCACCTCCTCCCTCCCCAGCCTCAACAAATTCTCCTGCCCCAGTTCCATTCTCCTCCCTCTGGAGAGCAACTCCAGGCAGTGCCAGATTGGACTTGTGTGCCGATGCTGAAACAGTATTAAACTCCCCTGAAGGGGCTCAGGTCATCCCTACAGGGGTGACAGGGCCCTTATCTCCTAATGTTTGTGTGCTTGTCCTTGGCCGTGCTTCTGAGGCCCTCCAAGGGGTCCAGGTCTACCCTGGCATAATAGATAGTGATTTCACAGGTGAAATTAAGATTCTGGTCACTGCTATAAACGGCATGGTCACGATTCCTCAAGGTACGCACCTGGCACAGCTAGTTCCTCTGCCGTTGTCTGTCTGTGATAATCCCTCAATTACAAACACCCCTCAGGGGTCAGCTGGATTGGGCTCCTCAGACACCTACTGGGTGTCTCAGGATCGCTCTACTCTCACCCTTACTATAGAGGAAAAGAAGTTTCAGGGGATCTTGGCTACAGGGGCAGATACCACAGTCATCTATCTCTCAGTCTCACTGGCCGTCTGACTGGCCACTGGTTCCATCCCTCACCCATTTAAAAGGAATCGGTCAGTCTAATAGTCCTTTAATTAGTTCAAGGACACTTTTCCTGGAAGGGCGGGGAAGGAAACCAGGGGACCGTCACTCCTTTTGTGGTTCTGGGCCTGCCTGTTAATTTTTGGGGAAGGGACATACTTTCACAAATGCAAGTAATCTTATATAGTCCAAACTCTACAGTCACACAACAAATGCTACAGATGAATTATATCCCTGGCACAGGCTTGGGCAAGGCAGCTCAGGGGAGAGTCCAACCAATTCAGCCTGTTCCCAAGGAGGATAGACATGGGCTGGGATATTCGGGTTTTAGTAGTGGCCACTGACCCTCCTGTATCCCATGCAGACAAAATTACCTGGATGACCCAGACCCCTGTCTGGGTGGATCAGTGGCCCCTTACTCAAGAAAAGCTACAGGCCGCCACTATGCTTGTACAGGAGCAGCTTATGGCTGGCCACATTGAGCCCTCCAACTCCCCTTGGAATACACCTGTATTTGTTATAAAAAAGAAGTCAGGAAAATGGAGGCTCCTTCAAGACTTAAGGGCAGTAAATAAGGTAATGAGGCCTATGGGGGCACTTTAGCCTGGGTTGCCTTCGCCTGTGGCCATTCCTGCTAAATTTTACAAGATGGTCATTGGCCTTAAAGATTGTTTCTTTACTATTCCCTTGCATCCTGAGGACAGAACCTATTTTGCATTCAGCCTTCCCTGCCCCAATTTTCAAGGACCTATGCTTCACTACCAATGGAAGGAATTACCCCAGGGCATGGCCAACAGCCCTACTCTCTGCCAGAAATTCGTGGCTCAGGCTGTGGACCCTGTTAGACTTAATTGGCCCCAGATATCTATCTTACATTACATGGATGACCTTCTCCTTGCTGCACCTGACCCCATCTCCTTTGAGCGATGTTTTTCAGAATTCAGTAAAGCCCTTAATGGATTGGGACTACAGATTGTTCCAGATAAGGTCCAAACCCAGGACCCTTTCAATTACCTGGGGTTGGAACTCCATTCAAACCAGGTCCTCATTCCTCACATCCAGTTACGCACTGACCATCTCCATACCCTAAATGATTTCTAACAATTGCTCAGCGATATCCAGTGGCTTAGGCCTTATCTTAAACTTCCTACGGACTCTCTCCTTCCCCTCTGCGAGATCCTCCAGGGCGACCCTGACCCCACATCACCCCATGTGCTTTCCCCTGCAGCCAACAAGGCTTTGATTCAGATAGCCATTGCCATTAACCAACAGTCTTGTTTTCAGATTTCCTATACTATACCTCTATATTTTATAGTTCTGCCCACACCACACACCCCCACAGGAGTCTTTTGGCAACATGCTCAGGAACCAAAACTTAAAGGCATGATACTCCTCTGGGTCCACATGCCCGCTGCCCTTTTGAGAGTCATTTCTGTCTACCCTGAACAGGTGGCCTCACTCATTATGAAAGGACGACAGACCTCTCACCAATATTTTGGTAAGGACCCTGATATCATACTCACACCCTATCCCAAGGATCAAACCCAGTTTTTGTTCCAAACCTTAGATAAGTGGGGGGTTGCCTTGGCAGGGTTTATGGGGACCTTGGATAATCACCTCCCAGATGACCCCTTGCTCCATTTTACCCGACTACATCCCTTCATCTTTTCAAAAATTACAAAAACCGGTCCCATTTCTCGTGCACTTACAGTCTTTACTGATGGTTCCGCTAATGGTGTTGCAGCCTTTGTGGCCCAAGGCCACCCTACCTCCTTCCTAACGCCTTTCTGGTCAGCGCAGTTGGTTGAACTTTCAGCAGTTTTAAAGGTTTTTCAGACCTATTCTGATCAACTTATTAATATCTATACAGATAGTGCCTATATTGCCTTTTCTATCCCCTTGTTAGAAACCTCTCCAGCCATAAGGCCTACCTCAAATGCCACCCCACTTTTCTCCCAGATTCAACAGCTTGTGCTAACTCACCAACACCCATTTTTATAGGCTATATTAGAGCCCATAGTGATCTTCCTGGACCGTTAACCGATGGCAATGCACAGGCGGATGCTGCCACCAGGTCAACTTTCCCTGTCATGGTCGGCTCAGTCCTACAGGCCCAAACTGCCCATAAGATACACCATTTTAATTCTCAGACCCTCCGTCTTCTTTTTAAGATCTCTAAACAACAGGCCCGAGAAATTGTCAAACAATGTCCCTCTTGTGTTGTTTCTCACCCTGCCCCACACTTGGAAGTCAACCCTCGAGGCCTCCTTCCCAACCAAATCTGGCAGACGGATGTTACTCATTGCCCCAAATTTGGCAGACAAAAATTTATCCATGTCTCTATAGGTACCTTTAGTGGCTTTATCTTCGCCTCTCCTTGTGCTGGGGAAGCCACAAAGGATGTTCTTTCTCACCTGATTCTTGCCTTTTCTACCTTGGGAAAACCAGCTAAGATAAAGACAAATACTGGCCCTGATTATACCAGCACAGGCTTCAAAAATTTTTGTGATAGTCTACAAATTATTCATACCACAGGGATACCTTACAATCCCCAGGGACAGGGCATAATAGAATGAGCCCACCAGACCCTAAAGACCTGGTTGGCTCACCTCGAGTCTTCTAACCTTCATTTTACCTCCCCCAGAGATCAACTGAGCCTTGCTCTGTTTATTCTCAACTTCCTCACCTTAGATGCTGCAGGGCACTCTGCCGCTGACAGGTACTGGCACCCTTCTCCAGATGCCACCTGGCCACTAGCATGTGGTGAGATCCCCTCATGGGGCATTGGAAGGGCCCCAACCCGGTCCTTATATGGGGATGAGGTTCGGTCTGCATTCTTGACCAGATACACTCTGCTCCCAGATGGTTACCAGAACACCTGGTTAGAGCTGTAAATATACCTGATCTGCCCAGGAGAGAAAGCCCCTCTCCTGAGGAAACTTCTGTTTCAAATGCTGTCCCTCTGTCAAACAATCCAACCTATTGTCCTCATTCACAGCAATCCCCACCAGCCCTTTAGCTCTGTTATCACTCTGCTCATAGTTCCTGGTAGGGGGACAGTGGGAACTTTACAGCAAACTGTGTTTGAGACCTTCACACAGTATACAAGTCCCATAGTCAATCACATTCTGGGCTGAGCAGTGACACTGCTTGTCACAAATCCAGTCTGACAGCAGGGCTCATGTTTCCAAAGGCAGTGCTGAACTTTCATCCAAAGTGTCAGAAAGGCTTGCTGGACTTGCTGGACTTGGTGTCATAGCCATGTTGGGCCAGCTTGACACAGCCTGTGGCTGGCAGATAGCACAGCAAACAGGGTAGCACCAGAGATGCCACTCAGGGCACTTAGGTCCCTTCCACCTAGACTAACCTATTATTCCTCAGATCAATTCCTAGATCTCTAGGAAGAGAAGCCATGCTGAGATGACTGCCTTGATGGGAGCCTGTTACTGCCGTCACCTTAGCAGTCCTTCTGGGGGTTGGAACAGTGGAAACAGGCACAAGAATCTGGTCCTGTCCAACCAACATTACTCTGAGCTTCACCTGTCTATAGATGAGAATATTGCCCAATTTGAACAGGGAATTTCTGCCCTCGAGTTATTCCTTTCCTCCCTAGCTGAGATAGTTTTACAGAACAGAAGAGGCCTGGATCTCCTCTTTTTACAATAGGGTGGCCTTTGTACTGTGCTCAAAGAGGAATGTTGCTTCTTTACAGACCACACCGGGGTAGTCAGAGATAGTATAGTAAAGGTTAAAAAGGACTAGAAAAAGAGAAAAAGAAAAGGAGAACAAGAGCTTGGGTGGTTCTAGAATTAGGTTTCCAAACTCCCCTTGGCTAATGACCCTTCTTTCCTCCCTCCTAGGACCTGTTGTAGGCCTGCTCCTGGTCCTTGCCTTAGGGCCATGGGCACTTTCCTGGATCACTCAGTTCATCCGAAGCCAAATAACAGACCTGCTGGCCAGGCAGATCCAGGTTCATTACCACTGCTTTGATATGCAGGACTCCAGGGTTGAAATTTCCCCTGATGAGAAATGCCCCACACAGACCCCTTCACTCGGGGGAGGCTGCACTTGTGTGTGGGAAAAAGGATCACTCAAGGCATGATTGGAGTGCAGCTGGGACTGCACAGGCTGGGGACCATGGTACCCCAAAATCCCGAGAGTCTGGATTATATGCCCTGTTGCATAGCGGTTGTGCAGTAGCAGCCTTGCGCTTACCCATTTCCACTCCCTCAAAAAACTGCATGGTCCATTGATTCCCTCACTATAGGGATGCCTGTGGTGCTTGAATCTGGAGAGACATTCCTTCTCAGACCTTTTTTCACAACCTTTAGAGGGATAGGGCCTCTGTAATCCTCCATGCAAAGTCTCTTTCAGAGCCCTCCTTTTAGACCATTCGAACCTGGTTTATGTTGGCCCTTAGATTATTACTAAGAAGGGGGAGATGTCAGGGACAAGGACAGAATCTCTAGTTAGTGGAAAAATACAGACCCCCTAATAAGACGGGGAACTAGATCATTTTACAGTCAGGTTGCCTAGCAACAGGACATTGAGTCAGAGCCCTTGACCCTTTCACCCTGTAAACATCCTATACAAACATCCTGTCAGCTTGCCCCACCTTATGTAGATGACAGCTTCTTTCTCCCCCCACCCTTCTGGAAGGAAATAAAGTTGCACCTTGATCAGAATCTAGACTTTGGTGTATTTTCCTTTGTATCTCCTGTCCCTACATTCCCTCCTTAGGGTAGTCAAGAACCCATTGTAGCCCTGCAGGCGGGGCATATTAGGAGAAGAGAGGGACAGAAGAGAACATGACCAGGCCTGCGAAAGACACATAAAGAATGAGAAGGCAGTGTGGGGAGCAGAAGAGGAGGGAGGAGTTTGTGTCCCACTTCTTATGGATTCCCCTGCACATGTGCATATGGGCTGATGGAGTTGTGCCACACATGCACATAGATTGTGTGATCATGCTGTGTGCAAATTACATGATCATACAGTGCACACATTACATAGGATATAAGGCCCCTGGCTTGGCAACTGAACTGTGCATGTGTAATCATGTAGCTGGGGAAGTGGCCAGGAATTCCAACATTCCAGACTCTGCTTATTATAGAAAAATGCAGGTGAACAGGAATGGGGTGCTGCATCATCCGAAAGCCATTTGTAGCTGACATGGTGGGTATTGGTTGACTCTTGAGGGGCTAGGAAAGGGGACTTCTGAGGTGGCCAGACATCATGGGATGATAGATTGTCACCTGCTGCTCTGGAGCTGTCTGACAAGGGGCTGTCCACTTGGATTCTATGGAGCTTGGAAGAATTTTCAAACTTATTAAGAAGCAGTCATGGGAAATTTAAAATCTTGAGCTGGTGACCATGCTATTGTAATGTTTCAGTTCTCTGCTATATTGGTTAATGTTAGTGGAAGGAGGAGGGAGATATTTGAAATGTTCTTTTAATTTTTACTTGAGATAAGCCTTATCTGAGACAGATTACTTTAAGGCACCTGTTTCCTTTATTAGTTTAGCTTTCAGGAGACAGAGGTGATCAATAAGTGAGGGCTAACAGTAATAGATTATATTACTGTTATATATAGTTATATTAAAGTCTGTTTTTTTGCAGAGCCCAGACACTTTTGGGTCTGAGGGTATAAATACCTTTGGACTGCTATTGTTCCTTACTGCCTGGGTATATACTTGATGGTTCTTGGCCTCCAGCACTATGGTGGTCCTGTAACAATTAGCTGAGTAGTTAATTAGAGAAGGGAACCAGGAAGAAAGAGCTTGTGGGGGGAGACCTCATTTTTCTGGAATTGGTAACAAGGCAGTAGATCCTGGTGTCTTCTAGAACTTGAAAGAGAGCAGGGCCCTGTCTGTGTCACTGTGCATGAGGAAGAGAAGAGGCACTGCTGACAGGTCTGGAGTAAAGAAAATGTGGGGAGCAAATGAAACAATAGCTCCTACCTTAGCTAGAAAATCTCTTCCCATTAGGTACCTCTGAAAGTACAGTTAAGTGGTGGGGTCTGGTGAGGGGGGTAAGGCTGTCCCTCTACCCTGACAATGGAGAAACAAGGAGAGGTGGCATCCCAAAACTCCCTCAGGACTAAGTAAGTGGCTTGTTGTGCAAAAGGAAGGAAATGAATCACCATGCTGCAATGGCTATCCTAGGTTCTCTATGAGCCCATAGCCAAGCATAGAAAGTCTGCTGGAGGTCTTTGATTTCCCCATGCCACGAGGTGCACGGGGCAGTCAGCTGACCAGTGTCCCTTTCAGTGGTACTTTTGACAAGGCACAAATGTTGGCCTGCATAGGGCAGGGCATACACAAGCCATGTGGCCTTTTCTACCACACACTTAAAACAGGGACCTGGAAGCTTTCAGGCAGCCATTCGGATAGCATGTGCCAGCATTTGGCAATTCTGTTCATGGGCTTTCTCATTTCTCACGTGGTAACTTAATTGCGGGAAATGGAAAGTCTGAGTGAATGAACAGGAACTACAGATGTAAGCATAACCAACAGAATATAAGAAATGGCAGAGAGAATCTCTGGCATGGAGGACACAATAGTGGAAATAGATTCATCAGTCAAAGAAAATACTAAAGCCAAAAAAAGTCATAACACAAAATGTCAAGGAAATCTGAGACACCATGAAAAGACCAAACCTAAGAATAATAGAGATAGAAGAAGGGAAAGAATGCCAGCTCAAAGGCACAGAAAATATATTCAACAAGATCATAAAAGAAACTTTTCCCAACCTAAAGAAGGAAATGCTGATGAAGATATAAGGAATGTACAGAACAACAAATAGATTATACCCCCCAAAGAAAATTTCCTTCACCGCATAATAATCAAACCACTAAACATATAGAATAAAGAAAGAATATTAATTTGTTCAAGACTACTTCTTACTTTCTCTTCTATCAGGTTCAGAGTAACTGGATTTATGTTGAGATCTTTGATCCACTTGGACTTAAGTTTTGTGCATGGTGACAGATATGGATCTATTTGCAGTCTTCTACATGTTGACATCCGGTTATGCCAGCACCATTTGTTGAAGATGCTTTCTTTTTTCCATTGTATAGTTTTGGCCTCTTTGTTGAAAATATGTTCATAGGTGTGAGGATTAATGTCAGGGTCTTCAGTTCGGTTCCCTTGGTCCACATGTCAGTTTTTATGCCAGTATTAAGCTGTATTTATACTGGAGCTCTATAGTACAGCGTGAAGTCAGGGATCGTGAATGGATAAATAAAATGTGGTACATATACTAAATGGAGTACTGCTCAGCAGATAAAAACAATGACATCATGAAGTTTGCAGGCAAATGGAAAGAACTAGAAAAAAATCATCTTGAGTGAGGTCACCCAGACTCAGAAAGACAAACATGGTATGTACTCACTCATAAGTTGATACTAGATGTAAAGCAAAGGATAACCAGGCTGCAACTCACAATTCTAGGGAGGCTACCTAGTAAAGAGAACCCTAAGAAAGACACAGGATCGCCCAATGACAGAGAAATGGATGAGATCTACATAAGCAAACTGGACATAAGAAGGAGTAATGAAGGGCAAGGGTCAGGGGAAAGAGATCTTAGAGTAGTGGGAGTTCCCAGCTGGATCAGGAACAGAGTAGGAAAACAAGGAAAGAGATACCATGATAAATGAAGGCCCCATGGGAATAGAAAGAAGCAGAGTGCTAGAGAGGTCCCCAGAAATCCACAAAGATACCTCTACTATAGACTACTGGCAATGGTTGAGAGAGTGCCTGAGCTGACCAACTCTGGTGATCAGATGGCCAAATACCTTAACTGTCATGACAGATCTCTCATCCAGTGACTGATGGAAGCAGATGCAGAGATCCACGGCCAAGCTCCAGGTGGAGCTCCAGGAGTCGAACCAGCAAGAGAGAGGAGGGATTATAACAGCAAGAGAAATGGTCCAATTGAAACCATGATTGGGAAAAGCAGAGAGACAAATAGTCAAACTAGTTGAAACACATGAACTGTGAACGAATAGCTGAGGAGCCCCCATGGAACTGGACCAGTCCCTCTGGAAAAGTGAGACAGTTGATTAGGTTGAACTATTTAGGAGGGCCCCAGGTAGTGGAACCAGGACCTATCCTAGGTGCATGAGCTGGCATTTTTGGAACCTAAGGCCTATGCTGAGACACTTTGCTCAGCTTTGCTGTAGGGAGGAGAAGACTGGGCCTGCCTCAACTGAATCTACCAAGCTGGGCTGACTCCCCAGGGGAGACCTTGCCTTGGAGGAGGTGGGAATGGGGGGTAGGTTGTGTGGGGAAGGCTGGGGTGGGATGAGGGAGGACAGGGGAATCTGTGGCTGATATGTGAAAATAAATTAATTATAAAATAAAAATATTTTTTAAAATAGAGAGAAAGAATATTAAGAACTGCAAAGGAAAAAGGCCAAGTGACTAATAAAGGCAGACCCATCAGAATAACACCAAATTATCAATGGAGACTCTGAAAGCCAGAAGGTCTTGGACAGATATAATGAAGACACTAAGAGAGCACGAATGCCAGACCAGACTACTATACCCAGTAAAACTTTCAATTAACATAGACTAACAAAATGGATATGAAAATAAGATCTATTCTTCTGCTGCATAGAGGAAACATACCTCAACTTCAAAGATAACCATTACCTCAGAGTAAAGGCCTGGAAAAAACCTTTTCCAAACAAATGGATCCAAGAAGTAGGCTGGTGTAGCTATCTAATATCTAACAAAATAGACTTTGAGCCAAAACTAATAAAAAGAGATAGGAAAGGATACAACATCCATATCAAAGGAAAATTCACCAAGAGAACATTGCAATTCTTCATGTATATGTCCCAAACACAAGGGCACACATATTTGTAAAAGAAATACTACTACTCCAGCTTAAAGCACATATTAATTCATCATCAGGGAAATGCATATCAAAATGTTTCAGATTCTTTCTTATACCTGTCAAAATGGCTAAGATCAAAAACATAAATGACAGGTTACACTTGAGAAGACATCAAGCAGGAGCAGATGTAAAGCAAGGGGAACACTCCTCAATTGCTGGTGAGAGTGGAAAGTTGTACAGTCACTATGGAAATCAATATGACAGTTACTTGGAAAATTGAGTGATTCCCAAGAAAACCCAAATACAAGGCTGGTGGAAATGACTACTAGAACCTTATAACCTAGGATTTGAAAACAGAATTTAATAAATAGAAACATAGAAGAGATCTCAAGCTGAAGTAAAATGTAATTGAAAAACCCAGCAGCCCAACTAGGAAACTCAACAGAAATTTTTAGAAGCAGAATGAACCAAGCAGAAGATAAAATGTCAGGACGTGAAGATAAAGTAAATTTTCTAGACAATATAAGCAAAGAATATGAAAAAAATAAGTATAAAGACAGAAAAAGAACATAGAGGGAAAGTGTGACATGATGAAAAGATCAAATCTTCAAATTGCAGGATGTAGTGAAAATATAGATGAATAAAAAGAATTCCAAGTCAATGGCATAAACAAGATCTTCAACAATCTCGTGCAATAAAACTTCTTCAAACTAAAGAAAGATACATTCATACTGATGTAAGAAGCACTCAGAACACAAACTTGACAAAACCAAAAAAAAGAAGCTCCCTATGGAGTTTCATGGTTAAAATACTAAATATACATAACCAAAAAGGTGTATTGAAAGATACAAAAGAACAAAAATTCACATATAAAGAAAATTCTATCAGAATAACGACTGATTTCTCAAGGGAAAATGTGTAATCCAGAAGAACCTGGAACAACGAATTCCAAGCCCTAAATCACAATGAAGAGCAATGCATGCTAATATACCTGCTCAAACTCCTGGTTTCCCATAAATCTTCTTTACTTTCTCAGTTCCCTCAAATCCAATCTTCAGGGTTGCCCTGAAGCCTTTCATTCAACAGAATGCCAGGTTCAGCCCCACTTCCTCCAGTCCATACCTCCTGTGGATCCCACAGACCACCTCTGCCTGGCCTCCCCTTCCCCCTCCAACTCTGTCCCATCTCCAACTCAGGCAGATAGCCCCTGCTCAACCACAGGCCACACCTGCCAGGTATGATATTTTACATTTCTCAATTTCTCTGTTTCCACAGACCTAATCCTCAGGGTCACCACTAGCCTGAGGATGTAACAGAGCATCTCCACCCTGACCTTCCCTTCTTCCAGCTTCTGCCGACAGGAAGAATATTTCCTGTGAACATATCAGCCAAGCAGGGTAGTAAAACAGGAAACATCAAGCAAACAAACACTATAGAAATTCAAAGAGAAAACAGAAACCAAGAAATAAAACACCTATCCAATGAAGACAAACCAGAAATTAGCTCCTAGACCTATAATCACCCCAAACCCAGGTGCCTAGATGTCAACATAAGAACACAATCAATAGCAACCAGGGCAATATGCCTTTACCAGAGCCCACCTATCTTAACAGAACAGTTCCTGAATGTTCCAACATAGCTGAAGCATAAGAAAAAGACTTTAAAATCAACTATTTGTAGATGGCAAAGGTCCTTAAATAGGAAATGAATAAATCCCGTAATGAAACCCAGGAAAACATGAACAAAAACATGGAAGAAATGAATAAACCCCTTAAAGAAAGCCAAGAAAAAAAATAAGTAGTTGAAGAAAATAAATAAAGCTATTCAAGACCTGAAAATAGAAATAGTAGCAATAAAGAAAACATACACTTAGGGAATTCTAGAAATGGAAAACTGAGGAATTCAAAAGATAACTAAAGAGGCAAGTTTCACCAATATAATACAAGAGATAGAAGAAAGAATCTCTAGTATTGAGTATAGGATAGAAGAAATAGATGCTTCGGGCAAAGGAAAGGTTAAATCTAAAAATTTTCTAACATGAAACATCCAGAAAATATTGGACACTATGAAAACACCAAATATTAGAATAATAAGAATAGAAGAATAAACACAGCTCAAAGTCCCAGAAATATTTTCAATAAAATCATAGGAAAAAATTTCCCAATCTGAAGTAGATGCCTATAAAGGTACAAGAAGCATATAGAACACCAAATAGGTTGGACCAGAAAAGAAAGTCCCCTCACCACATAATACTAAAAAAACTAAGCATACGGAATGGTATAAAGAATATTTAAAACTACAAGGGAAAAAAAACCAAGTTACACAAAAGGCAAACCTATTAGAATTATGTCTGACGTCTCAATGGAGACTCTATTAGCCAGAACAGCTTGGACAGACTTGTTGCAGACTCAGAGACAACAGATGCCAGGTCAGAATACTATACCTAAAAAAACTTTCGATCACCATCTATGGAGGTGAATATGATATTCCTTGATAAAGTGAAATTTAAATACTATCTACATACCCAGCCCTATGGAAGATGCTAGATGGAAAAATCCAAACCAACAATGTTAACTATACCCATGAAACCACACTAAATAAAATAATTTCACATCAGCAAAACCAAAAGAAGAAGAGCACACACACACACACACACACACACACACCACCACCACCACCACCACCACCAACAACAACAACAACAACAAAATAACAGAAACTAGCAATCATTGGTCATTAAAATTTCTCAATATCAATGGTATTAATCCTCCAATAAAAAGACACCGACTAGAGAGCATACCAGCACCTGATTGGACTAAGAGGTGAGTCTCTATCCTCATACTTGAATACCCCAGCCCCTAGTCATTGGGCCCAGGGGCACAACCCTGTACCCCTACAACATCACCCATTGCAGTCCCAGTTTTAGGCCAGTCGGTAGACAAGTCAGACTACTACCATGCCCCACCAGACCCTGCAACCCAAAAGGCCCACCTCCCCAAATCCCAACCACACTCTGAGACTGCAACTCTTCCCTGAAACAGAGCCCACCAGCACCTGATTGGTCTAAGATGTGAGTCACTATCCTCATACCGAAATACCCCAGTCCCTAGGCTTTGGGCCCAGGGGCACAGCCCTGCACCCCTGCATCACCATCCATTGTAGTCTCAGTTTCAGGCCAGTCAGCAGGCAGCAGACAGGTCAGACTACCACCATCCCCCACCAGATCCTGTAACCCACAAGCCCCACTCCTCCCAACCCACCCATGCCAAGATTGCAGCTACTCCCTGAGACAGAGCCCAGGAGCAGCAATTGGACTAAGAGCTGTTCCCTGAGACAAAGTCCATCAGCACCAATTAGACCAAGAGCTCCCACTGGACCAAGAGTATCAATCAGATCAAGAGAGGCTCCCTCTGACACAGACACCGCTTACACCAAGTGAAGAAAGAGATGGGTAGACACCAGTGCAAAAATACAACTACATAAAAAAAACAAATATGGCTTCATCAGAACCTACATCAGCAAAACCTGAACATCCCAACACAGAAGAAACAGAAGAAATCAACCTTAAAAATGACCATAAGAAGATGATAGAGATCATTAAAGAGCAAATGAAAAATTCTGTTAAAGAATTCGAGGAAAAGTCAAACAAAAAATGGGAAGAAATCAGTAAATCCCTTAAAGAAAGCCAAGAGAAAGCAATTAAACAAGTATGGGAGACAGTTCAATATTTGAAAAATGAAATTGAGACAATAAAGAAGACATAAACTGAAGTAATGCTGGAAGTGGAAAATCTGAGTAAATGGACAGGAACTACAGATGCAAGCATAACCAACAGAATGCAAGAAATGCAAGAGCAGATTTCTGGCTTTGAAGATACAATAGAGGAAATAGATTCATCAGTCAAAGAAAACACTAAAGCCAATAACGTCATGACCAAAAATGTCCAGAAAATTTAGGACACCATGAAAAGACCAAAACTGAGAATAATAGAGATAGAAGAAAGAAAAGATTACCAACTCAAAGCCACAGAAAATATATTCAACAAAATCATAGAAGAAAACTTTCCCAACCTAATGTTTATAAAGATACAAGATGGTTACAGAACACCAAATAGACTGCATCCAAAAAAAAGTCCCCTTGCCACATAATAATCAAACCACTAAATATACAGAATAAAGAAAAATATTTATTAAGAGCTACAAGGGGAAAAGGCCAAGTAATATATAAAGGCAGACCCATACGAAAAACACCTGACTTCTCAATGGATACTCTAAAAGCCAAAAGGTCCTGGACAGATGTTATGCAGACACTAAGAGACCATGAATGCCAACCCAGACTATTATAACCAGCAAAACTTTCAATCAACATAGATAAAGTAAACAAAATATTCCATGATAAAACCACTTTAAACAATATCTCTCCACAAATCCAGCCTTACAAAAAGCACTAGAAGGAAAAATCCAACCTAAGGAAGTTAGATACACCCATTAAAACACAGGTAATAGATAGTCCCACACCAACAAATACCAAAGAAGGGAAACATACAACACTACCAACAAAAATTAACAGGAATTAACAATCACTGGCCATTAACATCCATTAATATCATTGGTCTCAATTCACCTATAAAAAGACACAGGCTAACAGAATGGATATGAAAACGAGATCCATCCTTCTGCTGCATGCAAGAAACACACCTCAACTTCAAAGACAGACACTATCTCAGAATAAAAGGCTGAGAAAAGACTTTCCAATCAAATGGATTTAAGAAGGAAGCTGGTGTAGCTGTCCCAATATCAAACAAAATAGACTTCAAACTAAAATCAATCAAAAGAGATCAGGAAGGACATTACATGTTTATCACAGGGAAAATCCAACAAGATGAAGTCTCAGTTCTGAATATATATGCCCCAAATACAAAGGCACCTACATTTGTAATAGAAACACTACTAAAGCTTAAATTGCACATCTACCCCATACACTAATAGTGGGAGATTTCAACACCCCACTCTCTCCCAAGGACATGTCTTCCAGACAGAACCTTAACAAAGAAATAAGGGACCTAACAGAAGTTATGGCTCAAATAGACTTAATATATATATACAGAATATTCCACCCTAACACAAAAGAATATACCTTCTTTTCAGCACCCCATAGAACCTTCTCCAAAATCGACCACATGTTTGGTCACATAGCAAATCTCAACAAACACAAAAAAATTGAAGTAGCTTCCTGTATCATATCAGACCACCATGGCTTAAAGTTAGATTTCAACAACAACAAAAGTTACAGAACGCCTACAATCTCATGGAAACTGAATAATGCCCTATTAAATCACAAATGGATCAAGGGAGAAATTAAAGATTTCCTAGAATTCAATGAAAAAAAATGTACAACATACCCAAACTTATGGGACACTATGAGAGCAGTACTAAGAGGAAAATGCATAGCTCTAAATCCCCACATAAAGAAGTTGAAGCAATCTCACCCTAGTGATTTATCAGCACAACTGAAAGCTCTAGAACAAGAAGAAGCAAACTCACCTAGGAAAAACAGACCCCAGGGAATAATCAAATTGAGAGCTGAAATCAATAAAATAGAAACAAAGAGAACAATACAAAGAATCAATGAAACAAAGAGTTCGTTCTTTGAGAAAATCAACAAGATAGACAAGCCCTTATCCAAATTAACCAAAAAGGAGAGAGAGCATCCAAATTAACAAAATCAGAAATGAAAAGGGAGACATAACAACAGACAATGAGGAAATCCAGAGAATTAAAAGGTCATACTTCAAAAACCTGTACTCGACAAAATTGGAAAATCTGAAAAAAAAAAATGGACCATTTTCTGGATAGGTACCACATACCAAAGTTAAATCAAGACCAGAAAAACTATTTAAATAGACCAATAACACCTAAGGAAATAGAAACAGTCATTAAAAGTCTCCCAACCAAAAAAAGCCCAGGACCACATGGTTTCAGCACAGAATTCTACCAGAGTTTCAAAAAAGAGCTAATACCAATGTTCTTAAAATTATTCCACACAATAGAAACAGAAGTAACATTACCAAACTCTTTTTATGAGGCTACAGTTACCCTGGTACTCAAACCACAAAAAAAAAAAAAATGCAGCAAAGAAAGAGAACTACAGACAAATCTCCCTCATGAACATTGATTCAAAAATACTCAATAAAATACTGACCAACCTAATCCAGAAACACATCAAAAAATTATCCACCATGACCAAGTAGGCTTCATCCCAGGCATGCAAGGATGGTTCAATATACAAAAATCTGCCAATATAATACACCATATAAACAAACTGAAAGAAAAAAAGAAACACATGATCATCTCATTAGATGTTGAAAAAGCCTTTGACAAAAATCCAAAACCACTTCATGATAAAAGTTCTAGAGAGATCAGGAATACAAGGAACATACCTAAACATAATAAAGGCAATTGACAGCAAGCTGAAAGCCAACATCAAATTAAATGGAGAGAAACCCGAAATGATTCCGCTAGAATCAGGAACAAGACAAGGCTGTCCACTCTTCCCAAACTTATTCAACACAGTACTTGAAGTTCTAGCTAGAGCACTAAGACAACAAAAGGAAATAATCAAGGGGATACAAATTCAAAAGAAAGAAGTCAAACTTTCACTATTTGCATATGTTATGATAGTAAACATAAGTGACCCCAAAAATTCTACCTGGGAACTCCTACAGCCGATAAACTCCTTCAGTAAGGTGGCAGGATACAAGATTAACTCAAAAAAATCAGTAGCTCTCCCATATACAAATGATAAATGGGCTGAGAAAGAAATCAGAGAAACATCACCCTTTACAATAGTCAGAAATAATATAAAATAATTTGTGGTAACCCTAACTAAGCAAGTGAAAGACCTGTATGATAAGAACATTAAGTCTCTGGAGTAAGAAATTGAAGAAGATATCAGGAAATGGAAACATTTCCCATGCTCATAGATAGGTAGAATTAACAAAGTAAAAATGGCAATCTTGGGCTGGAGAGATGGCTCAGAGTTTAAGAGCACTGGTTGTTCATCTAGAGGTCCTGAGTTCAATTCCCAGCAACCACGTGGTGGCTCACAATCATCTATAATGAGATCTGGTGCCCTCTTCTGGCCTGCAAGTGTATATGCAGACAGAACACTGTATACATAATAAATAAATAAATCTTTTTTAAAAAAAATGACAACCTTACCAAAAGCAATCTACAATTTCAATGCAATCCCCATCAAAATCCCAACACAATTCTTCACAGACCTGGAAGGAACAATACTTAACTTTATATGGAAAAACAAAAAACCTAGGATAGCTAAAATAATCCTGTATAATAAAGCAACCTCTGGAGGCATAATGATCCCTAACCTCAAGCTCTACTATAGAGCAATAGTAATAAAAACAGCTTGGTACTGGCATAAAAACCGACATGTGGACCAATGGAATTGAAGACCCTAACATTAATTCAAATACCTATGAACATATTTTTTTTTGACAAAGAAGCCAAAACTGTACAATGGAAAAAAAGAAAGCATCTTCAACAAATGGTGCTTGCATAACTGGATGTCAACATGTAGAAGATTGTAAATAGATCCATATCTGTTGCCATGCACAAAACTGAAGTCCAAGTGGATCAAAGACCTCAACATAAATCCAGTTACATTGAAATTGATAGAAGAGAAATAGGAAGTAGTCTGGAACGCATTAGCACAGGAGACCACTTCCTAAATATAACACCAGTAGCACAGACACTGAGAGCAACAATTAATAAATGGGACCTCTTGAAACTGAGCAGCTTTTGTAGAGCAAAGGACACTGTCAATAAGACCAAACGACAGCCTACAGAATCGGAAAAGATCTTCACCAACCCCACATCTGACAGAGGGCTGATCTCCAAAATATATAAAGAACTCAAAAAACTAGACATCAAAATACTGAACAATCCAATTAAAAAATGGGCTACAGAGCTTAACAGAGAATTCTCAACAGACTAATCTCAAATGGCTGAAAGGCATTTAAGGAATTGCTCAACATCCTTAGTCATCAGGGAAATGCAAATCAAAACAACTCTGAGATACCACCTTATGCCTGTCAGAATGGCTAAGATCAAAAACACTGAAGACAGCTTATGTTGGAGAGGATGTGGAGCAAGGGGAACACTCCTCCACTGTTGGTGAGAATGCAAACTTGTACAGCCACTCTGGAAATCAGTATGGCGGTTTCTCAGAAAACTGAGAATAAGCCTTCCTCAAGACCCAGTTATACCACTCTTGGGCATATACCCAAGGAATGTTCAGTCTTATCACAAGGACACATGCTCAGCTATGTTCATATCAGCATTATTCGTAATAGCCAGAACCTGGAAACAACCTAGATGCCCTTCAACTGAAGATAAAGAAAATATGGCACATATACACAATGGAGTATTACTCAGCAGTGAAAAACAATAATATCATGAAATATGCAGGCAAATGGATGGAACTAAAAAATATCATCCTGAGTGAGGTAACCCAGACTCAGAAGGACAAACATAGTATGTACTCACTCATAAGTGGATACTAGATGTGAGGGAAGGGATGGCCAGAATGCAACTCACAGCTCCAGAGAGGCTAGCTAACAGGTAAAGACCCTAGGAGGGACACATGAATGGCCCAGCGAAGGAGAAGTGGTTGGGATCTACATGAGCAGACTGGGAGTTGGGGTGGCAGAGGTGAGGAGTGGGGGATGAGAACATAGGAAAATGGGAGGGTCAAGCTGGAACAGGGACAAAGTGGAAGGGTCGGAAGGGAGATGCAGAGATCCATGGCCAGGTGCCAGGCTGAGCTCCAGGAATCCAATCAATGACAGAGAGGAGGGATTCTGCAGGCAGGGGCCATCAAGATCATGATGGGAAGAGTGCAGAGATGACCAGCCACAGTGGTGGAAGCCCATGAACTGTAGACTACTGGCTGTGGAGCCCCCATAGGACTGGACTAGGCCCTCTGGTTATGGAAGATGGTTGTTTGGCTCAAACTGTTTGGGGGGCACCCAGGCAGGGGGATCGGGATCCATCCCTGGTGCATGGGCAGGCTTTTGGATTATGGTGCCTGTGGTGTGATGCCTTTCATAACCTTGGTACAGTGGGTTGGGCTTGGACCTGCCTAGGCTCAGTGTGCTGGTCTCTGATGACTCCTCATGGGAGACCTTGATTTGGAGGATGTGGAGATGTGGGGTGGCTTAGGAGGGAAGGCTGGGGGGTGGGAGGAGGGAAGAGATGGAATCTGTGGGTGTTAAGTAGAGCGAGTAGAAAATTTCTCAATAAAGAAATGTGGAAAAAAAGGCACCAACTAAAAGGATGGATGTGAAAATGGGATCCCTCCATTTTCTGAATACACAAAATATATATCAACAACAAAGATAGACATTACCTCAGGGTAAAGGGTTGGAAAAAGATATTCCTAGAAAATGGACCTAAAAAGCAAACTAGTGTAGCCATTGTAATATTTAATGAAGTACATTTCAAACTAAAAATAATCATAAGACATACAGAAGGACACTTCATACTCATCAAAGGAAAAATCCACCAAGATGATGTTTGAATTCTTAACCATCTATGCTCCAAACACAAGGGCACCCACTTTTGTAAAAGAAACACTACTACAGCTTAAATAGTATATTGACCCTAACAAACTGATAGTGGGAGATTTCAATACCGAACTCTGACCAATGGACAGGCCTTCCAGTCAAAATTTAACAAAGAAATGCTAGAGCTAACTGACATTACAAACCAAATGAATCTAACAAATATTTAAAGAACATTACACAAAAACAAAAAAATAATATGCCTTCTTCTTAGAACCATGAGTAACTTTCTCCAAAATTAACCACATACTTGGACACAAAGCAAGTCTCAACAGATACAAGAAAACTGAAATAACCCCCTGCACTCTATCAGACTGCTGTAGATTAAAGCTCCCAGAGCTAGGGGTAAATGTACCTCCACCATGTTGAGAAACCAAATGGGGTGGAGTCAACAGTCAAAGCCACCATGCAGCTTTGCAGTTTAAAATCTCTTCTGGTTAGAAATGGATTATAGACACACAATAATACAGATTGAAATGGAATAAACCTCTGAACAGTTTACAGTATGTGTAAAAATGTACACAGGCTTGGAAAAGAGAGGAAAATGAGTATGGACAGTTATATAAAATAGATGGTTTTAAAAAATAAAGTCTTTAAAGGGACAGTAAAAGTAATATAAAAGAAAATACATGTAAAGATGGAAAATACACAGAAAGCCTCAATTATGAATATTGTGTTTTCTTTAAATTTTTTCACAGTTAATGAGCTAACTGCAGAAAGACATTTGATTGTAAAGGCTGCTTAGTTAAACTAATATATATATGGTGTCTTGACTTCAAAATTGGGGCTAAGAATATGTTGCTTTGGCAAGGAGTCTCTGCTTATGTTTCCACAAGAAACAAGGGACTGTGAACTTGTTCCAGGTTAAAATGGATCAGATTTGATCAATTGAGACCTTCTGAATCTTAAAGGATGGTATCTATCAACAAAGGTGATAGCTTGTCTTTCCAGGACTTGGCCATTTTATCAAATTTTATTAGGATCCCCATAAGATTGCCAGCACCACCAATCTGCAGGAAGTGGTATGAGAAGCTATGCCCAAATTCCCAAAATATTGTTTATAAATGTTTATTTTTATTTAAATGGGGTTAATTATAAAGGTAATCTCTTCCTAAAAAAAGAAAGGGGGATATAGATATGATAGGTTGAAATGGTAGATTATTAAATCTACTTTTAAAGAGCAACAACTTGTTTGAAATGTTTTATACTGCTATAGATTTTAGTTTATTGATACAAATTTAAAGTTAATTTTTATACTATATATATGTTTCTCTTCTTTAAGGTGTTATGTTTATGCAACTCATTTAAAATTATAGTGTATAATTAAAAATACAGATTAAAAATTAGTCATCTATGATAATCAACCTTACAATCATGTTAAAACTGCCCTTGCCTGGACTGCTTGGCAGAATGCTGTATAAACTAGACACGTAGGACCCATAGGAAAATGACTACTAAACTTTGCCTAAACAGAATGAGATGGTCCTTCAGGTTCCTGCTTCCTGCCAGACATTCTTCAGCACACAGAGGAAACCGACTGATGAACTTTGCTAATAGGTGGTAGAATCCTTCAAATTTCCTGCTTCACAAAAAAGTCTGACAGAGACTCTAGACCTATAGGCTGAAGATGGATGCCCCAATGTTGCAGAAGAACTTTATGTGACTGCCCAGGCAAGCAGATGTCTCTATCGTTTCTAGAATTTTGAAAGTTGCTTACAATGCATTTTCTATTTACTTAGATAATATTATATCCTTCTGAGGTCTTTGATGGATTTGAAGACTAGATAGTTATAATTATAGTTTTCCTTAGTTATGATAAAAGGTAAATCACATATAAAACTTTAGACTCACAAGTATAGGATAGATGATATAATATTTTCTTTAATTTTACCAAAAAAAATAGACTAGGTATTGTAACTGTAATTCTTGCTTGATAACTGTTTTGTTATATATAATTTTACTATATTAAAGTTAAAAGCTTCCTTTTTGATTAGACAGAAAAGGGGAAGTGCTGTGGAATGTCTTTCTGTACAATATGAATATGTGTTGTTCTCACTGGTTGATAAATAAAGCTGCTTGGCCAATGGCAATGCAGAATAAGGTTAGGCAGTATATTCAGACTGAAGGTAGAGATGAAGAAGAGTGAAGTGAGGGAGACATGAGTCTGCCACCTAAGGAGAAATAAGATGCCAGCCGACTGGTAATGGCATGGCCACATGGCAACATACAGATTAATAGAAATGGGTTAATTTAAGATGGAAGAGCTAGCTAGCAAGAAGCATGAGTCATAGGCCATACAGTCTGCAATTAATATAAGCCTCTGTGTGTTTACTTGGGACCAAGCAGATGTAGGACTGGGTGGGACACAGGAAAACTTCAGTCTACAGCTGGATGTCAACAAAACAGAAAAACAGAAAGCTTATAAACTCATGGAAACTGAATAACTCTCTATTGAATGAAAAATGGGTCAAGACAGAAAAAATGAAATTATACACTATCTAGAATTCAATGAAAATGAATACACAACAAACTCAAACTTAAGGGACACAATGAAATTGGTACAAACAGGAAAGTTCATAGTACTAAGTGCCTACCTAAAGAAATTGAAGAGATCTCATACTAATAACTTTACAGAGCACCTAAAAGCTCTTTAACAAAAAGAAGCAAGCTCACCCAAGAGAAGTAGATGGTAGGAAATAATTAAACTGTGGGATAAAATCAAAAAAGTAGAATCTAAGAAAACAATACAAAGAAATAACAAAACAAAGAGTTGATTTTTGAAAAAACTCAATAAAATATACAAACACTTATCTTAACTAACAAATGATTAAGAGAATATCTAAATTGAAAAACCCAGAAATGAAAAGAGGACACAACAACAGAAATTAAAGAAATCCAAAGAGTCACTAGGTCATACTTTACAAACTTGTACTCCACAAAATTGGAACGTCAAAAGAAATGGGTAGTTTTCTCAATAGTTACCACTTACAAGGGTTAAACCAAGGTCAGATAAATAATTTAAATAAACCAATAACCCTTATGGAAATAGAAAGAGTATTAGAAGTCTATCAACCAAGAAAATAAAAATCCCAGGGCAATCTCTTTTAGCCCAGAATTCTATGAGACTTTTAAAGAAGAGTTTATGGCAATACCCTTCAAATTATTCCACAGGAAGGAACAGTGCCAAATTTATCTTATGAGGCCACAGCTACTGTAATACACAAATCATATAAAGACTCAAAAAAGAAAGAATTACAGTCCAATTTCCCTTATGAACATAGATAGAATAATACTCAATAAAATACTTACAAATCAAATCCAAGAATATCTTAAATGATCATCCAGCATTATCAAGTAGGCTTCATCTTAGAAATGCAGGGATGTTTCAATGTACAAAACTTAGCAAATATATTTCATCATGTAAATAAACTGAAAGAAAAATGTACATAATCATCTCCATAGATGCTGAGACAGTCTTTGACCAAAATCTAACACCCCTTCAGGATAAAAGTCCTGGAGAGATTAAAGATACAAAGGATGTGCCTGTTGGAAAAGGGCGGGCTAAAGAAACCCACCCTGTCCCTGGAGCCCAGAACCATGGAAAGAAACACAGCCTGGATCTGGGACATGAGCCAAAGAAAGAAATACTTTATCCCCAAGCCCAGAACCCAAAAAACATGCCCTGACGCAGACCACTACCTAAGAAACAATCTGTGTCCCTAGAATCAAGGGAAGTAAAAGAAATATGCCCTGGCTTTAGAATTAGAGTCAAAAATCTAAGAAAGGCCAGTCAAAAGAACACAGTTTGGCTCTGAAATCCAGGCCATCTCTGCCCCTAACCACAAAACTAACCAATCCCTGGTTAACTCTGTCCCCAAGAGATCTTATATAAACCACCTGAACAGTTGTGTGCTGTTCTCTCCACCCTGGCAGAGGCAGCCACTCTCCTGGACTCCTCCTTCCCAAATAAATCTTCCTTTCAAAAGAGTTTTGGGTGTAAAGATCTTCATTTGCCAGTGCAGAGAATATTGCTAAGACATCCCATAGTGGACTGAGCAGAAAAAAAACTTGCAGATATGTTCCCTTAGGGGGCTGAGCAAGAGTGAGCTGAACAGAACCTTGTTGAGACTTCTCTTAGGGGGCTGAGCAAGGAGGAGCAGAAAATGTAACAACTTTTCACTGGAACCAGAGATTACTACATTTCTGCATGGGTTTCCTCTTTTGCACCATGAAGCAAAATAAGCAACATCTTAGGCCAGAGAATAAGCAGAGCTCTGCTAGGAAGCCCCCTTAAGTGGGGGCTGAGCAAAGCTCATTTGTAGTGGCTCTCCAGGATAGGAGCAGGATTGCTGTATCCTGTGGGGACATCATCCCTCATCAAACCAGGTATAGCCTGACTCCTGAACAGTCGGGGTACCTTTCCCTGCTGAGCTGTCCTAGCAGTTCCAGGCTTGACCCTCCCAAGCAGTCAGTATACCTTCCCCTTCAGAGCTGAGCTGTCCTAGCAGCTCTAGGCCTGACTCTCCTGAGCAGTCAGGTAACCTTTCTCTCCAGAGCTGAGTTGTCCCATTGCAGTTCTAGCTGTCAGAGCTGTCCTAGCAGCTTGAGGTGTTGTCTGACTCCCAAATAGTCAAGATACCTTTCCCCCAGAGTTGCAACACAGTTGCTTACAGTGCCTGAACATAATAAAGGCAATTTATAGTAAGCCTATAACCAACATCAAATTAAATAAAGAAAAACTCAAAGCAATGTCAACTAAAATCAAGAACAAGACAAAATTGTCCCCTCTCTCCATAGCTATTCAATGTAATACTTGAAGTTCTAGCTAGAGCAATAAGACAACTGAAAGAGATCAAGGGGGTACAAATAGGAAAGGATGAAGTCAAAATATTTTTATTGCAGATGAGATGATAGTGTACATAGGGACCCTTAAAATCCCACCAGGGAACTCCTAGAGTTGATAAACATTTTCAACAAATTGGTTGTATACAAGATTAACTCAAAAGCTGGTTATAAGGTCTTTTTCTTATCCTTCAGCCCTGTCAGAATATACGGATGTTGCTGTAGTAGAATAGCTGGACTCTGGTGGTGATACATTACCCTGACTATTGATTGTGTTTTTGTATTGGCACTTAGTCCTCTGGGTTTGGGGTGATTATACATCTAGGTACCAATTTCTGGGTTTGTCTTTATTGGATGGATATTTTTCCCTTGGTTTATGTTTCCTCTCTGGTCTTCTGGCCTGCGTAGCTTCTGTTTGAGCAGGCAGTCTCCACCAAAGTTGGGAGCTGCCACTTTTGGTGGCAGGTATGATCTCTATTGAGCAGGGGTTCTGCCTGATTTGGGGGCTGGGACACAGAAAAGAGGAGGGAAGGGTGGGTTGGGGATAGTGTTTGAGGGCACCTAAAGAATGGAGGAGGTCTGGAGACAGGCAACCTACTTGATCTTCTGGGAGCTGTGGATTGTTTCAGCAGGGAGTGTCTTCTGGAGTTCGGAGCTGGTCTTCTGGCATTGAGGCATGTTGTTTGGCAGGGGGTGTCAACCTGAGAGAACCAAGAGAGTGGGGGAGGTCTACAGGTGACTGGCCTATCTGTTCTGGTGGACAGGGCCTACGGTTGGGCAGGGGGTGTCTCCCAGAGTTGAGGGTTGGTCTTCTGGCAGGTGTGGCCTATGGTTGGGCAGGTGGTGTCTGCCCAAGGGGACTCTTGATATTCTTTATTCTTAATGCATTCCACTTGTCCTGCTTTCCTTTGAGTTTTCTAGTTTAGTTACTGTGCTTTTTCAATTCTATCTTCATTTCTGCTTAAGTCCTCATTAATGCTTCTATATCTTCACTGAATTCCATTCTCAAGCCCTGGACTGTAACTGTCATTTCCATCAGCTTTATGTATATACTTTCTTGGGCATTTTTTCAGGTATTTGTTCTACTTAAGCTCTTTCTCTATAATCCCATTGAGTTGTTTCTTTGTGTGTTCTTTAAGCTCCTTGAGATCATTGATGGAGCTTATGACTTTTTAAGTTCTTTGTCCTGTGGTTCATTGAAATAATTGCCATTTCTACAGAACTGGCAGGGTTTGGAGAGAAGATACTGCCTTGATCTTTCATATTCTTTATATTTTTGCATTAGATTTTGCCATGTGGACTTTTTTCTAAGTCTGTTGTGGACATAGAAGGTTGGGGAAGAAGAGAGGACATGGGGGCAGTTTGACCCTAGAGGTTAGAATGGAATCAGATAGACAGAGAAAACTATGCTAGGGAACAGAATGTGCCTCCTGGTCCAAGTCTTTAGTATGAGGGTAGATCTATCTGGGTGGCAGAGTTTAATGTGATGTGAGTGGGACCCGCAAGTGGAAATAGGTATGTAGGGTCCTGGCAGAAGCCTAGAAATCCTTCATGGTACAGGCAAAGGAGGCCAGACTAGTCAGTACATTGGATATATGACCGAGTGTCACCTGGATACACTCTGGAGAGTAATGTGGGCAAAGCAATCCATATGTACCTATGGGTGACTGGAGGTAGGCCACATAGTGGCAGAAATACAGAGGTTTCCTGAAGCTCAGGTGAAGGTAGCCAGACTAGCCCTAGGCACTGCATGTGGGGCCTGGCTTAAGTTGGTGGGTTGTGAAGAAGATGTGGATGGGGAGGTCCAGGAGACTTGCTGGGGAAGGACATAGACAGTGAAGCCGAGTGCGGTAACTGGAAGCAGACCAGAAGTGACCTGTTGGCAAAGTTTTGAAAACTGAAAGTAAATGAGCTTGTTCACAAATGAGAGTGCAGAAAATGTGCAGAAGCTACCACTTTCCATTATTTTCCTCCTGAAGAGTTAAAATGGTCCATGTGGGCTTCTTACAACCATATTCCAGCCCCCATAGGAAACTGAACTATTCAGGGAATCAAGAAGAAATTGGACAATTTGCCTAACAAGAAGTCTTGGGAATTAGATTCCTAATGAAACTGTAAATATTCCCTCAGTTCTTATAATTTATCCTGTGCCTTGGCTTCATTTATTCTTTGGGCCAGAAGGATACCTACACATGCACTGCAAGGCATCCTTCTGGCCCAAAGAAAACTTTCCAAAAAGCAAAATTAACTTCTTTGTTTAATTTCAGAAATAAAAAACCCAGTCAGTATAGAGAATGCCTGAGTGATGGCATCCCAAAGAAGAAAAACAACCAAGTAAGTGATAAGGGTATTTGGGGTAGAGAAAAAGGGGAGAATGAGCCATCAGAGGACAAAATTGATGAGATACAGGTTTGATGGTGTGATAAATGCTGAAATATTTACTTTTACCAAGACTTTAAAAAATGATTTTTCAATATTTAATCATTCATTTATTCAGCAAGTTGTTTTTGTGAATGTATGTGCACCCATGCCATGGAATGATTATGGGGTATTTGGACAACTTTGGGAGTTGATTCTTTCTGCCCACCTTGCTGAGGTGGTATCTCTCTTATTGTATCTGCTATTGAGCACAGTACCCAAGACTGACTAATACACAAGATCCTAGTCAATTCTGTATCCACCTTCAATCTTGCCATAGGAACATGGAGGTTACAGCTCTGCTTCACACATTTGGCTTTTTGTGTGAGTTCTAGGGATTGTAGTGAGGTCAAGTGGTTTGCACAGCATACAATTTTGCACATTTTTTTCTGAAACATTTTTTCTGTTTTCTATAAAACTGATTTTTATCAATGTTACCTTGTCCAAATCCACTTCAATAACTCAAGAAATAGAAGGATTTCCAAAACTGTTCAGTCAAAAGAACTTGAGTTATTCTTCTGTTGATTCTTTGGAAACCCCTAGAGATTGTGAACATCTTCTAAAATCTTTTAATTTGGGAGTATTGAGATGATTCAATGGGAAAAGTCCTTGCTGACAAGCCTAACAACTTAAGATCTATCCCAAAAACCCAATCAGTAAGAGGAGAGAATCTACTCTTGCAAGCATACTCTGACCTCCTCACACACACCATGTCATACATACACCCACACACATACAAAATAAACAAATAAATACTTTTAATCTCTTAAATTCTGAGAGCCTGTAAACAAAGTCCAAGGGTCCAGCTGGGATCACAACAGTGATTCATTGAGCACAGATAGACTCAATTAGAAGAATAAGGTGCTGCATGAGTCTTCCCATTCCTGAGAGTTTTCCCAGGTTCTAGAACAATAAGGTGTGAAAGAGTGGATAAGCAAATGCTTAGGTGTCTTAGAAAGAAGGTACAGGAAATTGGTTCATTGCATCAATTACCAATTTCATCAAATGATAACCTTTAGTCCTTCTTAGTATATAAAACATTTCATCTCTTTTAGTCAAATCATTACACTACAGTGTAGTACATTTTCCAAGTCTTAGCATGACACAAACTATCTGTGTGCAAAGATATTTCTATGCATACTTATAATATTTTGATTATATTCACCCACAGAATTATTCTTTCTTATCCTTTTCCCTCTTCTCCTTCTCCACATCTCTAACAGTATCCTTTCTACCCTCATGTCTCTTATAAAATTTTATGAGAAAAAAAGATGACGTCTTTCTTCCAGGATCCTAATTATTTTAATTAATGTTATGATCTCAATTTTTATCCATTTCTTTATAATAGCATAGTTTTGAATTTCCTTGTGAATGAATATGAACTCCTTTCCATATACAGATTTTTTTTCTTTACCCATTCATTCATTGATGAGTATCTGGGCTAACTCAACAACAGTGCTATTATGAATAGAGTCATAATAGACAAGGGTAAGCAGGTATTACTGTTTTTATCCATTTGGGATATATGCTCAGAAGTGCTATAGCTGGATTGCATTAAAATGTCATTTTCCATTTAGTGAGGAACCTCCATTCTGATACCTCAATAGTTTCACTAACTTATAGCCCTTCCAATAATATTTAAAACTTCCTTTCTTACACATGGCATAAATGCCTAATCTAATATGAGAACATATAATAAGAAATTATCTTTGATCTTTTTGTTGTGGCTAATGCCTTGGCAAGTTGAGGTAGGAAGAATATGTTCAGAAAGCTTGGTCTGCAAAGTGAGATACCGTCTCCCCTAACAAAATTAAATTAAATAAAACTACTTGGTCACAGGAATTCTGTAGATGGACAATTTAAAGCAGAAGTGTAGGGGTTAAGGAATTGCAGCAAGAGACAATAGGAAGCATTATACTTCAATGGAAAAGGTCTGAGCCTTTGACTAGGGAAAACACAATGTGGGAAGCAAGCTTGCTCTCTTAAAATCTGTAAGAGGTTTTGTGTGTTCTACCTCTTCTTGAAGTCTCACTTATCTGACCTTTACAAGAAAACCACAGGGGCTAGGGAGATGGCTAAATGGGTAAAATGCTTGCTGTGCAAGCATGGAGACTCTTATTCAGATTGTTATCACCCAGGTAAAAGTCAAACACAGCTGTGTATGCTTCTAACCCCAGAACTGCAAGCAGAGAGAAGTGAATACTGGGGCCTTACTGGGCAGCCAGTATAGCTGAAATTATAAACTCGAGGTTCAGTGAAAGACTCTGTTTCAAAAGAAAAAGTAGAGAAGCTATTGTGTCATACATCCTCATTGTCAACTTCCGGCCTCTATACATAACCACACACACACACACACACACACAGAGAGAGAGAGAGAGAGAGAGAGAGAGAGAGAGAGAGAGAGAGAGAGAGAGAGAGAGAGAGAGAGAGAGAAATAAAATCCCCTTCCACTTCACAATTTGCTGTTAAAATGATTTAACACATATGCAGTGTTATTAACTATAGTAGCTGTCATGTTAGGATTTTATTAGATGTTAAAGAATGTGGAGCTACTTAGAAACAGGAAATGCTAGGCATGAGTGGGATGAATGGAAGTTAGCCTAGTTCACCAAACAATTGCAATATGCCTGTAGGAAGAAATATTAGCTCGAAGCATACATTTACGAAAGATCTAGAAGGGTTTTTTAAAGATTTATTTGGGATGGGGGAGGCATATGTGTTTACTTTAGTGTGAAAGGGCATATGTGTGTGATGCTTGGACAATTTTTCAGAAGTTCACCTTATTTTCTGTTTGTAGCTTTGTTTTGAGGCAAGGTCTCTCTTGTTTCTGCTACTGCACTGCAAATGTGACCTTCTAGCTAATACTGTCTCCTCCCTAAGTCTCATCTTAGGAGTGCTGAGATGGTAAGTGCAAGATACTACATTCTATTTTTTCATATAGGTTCCAGGAATTGAAATCAGGTCTCCAGACTTGCAACCTAAGCACTTTTGCTGGCTGAGCCATCTGATGGTCCCAAGGTTTTTAACATAAACAAAATATTTAGACTTCGTTCAATGGACAGTAGTGAGAAATCCAAAGGTATTATACAGATACTAACATTCCTAAAACTTCCTGACTTACCCATATATGTTTCCAAAATAGTCTTATGTGCTACCAGGCCTCCAGGTGGTTCATTATTAAGATTATGGGGACTGGAACAAGGGCTCCACAGTTAAGAGTACTTACTACTTAACCATAAAGATCAGAGTTCACATCCCAGCACCTATATCCAGTGGCTCACATTATTAAGAATATCCCCTCATTATTTGAAAAATGTCCTTAGAGTTCAATTACTCCACCAAAATATGAATTTTTCAATTCGTGTATAACTCATAAAATATAGAAGATAAACATAAACTCCAAATTTAGATCCCTTTGATTAACTTTACTACATACACTCTGTGAAATCCCATCTGATTTTATTTATCTCCTCATGCCTTCATTTTTTATGTGAAGTAACATTCATCTCTTTGGGGTGTTGTAAGTGGCAAATGAAGGAAGTTAGTGTTCCAGGTATGTTCTAGCTTCCTGTCTGCAATCCCAGGTAAACTGAGATCTGAAGACTGACTAGAAGGTCATGGCCAGCCTAGGCAACTTAGTAAGACCCTGCCTCAAAGTAAAAATATATAAAAGGACTGCCTTGAGTACCTAACTCAGTAGTAAAGCACTTGTCTATCATATACAAGACCCTGGGTTCAAATCCCACTGCTACAAAGAAACAACAACAAAAAGTAAATCAATAAACATTCAGTGGTTGTTCTTATAGGAGGCATTCAAGTAAAATTAGAACAATTGTTTTATTATTTTTATGAAGAAATTATGCTTATACCTTTGTTACCAGAAATTTTAAGGAGTCTCAAAAGGGTCACTGCATGTTACTAAGGAAATACGTATCCACTTATTTTGATTTAAAAAACAACAACAACTTTAAGAACAGATACAAAGAAAAGCTTGGTGACAAATTTATTAGAATTTAAAAGAAAAACACCAGTTAGGCAAGCTGTAAATCTCAGGGTCTGCAGGCAGGAGAAAGACGGAGAAGAGAAAGAAAACCAATCCCTGCCATTTTCATTAAGCCAGAATGGAGACCAGCTGCCCTGAGGACAAGCCAGCACACAGCCAAGAAGAAACTTCAGGGAAGAGTGAAAGGGATCAAAGGACCAGAGAAAGCATGCTTCAGCTCTGGCCAACACCTGAAAGAAGGAGAGAGAAGAGAAAAACAAACAAACAAACAAACCAAAAGCTATACTGAGTCAGACCTCAAAAAGGCTGACAGACACAACAGATCAAAGCAAACTATCTCATTAAACAGCTGACATTCTTCTATCTTTTTAGAATGGCTCAAAGTGAACCCGCCTTCCTAGGGTTGGTCTTCCTTCCTGAAGGGTTACACTTTAGCCAAATATTACATCTTCATCCCACCCAGAGATTCTATTCTCTTGACAAAAAGCAAACCATCTACTATTACTGGGCTTTTACTGTTCCTGTGACATTATCATTGCCCAGACATGATATTGTCCACAAAAATGAAAAAAAATATAAATAGCCCTCATTTCAAGTCCTGAGCACAGTATCAGTGTGTCTTCAAGTTAACACCCCAATCAGTAAGCCCAAAGCTTGATATATGGCAATCACCAGTAATTGATTCTGGTGTGAGTAAATGAATACAAGAGGATGTGGTGAAGATGATAATTGAAGATAAATTCAATTGTTTTCAGGTTGGGCCAGGGGAAGAGAATGGATGGTTAAGGATTACTTAAAAATTATAAATTCAAAACTAATAGGACCCTTGATTTACCCTGGTTGGGTAACCAGAGGCTCAAGTCCTTACTAATATTGCAGTTAGCCTGTATCATAATAAAATTAGAAAACTAAAAACAATTTTTAAATGGATTTTTAGAGTTTGGCTTGAGTAGGAATATAAATAATCCTCAATTTCTCTCCCTGTCCTGTGCTGTGGTATGTATGTCAATATCAAGTGTCCTTCTCGATCTTTCTGTCTTATTTTTCTTTTTTATTAGTTTTTTTTTGAGAATTTCATAATGTATTTTGATCATATTCATCATCCTTCCCTAACTCCTTCTTGATTCACCCTTACCTTCCTTACCCACCCAACTTGGTGTCTTCTTTGACTTTTACCCCTTGAAGTCCAAATTCTGTTACCTGTGTATTTGTAGATTGTGGCCCTCCACTGATATTTGTTCAACCTGCTGGGGCCATACCCTTAGAGAAAACTATTACCCCTCTCCCAACAGCTATAAATTGCCAGTATCTAGTTAGCTAGTAGTGGGATTTGTGGCCACCCTGCCCTGTCTGTGGTGGAATTAAGAAAAATGAAATTCTGTGGTATATTGATGGAGCTAGAAGCAACCATTTTTAAGGAGGTAGCACAGACACAGAAAGATAAACATCATATTTTCTCTCACTTGTGCGGCTTAATATTGAATCTTCAGATAATATGTATCTCATTTGGAACAGCCATAGTTATCAGAAAATTAGTAAGGATCTAGGAAGGGGGATTTTAAGGGAGAGGAGAAAAATGAAAAGATATGAAGGGGTAAATAGGAGTAATGGAGCAGGAAGGCTTATTTATTCTTTTGAAACAGGTTCTCCCAAAAGTCATGGGACAACATTGTTAATAACAGCAATTTTAGTTATTAATTTAAATCATTAATAACAACAAAGAAAAGCAAGAATGAGCATGTTCCTAGTCTATTTATAATTTGTATTGGTGGGTTTGCAGTAGCAAGATATTTTCTGTAGAGAAATAGAAATCACCATGCTAATGAAACAAGTAAGTGTAACAAAATAGCTTCACACATTTTCTCTCTTATATGTGAAATTTATTTGTTTGTTTATTTTATTGGAACCAGGTCTCACTGTGTAGCCTTGGCTGGTCTGGAGCTCACTGTGTAAACCGAATAAATCTCATTATTTCTGTATCCCTTTGATCTACTTGGAAGATAGATATCTTTGTTGAGTATTTTTAGTGTTTATCTCTAAATTTTAATCATGCACACAGTGTAGAAAGCATAAAATACTCAATGTAACTATGAGAACCTCCTTCATATTTCTTTTATTCTAAATGTGCTTCTTATATATAATTTGTTCCCAGTGTTTTATTTTTAGTACATGTATTTATTCTTTCTCTTCCCAACCCTCTGTATGTGTGTGGGGAGAGGTCTGCTCACACATGTGTGGGTGGCAGAGAAGTGTGGGAGTTGATTCTGTCCTTTCTTTATGTGGGTTCTGGAGATCTCAAGTCAGCAGGCTTAGGGGTAAGCACCCTTCTCATTTAACCATCTCTTTAGGCTATGTTTTATTTTTAATCAGGACATATTGATGGAATTCAGTATGATGTTTGCATACATACATACACACATACACACATACATACATACATACATACATACATACATACATACACACACACACACATACATGCATATGCTTGTTGATCAAACCCATTCACCATTCCCTTACTCCAGCATCTCTCTCCTCATCACCTTTCCCTGTTGCTAAGTAATTACTCTTGATCTTTTCATGCTATCTTAATTTTACTTTTGACATATGAGAGAAATTACAGAATACCCATCTTTCTGTATCTGTCTAGCTTAATCTACTTAAAAATAATTTCTAGTTCCATCAATTTTGCTGAAAATTAAAATTTTAATTCTTTTTATGGCCAAATAATTCTCCATTGGATATACCATATTTTCCTATCCATTCCTCTACTAACAGATACAGGCTGGTTTTATGTCTTGGCTTTTGTGGATAATGCTGCAATGAACATGGCCATACAGCTTCTCTGTGTTCTCACTTCCTTCTCTCTAGGTTTTTACCAAGGGGAGTTATAACTGGATTTTTTTTTTAAACAAGGGAGTGATATATGAACATATACCTTTTAAGAATTGTCAAGTAACTGTAACTTTTGTGAGTTTTCTATCCTGATCATTTTTGTGTTTGCAGTTTTAAAGTATTTTATGAAATCTTTGATAATTTCATAAATTTGTACATATGTATTTTGATCATACCTTGTATATACATTTTTATTTATTTGAAAAATCTTCTTGCTACCTTCCATAATGACTATATCAATCTGCATACCTATGTAAGGGTTCCTCTTTCTCCATATTCATACCAGAAATTACTTTGTTAATGTTCTTTAGTTTTACTTAAGGCAGGTTCTCTGTAGCCCAGGTTAGCCTCAAAATCATTACACCAAAGTTGTTCTCAAATTCCTGATCCTCCTGCCTCCACCTCCAAAGTGATGAAATTATATGCCACCATATCTCGCTGGTTTTCTGTTTGTTCATCTTGCTGTTATTTTATTTGTTTAATAATAGCCAACCTTTTCATTTTTAACTATTTTATAAGTAATTTTAAATTTGTTTTACATTTACTTATTTATTTAGAGAACATATGCATGCAGCAGCACATCTGCAGAGATCAGAGCACAACTGGAGTCAGTTCTTTCCTTTCACTATGTGGCTTTCAAGGATCACACTCAGGTCCAGAGGCTTGGTAACAAGCAACTTCAGCCACTGAGTCATCTCACCAGCCCATATTTTTTTATATTTTTATCAGTATACGTTTACTTTAAAGTAATGAGTTTATTATTAAAATTTTTATTCAAATATATTATGTATTTTGACTACATAACCAGGTTAAGATGATATTCCACTGTAGTTTTGATTTTGTTTTCCTTGATAAGCTCATGGTTGTGAACACTTTTTTATGTATTTTTTGGTTGCTTCATATTTTAATCCACCTTCATAACATGCATTCTATTAATATTCCTAAGTGTTTGCAATTCAATGTTTTGTTTATAACATTTGTGCCTACAAAGAAACTTCTTGAATAGTCATTAATTCTTGAATATCACTTCTTTCTGGATTTCATTAATTCATTCATCCTCCAGCAGTTCTTCCTTTAAGAACGTTGAGTGGAGCCGGGCGGTGGTGGCGCATGCCTTTAATCCCAGCACTCGGGAGGCAGAACCAGGCGGATCTCTGTGAGTTCGAGGCCAGCCTGGGCTACCAAGTGAGTCCCAGGAAAGGCACAAAGCTACACAGAGAAACCCTGTCTCAAAAAAACCAAAAAAAAAAAAAAAAAAGAACGTTGAGTGGAGTCTGGAAATATGGCTCAGCAGATAAGAACACTTGCTATGAAAGCAAGAGAACATGAATTCAAATCCTCAGCACTCACATAAAAGCTGGACATGGCTACACATGCCCCTAACACTGGAGTTTGACGGTAGAGGCGGGAGAATCCTGGGATCACACTGAACCTAGATGAAATGGCAACATTCAGGGTCAGTAAGAAACTCTGTCTCAATACCAACAACAGTAAAAAAGAAGAGGAGCAATCTAAGGGAAGCATTTGATGTCCGCCTTTGACTGCCACAATTATGTACACACCACATGCATGCAAATACCTTGGACACCAAGCACACACACACACACAGAGAGAGAGAGAGAGAGAGAGAGAGAGAGAGAGAGAGAGAGAGAGAGAGAGAGAGAGAGAGAGAAAGTTAAAATGCACAAAATGAAATCTTTCCATTATTTCTTCCATGATGTTTCCAGACCTGAAATTATGTACATACAAATACAATTATATAGTCTGAGCAAATTGTATTTATATATTTAGGGACATATTTTAAAAACTATATGTAACAACAATCAAAGAAAAAAGAGGCCAGATGCCGTGAATCCAAGAGAAAGTGGACATAGGAAGGGGGATAATTGGGAGGGGTTTAATGAAGAAAAGAGAAAGTACTAATTGTGTGATTGTATTTTAAGTTAAAAAAAATAAGTAAAAAGAGAAAAAATCCATAAACTATCCACTTTTTCAATATCTATGTGCAATGGAAATAATCAGAGGATTCTGAATTTAAGCTTTGAGATTGAGGTAATTTAAATACTAAGCAAAAGTCTAAAAAGTACTATAATTAGCTCAGACAAGAACTGGGAAGTTAACTTGTCTTACCTTCTAATCTATATTCATACTATTCCTTAACTTCTACTTTTAATACTTCCGAAAGAGTTAAACGCATGGAACCACACAACCAAACCAGTGCATCTGAATTCATCCTCCTGGGACTTTCAGAAAAGCCAGAACATGAGCCTGTCCTCTTCGCTTTGTTCCTCTGCATGTATGTGGTCACCGTCGTGGGGAACTTGTTGATCATCTTAGCCATCAGCGCTGACTCTCACCTCCACACTCCCATGTATTTCTTCCTGGCCAATCTCTCCTTGGTTGATTTCTGTCTAGCCACCAACACTGTTCCTAAGATGCTGGTGAACATTCAAACCAGGAGCAAGTCTATCTCTTATCCTTGCTGTCTGACCCAGATGTACTTTTTTCACTTTTTTGGCATCATGGACAGTGTCTTATTAGCTGTGATGGCTTATGACCGGTTTGTGGCCATTTGTCACCCATTACATTATTCTGCTATCATGAGCCCACGCCTCTGTGGGCTGCTGGTCGGGGGCCCATGGGTGTATTCCTGTTTCATCTCCCTCACCCACATCCTCCTCATGGCCCGTCTGGTATTCTGTGGAAACAATGAGCTCCCCCACTACTTCTGTGACCTCACCCCACTTCTACGGCTTTCATGCACAGACACAACAGTAAACAAAATCTTTGTGCTTATTGTGGCAGGAATGGTGATAGCCACACCTTTTGTCTGCATCCTCGCCTCCTATGCGCGAATCATCGTGGCCATCATGAAGGTGCCCTCTGCGGGTGGCAGAAAGAAAGCCTTTTCTACCTGCAGCTCCCACCTGTCCGTAGTAGTCCTTTTCTACGGGACCACCATTGGGGTCTATCTGTGTCCCTCCTCTGTCCGCACAGCTGTGAAGGAAAAGGCTTCTGCGGTAATGTACACAGCAGTCACTCCCATGCTGAACCCCTTTATATACAGCCTGAGGAACAGAGACCTGAAGGGAGCCCTGAGGAAGTTCATCAACAGAAAAATCAGCACATCCTCCTGATCATCAGAGCACTAGGGAATTTCCAGGCAGCAGAATCTAAAGATCTGAGTTCTTCAACTAAAGTTGGAATAGCATGTGAAGAAAAATTAATCACTTTAAATTCTGAGTTACAGAAATCCAAGTGGCAATTTCTATGTGGCCTTTTAACTATTGTCCCGTTCTAGTTGTTTTTATTGTCAATTTGGCACAGCCTGGGATCACCTGGGAAGAGGGAATTCCAATTGGAGAATTACCTGGGTTCAATTGGTTTGTGAGTATATCGTGAGGGCTTAACTTAATAGCTCCTTGATGTATGAAGGCCCAGCCCATTATGGACGGTTCCATCCATAGGCCCCTGATCCTGTACTGTGTAACGAAGCCAGCTAAACACTAAAGATGAGGCTTTCAGCAGGCCAACATTGTCCCCCATGGGTGTTGCTTTAAGTTTTTGTGAGTTTCTTCACTGGTGTCCTTCAAAGATTGACTGTAACCTTTAAACTAAATTAGACCAGTTCCTCTAATAACTTGTTTTTGGTCAGAGTGTTTTCTCACAGAAACAGAAAAGGTAACTCGAAGTCTCCCCATATATGGAGACCAGTAAATAATTCTAATTATATTTCACATTGTCCTCAGAGAAAAATAAGACTATCATTCCAGATCGGATATTCTCTACTTCAACATCCTTTTAGCAAGTAGCAAATGCAACCATGCATTGCTTAACAATAATACAATAGTATCTCCTGAGAAATGTATCATCTAAAGATTTTAGCAATGTAGAAATATTGTGTTATTTGCATAAACTTAGTGTAATTCAACTCAATACTTTTATTAAATTTATATTTAGATAGTCTCATACATTTCTACAATACATACCAACCATTCTCATCTCCCACCTTCCTATCACTCCTGTGAAGCTCTGTTCCTATGCACAGGTGTCTCTTACACATTCTCTCTTATATATTCATGTATAGCCATTTTGTTTCATAACCAAGAAATCAATATGACTATGAGTTATCTATTGGAGCCTGGTGGGTTCAGCAGTGGCTACATAACTGAAAACAGTTTCTCTCTCTCTCTCTCTCTCTCTCTCTCTCTCTCTCTCTCTCTCTCTCTCTCTCTCTCTCAGAGTCTATCAAGAACCAATAGTTCTGACACAAAAGATAGGTCCTCATTAGTCCCTCTCCCTTCACTGGGTTATTATTGATAAGGCCAGTCTTATATGTACATCCAGACATGTAACTAGACTCAGAAAGAGTTAATAATTGCAATAGTTATATCCAGTCCAGAGAATGGTTGTTCTTAGACCTACTCCTTGTCCTTCAAGTCTTATATTCTTCCCACCACCTCTCCTCTGCCAGTGTTCCCTGAGCCTGTATGGATGTCTTGTTTACTGCCAAGCATGCAAACATTCCTGATTTTTGCATCTTGGACAGTGTCTTAAGGTTTCTATTGCTGTAAAGAGACACCATGACCACTTAAACTCTCATAAAGGAAAGCATTTAAATGGGCTGGCTTGCAGTTTTGGAGATTTAGTCCATCATCATCATGGCAGGATACGCCAGCATGCACACAAACATGGTTCTGGAGAACGAGCTGAGAATTCTACATCTTGAACGCAGGCAACAAGAAGTGACTTGTGTCACTGAGCTAAATAACTGTGTCACAATAGCTCAAGCATAGATCTCAAAGCCTGCCCCCACAGTGGCACATTTTCTCCAACAAGGCCACACTTCCTAGTAGTGTCACTCCTTATGAGCTTATGGGGGCCAATTACATTTGAACTACCAAAGACAGCTTACAATAATAACCCCATGAAGTATCTTCTCTGATCAAAGGTGGGAGCGGCTTTTGTCTATGGGTATAAGCATAGGTATTTTAGAAGACAATTTGATGCCTTGTCAATTTATCAATATGGAGCCTTGATATAATTAGAGTGGTTGGTGCTGGAGGTACAGTTCAATGAGTAGCATGCTTAATTACTATCCACCATGCCTTGGGCTGGATATCCAGTGCTGTAAGACCCAGAGAGAGATAGGTAAGACACGATTGAGGCTATTTCTGGCACAATAAAACATTATAAACTTTTTATGCCACAATAAATAGAAGTACACTTTAAAATATAAATAAGGACTGGGGATGGCTTGGTGAATAAAGCTCTTGCTGCACAGCATGAGGACTAGTATTTGGATCCCCAAAACTCAGGTGAAGCCAGATGAAATTTCACACCTCTGTAACTCCAATGCACCTACAGTGAGATGGAAGGTAGAGACAGCAGAATCTCCACAAGCTCAGTGGCTGGCCAGCCTGGCATATTCAGCAATTTAACAGTGGACCCTGTCTCAAACAAGGTGTAAGGTGAGGACCAACATTCAAAGTTATTCTCTGACCTTTACATGCTCACTGTGCATTCATGTTCCCATACTCATATAATAATATATATATATATATATATTATTCATACACATATATCATCATACACATGCACATATCAATAAAGAAATGTTAAACAGCAATAAAAAGTAGAATAAATATATAAATCAGTAACATGGACCTTTATTAAGATTGCCAAGATTCTGTATTGAGTGCAATGTATTGTTGTAAAACAATTTTCTCTTGAATTGACTAAGGTGATTCCATCTTGTCCTAACTCTATTTTATGTCTGTCTAGACAACACTCAGCCTTTCATCCTCTAATAGTCACATTCACCTTGGCAAGACTTTTAAAACAGTCCCTGACCCTGACCATAGGCCAGATGTATTAATCAAAATAATTAATGTTTGTGCAATCTTAAACATTAAACTACGATAACTAGAGAAATCATAAATCAAAAATAATTGCCATATGGTATAACAAGAAATCCAGTTAGCCAGGCGGTGGTGGCGCACGCCTTTAATCCCAGCACTCAGGAAGCAGAGGCAGGCAGATCTCTGTGAGTTCAAGGCCAGCCTGGTCTCCAAAGTGAGTTCCAGGAAAGGCACAAAGCTACACAGAGAAACCCTGTCTTGAAAAAAAAACAAAAAAGAAAGAAGAGAGAGAGAGAAAGAAAGAGAGAGAGAGAAAGAGAGAGAGAGAGAGAGAGAGAGAGAGAGAGAGAGAGAGAGAGAGAGAAAGAAAGAAAGAAAGAAAGAAAGAAAGAAAGAAAGAAAGAAAGAAAGAAAGAAAGAAAGAAAGAAAGAAAGACCAGGGAGTCTGTTTAAGGGGTATGGGAAATTTATTATGATATAAATTGGGAAGAACAACTCACTAAACAGAATAGGCAAAATCATGGCAGAGTCCTGGAAGGCTGATGTCTAGTCCCACACTGCTTCTGCCACCTTAGCCAGTCCATGCTGTCCAAGTCCATGAGGGAAAGAAGAGAGCTAGGCATAAGTGCCCCTCAGGTCTTAAGCTAGCCCTGAGGCCACAACCTAGGAGCTGGTACCTCAAGGTCATAGATGGAACAATAGGCACTACATCTCCCTTTTTTGTTTAAATAAGAAAGTTCTAACCTAAAATAAAACTATATGCAATAGGAACAATTATCAAGTATTATCCAGGAGAGGGGAAAGGTAATAACATAAACAAAAATAGAAATACAACCAACAAGAACAACATCAAACAAGAAACACATTGTCCAGAAATGTCCAGACCATTTCTGGTAAATGGAAAGTTACAGAGATTACTCCAATAGCTATCCTATCCTGAAGAATCTAACTTTTGTACCTAAAATGCTCTTAGCTAAGATATGAGAGGACTATAACTGTAACTATCTAGTCTTCAACCTTATCAAAGACCTGAAAAGGAAAATAATATTACCTTAGTAAACAGGAAGTGCAAACAAGCAACTTCCAAAAACTTGCAAGAATTGACAGAGACAGATGGCACCCTGGACAGTCACCTAATATTTTTCAGCACCATTGAGGCATCCATTTTAGCTACAGGCCTAGAATATCTGACAGACCCTTTTCAGAAACAGGAATTTTGAAAGACTGTCTTACCCTGGCTTGGCAAGGTTCAGCAGTCACTTTTCCTTGTGTCCTGCTATCCAAAAAGGACAGCATGCAAACTGTCTGCAGCCAAGGCAAGGGCAGTTCTTTGCCCAGGAGGTTGTTTTTTGCCAAGAAGAAGACAAACTGCCATTTAGAATGTCTTCAATGCCCAACATTCTCTTGGGAGTAGATTGGTGCTGCCAGGAGCAATTGTGTCTCATGTCAAAAGAATTCTAACTTATCAAAACATCTAAATGCCATTCTCTCTAGGTCTATGAAGTATTTGAAGATTACCTATCCACCTGACAATTATTTCTACAAATCTGGAAAACCTAACTAACATAATTATGAATATGACAAGCATTCATATTAATTATTAATCATAAATCTTATCTATCCAAATAACCTAAGGACTAAGGCTTCACATAAATAAACAATCTATAAACAAATACTATATAAGGAAATGACCTCAAAATTGTGACAATATACAAAATGCCTTAATCAGAGGTAGAAATGTATAGCTCAATATAAAAATAATATCCTTTTTATGTATCAATATATAAAATATTCTAAACAGAGGAAGAATATACATATAGTATGATAAATATAATTATACATCTGTATCAATATACAAAATATTTCAAACAGGATAGGAACATATGTACAATATGACAATTATAGATTTGAATTTGTATTAACATACAAATTATCTTAAATAGGAATAGAAAAATACATATTTCTATTTAAATTTGTATCAATATAGAAGAATCTATATCAGTGCAAATTATCTAAGGCTGATAGTTTGCTAAATTAGTTTACAAGTAGATACAATAATCTACCTTAATATCCTATCCTATCCCCCTTTTTTCTGTTTCAAAAAGAGAATCCTGAGTCTAAACTTTATTGTTCCACCCTTAACCCTATAACAACTTATAAACAACCCTTAACAGATGACAACTATTTATAAACCTGAGAAAACTAAACCTTTTGGGAGAGGGGACATCTTTTTCTTAAATTGCTTCCTACTGTCTAGCGGGTAACAGTATCTCTGTGGGATCCTGTAAGAAAGCAAAAACAATGGTTAAGTCTCATGAAGACTATCTGTAATGTTTGCAGCAAGTCTCAGAGGAATGGGTAAGGTTTGTCTAAAGTTCTGGCTAGAAGTGTAATATGATGAACCATCTCATCTTGGAACTGTCCTGAAGAGTTTGCAGTCCAAAGCTGATCATTGAATGGTGTTTGTTGGTTCAATGACATCATTATAGACTGGGTAGTCATTGATGTAGGACCCCATCTTCCTTCCAGAGACTTCAAAGATTATTATTGAAAAGATTTATTTTTTACTGTGGAAAACTTGAACATTATTAATATCCAAACGGAAAGTTTAAATTTTTAATGACATGACTTTGAAGAAGGATGCCAAGGAATCAAGAATAAGCATGGAGAGAAATAGAATCTTGACAACGATGGTTCCTATTTTATTGGTTTTCTTCTGTCCCACACCAGTTAGCTCTTCTGATATGAGACAGAATTTTTTTTCTTTTAGCAACATGCTTGGGTTTATAGAAGGAAAGAGTCACATTCCAACTCCAAAGCCAGCTTGATTTATAATTGAATCAGGACCACAACTATTCTATAGTTAAAGAGATATTGATGTTAGGCAGTGAGATATTACCCTGTAGAGTATATTGGTACCAACAGATTCTTCCCTTCTGCTTTAGACATCTTGGTGTCCAAGGCCTTTTGATTTCTTGAAGATGGGTATTTCTATTATTCCGTAAAGACAAAAAACAAAACCTTGGGGAAATTTAGGAGAATGAAGGTTAAGGAATTGAAGAACACTGGACAAATGAGACAACTGAAGAAAAGGGACAAATCATCTATCCCAAGAAACAGAATGAAACGATGTATGAGTATATATTATCTAAAAAATTTTATGTCTTCTTAAATGTTTGTTTCTGCTTTCCTCTAAAGATTTAACACTATTGGTCTTCTAATAGTCCCAGTTCAATTAAAATTTAAAGCTGACTTTGGAGTTGGAGAATGGCTCTCTCCTTCTTTAAATTCAAGCATGTTGTTAAAAGGAAAATGCAAAGTCCCTGTATCATGCCTGAATAAAAGAGCCATCTTCTGCTATGGTACAGGACAAAGGCAAAATTAATTAAGGGACTATTCTATTACTAATCTCAACTCTTTTGATTCTATTCTGATTCTTTAAACTTTTCTTAAAGTATAAATTTTATATCAAAATTTATAAGATTAATATATATATACATTTTAAACTTTGTTAAGATATGAATGGTCATATAGAGTACTAACTAATTCTAGAAAAAAGGCTAGCTCCATATATATGTTTTTGTGTTCGAGTCTCTTATCAGTTTTCTGCAGGAAATCACGGCCAGGCCTAACATCAACTGAAGTCTCCAGAAAGAAGATGGGGCCCCACAACAACAACAATTCCACTTGGACAATAATAATATCATTAAGCTGACAAATATCATCCACAGATCAGCTTTGAACTACAAGGTGCTCAGAGCAATTTTGAGATGACTAGCTGAGATGATCCAGTCTCAAAGACTACTTGAATAAGGACTTGAGATAAACCCTGAACTTTGGCATTATACACAGGCTGGATAATGAAGGATATAGTTACCTTTCCTAGAATTTGACAATTAACCTAAAATTTTTCTTTCAGGATAAAGAAAACTTCGCCCCTACCCAACAGGAAGCAATTTTAAGAATGCGACGCCCACATTCCCAAAGAGGTGGTGTGGGGCGAGTGGTTTTTTTGGTCTTTTTAATGGGTTTGGGGTCTGGGATAATTTTCAGTATTTAGGGGATTGGTTACAAGTTATTGTCAAGGGTTAGGAAAAAGGCTACACAAAGGAGAATAGATTTAAGGTTCTTGTTAAAAAAAAAAAAGAAAAAGAAAAAAAGAAAGAAATGAAAAAGACAATTACTAGTTTTAAATACTTTACATTGGATTGGATTGTTTTATATTGTATAAAAATTTGAAATTGATATTGATAGAAAATGCTATATGTATATTTCTAATTGTATTCATACCATTCATTTAACAATGTAATGCAAATTTCTGATCCTTGAATGTTATTATTACCAACTACTAGGATATAAAGAAATGAAAGATAGTAGTTAGACATTACAATAGAACTTGTAGTCATATTAGATATGTTTTAAAAATTGAGCAGAGATGTTTTAGACAGGTCATCTTCAAACCCTTCAGAGATCTACAGAATATGGCATTTAAAATGTTTTAATAACTTAGAAAATTTTTCTTTTTTGAGACATGTCGGCTCCTGGAAGTGCCAATCTACTTCAGAGAAAATATGGGCATTGAAGAAACTGCATATGGAGTCAACTTTCATTGTGGCAAAAGTTAGCCACTGGACAACAAAGTATCCTCAAATCAACAGGACAAAATGGACAGACAGGACATGAAACAAAGGACTACTGATTCTTGCCAAAACAAGTGTGGTTATGGCTTTATCAAAAGGCATCTTCTGAGGCCAGGACAATTTGGCCCCATCCCTGAAGTGGCTTTTGCAATCCGGAAAAGGTACAGTGCCCTTTTCTTCGAAGGCAGCTTGACAGGCAGAGGGCCGATGGCTTCTGTTGTGCAATGGAACAGCAGCTGAAAGCTCACACCTCTCGATAGTAGACTGGTATTTAATAGAGGGATGTGGAGAAGAAGGGGATGCTGAGATGAAGCCATATATACACAGCCAAGAAGAATGAACAGCTGAATTAAAAAACTGTCAACAATTTCCAGAATTTAAAATCCTGAATCATGACAGGACACTAGTGGAATTCAGGTGTTTCTGGTACGTGGAATGCTCTCACCCAATGTGAGGTTGAACTATTGACCTTGTGTACATCCTACATCACAAATGAGTCTGTCAGATACACTAAGCCTATAGGCTGAAGATGATGCCCCAACACTGCGGAGAAACCTCAGGTGACTGCCCAGGCAGCTGGCTGTTTCTGTCAACTCACAAATATTTTGGAAGTTGCTTGCATGCACTTCCTGTTTTTATTTTTGTTAGCTAATATTATTCCCTTCTTGGGTCTCTGAGGGAGTTGAAGATTAGTTAGTTATGGTTGAAGATTAGTTAGTTATAGTTGAAAATTAATTAGGATAGAAAGTGCATTAGATACATCTTGGATTTACCAAAATAGGATAGATAATGGAATTATTTTTCTGATTTGTCAAATACCTGTTTAGGTATTTATTACTTGTATATATTGTATATAGTTATTGTACTTTTGTATATAGCTTTTCTTTTGTTAGTTATAACCTTTGGCTTTTTTTTTCTTTTTATTAAAATAGAAAAGGGGAAATGTGATGGTAATCTAATTGTACTGAAATGTGATTTTGATTGTATGTTAATAAATAAAGTTGCCCGGGGGTCAGAGCTATTAGAGCCATAGCAAGAGTGTGGCGGTGGTGGCACACGCCTTTAATCCCATAGATCTCTGTGTGTTCAGGGATACAGCCAGCATTGGAGACATATGCCTTTAAGACCTAGGGGGCTGTACATTCAGACAGTGACGAGGCAGTCACGTGTTTGGGTTTACAACCAATGAGAAGGCAGAACAAAATACTATAAATAGACGAACAGACAGGAAATAGCTCTCTTTTCGGGAAGCTGGGACACCGCAGGCAGAAGGGTGAGATTTTAGCTCTGAGCTCTGACCTCTCGGCTTTCTCTTTTACATTGTTTCTGTGTTTCTTATTTAATAAGACGGTTGGTTACATCTACACAAAACCCTGCCCCAACCCTTGTTTGTTGATTTTTCCTTACAACTTGTGGAATTGACACATCATTGGATGAGCTATCACTTCTCCTCATCAAGTGGTTTCTTCTGCTTGAATCACATTTTTATTAATTTTGCTGGTATCCATAGCTTTTCTTCTCCTGCAGAAACAAAAGCAAAACCCCTTCCCCAACATAGGATGTATCCTGGTTTCCATTCCAATGTCAACATATCTTGGAAGTAAACAGGTTGATTTAGCTCAGGAGTTTTTTCTTCTATCCAATGTCTCTCTGCAGCTGTCGTTCCTTTCTCATCAGCATTGAGAAAATTCAAGGTTAATAAAGCGTTATGTAATCTATTTCTAGGGATCATTGTTATCTTTCTATTTAGCATATTCTTTAAAGTTTGATTAGATCTTTCTATGACTGTTTGGCCTGTGGGATTGTGTGGTATACCTGTAATATGCTTTATATTGTAGTAGGCAAAACTATTTAATTTTACTCGAGACATATGCTGAAGCAATGTCAGTCTTAATTTGTACAGGTATTGCCATGATGGCCATAACTTCTAATATGTGTGTAATTACAGAATCAGCCTTTTCAGAACTCATAGGAGTTTCCCATTGAAATCCTGAATATGTATCAATGCTATGGTGTATAAATTTTAATTTTCTAAATTCTGCAAAATAAAACACATCCATCTGCCAAATTTCATTTCTTGTATTCTTTTAAGATTGCATCTTGCATATATAATGTTAAATTAGTCAGTAGAGTATGAGACTCTTAATTTCAGGGTCGTGAGTTTGTGCCCTATGTTGGGCACCAGACATAACAAGAAATCCAAGGGAGTCTGCTTAAGGGGAATAGAGTTTATCATATTAAAAATTGGGAAGAAAAACTCACTAAACAGGATAAGAAAAATCATCATAGAGTTCTGATCCACATCATCCAAACCCATGAGTGAGAGAAGAAAGTGAGGCATACGTGCCCCTCAGGTCTTAAACTAGTCCCGATTCCATGCCCTAGGGGCTGGTACCTCAAGATCTTAGGTGGAACAGGTACCCACTATATCATGGTGTCTGGAAAATACTGCTAAGCTCTGAAAAAAAAAAGATGGATGTTGCAAGGTTTCTCCACCCCAGCTCACTGTTGTAAATTCCCTAACACTGATGTAATTGTGCGTTTTGTCTTTAAAAACACTGTACCCCTGAGCTCTGGCATCAAGAGAGATTTTGGAGATATTAGCCTACTCTTGGTTGGGCTACTATTAAAGCATTCTTATATTCTTGGTTGGCTTAATTAGCATGGTTGCTGATAATTGTCCCACATGGATTGTTTCACTCTGAGTTGAAACATTCCCACAAGGAAGGAGTCGGGGTCTCAGGAGACTTGGGAACTAAGCAAACTTCACATGGCTGGGAAAGCTGAAACTTACAGGATTCATAGGGATCCCTTCCCAAGGATGTAGAAAGAATAAACAGCTGCTGGAAGAGGAGAATAATCCAACTACCTATCAAGAGGTGATTCTCCAACCTGTCTAGCTGCCAGAGGTCATACAGAGAGCTCTGAGTATATTGTTTTCATGACTTGTCACTCATGTTAAGCTGGGCTTTGGTGATGCAGCTGTTTGGAGTCATCTCTGCTCCTGTAAGTAATCACAACAAAAACTCATGGTCTCAATGGATCTGATTTGTGGTGCAATAGTTACTTTGGTCTGTGAGTTCCCTATCTAGGAGGAATAGATGTGTGTGTGCTGTGCTCCCCAGGAAAAGCCTTACACACTATGTATTGCTTTATTTTTAAATAATTGGAAAGAAATGGGTTTACTTGTGAGTGATACATTGCCCTCTGAAGTTACACCAGCAATGGTGTCACTAGGTTATAGAAAATTTTTGGTTGCATTATGATCTTATGGCACCACTGTCACATATGCAGCACATCTTTGATTGTAATGTCATTGTTTAACATGTGACTCTCTTTATTAAGTTCTATTCTGCACTCTAAATGCATAAGGTTTGCATTTCTCTCAACCTTGGTCAAAGAAGATTCTTTTTGAAGTGGATAGTGGTTAATGCAGACACACACATAATTAAAAATAAAAATAAACACTTTGTTTTAAAGTAAAATGGGTTTTCAATATGGCTCAGTAGATAAAACCCCTTTCAGAAAAGGCTTGGGAAACTTAGTTTAATCCCCCAGAATCCACTTTTAAAAATCCAGGTACAAACTGGCTTTTTAGAGCCCATTCCTTATGGTGAGATGTCTTGATGCAGCGGGGAGGGGCTTAGTCCTGCCCCAGATTGGTGTGTCATCTGATGTTGACCCAAGGGAGGCCTTACCCCTGTGAGGAGTGAATGGGCCTGAGATGGGGGGAAGTAATGTGGGGGGAAGAAGAGAAGGAGAGGCAACAGTAGTTGATATGTAAAATAAGAAAATAAAATAAAATAATTTTAAAAAATCCAGGTATGCTGGACAATGGTGGCAAATTCATTTAATCCCAGCCCTTGGGAGACAGAGGCAGGTAGATCTCTTTGAGGTCTACAAAGTAAGTTTCAGGATAATTAGGATTGTTACACAGAGATACCCTGTCTTGAAAAACCAATAAATAAATAAATAAATATTCAGATACAAAAGCACACAGTTATAACCCCAGCACTACTTGAGCAAGATGGAATGCAGACACAGGTGAATCAAATGAAATATCAGATATTTACAAAGCATAGCAGAAATCAGAGCTACCCTGCTTCAACAAGGTAGATAGATAATTGCTTCCCAAAAGTGTTCCTCTAGCATAACTATAGCATGTGTGCATCCCTCCCCCCAAAACATATTAACACACAATAATAAACAAATAAAAATTTGAAAACGGTTTTACAGCTCCACGTGGTGGCACACACTTATACTCCCAAGACTCAAGAAGTAAAAGCAGAAGAACAGAATTTCAGGGCTGTCCTTCTCTACTACATAGTAAGCCCAACTCCAACCTGGGTTACAGGAGAACCTGTCTCAGAAAAGCAAAACAAGCTACAATATTAATATTAACCAAAAATATTGACCTTTTACTAAGAAGCTGACAGGCTTTCTTTTTTCTGCTTTTCCTAAGAACTTGGTACCAAGCGACCAGAGTCAGGGAGCTTGTGCACAAAATACATGTTTCCACCATGTATCCTAAAGGACTGAAATGAGATGTGTGGAAGAAAACCTGTAGATGGCTCAAGTACTAAGGAAATCAGATTGAGATGATGTCCTGAAAGAGTAAGGACGCATACCCTGTAACTGCAATGCCAGACAGCTGAGTCAGAAGTCTTCAAAGCAGAAGCTGAGGCATGTCTATATTACTATGTATGCGTCTGGAATGTGGGTTAGTTACTCCTGTTGCTGTGATAAATGCACAAACAAAGTCAGCTTAAGGGGAAAAAGTTTATTTTGGCTCACATTTGCCACCACAGTAAGAGCTTGAGGAAGCTGGTCACCTTGCATCCACAGTAAGGAAGCTGAAAGCAGTGAGTGATTGTACTTAGTACATTTTCTCATTTTTATTCGGGTTTTCCAACCTCAGTTAATCTAGTCCAGATAATCTCTCACAGGTCTTCCTGGAAGCCTATTCATAGGTGATTCTAAAATTCTGTCAAGTTGACAATATTAAGCATTTCAATTCTGTAGAAAATGACCAAGGTGGAAAGTCAGGAAGCAGATTTATTGTAAGCATATACACATTTAGAGGACATTGTCCCCAAGTTCAGTTATACAGCATGCTTTATACCCCTTGTGTGCCCTTAGTGGCTTTGTCTTTGTTGAATGGGTATTTTCCCACTAAAAGCCTGTTAGGAAAGAAAGTGTTTACTTGGCTCTCTGGTTCTAGGTTATATCCCATCACTGTAGAGAAGTCAGGACAGAACTTAAAGCACCATGCCTACTGCAGTCCAGAGCACAGAAAACAACCACATGGATCCTTTCAAGACTTCCTGCCCAAAGAATAGTGCTACACACATGGGCTGGTTATATACTGAAGACAATAACCACATGACATGCCCAGAGGATACCCTGAACTAGACAATTGCTCAATTAAGATGCATTCTAGATTTTTCTAGGTTGTTTAATGTTAACAGTTAAAAAATAATAACTAATCCAGCCCACAGCACTAGCAGAAGCCTCCTATTCCACCAGAGATCAGGCCAGCATCCTGAACCCTAGGCCAGGCCAGCTCCCCGAAAAGAGCTGAAGCCTCCTACCCCACAATAGGCCAGGACACCTCCCTGAAAATCAGAGGCCAGGCCAGCATCCTAAACTCCAGAGGCCAGACCAGTACCCTGAACTCAAGAGACAAGGCAAGCACCCTGAAAACCAGGCAGAAGCCTCCTAACCCACCAGAACCCAGGCCAGCATTCTGAACCACAGAAGAGCCTCAGCCAGATCAGAGGCCTTGTACATAGCCATAACTTGGGCATCAACCCCCTGCTGGACCAGAGGCCATCCTGACCATCAGAAGTCTAGTTGTTAACTCAGGCTGAGAACTTCTACTCAATCACAGACCTCTATAGCCAGAAGAACAGAAAGGAAACAGAAACCACAGAAGGAAATACCCATTCAACAAAGACAAATCTATGAGTTGCTACCCACAACTATAATCACTCCATATCCAGATGCCTAAACATCAGTATAAGAACACAAACAACAACATTCAGGGCAATATGTCACCCCCAGAGCCCAGCTATCCCACTACAGCAAGCCCTGAATATTCCAACACAGCTAAAAACAAGACAAAGGCCTTAAAAGCAACTTTATGAGGATGATAATGGTCTTTAAAAAGAAAATGAATAAATTCCTTGAAGCAATCAAGGAAAAGACAATCAAAAAATGGGGGAAATCAATAAATCCCTTAAAGAATACCAAGAAAAACAACAACAACAACAACAAAGAAACAGGTGATAAAAAATGTTCAAGACCTGAAAAGGGAAGTAGAAGCAATAAAGAAAACTTAAACTGAGAGATACTTCTGGAAATGGAAAACATATGTAAATCAACAGAAATTACAGATGCAATCATCACCAACAGAATACAAGAGATGGAAATGAGAATCTCAGGTGTTGAAGACAAGACAAAAAAAGAGATTCATCAGTCAAAGATAATGTTAAATCTAAAAAAATTCCTAACACAAAACATCCAGGAAATCTGGACACTATGAAAAAAAAGACCTAGAATAATAGGAAAAGAAGGAGAGGATTCTCAGCTCAAAGTCCCAGAAAATATTTTCAACAAAATCATAGAAAAAAAATTCCTAACCTAAAGGACATGCCTATAAAGACACCATTAAGCTTACAGAACACCAAATAGATTGGACCAGAAAAAAACAGCTCCTCACCACATTATAATCAAAACACTAAAAACACAGAACAAATAAAGAATATTAAAACCTGAAAGAGAAAAAGACGAAATAATATATAAAGGTAGAACTATTAGAATTACACCCTGGACAGACTTGCTGAAGACTGTAAGAGACCATAGCTGCCATCCCAGAATGCTACACCCAGCAAAATTTACAACTACCATAGATGGAGAAAAACAAGATATTCCATGATAAAGCCAAATTTCAACAGTATCTACAGACCCAACCCTACAGAAAGTACTGGAAGGAAAACTCCAACTCAAGTAGGTTAACTACACCCACAAAAACACAGGCAATAAATAATCTCACATCAGAATAACCCAACAAAGGAACACACCCACATACATACAACCACCAATAACAACTACAACAAAATAATAGGAATTAACAATCATTGCTCCTTGCTATCTTTCAATTTCAATGGACTTAATTCCCCAATAAAAAAGACATAGACTTCAAAAACAAGATCCATCCTTCTGGTGCATAGAAAAAAACACACCTCAACATCAAAGTAAGAGTAAGGCTAAAACAGACAAACAGGAGAAGTAATCAGTTCAAGACCTGAAAACAGAAATAGAAGCAACAAAGAAAACAAAAACTGAGAGAATTCTGGAAATGGAAAATCTAGGTAAGGGAACAAGAACTACAGATGCAAGTATCACCAACAGAATACAAGAGAAATAAGACTCTCAAGCATTGAAGACACAATAGAGGAAATAGATTCATCAGTCAAAGAAAATGTTAAATCTAAAAAATTCCTAACACAAAACATCCAGGAAATCTGGGACACTATGAAATAAAACAAACCTATGAATAATAGTAGAAGGAGAAAAATCCCAGCTCAAAAATCCCAAGAACATTTCTTTAAGTAAATTTATTTTACAACATCATTTAGTTCAACATAATAGCCACAGATTCCCCTGTTCTCCCACTCTCGCCCCCCTCCCACTCTCCACACCCCCCCCCATTCCCACCTCCTCCAGATCAAGGTCTCCCCCAAGGACCGGTATCGACCTGGTAGACTCAGTCCAGCCAGATCCAGTCCCCCCCTCCCAGACCGAGCCAAGCGTCCCTGCATAGGTCCCAGGATTCAAACAGCCAACTCATGCAACTAGCCCAGGACCCGGCAACAACACACAGCTGCCTCCCAAACAGATCAAGCCAAATGACTGTCTCACCCGTTCAGGGGGCCTGATCCAGTTGGGGGCACCTCAGCCTTTGGTTCATAGATCCTGTGCTTCCATTCATTTGGTTATTTGTCCCTGTGCTTTATCCAACCTTGGCTTCAACAATTCTCGCTCATATAAACCCTCTTCTTTCTCACTAATTAGACTCCCAGTGCTCCACCAGAGGCTCAGCCGTGGATATCTGCATCCAGATTCCTCAGACCTTCCTTGGATGGGGTTTATGGCACAACTAACAGGGTGTCTGGCCATCCCATCACCAGAGTAGGTCAGTTCCTGCCTTCTCGCGACCATTGCCAGCAGTCTTTTGTGGGGGTATCTTTGTGGATCTCCGTGGGCCTCCCTAGCTCTCTGCTTCCTCCCCTTCTCATGTGGTCTTCATTTACCATGGTCTCCTATTCCTTGTTCTCCCTCTCTTTTCTTGATCCAGTTAGGATCTCCCACTCTCTTTCCCTCGACCGTTGCCCTTCATTGTTCCCACTCATGACCAGGCTGTTCATGTAGATCTCATCCATTTCTCCGTGTCTTTTTTGGGGTCTCGTTTTCCAGGTAGCCTCACTGGTGATGTGAGCAGCAGTCCAGTCATCCTTGTTCCACATCTAGCATCTTCCTATGAGTGAGTACATACCATATTTGTCTTTCTGAGTCTGGGTCACCTCACTCAGGATGATTTTTTCTAGATCGATCCATTTGTCTGCAAACCGTATGATGTCATTGTTTTTCTCTGCTGAGTAGTATTCCATTGTGTATATGTGCCACAATTTATTTATCCATTCTTCAGTTGAAGGGCATCTAGGTTGTTTCCAGGTTTTGGCTATTACAAACAATGCTGATATGAACATATCTGAGCAAGTGCTCTTGTGGTATGATTGAGCATTTCTTGGGTATATGCCCAAAAGTGGTATAGCTGGATCTTGGGGGAGATTGATTCCCAATTTTTTAAGAAAGCGCCATATTGATTTCCAAAGTGGTTGTACAAGCTTGCATTCCCACCAGCAGTGGAAGAGAGTTCCCCTAGTTCCACAACCTCTCCAGCATAAAGTGTCTTCAGTGTTTTTGATCTTAGCCACTCTGGCAGGCGTAAGGTGGTATCTCAGAGTTGTTTTGATTTGCATTTCCCTGATGATTAGGGATGTTGAGCAATTCCTTAAATGTCTTTCAGCCATTTGGGTTTCCTCTGTTGAGAATTCTGTTTAGTTCTAAAGCCCATTTCTCAATTGGACTGTTGGTCATTTTGATGTCTAATTTCTTGAGTTCCTTATATATTCTGGATATCAGTCCTCTGTCACCTGTGGGGTTGGTGAAGATCTTTTCCCATTCTGTAGGCTGTCGCTTTGCCTTGTTGACCGTATCCTTTGCTCTACAAAAGCTTCTCAGTTTCAAGAGGTCCTATTGATTGATTATTTGTCTCAGTGTCTGCGCTACTGGTGTTATATTTAGGAAGTGATCTCCTATGCCAATGTGTTCAAGACTACTTCCTACTTTCTCTTCTAGCAGGATCAGAGTAGCTGGATTTATGTTGAGGTTTTTGATCCACTTGGCCTTAAGTTTTGTGCACGGTGACAGATATGGATCTATTTGCAGCCTTCTACACGTTGATATCCAGTTATGCCAGCACCATTTGTTAAAGATGCTTTCTTTTTTCCATTGTACACTTTTGGCTTCTTTGTCAAAAATTATATGTCCATAGGTGTATGGGTTAATGTCAGGGTCTTCAATTCAATTCCATTGGTCCACATGTCGGTTTTTATGCCAATACCAAGCTGTTTTTATTACTGTAGCTCTATAGTAGAGCTTGAAGTCAGGAATTGTGATGCCTCCAGAAGTTGTTTTATTGTACAGGTTTCTTTTAGCTATCCTGGGTTTTTTGTTTTTCCATATGAAGTTGAGTATTATTCTTTCCAGGTCTGTGAAGAATTGTGTTGGTATTCTGATGGGGATTGCATTGAATCTGTAGATTGCTTTTGGTAAGATTGCCATTTTTACTATGTTAACTCTGCCTATCCATGAGCATGGGAGATCTTTCTATTTTCTGACATCTTCTTCAATTTCTTTTTTCAGGGACTTAAAGTTCTTGTCATATAGGTCCTTCACTTGCTTGGTTATTGTTACCCCAAGGTATTTTATGTCATTTTTGGCTATTGTAAAGGGTGATGTATCTATTATTGTCTTCTCAGCTTCTTTGTCCATTGTATATAGGAGGGCTACTGATTTTTTTGAGTTGATCTTGTATCCTGCTATGTTGCTGAAGGTGTTTGTAAGCTTTATCAATTCCTGGGTGGAATCTTTGGGGTCACTCAAGTATACTATCATGTCATCTACAAATAGGGAAAGCTTGACTTCTTCCTTTCCAATTTGTATCCCCTTAATCTCCTTATGTTGTCTTATTGCTCTGGCTAGAACTTCAAGTACTATATTGAATAAGTATGGGGAGAGTGGACAGCCTTGCCTCGTTCCTGATTTTAGTGGAATTGCTTTGAGTTTCTCTCCAATTAATTTGATGTTGGCTGTTGGTTTGCTATATATTGCCTTTATTATGTTTAGGTATGTTCCCTGTATTCCTGATCGCTCCAAGACTTTTATCATGAAGGGGTGTTGGATTTTGTCAAATGCTTTTTCTGCATCTAGTGAGATGATCATGTGGTTTTTTTCTTTGAGTTTGTTTATATGGTGTATTACATTGATGGACATTCATATGTTGAACCACCCTTGCATCCCTGGGATGAAGCCTACTTGATCATGGTGAATAATTGTTCTGATGTGTTCTTGGAGTCTGTTTGCCAGTATTTTATTGAGTATTTTTGCATCAATGTTCATGAGGGAGATCGGGCTGTAGTTCTCTTTCTTTGTTGCATCCTTGTTTGGTTTAGGATTCAGGGTAATTGTAGCCTCATAGAAGGAGTTTGGTAATGTTCCTTCTGTTTCTATTATGTGGAACAATTTAGAGAGTATTGGTATTAACTCTTCTTTGAAGATCTGGTAGAATTCTGCGCTGAAACCATCTGGTCCTGGGCTTTTTTTGGTTGGGAGACCTTTAATGACTGTTTCTATTTCCTTAGGGGTTATTGGACTATTTAAATAGTTTATCTGGTCTTGATTTAACTTAGGTATGTGGTATCTATCCAGAAAAATGTCCATTTCTTTTAGGTTTTCCAGTTTTGTGGAGTAGAGGTTTTTGAAATATGACCTTATAATTATCTGGATTTCCTGATGTCTGTTGTTATGTCTCCCTTTTCGTTTCTGATTTTGTTGATTTGGATTCTCTCTCTCTGTCTTTTGGTTAGTTTGGATAAGGGCTTGTCTATCTTGTTGATTTTCTCAAAGAACCAACTCTCTGTTTCATTAATTTTTTGTATTATTCTCTTAGTTTCTAATTTATTAATTTCACCTCTCACTTTGATAACTTCCTGGCGTCTATTCTTCCTGGGAGACTTTGCTTCTTCTCGTTCTAGAGCTTTCAGGTGTGCTGTTAAGTCACTAGTGTGAGATTTCTCCAACTTATTTATGTGGGCATTTAGTGCTATGAATTTCCCTCTTAGCACTGCTTTCATAGTGTCCCATAAGTTTGGGTATGTGGTGTCTTCATTTTCATTGATCTCTAGGAAGTCTTTAATTTCTTTCTTTATTTCTTCCTTAACCCATTGGTGATTCAGTTGAGCATTATTCAGTTTCCATGAGATTGTAGGTTTTCTGTAGTTTTTGTTGTTGTTGAAATCTAACTTTAAACCATGGTGGTCTGATAGAACACAGGAGGTTATTCTAATTGTTTTGTATCTGTTGAGATTTGCTTTGTGGCCAAGTATGTGGTCCATTTTAGAGAAAGTTCCATGGGGTGCTGAGAAGAATGTATATTCTTTCTTGTTAGGATGGAATGTTCTGTAGATATCTATTAGGTCCAATTGGGTCATGACATCAGTTAAGTCCTTTATTTCTCTGTTAAGTTTCGATTTGGGAGATCTGTCCAGTGGTGAAAGTGGGGTGTTGAGATCTCCCACTATTAATGTGTGGGGTTTTATATGTGGTTTAAGCTTTAGTAATGTTTCTTTTACATATGTGGGTGCCCTTGTGTTTGGGGCATAAATGTTCAGAATTGAAACTTCATCTTGGTGGATCTTTCCTGTGATGAGTATGTAATGTCCTTCTTTATCTCTTTTGATTGATTTTAGTTTGAAGTCTATTTTCTTGGATATCAAGATGGCTACCCCTGCTTGTTTCTTAAGACCATTTGATTGGAAAGTCTTTTCCCAGCCTTTTATTCTTAGGTAGTGTCTGTCTTTGAATTTGAGATGTGTTTCTTGTATGCAGCAGAAAGTTGGGTTCTGCTTTCGTATCCATTCTGTAAGTCTATGTCTTTTTATAGGTGAATTAAGTCCGTTGATATTAAGGGATATTAATGACCAGTGATTGTTCATCCCTGTTATTTTTGGTGGTAGTGTGTGTGTACTTCCCTTCTTTGGGGTTTGCTGTTGTGGCTTTATCTATTGCCTGTGTTTTTGAGTGTGTATCTGACTTCCTTCGGTTGGAATTTTCCTTCTAGTGCTTTCTGTAGGGCTGGGTTTGTGGATAGGTATTGTTTAAATCTGGTTTTGTCTTCGAATGTCTTGTTCCTTCCGTCTATGATGATTGAAAGTTTTGCTGGGTATATTAGTCTGGGCTGACATCCATGGTCTCTTAGTGTCTGCATTACATCTGACCAGGTCCTTCTGGCTTTCAAAGTATCCATTGAGAAATCGGGTGTTATTCTGATGGGCTTACCTTTATAGGTCACTTGGCCTTTTTCCTTGGCTGCTCTTAATATTCTTTCTTTATTCTGTACATTTAGTTGTTTAATTATTATGTGTCGAGGGGACTTTTTTGGGGGGTCTAGTCTGTTTGGTGTTCTATAGGCTTCTTGTATCTTCATAGGCATTTCCTTCTTTAAGTTGGGAAAGTTTTCTTCTATAATTTTGTTGAATATATTTTCTGTTCCTTTGAGTTGGTATTCTTCACCTTCTTCTATCCCTATAATTCGTAGGTTTGGTCTTTTCATGGTGTCCCAGATTTCTTGGACATTTTGGTTCATGACTTTGTTGGCTTTAGTGTTTCCTTCAACTGATGAAACTATTTCTTCTACTGTATCTTCAATGCCAAAGATCCTCTCTTCCACCTCTTGCATTCTGTTGGTTATACTTGCATCCGAAGTTCCTGATCTTTTACTCAGGTTTTCTATTTCCAGCATTCCCTCTGTTTGTGTCTTCTTTATTTTTTCAATTTCCCTTTTCAGTTCTTGGACTGTTTCCTTTGTTTGTTTCATTGCTTTTTCATGATTTTCTTTCAGTGCTTTATTGTTTTCTTCCAGGACTTTATTGTTTTCTTCTAATTTGTTTGCCCTTTCCTCTAGTTGTTTACAGCGTTCTTCCAATTTTCTTGTCTTTTCCTCTACACAAGCCTCTACCTTCTTCATGAAGTTACTCATAAGGCTACTTTCTTCTGCTTCTTCCAATTTTTGGTGTTCAGGTCTAGATGTTGGAGGCGGACTAGGTTCTGGTGATGCTGTATTGCTCTTCATTTTGTTGTATGTACTTCTGCCTTGACGTCTGCCCATCTCCTTGTGGTTCCTTCTTGGTCTTATCAGTGTACTTGTTTCAGAAAGAGCTGACAGATTCAGGAAGACTCTCTCTCTTGTCCAAAAGGGAGTTCTCTTGTCCAACTCTCTGGTCCAGAAGGGAAGTTGGGGGCAGGCTCTGGTCCAGAATGGCAGTCTGGGACAGGCTGGGAGCTGGGGGCCGGTCTCTAAGTCTCAGGAAGTGGCTGGGGTCTCAGGTAGATGGGCGTGGGGGCAGGGCACGGAGATTGCAGGGGCTGCTGGGGGGCTTGGAAAAGGGGATCCCTCCCGGTGGAGCTAGAAGGGGAGCTGCCCGGTGGCCAGAACCTGGTGCCAAGTTGGGCAGGTCTTCCCGAGTGGCTGGTGCCCAGGGATGGGGTCCGGTTTGGACCTGGGTACTCACCTCTGGACCAGAAGGGAAGTCGGGGGCAGGCTGGGAGCTGGGAGCCGGTCTCTAAGTCTCAGGAAGTGGCTGGGGTCTCGGGCAGATGGGCGTGGGGGCATGGCGCGGAGATTGCAGGGGCTGCCGGGGGGCTTGGAAAAGGGGATCCCTCCCGGTGGGGCTAGAAGGGGAGCTGCCCAGTGGCCAGACCCTGGTGCAAAGTTGGGCAGGTCTTCCCGGAGTGGTTGGTGCCCAGGGATGGGGTCCGGGTTGGACCACATAATAATCAAAACACTAACTGTTGCTGGAGGACTTCTCTCCAGGTTACACCAAGCCCCGCAGTCCCACAATCCACGTATAAAATAATCACTCAGATGCTTATATTACTTATAAACTGTATGGCCATGGCAGGCTTCTTGCTAACTGTTCTTATATCTTAAATTAACCCATTTTTATAAATCTATACCTTGCCACGTGGCTGGTGGCTTACTGGTGTCTTTACATGTTGCTTGTCCTCGTGGTGGCTGCAGTGTCTCTCCTCCTTCTTCCTGTTTCCCCAATTCTCCTCTCTCCTTGTCCCACCTATACTTCCTGCCTGGTCACTGGTCATCAGTGTTTTATTTATATAGAGTGATATCCACAGCAACTAACCACACAGAACAAGGAAAGAAAATTAAAAGTGGCAAGGGGCCAAGTAGCATATAAAGGCAGACCTATTAGAATCACACTAGACTTCTAAATGGAGACAATAAAATGTAGAACATCCTGGACTGATGTCTTGCAAGCTCTAAAAGATCACAGATGCCATTACAGACTACCATACCCAGTAAAAACTGTTAATCACCATAGATGGAGAAAATAAGATATTTCATGACAAACTCAAATTTAAGCAATATCTATCCATAAATCTAGCTCTACAGAAGGTACTAGAAGAAAAACTCCAATACAAGATGCCTAACTACACCCACAAAAGCACAGACATAAATAATCTCACACCAGCAAAACTCAAAGGGAAACACACACACACACACACACACACACACACACACACACACACACACACTACCACCAACACAAATAAAAAATAACAGAAATTAACAATTATTGGTCATTAATATCTCTCAATATCAATGGACTCAATTCCCTAATAAAAAGATATATGATAACAGAATGCATATGAAAACAGGATCCATCTTTCTGCTGCATACAATAAGCACACCTCAATATCAAAGATAAACATTACTTCAAAGTAAAGGGTTAGAAAAATATTTTCTAAGCAAATGGACCCAAGAAGCAAGCTGGTGTAGCTATTCTAATATCTAACAAAATAGATTTCTAATTAAAAGAAATGGAAAAAGATATTTCATACTCATCAAAGAAAAAGTCCACCAAAATGACATTTCATTTTTTAACATCTATGCTCCAAATGCAAGGGTACTCACATGTGTAAAATAAACATTAATAAGGCTTAAATCATATATGAATCTCACACATTAACAGCGGAAGACTTCAATACACCACTGTTACCACTGGACAGATGATCCAGACAAAAACTAAACAGAGAAATAATGGAGCTAGCAGATGTTATGAACCAAGAGGACCTAACAGTACGCATAGCTGCTAAATTCATCACCCATGCACGCCCTGGGGAGTTTAATGAAGTATTCAATGATGTCCAACTACTACTTAATAATGACAATCTCCTCAGGGAAGGGGCAGCACATGCATTTGCCCAGTATAACATGTATCAGTTCACACCTGTGAAGATAGAAGGCTATGATGACCAGGTCTTAATTACAGAGCACGGTGACCTCGGTAACAGCGGATTTTTAGATCCAAGAAACAAAATTTCCTTTAAGTTTGATCATTTATGGAAAGAAGCAAGTGACCCCCAGCCAGAAGATGTGGACAGAGGCTTGAAGTCTTGGAGAGAATCCTGTGACAGTGCTTTCAGGGCCTATGTGAAAGACCATTATTCCAACGGCTTCTGTACTATTTACGCTAAGACTATAGATGGGCAACAGACCATTATTGCATGTATTGAAAGCCACCAGTTTCATCCCAAAAACTTCTGGAATGGTCGTTGGAGATCAGAGTGGAAGTTCACAATCCCACCACCGACGGCCCAGGTGGTTGGAGTGCTCAAGATTCAGGTTCATTATTATGAAGATGGCAATGTTCAGTTGGTCAGTCATAAAGATGTGCAGGATTCAGTAACTGTTTCTAATGAAGTCCACACTGCCAAGGAGTTTATTAAAATCATAGAGAGTGCAGAAAATGAGTATCAGACAGCAATAAGTGAAAACTACCAAGCAATGTCAGACACCACGTTCAAGGCCTTGAGCCGGCAGCTTCCAGTTACCCGCACCAAAAACGACTGGAACAAGATACTCAGTTACAAGATTGGCAAAGAAATGCAGAATGCTTAAGGGCCAACTGTAGGAGTCTCCAGTACAAGGAAAGAGAAGGATTCAACGTGGTGGGGTCAGTGACAAATAAGTGATTTATAAACAAACAAGAGTGATATTTTGCTAGTTAACAAAGTTAATAGATCTTCTAGCCTCATGGAATACTGTTGAACCTACAGCACTGTCTTGATTCTTTTGTGTGTGTGTGTTCTCTGCCTTGTAATTTTCTGTTATCACTATATCTACTTGTAAATCTTTTTTTTTTTAATTCTGCTGCATTTAATGTCAAAGAGATCTATCCTGAAGTCATTTTACTGTTGAGAAAATTTCGTAGCCATGATGTCCTATGACTGGTTTTTACAGAGTATTTGTTCAGTACTTTTTACTCCATGCTTTAAACCATTTCCAGTACTTCAGTGGCTTTTACCAATCCACCAATTGCTAAAGTGGCCATGCTACAAACTGTAGCTAAGTGGATGACACACTCCTTCTCTGACTGCTTTGATCGTTAATAGCATCTGACAATTGCAGTTTTCATACATTTGGATTGAGGCTTTTTGGGTCCATGTTGGAAGGCAAAGGAAGTTGCCTGAAAATTCCATGGCAGCAGCTTCTCTGGGAACTTGTTTTTAAATCCAAAGACTTGAACCACATCCCCTGCACATGAACATTTATTTCCATTCTCTCGTCTCCTCCCATATATTTCCATTGTAGCCATAAATGTCTGCAGGATGTGCAACTTAGAAAAAGCATTGGGGTAAACCAAGGTTGTCAATCACATGGGCCTGTTTTCTTCAAATGAAGGAAATGAATGATGACTGGTCACCTGGAATGCTGGAATGACAGGATCAAACAACCTGGTGATCCGTTGCTGTTCTATTAGGAGCCAGCCTCCAACTGAATTTACCCCCTCCGCCCACAACTTTCTGAGCATTGTTTATGCCCTAATGCTGGACTTTGTCTCTCACTAAATAGAACTTATGCCTATTACGTATCCTTCCTCTCTAGACCCTAGCCCTAAATTCTGTTGTCTGTCAATAGAACTCATTCTTACTGTAAAGGTCACAGGTGCTTTACTATTTGGCAAGGGAATTTCGATGTAGCTAGCCCTGAAGCTTTGTTTTGAGAACTGTCATTTGGAGACTTTCCCCCCAAAGTTCTATTGTATTTAAATGTGTGGAAAAGCTAAAACACAGGATCAGATCCTGGTTGTCTTGATCCATCCAGTCTGACCAAGTCCGGCTGCACCGAGTGTTGTTCTGTCTCTCCTCGGCCCACTCTCCTGCCGGTGCTGCCCTGCAGGAGTGCCTCAACAGATGTCAGCATTTTGAGAAGAGTTTGCCCATTTGTATTTCTGTTTAATATTCAAGAACTGGTGACGACATGCTGTGGATGTAGTAGAGTATAAAACTTGAAAAACACGGGTGTTGAAGGAATAATAGGTATCTGTGTTTCACTGCTCTCTGGCAAGATTGTTGTATAAGCAGAAAAACCAAACAGCTACATCACTCACAAAGCTGGAATAATCAAGGTGAAAAGGAGAACTCCTAGGCAGTGTCTTTCTGTCATAACCTGATATTTTAGAGAATGCTAGTGCTCTTTCTAAACAAGATGTAAAACCCATTCCAAATTACTCTTTCTCCCTCATCTTGCCTGCCTACAACTCATATGTAACTGTGATATAGCTATCTTCCCAGGTATGTTGGCAGGTATGTGTGTGATCTCAGAGCACACAGGTAATGTGATATGACCTATGACAACTGGTAATGGTGGATTCATTTACATTGTTTACATTTCTATGACCAGGCCTTAGGGGAAGGTCAGTTTTTTAAAAAACCAAGTAGTGTCTTCCTACCTGTCCCCAAATACAAGTCAGAACAGAAGGGTGTTTGCTTCAGCGTTGTTTTTGCTTAGTAATACAGTCAGGCAGGAGTTTGTTCGCAAATGAAAGCTGTGTGAGCATTTTTGTTGATTTCAAATAAAATATGTTTGTATTATTTGTCAAAAAAAAAAAGAGGACCTAACAGATATCCATAGAACATTTCACTCAAACATAAATTCCACTAAAATCAGAAACAAGACAAGTCTGTCCATTCTCTCTATATCTGTTCTATATACTACTTGAAGTGTGCTAGCTAGAGCAATACAGCAAATGAAGGAGATCAACGGGATAGAAATTGAAAAGGAAGAAGTCAAAGTATCACTATTTGCAGATGATATGATAGTGTATGTAAGCAAACCCAAAATTCAACCAAGGAACTCCCACAGCTGATAAATACCTTCAGAAAAGTGGCTATATTTGGATTAACTAAAAAAAAAAAAAAAAACCATACTATATAAATATGATAAATGGACAGAGAAAGAAATCAGAGAAACAACACCCTTTACAATAGCCACAAATACCATAAAATATCTTGGGGTAACTCTAAACAAACAAACGAAAGATCTGTTTGACAAGAACTTTAAGTCTTTGAAGATTGGGGGAGAGATTAGAAAATGGAGAGATCTCTCATGCTCATGGATCGGTAAGATTAACATAGCAAAAAATGGCAATCTTAGAAAAAGAAATCTACAGATTCAATACAATCTTCATCAAAATCCCAACACAATTCTTCACAGACCTGGAACGAACAATACTCAACTTCATATGAAAAACAAAAAACTCATGATAGCTAAAACAACCCTGTACAACAAAACTACTTCTGGAGGTATCGCCATCCCTGACTTCAAGTTCTACTATAGAGCTATAGTAATAAAAATGATTTGGTAATATCATAAAAGCAGACACGTGGATCAATGGAATTGAATTGAAGACCCTGACATAAATCCACACACCTATGAACACCAGATTTTTGACAAAGACGCCAAAAATATACAATGGAAAAAAGAAAGCATCTTCAACAAATGATGCTGGCATAACTGGATGTCAACATGTAGAAGATTGCAAATTGATTCAAATCTTTCACCCTGAACAAAACTCAAGTCCAAATGGATCAAAGACCTCAACATAAACACAGTTACACTGAACCTGATAGAAGAGAAAGTGGGAAGTAGTCTTGAATGCACTGGCACAGGAGATCACAATATAACACTTGAAGCACAGACACTGAGATTGACAATAAATAGGACCTCCTGAAACTGAGAAGATTCTGTAAGACAAAGGATACTGTCAATAAAACAAAACGGCAGCCTACAGAATGGGAAAAGATCTTCACTAACTCCACATCTAACAAAGGACTGATATCCGAAATATATAAAGAACTCAAGAAACTAGACATCAAAATACCAAATAATCCCATTAAAAAGTGGGGTACATATTTAAACACAGAATTCTCAACAGAAGAATCTTAAATGGCCAAAAGACATTTAAAGAATTGCTCAATATCCCTAGTCATCAGGGAAATGCAAACCAAAATGACTCTGAGATGCCATCTTACACCTGTCAGAATGGCCAAGATTAAAAATGCTAATGACAGCCTATGTTGGAGAGGAAATGGGATAAGTGGAACACTCCACTGCTGGTGGGAGTGCAAACTTGTACAGCCACTTTGGAAATCAGTATGGCGATTTCTCAGAAAATTGGGAATTAATCTACCTCAAGACCCAGCAATACCACTCTTGGGCATATACCCAAAGAATGCTAAACCACACCACAAGGACACTTGCTCAACTATGTTCATAGCAGCATTATTCGTAATAGCCAGAACCTGGAAACAACCTAGATGTCCCTCAACCAAAGAATGGATAAAGAAAATGTGGTATATATACAGAATGGAGTATTACTGGCGGGCGGGGGGGGGGGGAACCAATGATATCATGACATTTGCAGGCAAATGATAGAACTAGAAAAAATCATCCTGAGTGAGATAACCCAGACCCCAAAAGACAAACACAGCATGTACTCACTCATAAGTGGATACTAGATGTAAAGCAAAGGATAATCAGAGTACAATCCTCAACCCCAGAGAAGCTAGGTGACAAGGAGGACCCTAAGAGGGACTCATGGGTTTCCATTGGAAGAGGAGAATGGATGAGATGTCCTGGATAAACTAGGAGTGGGGAGAGTAGACGGGAGAGGATTGAGAATGGAACATGCTGGATCAGGATGGTCAAGTTGGGGGTGGGACAGAGGGGAGAGTAAAAAAGAGATATCTTGATATAGGGGGCATTTAACGGATTAGAGAGAAACCTGGTACCAGTGAAACTCCCAGGAAACCACAAGGATGACCCTAGCTAAGACTCCTGGCAATAGTGGAGAGGGTTCCTGAATTGGCCTTCCCCTGTAATCAAATTGCTGACTACCCTAATTGTCATCATAGAACCTTCATCCAGTAACTGATAGAAGCAGATGCAGAGATCTATAGCCAAGCACTGGCCTGAGCTCCAAGAGTCCAGTTGAAGAAAGGGAGGAGGGATTATATGAGTAAGGAGGCATCAAGATCATGATGTGAAAACCCACAGAGACAGGTGACCTGAGCTTGTAGGATCTCACAGATTCTGGATGGACAGCTAGAGAGCCAGCATGGGACCAGCCTAGTCCCTCTGCATCTGGGTGACCCTTGTGTAGCTTGGTCTTTTGTAGGGCCACTAGCAGTGGGAGCAGTACCTGTCCCTGAACCTATTCCCTATGGTGGGATGCTTTTTCAGTCTTGATAGAGAGGCGGAGAGCTTGGTCCTGCTGCAACTTAATATGCTATGCTTTGTGGATTCCCAGGGGAGACCTTACCCAATCTGAATGGAAAAGGAGGAGGAATGGATGGTTGGGTAGAAAGGAAGTGGGGGGAGTGAATAGAAGCTAGAGGAGGGAGGGAAACGGTGGTTTCTATGTAAACTAAAATAAAGAAAACAAATAAACAGAAAAAAAGACACTTTCATGTAAAAATCAGTGTTTCATATGGTAGCATATTTATAGAAGCTATGTGTACATTTAATAGAAAAAGTGTTGTGCATGAATACTTTCTCAATATAGAAATTGACTTGTTATGCTTCCAAAATAGCAGTGGTGATAATCCATGTTGAACCAAGACACTCTTCTATGTTCTCACTCTATTAACATTTTCAGGTATTATAAGTGTGCATCTAAGCACCTCATGCTTCTGTTGCTTTAGAATGTCTGTAACATGAGTCATCACTTGATTATGTGATTGTTACACTCCTTATGAAGAACATCTTGAAACTTTTTTCATGGACGAGCTGATTTCAATTTGATGCAGAGAATGAGCAGCCTGAACTGGTGCAAATCTTGGTTCACCAAAGGTGCTTCTTTGTAAGAATTTGATTATCCACTCTAAACTATTTCACACTGAGAATAAAAGAGGTTCACTTTAGAAGCCCCTGTCTTATGTTTTCATGCAGTCAGATAAAATACTCCTAAAGATTCCAATTAAAGAGGTGCCTTTAAGAGCCTACTGTCTTGTGACTACTTTCTATCCGGATTGTGTGCATCATAAACAAAAGCAAGTATTTGTTGGGTCAGTGAGTAACACTGGCAGCTCAAAGAGCCAAGAAGCAGACCCCAGGGCATGATAGAGCAGTGTTTGAAAGGATCCTGTTCGTGTGTGTGCTATCACTGTGCATTTATTGTATTAATAGAAGGCTTGGAGTAAGGAAGAAATGCTTTAGATAAACCAACTATAAATAAGAAAGAAACTAATCACACACTGGTTAAAGCTACTGTCTTAAAAAAAATTTAATCCAAACTGCCAAGTTATTTTCCAGTTTTCTCCCGGGAAAGCAAGGAGAAAGGTGACGGGAAAATTTTTCAGGGTTAAATGGGAATGGGAGAAGGGGGCTTGATAGCTGGGGTGGGACTTATGGGCAGGCACTGGGGGACCCTAGAGACTAGCATTGATAAGTTAATGGACACCACAGTCATACGTTAATGAAGGGCCAGAAGTTCCTCTTGCCTGAGAGAAGAATGACTCCTTTTTTTTTTTTTTTTTTTTTTTTTTTTTTTTTTTTCCAAGCAGGAACTTTTTTCAAGCTCCTGAGGGAGTGGAGGTTTTTGTATAGATATGTGACCCTGGAAAAAGGACTTTCTTGGTGGACAAAACTGAAGTCAAGGTACTTTAAAGTTAGGATTGAGGAGGCATTTGTAGTGGAGTTGTCATGAGTACACAATCTCTTCTACTTCACCAACATAAACACAGAGTTTTATTTTACAGAGCATTAGTTTACAGTACATATCTTGAAGATCCACATCTGGAGCTAGAATGCATGCTGGTCTGTGGGCTAGTGGCCAGATCTTACTGAGAACTGCTTTCACCTCTGTCAAATGATCTTATCTCCTTTTCAAGCAAGTTTTTGTGAAAGATTTCAAACTATTAAAATGATTTCTTAAAGAAACTACTAAAATTATTTCTTTTGCCACCAGTTTTTTGGTTTTTTTTTTTTTTGAGTCTCCATCACAATATGCTCTTGACAGTTATTTAAATAACTGTTTGCTTGTAAAATAACACCAAGCAGTTGTGTTCAAACCAAGTATCCAAAACAGGAGTTTATACAGCTTTGAAAGGCAATTGTAATAGGTCTGCCTCATACCCCCAGATCAACGCAGCAACTCTGGAGTATTATGATTAATGTAAAGCTGAAGATACAGCCTTACCCTAGTTAGTAATCAAAAACTGTATCACCTTAAATGCCAAAGTTTTCATGTGTAGATGACTGTATACCACCATAGAGGATGTACTTACTGCTAATGGCTGAGTTGTTTATTTTCATGAATAAAGGTTAGCAAGAGGCTTTTAAATCATCTTAAGAAAACAAACAAAAAACTTATATGTCCCTTGATTCATGGTTGGTTTATATCCTGAACCTATCATAAGCTGCATGAATTATAACTTAAAGTCAGATTAGTAAATGAACAAATAAGGATCCAGTGAAGTAGCTCAATGAGCAAAGACACCTGCCCCCAACCTTGGTGGAGCATATTTAATCCCCAGAACTCAGTGGAAAGAGAGAAGCAATGCTCACAATTTGCCCCAACCTGCACACACACACACACACACACACACACACACACACACTAAAATAAAATCATAAAATATAAGTAATAAAGTAGCAAATTACCCAAGCAGATCAGATACTTCCCAAAGGAAGTACAAATGGGGTTCTTGGGATATAACTCATTTGGTAGTAGAACGCTTGCCTAGAATTTATGAGGTTCACTATCCACCACCAGATTAAACCAGGAGGGGTGATGTCTGTAATCCCAGCACTCAAAGGTAGAATGGGAAGAATGAGAAGTTCAAGGTCATTCCCAGCAACACAGTGAAGTTGAGGCCAGTCTGAGCTACATGGTATCCTTTCTCACAAAAGAATAAAAAGAGGAAGAGAATGGAGGGGGAAAAAGTATATGAGAAGTATTCAATGTCTTTAGCCACCAGAGAAATGCAAATCAAAACTGTATGGATACAGAATGGCATCACCAAGAAAACAAAAAGTAACTGAAGTTGTCATGGAAGGCATGGAAAGAGGATGCCATCTGATAAGTTTTAAATCCCTGGTTGCTGGGTATCTACTGCCACCAATGTAATAAGACAATCAAGATGAATTAATAAATCCATTAATAAATTAATATAATTATTAAATTAAATAATAAATTAATAAATGTTTAATGAACAGAGCAAAGCAATCTTGGGAGATCCTTGGAAAGACAGTGGAAGAGTCACATGGTAAATATGGCTGCCAGGCCTTAAGTAACCTGTAGGCATGGTCTTGAGCAGCTCCAGGGACGGGCTGGCTTTTGGTGGGCTTTGAGGGAGTCGGTTTGAGGGGGCAGGGTCTGGGGACAGAAGTGGGGGAGGAAAGTGGAGGTAGGGCTTCTACCAGAACATTCCAAACTCTTTGGGTCTATGGGTGCCAGGGGTTGAGTGGAGCTTCCACCAGGACACCGTTTTTGCTGGGAATTAAACTAGCACAACCACTTAGAAGTAATATGGAGGCTCCTCAGTAAAACTACAAGTAGAATTGCTGTAATATCCAGCTATACTATACCTAAAGGAACAGGTAAGCAGATACCTATATGCCCACATGTACAGTGGCACCATTCATGGTAGCCAAAATGCGGTATTAATGTGAGTAATCATGAGCATTAGTAAAAATCATGAGTAAAAATTAGTAAATATCATGAGTAAAATTAGTAAAAATCATGAGTATTAGTAAAAAGCATATGCACAAGATAGAATCTGCCTCAGGAATACAGAGACATGAAATCCTGTCATTTAAGCAAAATTTCAGACAGAGAAATTATTGCATATTTTCTCTCATATGCAGAAACTTCTTCAAATAAATATTATAAGCATTTATAGCACACACACACACACTCAGTCCTTAGGGATCATTGTGGAAGAGGGAGTCAAAAGAATGTAAGAGCCAAAAGACAGGCAGAAGGGCTGTGAAATGCTATCCTTTGGGCATCACAAGTCCAATACGGTCCTGACCTCTTAGCAGCTGTGGCTCCCTGCAATGGGCCTGCACCAAAGGGAGGCCCAACTACTGGCTACTAAATGATTCTCGGGCAGGGGCAACCATTGTTTTCAGTTTTGTGGCCACTAATGAGTCCACTAGAGTCCAAACCCACAGTCACATAGAAGAGTTTGAAGGCTCTTGTGGCCCCCCAAAACCATGAGCAAATCAACATGCTCCACTGTCTTTATTGAGTACTGAGGCATAACTCAGGTCATGTGCCACACCACTCTGTTGATGGCTGAGAACCTCTCTGTTAGAAAGCTCTGGAGATTAGACGCAAATCTAGGCAAGAAGAATGCCTTTCTTGGAAAGAGATGGGACAGTGTTCAAGAAATAGGAACTAAACATGCAACGTGAGGAAAAATTTGACATTTAAATACATTTTACAAATTACTGGTTGGAGAGATGTGGGACTTGGTGTGTGTGTGTGTGTGTGTGTGTGTGTGTGTGTGTGTGTGTGTGTGTGTATTGTGTGTAGGCATTTGGGAGTGTTGTGCTATGCTTTTGCATGTATGTTTGCTATGTGGAGCCATGTGCATGTGTGTGTTGTATTGTGTTCATGCTATGTGAGGGCATATATGTTTGTGTTCTTTAATCTGTAAATAAATATCCCATCAAGTCAATCATATAACTTAGTTTTGGGTTTGGTTTGCTTTTTGATTGATTGATTGATTTTGTTTTTTTCAGGACAGGGTTTTTCTGTGTAACAGCCCTAGCTGTTCTGAAACTTGCTGCATAGATCAGGCTGGCCTCAAACTCACAGAGATCTATCTGCCTCTGCCTCCCAGATTCTTGCTTTTGCATCTTATTCATTGAGGCAGAATCTCTCAATCAAAACAGGAGGTGACCAGTATGCAACATGGTTATCTCCTTGCTTTGGGGATCTAGTCTTCACCTTCTAGAAGCTAGACTTACAGATAGGTGGCCATCAGAGCTACAGGTAAGAAATAAAGCATGCTAAAGAAAAGCCTGGCACTGGGGAAAGAAGAGACATGCTATACAAGTGATACTCAGCAGACTAGGGCTCTTGAACATCTGTCTTTATCCACCTCTTCAGCTCACTTCTATTCTGAAGAGCACATTTCTCTCTCTCTCTCTCTCTCTCTCTCTCTCTCTCTCTCTCTCTCTCTCTCTCTCTCGTTTGTTTATTTGTTCGTTTGGTTGGTTGGTTTTGGTTTTGGTTTTTTCGAGACAGGGTTTCTCTGTGTAGTTTTGGTACCTGTCCTAGATTTCGCTCTGTAGACCAGGCTGGCCTAGAACTCACAGAGATTCACCTGGCTCTGCCTCCTGAGTGCTGGGATTAAAGGTGTGTGCTACCACTGCCCGGCGACATTTCCCTTTCTTAATAAACTGCATTTGTATCACTACCCATATGTCCCTGGATTAGTTCAGTGTTGTCTGAAACAAAACCTGGAATTCTCAAGGGATGCATTCTCGACTCCAATCCAGGTTTATAGCATTTTGTAGAGAATTCCAAGCCTCCGAACACTTTCCAAGCCTGTTAATTTGTATGCTTCCACAAGAGTGACATGAGATTGTTGCAATTCCAAATGGACACACACGGGGGCAGCAGAAACATATTGTTCAGATGTCTAAAGCCCAGCAAATTCTTAGAACCCAAATTTCCAGTATCTCTGGGCATAGTTTCATTGCTTTGTTGCTCAGATGTTTTTTTGCCACCAGGAGTTACAAGCCCACCTCTGACTTCCTACTGAAGGTGCAGAAATGTGGATGACCTCTAATGCCAAAAGAGTGAATGGATGTACATGCCAGGCTTTTCTTTTCTGATTTTTTCAGAACTCTGGGTCTCTTTCCTTCCTTTTAGACATGGAGAAGAAACCTCATAGAATGGAGGATCTTGTGATTAACTATGTGATGATACAGGTTACAGATTTTATTTACTGAACTTTCTAAAATGAAAACGTGAGGAGAATATATACTCTTTGGCGTGGGGGAGAAGCCAGCCTAACTTGATGGGAAGGGAGAGAAGAGATGGGAGGCATGAGGAGGGAAGACATTACTCATTGAATGATTGAATACTTACCTCACTCAATACCATTGGGGCATCGACGTTCTCCATGAGTCTTAGGCATAGGAATACACTTAGCCACCTTAATACTAAGAACATACAGTTCAATATTCAAGCCCCCGGATCATGTCTAATACTTCCAATAATCTGTATATACATTTTTTTCTTTATGTACATTTTTATGATAAAGTATAGTTTATAAATAGAACAAGAAATTAACAGTCGTAACTAATGTGAAGGAAAGGTCAATAATAAAAACCATAAAGCAGAAGCCCAGTAGTTACAAGCACTTGCAGAGGACCAGAGGTCAGTTCTCAGTACATGTTCATTGGCTACTCATGATTGCCTTTAATTCAGCTCCAGGGGAATCTGATGCAGTCTTCTGCCCTCTGTGGACACTGTACATACATGCACATATCCACACAGAGACACACACTCATACATATATACAATTTACAATAAAAAAAATCTACTAAAAAAGTGTTTAAAAGATTAGAAAATGAAGCAAGTCAGGTCCCCACTAGGGGACTTTCACAAGTTGATGTGTGAATCTTAAACCTCTGCCGTAGCCTGACACCACAGAGCTGGAGCCCTGCATCCTGGGACCCACATTTTGTTTGCATTGTCCTGACTTGAATGGCGGAGATTGTACAACTAGCCCACTACCTCATGGTTATTTTCTACACTGGTATACTGGCCAATATGAACTATGTTTTCAAATCACCTGAGTTACATGACAAGAATCAGTACTATAACCACAAAAGTACTTCTCTCAAATGGAGACCCCCACCTATCCACTTCTCTCTTCATATTTATGATCATTGTGGTTCTTGTCATTTACCTGAAACAAGAATGGACCACAAGATACAACAAAACTTCTTCCGGAGTTTATTGGTGAGGGAAGGGAAATAGGAGGGTGTGTGATACACCTGTCTGGAAAAGGGAACATGATGGAGAGAGAGAGAGAGAAATGAGTAAAGTCTGCTTTTTAAAGGTAACTCAGTGCATGCATATAGGGGCTTACATAGCCACGCTGTACATGCACATTGATTATGCAGCACCTAAGATGCTGGGGTGACTAAGCATTTTGCCTGAATGTTGACAGAGCATGCAAGGCCGTAGAATTCCGGAAACAGCTAGAAGGGTGTTGGGAATGGTAACATTTCTGGCAGTACTCATGGATGATCCAAAGGATGGACTATGAGCACATTCATTGTCAGAGTCAGTAGTCACATGTCCCCACTTTCATCCTCAGTACTCTGAGGAGCTCTTCTAGATTTCTGGGAACTTCACCTCAGACCAAAACAGGCCTTGATTTTTGTAATAGTCATATAGAGATCTTTAGTGGGATATGGAGTTACTGTCTTGAAAAACAGGTTAAGAAATCTAAATGAGGTCACTGCAGGGTACCTGACAGTCACAACTGACGAGATGAAAGTTTAGACCTCAGGCATGCTTGAAGGTGGTATCATAAAAGTTAACATTCATGCCCAGACTCTGAAAACTTTACTGAAAGCAGCTTCCTAACTTCCACATGTATGTGATAACATTCAGTAGTTGCCTTTCTTTCAATATTTCATTTTATAGATTGCCCTCCAGTTTATAAATATTGTTGTAAGCAATATTATTTACAACATTTATTAAGGCTCAAAATTCTTTTTATGTTACAGCTCAATAATATTTCATAACAAATACAATTGATGTATTTTTAGCTACTCACAGGATTGTAATTTTAAGCAAGGTAATAGGAAAGCCTTGTTGAGAAGGTGACATTTGACTAAATACTTCAAACAGCTGTATGGATGGAGGGCTAGGGACCTGAGACAGCAGCATCAAGACACAGCACATTAACACAGACATGAACTCTCAGAGACTGTAGCAGCATGTCCAGGGCTTGCAAAGGTTCAAGCCAGATGGGGCCCCAGTGCTGAGAGAGAGAAGAGGACACGGGCTTCCTCTCCTAACCAAGGAACTATCTACAGCTGGTACCTACTTGCAAAGCAAAAATTACTCCTCTCCAGTGGAGTTTCATTGAGTATATTAACCACACTTCAGGGAAGGACAGGATAGCTGGTCTACACAAAAAAACTCAATGGGTTTTTTGTATACTTTGTGTGTGTGCATGTGTGTGTCTTGGACCAGTTAAGTTGTTCTTTAATGACAGGGTCCTAAGGGAAAGGGCCAAAAGTGACAACATAAAGAAGATGGAAAAAACGAGAGTCAGGAGATCTTACACAAGCTATGTCTAAAATCATTTGGACATTTTCAGAGTTGACATTCAATATACCTGTAGAAATTCAAACCTTGCAATGGGAGAGAGAAACCACAAGTGAAAAGCAATGTATTGGGGAGGGGGACAGCAGTGAGTCTTCTATCACAATCAAATGTGTAATGGTGAGCAGGCTGGAGATACAACCTTGTGGCAATTGCCAGACAGGAGGTGTCACAATGAGAATTGTTGATCTCAGCTTTAGAACAAAATTGGTGCTTTCAAACCTGGGAATCCCACTAGGGATCTGGATTCTTGACCACTTCTATAGCTTTCATCCAATCACTTTCAGTAGGTCAAGCATAGGCTTGACACAGAAAGATCTGTTCTCACTAGTATCTGTGAGCGTATAAAGCTGATCTTCAGCGGGCCCTCATGGTGCAGGTCTATAACCCTATGTTCTAGTTTCATTCTGTTGTGATAATAAAACACTCTGACAGAAAGCAGTTTAGGGAAGGAAAGGGTGTATCTGGCTCACAACCCATCCCTGAGGAAAATCAGGACAGGATCTTAAGCAAAAAAAAAAAAAAAAAAAAAAAAAATTGAGGAATGCTACTTGCTGGATCAATTGGGCTTATGCTTATCTAGCATTCTCATTAAGAGCAGTATTGGCTTCCAAGAGAATGGCACTGCCTACTGTGATCTAGGCCCTCCTGCCTCAATTAACAATCAAGACTATCCCACATAAAAATACTCATACATCAGTCTTATCGGGGCTGTCCCTCAATTTCAACTCCCTACTCAGCTGACTCTAAGCTGTGCTAAGTTGACAATTAAAAGTAATTAGGACACTCTGTAACCTGCCTCAAAAGGATGAAGCTATTTTTAAAAGAAATTTGTGTCCCTCAGTTTGGTTATCAGACTACTGAGAAATGGACCCCCAAGAAATAGAAATATTCCCTCAGAAATATCATATTGGGAGAAGAGAAAGCCTAAAGACTAGGATAGCCATAAGGGAAATGTTTCTCCAAGAAAGAGGTTTTCAACTTGTCATACCAACTTACAGGATATAGAGCCAAAGCATTGTTGCATCAATGATGGCATCATACCTTGACAGAGACTGCTTAGATGTACATAGCTCTAGGCTTAGATCTAAACCTCAACCTCATAGGCTGTGACTTTAAGTCCACTGTCAATCCTAATACGTATGAAGGAAAGGCAGTAATATGTTGAGCTCAAGATGAGCCTGAACTACACAGAGACCCTGTTCCAAAATAAAATGTATGACTGGGGAGATTGTTCCAAGGGTAGAGGGCAGGATATATAAACATGAGAGTCAGACTCCAGATCCCCAACATACACATAAATGTCATGTAAACATGGCAGCCTGTGGTGATATTTTATTTGTACTCTAATAAATAAAGCTTGCCTGGAGATCAGAGGAAAAGGCCAGCCATTATAAGTAAACACAAAAGTCATACAATGTTAGTACATGCCTTTAATCTTATCACTTAGGAGGCAGGGATCTGTCTGGATCTGTGTGAGTTCAAGGCCACATTGGGAGCAGAGCCAGGTGTGGTGGCACATGCCTTAAATTCCAACACTAGTTAACCATGGAGGTATGGAGATCTGTACAGACAGATAGGGAGTGACAGAGTTTGCGGGAAGAGGAAGTGATGTAGCTGGACAGAGAGAACAAATCAGATGGCAGAACAGCAAGACACATAGATGTCTGGAAGCTGCGGAGTTGGTGAGGTAAGGTTAGCTGTGGCTTTCCCTATTTCCCTGATTTCTCAGGTTTTTCACCCATATATCTGGCTCTGAGTTTTTTATTTAATAAGATTGTTTAGAAATTCATCTATAGCAGCCCAACTGTGATACCAGTAAGTACTCAGGAGATTGAGACAGGAGATTCCCAGAGCAAGCTGGCTGAGTAGGTTAGTTGATTCCATGAAATTTGGGTTTAGTGAAAGACTGTTATTTGATAGATGAAGAGTGATTGTAGAAGACAGTAAATGTCAGTGTCTGGTCTGGCCTCTGCATGCACATCTACACACATACAAAGCAGTCACATACATATAAACACATACACACGTATGCATGCCCTATACACACACACACACACACACACACACACACACACACACACACAAAAGAAAAATAAAAGTAAAAAGAAAGCTGGGGATATATCTCAGTGCTAAAGCATTTGTATAGTCTTCCCAAGCCCAGAGTTATACTTCTAGTCCTGAAAAAGAAAACGGTCTCCAAGAAGAGATTAAAATGGTAATTATCTGGGCTAGAACTGGGATGGGTTGCCCCGCCTGCAGGGCTACAAGGGTTACTTGACCACCCTAAGGAGGGAATGTAGGGACAGGAGATACAAAGGAAATACACCAAGTCTAGATTCTGATCAAGGTGCAACTTTATTTTTCTCCAGAAAGGTTTATATAGTTCCTGCAGGGTGGAGGGAGCAAGAAGAAGCTGTCATCTGCATAAGGTGGGGCAAGCTAACAGGATGTTTGTATAGGATGTTCACAGAGTGAAAGGGTCAAGGGCTCTGACTCAATGTCCTGTTGCTAGGCAACCTTACTGTAAGATGATCTAGTTCCCTGTCTTATCAGGGGTCTGTATTTTTCCACTAACTAGAGATTCTATCCTTGTCCCTGACAATGGATGTAACCAGAGATATTAAAGTATGGATACCAGGATCCCCAACAAGCTAGATTTAGCTACTCATCCCAATATGTCAATTAAAGAAATGAGTTACAAAGAAAAAAATAAAGGAAATTTATTCAATGTGGTCACATTGATGAAAGGATCTAGGTGACAGGATCTAGTGACTGATGTCCTGCTTCAGGGACTTTAGGTTTAAACACAGGATATATCTGGATAAGGTGAAAGAAGTACAATTAAGCAGTCTTGGGCAAGATGTGGTATTACCAATCTTTGCATCAGTTCTTGTTTGATAATGTGGCCCAAGGAATATTTGTCCTTGTCATTCCTTTGAGGAAGAATCATTAGTGGGTAATGCACACAGGCATCCATGTGCCCTTGGAGGCCAGAATAGGGCACCGGATCCCTTGAAGTTGGAGTTACCTGTGGTTATGAGCCGCCTAAGAGGAGCATTGGAAACCAAACTCAGGTTCTCTGAAAGAGCAGCAAGACCTCAACCACTGAGCTCTCTCTCTCCAGGACTCGGTTTGATTTCTATACTTCTGCTTCAAGGTGCAGTCTCACCTCTGTGGAAAATTACCCTCGTCTAGGGACTGGACAAGGTGAGGTTTATGAGGACAAGAATTTGGATCCAATGCCCACATAAATGCTAGTTAATTGTAGTAGCCCATCTGAAATACTAGCACTCAGGAGGCAGAGACTGGGTATTCCTGGAATCCAAAGCGTAGGACACTGATTTATGTCAATGCTTTCAGCCTTATAAGGGAAATAGATAGTTTGGACAGACCTCGAGAGGTTAACATGTTAACCTGTACAGGTAAACAGGTGGCCCAAAGTAAAAAACAGATAAATACAAAATGAAGGTGGACATGTCAGGCTTTCATGTTGTGCTTAGTTACCTTGTGGTTAACTAAATAAAAAGTTACATGCCAAGTGCCTATTTCAGAAAGAGTAGTTAGCAGGAGGTTGAAAAAAGGCATCAAAATAGAGTTAGATGGAGTAAGTGCAAGTATTCTTTTTTTATTTTATTATTTATTAGCATTGCATGTGTGTGTGATATGCGATATGTGTGAATATGAGTATGCTTTATCCTTTATGACAGAGGTCACAGGACTACCCTGTGGAGCTGGTTCTTTTCCTTCACCTTTATATGAATTCCGGACATCAGACTCAGTGGGAGTTGCACAGTAAGTGTGTTTACCTGCTGGGCTATCTCACTGTCCAAAGTTCAAGCTTTCTGAATTTTGGTGGGTTAATTATAGCCCAGAAGATTGTATTGTATATTTTAGGAAGAACTAGAAGACAAGAGTTTGATGTGTGATCAAGAATTCTTGGAAAGAGCGTGTTTGGCATTTTCTTTTCTAATGTAGCCTCCTGGTAAGCTGAGCACTCTCCAGAGCAGGGCCTACTCCTGAGAGCAGTCGGTTAACATGGACTGGACTTTTTTTTTCAGGAGGGACTCAAAAGTTGGTGAGTAGTGATGGGAGGATGGAGAGGGTAGATATGGGAGGAGCTGGCAATGGGTGGCGAATTAATATGATCAAAATACAATGTATGAAATTCTCAAAGAACTAATAAAATATTATTTAAAAAATTATTTTGGAGGCTTTCGAGCAGCAGTTCAGCTGAGAGCCATTGGGATGAGGACACAGAAGCTTCCAGTCTGAGGAAACAAGACCAGCTGAGAAGTTGGCCAGATATGAAAAAGCAGGACTGCGGAAAGGAGTGATGACCAGTGATCTTTGCCCAGGCTGGATGTTGAAGCTCATGCCTCAGGACAGGACACCTACCGAGAACAGTGTACCAGCTACTGGGACCAGCTTTCCATCTACTTAGTGCCGTTCTGTGCCTGAACTGCTAAAGCCAGCTAACCACAAATGGCTACCCAAAGGAAACACTTGGTGAAAGATTTCAATCCATACATCACCTGCTATATCTGCAAAGGCTATCTGATCAAGTCAACAACAGTGACAGAATGCCTCCACACATTCTGTAAGACCTGTATTGTCCAGCACTTTAAAGACAGCAATGATTGTCCAAGGTGTGGCAACCAAGTTCATGAAACAAATCCATTAGAAATGTTGAGGTTGGATAATACATTGGAGGAAATTATATTTAAGCTGGTACCTGGACTATGAGAACAAGAACTTCAGCGTGAATTGGAATTTTGGAAGAAAAATAAACCTCAAGAAAATGGACAAGATGACGTGTCAAAGGTTGGCAAATCTAAAGCACATGAAGAAGGTGATGAAAACCAAGATGATAAGGACTACCATAGAAGTGACCCACAAATTGCTATCTGTCTGGATTGTTTACGAAATAATGGGCAGTCAGGGGACAATGTAGTAAAGGGTCTCATGAAGAAATTCATTCGATGTTCTACACGAGTTACTGTAGGAACTATTAAAAAATTTCTAAGTTTAAAACTAAAACTTCCAAGTTCTTATTAGTTGGATGTGCTATGCAATGGTGAAATTATGGGGAAGGATCATACCATGGAATTCATCTATATGACAAGATGGCGACTAAGAGGAGAAAATTTTCGCTGTCTGAACTGCTCAGCCTCGCAAGTCTGCTCTCAGGATGGCACTTGGTATCAGTCATACCCTATGGTATTGCAGTATCGACCAAGAATTGACTTTGGGTAGGCCAAGGGGCCCAGACTGCACTGAATGAACCCTTCACTATTTGTTTACTCATCGGCAGATTGCACAGTGAGCGGTGTGTGGACTTGAGAGACACGATCTGATTTTCAGCATGCACATAAGGCCATTGTCTGTCTCGACATTGTCAGTTTCCTTCATGTTGTTTCTACTAGGAGCAATCTAAGTGCCCTTCTGCTACTGACCATCTGCATAAGATATTTGTCTCATTTCACAGTGTGCAAAGCACGGCTGAAATCATCTAGGAGTACAGCCGTGACTCTGCTTTCTCAATGTTTTGCTTGCCTGTTGCAAGATTGTTCTAATGTTAATTACACTAGTAAAATGGCTCAATCCTTGTGGTGTTGCAGTTTTCACATACTTAATACTTTTATTCTTGTTAAAATAGAGTACTGTACAAGAACTAGTATAATTATATCTTGAAATTATTTTGTATAAAAATATATTTAGAAGAGTGGTTTCTGAGCCACTGTCCTATTCTTGGTAAACTTTTATGTAAAAAAGAATAAACGGCCAAAAAAAATTATTTTGGAATGTAGAAACAAATCCTTAATTTTCCACCAACCACGGGGCTAAGAATGCTCTCAAATAGCATCTGAGATTTCCCATCTCTGCTGTCACCAGCTTCCCTGATGTTGCCTCCAATGCATTCAAAAAGTGTCTTCATTCATGGCTTTCTTAGTTCTGGTACTATAAAAAGTTCATAAAATTGCTACTTCATTAAGACACTGAATTGGAGGAAACCTAAATCTATATTCCCAGGCCATGGCACTTGTATCAGGCTTCAGAATAAACTATCTCTTACCACTTTGAAGTGAGAGTTGTATTTTTGCATCAACAAAAGACTCCAAATACATGCGCGCGCGCGCGCGCGCGCGCACACACACACACACACCCCTACACACATTAGAGAGTCAGACATGTTTATTGTCCTGATCTCACTAGGAGGAACTAGGAATTACATGGATACCTGACAGGCAGATATGGAAATAAGAAAGCAAACTTTTTTTTTTTTTTTTTTTTAGGTTTTTGAGACAGGGTTTCTCTGTGTAGCTTTGCGCCTCTCCTGGAACTCACTTGGTAGCCCAGGCTGGCCTCGAACTCACAGAGATTCACCTGGCTCTGCCTCCCAAGTGCTGGGATTAAAGGCGTGCGCCACCACCGCCCGGCCTGTTTTTCTTTTTGTTTTGTTTTTTTCCTAAAGACTGACAGCTTGAGACAATGGCCTGGAGGGTGTTTTCCTTCTCCCTAGAAACCCCTTGCCAACAGGCCATCAAGGCCAGACCTGAGCCTGTGTGTACAATATTATGAGCTTGTCAGCTTCCCCCCTTTTTTAAACTAATCAAACTTAAAGTAAGGGGGAAAGACCCCCTACTCCAGCCTGACAAAGTCCCTTACAACTTCAGAAACCCTTGAGATGAATGGATTTAGGCTTCCAGAGTCCCCAGCTCTACTTGGCAAATAGTGTTTCTCTGTGTGTGATTCTGCCCTTTAATAAAAATGTTTTTCATCTGTTGATTCTGCTTTCTGAACCTGGGATTTTCTCTGATGATACCTGTTTTTTTTTTTAATTTAATTTAATATTCCGCCTCTAATTATTTAACTGTCAGAGAAAACAAACTCAATCAGGACCTCTAGATGATAACACGATAACAATAAACTGTACACAAATACTAACTTATCACACATGTCCCAAGCATGCATAGTTTTCTAGACTGTATGAAAAGAGAAAAAAGCAGCACAGGAGGTAGCTCAGCTGGTGGAGTGAATGTTTAGCATCATACTTGAGCTCTTGCTTCCATCCTTAGGACTGACTAAAGCACGTGTCGTGGCACATGCCTATAACCTCACTTCTTGGGAGGAGGAGGCATGGGAGAATTAAAAGGTCAAGGTCATCCCCAGCCACATAGAGTTTTGGGACAGTCTGACTACATTAGACTCTGTCTTGAGTCAGGGTGGAAAATTCTAAAAAGAAAAGAGAGAGAGAGAAAACACTGTTGACATAGGCCTGTAATCCTAGCTAATTGAGAAACAGGGACCTGAGAAATTTCAACTTAGGTACAGAGTGAGTTTAAGTCCAGCCTGAGCAACATAGTGTGACCTTGTCTCAAAAACTTATAAAGAAGGTTTGATTTAGAGATGAGTGTGGAGGGCTTACCTTGCCTGTGCAAGACCCTAAATTCAATCCTTAGCAAAAGTTGGAAAAAAATCAATAATGTTGTTTTGTTTTGTTTTGTTTTATTTTAGCACTCTTCTTTGCCTACTAGGCCTTGCCATGCTCTATCCCTCAGTAGTAGTATCTCAGGTGCCATTAGTAAATTGCTTAAGAATTTGTGGATTGTAGGATTCCCAGGTGGTACCAAAATCCCTCATGGAGATGTGTATATATGCATGTGGAGGCCAGAAGTCAATCTCAAGTGTCATTCCTCAGGCTCAGTCTATTTGATTTTTTGAGACTATTTCTCTTTGGCCTGGTGCTAGCCAGTTTAGTTAGACTAGTGAGCCTTTGTGATCCTCTTGTCTCTTCCTTTCCAGCATTGGGATTACAAGAACATCCCACATCTGACTTTTTGTGTGGATAGTGGAGATGGAACTCAGGACTTCATGCTTGCATGGCAAGCACAATACCAGCTAAGCTATTTCCCCACCCCTTCTTTTCTGTCTTAAGAACTCAGATCCTTTTGAGAGACTCACAAGAGTAATGAGCTTCCATCTCAGGCAAATAAATGCTTCCCACAATTTTGATCACTTCAGTGCTGCAGTAGAGGAACTTGAAGCTCAGTGTCTACAGACTGAAATTCTGCATCATTTGCTTATGTGGTCATGTTGGGCAAAAAAAAATTAATTAATTATTAATGTCATTATCTGGGGTAGCAAGATTACTCAGTAGGTAAAGGTGCATGCCTCCCTGAACCCATGGCCTGGAAGGAAACAACCAATTCTTGGAAGTTGACCTCTGACCTCCACAACTGTACCCATTTCTTTCACTGCAATAAATAAATAAGTGTAACATTTTAAAGAAAATAAGGAGCCCATGCCCAACACTGCCTGGATGGCCACAAACCAGAAGCTAAATGGCTCAAGAGACATAGTATTGGTGCCAAGCTCCATCGTCATCAGAAAGGCTTCCTCCAGTACCTGATCAGAGCAGATGCAGAGACCCACAACCAAACATTAGGCAGAGTTCACAGGACCTGCAGAACAGGGGAGAAAGGATTGTAGGAGCCAGAGGGGTTGAGGACACCAGGAGAACAAGGCCCACAGAATCAACTAAGCAGGGCTCATAGGGGCTCACAAAGACTGAAGTAACAATCACAGATCCTGCATGAGTCTATGCTAGGTCCTCTGCATATATCTTATGGTTGTTTAGCTTGGAGTTTTTGTGGAACTCCTAACAATGGAAATGGGGGTGTCTCTGACTCAGTTGTCTGTTCTTGGGACCCTTTTCCTCCTACTGGATTGCATTATCCAGCCTTGATATGAGGGTTTGTGCCTGGTCTTATTGCATCTTGTATATCTTTTAGGGTGATATCCCTGGAAGGTCTGCTCTTTTCTGAAGGGAAATGGAGGATCAGGAGAACTGGGGAGAGGGAAGCTGTAGGGGACTTGGAGGAGGAGAGGGAGAGAAGGCTGTGGTCAGGATGTGTTGTATGAGAGAATAAATAAAAAGAAAAAAGAAAAAGAATGGTAATATATTCCCTCTCTATATTGTTGATTGATTAAATACCATGCAAAAGGTTTAGGACAGCATATATAAAATAGGCATTTAAAAGCTGCTTTTGCAGGGTTGGGTATTTAGCTCAGTGGTAGAGCGCTTGCCTAGCAAGCACACGGCCCTGGGTTCAGTCCTCAGCTCCAGAAAAATTAAAAACAAACAAACGAAAAAGCTGCTTTTGCTAAAAAAAAGCACTGACTTCTCACCTAGACCCATAACTAGAATAAACACAGGTTAAAAGTCTGACATTTCTACCTCTATTTTGTGTCGATCGTCTTCAATTTGGGTCACTAGATTATCTCTACAGATTGGCATGTATGGCAGTTTAAAAGAAAATGGTCCCCAAAGGATGTGGCACTATTAGGAGGTGTGGCCTTGTTGGAGAAAGTGTGTCACTGTGGGGGTGGGCTTTGAAGTCTTTTGCTCAAGCTTCCCTCAGTGTGACTGTCAGTAGATTTCCTCTTGCCTACAAGATTAGGACTCTCAGTGACCCCAGCACCACATCTGCCTGAAGGCCACCAAGCTCCTTGTCAATGATGATAATGAACTGAACCTTTGAAACTGTAAGCAAACCACCCAATTAAATGTTTTCTTTATAAGAGTTGCTGTGGTCATGGTGTATAGCAAGCTTTCTTGTCAGACTATCTTTGGACTGCCAGCCCACAAATAATGACCCGAGACTTATTAATTACAGGAGCTTGGCATTACCTCCCTTCCATCTTTCACCTCCTGTCTTCTCTCTGTGTCTGGCTGGTGACTCCACCTTTCTTCTTCCCAGAGTCATCTCTGTCTCTGGAAGTTCCACCTATAACTCCTGCCTAACTATTGGCCATTCAGCTTCTTATTACACCAATCACAACAATACATTTTCACACAGTATACAAATATCCCACAACAATGGTGTCTCGTCACAGCAATAAAAACCTTCATTAAGATAGCATGTATCACTCAAAGAATTTTTGCCCCCCTTCATGACTGAAGGCATATAGTTAAGCTGTCCTTAATCTACAAGCACCATGGGTCTCAAGAACAGCAGACGCAGGCAGGACAGAATCTATAGCCAGATGAAGACTGAAGGGTTAATTGCCTTGAGACTCAGGTGGACTGAGAAGCTCTGCACAGGAAAATTGACCTGACTGGTAATACCTGTTATAAATAAGGAGATTCACATACAAAACCCACTGGTATCTACCACTTCCAGACTGTGGGGGAACTGACCTGAAGATCTATATCATAAATCCTGTACCAAAGTCTCAACCTCTCAGTGATCTTTCCTCTCTCCCTTTACCCATCGCCTGCTCTTTTCTGAGACCCATATCATCAAGAGCATGGCAGCTCATGGAGTTTACTAGGGCTTATCAGACTTAAAATTTCTGGGGTTTTGGTGTGCCATATAAATTCTGTTTGGATCTTCTCCATCATATGCCTCTCTCCTCTCTTTCACTATCCTTCTACCTCCCTCCCCGTCTCTTTCACTACCCTTCTACCTCCAGAGCAGAGGTCTTTCACCACTCAACCATGAGACATCCAACATCTACACACCAAGGTAAGGACTGGGTTCAGTCTTAGGGTACCCTAGACTGACACCCTTGTCTAGACCCCAGGGCTCCTCCAGCTTTGCTTGCTAGGTTGCCAAAATTGAGGGCACTCATTTCAGATATGGTCACTCATTTCTGGCCACTTGTGCTTGTAGGTGATGACTGACTACCAGAAAGGAGTCTTGCCATAAACTGACCTAAAATATGGTCCCAGATCCCCATTCCTACATACTTTTGACTTGCTTTCAAACAAAACTCAAGGTGTTAGTATGCCTGTTGATCGAGGTCTTGACCCAGTGCAAATTGGATAATATCTTCTGAAAAGACAAGAAGTCGTGGAAGAGGTACCTGTGGTGGGCCCTGCCAAGGTGTACACCTAAGAGAACACAGCACTCACAGCAGTTAGTGCAAGAGGTTTATTGGGGAAGGGAAGAGTGAAAGACTGAAAGGCCATCTAGGAGTGGAGACATGAGAGAGACAGGCAGACAGACAGAGAGAACAAGCAAGAGAGGGGCAAGAAAAGAGAATTGTGATCACACTTTTAAGGTGGGTGTGTGTCACATGGCTGACGGTGGAAAGGCACCTGGAGGCACCTGGAGGCTGGTGATAATGTAGCTGCTGCTGCCACAGGAAAAGTCTCACAGACTCAGACAAATTTGTAAGTGGGATGACAAAAGGTCTGAATTATTCCCCACCTTCAATGTCTTTTCTTTCTTCACTCCTGTCCTCTTCTCTGTTCCTCCATTTCTACATCTCAGATTTTATCAGCTCAAACTTCTATCACTAATTCCCTAACTCTCTCTCTCTCAGATGCTAATTTGACTGATAAGCCCTCTCCCTATCAAAAGCAGAATATATTAAGTTATGTTAGCAAATGTCCCTGTGCTCTTAAGCTGAGAGGCTGGCTATGGGTGGGACTTGGCCTTCCCACTCCAGACTTGGGCATATTTGTTTCTCAAACTCCAAATCCTTGACTCTGTGACAAGGAAAAGGGGAGCAAAACAGCACAGTCCTTCCCCATCTTTGATATGAGTTGGAACATTCCTTCAGAAGTTAGTCTTCTGAACTCTGAGAGCAATCTTGTCCTGTGATTCTAGCTACTCTATCTGCTTCTGTGTGCTGAGACCATGAATTCTTTTTCTTTTCTTCATTTTACTATCTTGAGAATACCTGCCTAGGCTATAAATACCATCTTCTCCAATATCCATATTGCATCCATAACCTAACTAACTGAAGTGCCTTTTGAGATGAAAGGGTGTAAAAATTCACATTTGATCTGGGAAATGGTGGATTCCATTTGGACTTTAAATGCCCTGAAGGGGCATGGGCTCACTTTACTGTGGATCTGAGTCTGTAAGCCCAAGTGACCCTGATAAATATACTCATTTGTTCTTAACGGGACTAAAACTTGGCTGCTTACAAGGTCTTATATACCCAGCAGAAAATATAACCAAGATTTAAATGACTAGTATGTCTCTTCAACAGTTGAAGGGGCTGCAGTCCTCATTATACTTAACCTTAAGAAATGTTATTTGGACAACTATTTCTCACAATTATTCTCTACTTTTTGTTGTGTTTGTTTTTCTTTTAGAGCTGAAAGGAGAAATGGATGGATTCCCCTATCCCTCACCCAGAAGATATCTCTAATAGGTAGGCATAGCAAATGAAAAGTTAGTTTTCTCCTCGGGAGTCTCACTGGGAAAGCGAACCACTCCTAAGGGTAGGCCCCACTCCTGCAGTAGATGGCCAACCCAAAATGAACTCAACAGCATTTAATAGTGCTTTGTTTTATAATATTAAGGGTTTTTATTTTGTATTTATTTTAACCTTACAGGTTCTTCTCACATGTATTGTAAACTCTAGTTTGGGGTTTTTAATGGGATTCCTGTGTGTGAGTGTGTGTCTCTGTGTCATTATACAATTTTTGTGCTTTTTCTTTGGTTCTTCTACTTGTTTGGTTGTTTTATCATATTCAAATTTGTTTGTTTTTTATTTATTCCATTTTATTTTATTATTTCTTAGATGCCTGTTTGGTTTTGGCTTCTTTGTCAAAAATCAGGTGTCCAGAGGTATAGACTTATGTCTGGCTCTTCAATTCAATTCCATTGGTCTGTGTTTTTATTTTTATGTAAATATAATGATGTTTTTATTACTATAGTTCTGTAGTACAACTTGAAATCGGGGATGACAATTTCTCATTCTTTTATTATTCAGGATTTTTTTAACTATTCTGTTTTTTGTGCTTCTGTATGAAGCTAAAAATTATCTTCAATTTCTGGGAAGAATTATGTTAAAATTTTGAAGGGGGATATGTTGAATTTGTAGATTGCTGTTGGAGATGTCCATTTTCATCATATTAATCCTTTAGTGGTAGTGTGAATGGGAAAATATCTTCACTAACCCCACATCTGACAGAGGGGTGATATCCAGAATATATAAAGAACTCAAGAAATTAGACATCAAAATACCCAACAGTCCAATTAAGAAATGGGCTATAGAACTAAACAGAGAATTCTCAATGGAGGAAACTCAAATGGCTGAGAGACACTTAAGGAATTGCTCAACATCCCTAACTATCAGGGAACTGCAAATCAAAACAACTCTGAGATACCACCTTATGCCTGTCAGAATGGCTAAGATCAAAAACACTGAAGACACCTTATGCTGGAGAGGATATAGAGCTAGAGGAACACTCCTCCACTGCTGGTGGGAATGCAAGCTTGTACAACCACTTTGAAAATCAATACGGTACTTTCTTAGAAAATTGGGAATCAATCTCCCCCAAGATCCAGCTACACCACTCTTGGGCATATACCCAAGGAATGCTCAATCATACCACAAGGGCACTTGCTCTGCTATGTTCATATCAGCATTGTTTATAATAGCCAGAACCTGGAAACAACCTAGATGGCCTTCAACTAAAAAATGGATAAATAAAATGTAGTCCATATATACAATGGAGTACTACTCAGCAGAGAAAAACAATGACATCATGAGGTTTGCAGGCAAATAGATGCACCTAGAAAAAATCATCCTGAGTGAGGTAACCCAGACTCAGAAACACAAACATGGTATGTACTCACTCATAGGAGGATACTGGATGTAAAACAAAGATGACTAGACTGCTACTCACAACTCCAGGGAGGCCACCTAGAAAACAGGACCCCAAGAAAGACACAGGGATCGCCCAATGACAGAGAAATGGATGAGATCTACATGAACAACATGAACATGAGTGGGGGTAATGAAGGGCAAGGGTCGAGGGAAAGAGAGCTTAGGGGAGCGGGGAGATCCTGGCTGGCTCAAGAACAGAGAGGGAGAACAAGGAATAAAAGACCGTGATAAATGAAGACCACATGAGAATAGGAAGAAGCAAAGTGCTAGAGAGGCCCACAGAAATCCACAAAGATACCCCCACAATAGACTACTGGCAATGGTCGAGAGAAAGCCCAAACTGACCTACTCTGGTGATAGGATGGCCAAACACCCTAAATGTCGTGCTAGAAACCCCATCCAATGACTGAGGGAACCGGATGCAGAGATCCATGGCCAGGCCCCAGGTGGAGCTCCAGGAGTCCAATTGGTGAGAAAGAGGAGGGTTTGTATGAGCGAGAATTGTTGAGACCAAGGTTGGATAAAGCACAGGGACAAATAGCCAAACGAATGGAAACACATGAACTATGAACCAATAGCTGAGGAGCCTCTAACTGGATCAGGCCCTCTGGATAAGTGAGACAGTTGATTAGCTTGATCTGTTTGGGAGGCACCCAGGTTGTGGGACCAGGTCCTGTACTCAGTGCATGAGTTGGCTGTTTGAAACCTGGGGCTTATACAGGGACACTTGGCTCAGCCTGGGAGGAGGGGACTGGACTTGCCTGGACTCAATCTACCAGGTTGAACTCAATCCTCAGGGGAGTCTTTGCCCTGGAGGAGATGGGAATGGGGGGTGGGTTGGGGGAAAGGCAGGTGGGGGGGGCAGGAGGAGGGAGAACAAGGGAATCTGTGGCTGATATGTAAAATTAAATTAAATTATAAAATTTTAAAAAAAGCAAAAAAAAAAAAAATGCCTCACATAGGCCCATAGCGAGTGGCACTATTAGAAAGTGTGGCCTTGTTGGAGTAGATGTGGCTTTGTTGGAAGAAATGTGTCACTAGGGGTGGGCTTTGAGGTTTCAGAAGTTTAAGCCAGGCCTAGTGTCTCTTCCTGCTGCCTGCTGATCCAGTTGTAGAACTCTCAGCTCTTTCTCCAGTACCATGTCTTCCTACATGCTGCAATGTCCCACCACGACAGTAAAGGACTAAACTTCTGAACTGTAAGCCAGTCTCAGTGAAATGTTTCCCTCTATTAAGAGTTGCCATGGTCATGATGTCTCTTTATAGCAATAACAACCCTGACTAAAACACCTACTGATCCACTATTGAGTATAGGAGCTCTTCCCATCTTCTAATATCTTCTTCAATTTCTTTCTTCAATGTCTTATTTTTTTATCATATAAATCTTTCACTTGCTTGATTAGATATTTTATTTGGGGAAGGTTATTGTGAAAATTATTGTTTTCTTGATTTCTTTCTAAGTGTTTTTGTCATTTGTATATATGAAGGCTACTGATTTTTATGTGTTAATATTGCATCCTGATAATTTGCTAAAAGTGTTTAGCAGCAATAAAAGTTTCCTGATGGAGATTTTAGAGCCTTTTATTTATAAAATTATATCATCTGCAAATAAAGACATGTTGGCTTTGAAAGGACCAAGCAGACGCCATAACAGGCTGTCAGTCTTCTTTCAGAGATCAGGCCTCAATTTCAGTTTCCTGAGACATGAGAAAGCAGTTTCTGGGAGGGCTATGAACAAAAGACATAGTCTTTGCACTAGCCCCCTTTCTGCACATACTCTGACTGCTCAAAATACAACCAGTTGTTACTCTCTGGGACCCCTCACCAACTTAGAGATATGTGTGTGAGTCAAGGACAGAGCCTGGGCCACTGAGTCAGCCCCCATAGTCAGTACATGCAAGGCCAGCCAGCCCCCATGGCAGCTCAAGGACAGAGCCTGGGCTACTGAGTCAGCCCCCATAGTCAGTACATGCAAGGCCAGCCAGCCCCCATGGCAGCTCAAGGACAGAGCCTGGGCCACTGAGTCAGCCCCCATAGTCAGTACGTGCAAGGCCAGCCAGCCCCTATGGCAGCTCAAGGACAAAGCCTGGGACTTGTCCCGGACAGCCCTCAAAATGATAATTGTAACCCCCAACCAGTAAATTCAAAGGTTACATACCCTCACCCAATTAAAAGGTAATAGAGACCTTCAAAAATAAAAATAAACCAACCCCCCCCAACTGCCCTGAAGGGGGCTTGCGGTTTTTGCCTTTAAATAGCTAGCCTTACAAAGAAAGAGCAACTCTTCCCTGCCTCACTGTATGGGTGTAGGAACGAATTCCCTGTCTAGACTTGTATCTATAGAATAAACTTTGCTGTTGCATTCTGGACATCCACAGTCTTCAGTGGTCTCTTTGGGGTCGTTATCTGGGCATAGCAGGCTTTTTCCTTCCCTTCTTATACCTTTTTGATATTCCTCAATTGTCTTATTATTCTAGCCAAAACTTTAAGTACTAAATTGAATAGGTATGGGAAGAGCAGGCATCTTTGCCTTATTTCTTATTTTAGTCGAAATAATTTGAGTTTCTTGCCATTTGGGTTAATGTTGGTTGTGGGCTTACTGTAAATTGTCTTTGTTGTGTTAAAGTATTTCCCGTGTATCCCTAGTCTCTCTTAGACTTTTATCATGAAGGGATGTTGGATTTTGTCAAAGGTCTTTTATGTATCTAATAAAATAATAATGTGGTTTTTTTCTTTTGTTATCCTTTTGTGGTGGATAATGTTTAATAGTTTATTTGTAAATATTACCATCCCTGAATCTCTAAGATGAATCTCACTTAACTAGGGTGAATAATATTTTCAATCTGTTCCTGAACTTGCTTTGTAAACATTTTATTGAGAATTTTTACATCTATGTTCATAAGGGAAATTGGTCCGTAGTTCTCTCTCTCTCTCTCTCTCTCTCTCTCTCTCTCTCTTTGGTTGTGTCTTTATATGGCTTTGAATTCAAAATAATTTTGACCTCATAAAATGAGTTAGGCAATGCTTCTTCTGTTTCAGTTTTGTATTCAGTTTCAGAATAATTTGAAAAGTATTGGCATTAACTATTCTTTTAAAGTCTGGTCACAAATTTCTCCCAAGTGCTTGCCTTAAAGAGATTTCTACCAGGGTCCAGACAGATGCTACAAGCAGCAAAGGATACTAATCTGAGGGATATTCAATGAATCTAAGCACACTGAGTTCTTTAGTCCATTCACTTTATTCTTCTAAGTCAAATTCTATCTACACAGCATCTTTTCTATTCTCATACTCTCATACTTAGCTTTTTTCAGTTCCTCCTGCTCTCAGTCCCTTCTGCTGTTCTCTCATATCTATCTAGTTCTTTCTATCTCCTTCCTCATCTTTGTTCTTCTAAACCAATGCCCCAAGTGCTGTAGGGGAACCACTATATATACACAAGCCGTCATTCTTTTCTTCAATGCAACACAAAGAGAGGTGATAAGGATCCACACATAAATCAGTAATTGTCAGCTAGATTAACAATTCAAAAGGGGAGAGTGACTAAAGGGGAGTTATCTGTTAAGGGTCAACTAAAGGCTAAGATCAATTAGGGAATTCATGTGCTCAAACTATAATCTAGCAATGGCTAGGTAGAATGTTAGGGGTCAATAAGTCATTAGAAAGTAAACTGTCTTTGGTGCCGCTTTTCCCGCTCATCCCGGCTGCAGCTGCTTTCTGGTAGGGAGGGGGACATATGCTTGGTGGCTAAGCAACCTATATCAGAGCATGTAGCATTTGATTAGTAAGAACACCTTCACTTGGAGTAATTGCTGAGAAGAAAATCTAGGAATAACACCTGGCTGAGGAGGAATTAAAACTTAATTTGCACAAGAAACACAGCTTGGTACCTATCATCTGCCTGGCTTTGTCAGAAATCTCCTTCTGTCAGTGGGAGATAACTATCTTAACTCAGTAACCAGTAAGTGGCAAAAACATCATCCCAGGGATGTGAGCAGTAAATCTCTTAAATTAGGGTCTTGTGTAAATAACCCGTGGTGAAGGTAAGGAGTTGAGGATTTAATTGCTAGTGGTTATTTTCTCTTATCTGTAAGTAAGATGAGCTAATGTTTATCTGCATTTGTCCTTGGATAAAAAGATATCTTTGATGAAATACCTTTATCTGGAGAATGGCTCTGGCCAGATTTATGTTAATGAAAAATAAACACATCAGGGAACATTTATATAGTTATCTGAAAAGAAGGTATTTTTGTGTGTGTGTTTGAGTTAAATGTTCTATAAAATATGTTAGGTCTATTTGGTTTATGATGTCATTTAGCTCCAGTATTACTCTGTTTACTTTTTGGGAAAGTTGTGCCCGAGATTGAGATGCAATCGTGAGATTACATGTACATATAACATGCAGATGCATGGTAAATGGGGAGAATCATAGCTGTTATTGCACAAGAAGCTGGCAACAAGAGACAGCCAGTTCATTCAAAAGGCAGTAATTCCATAACACCTCGTGTGATGGTTTCCTCTAACAGAACCCTTAGTTCTGATAGGTTGACCTTCTGAACTCTAGTTGTCACTGCTGTATACTCCATGGACTTTTGCTACCAACAGCTCTCAATAGTCTGGTACAATTTGTGTCAAACCAGCTGGCCCTGGCCTTTTTTCTGTTGGGAGAATTTAGATAATTGTTTCTGTTCCACTAGGGGGTTGTTGGTCTGTTTAAATTGCTTATTTTTTGTCATGATTTAACTTTGGTAGGTCATATATATCAAGAAATTTATCGGTTTTTTTTTTTGGTATTATAATCTGGTAAGGTAAATGTTTTTAAGTTTGTTTTTATGATTTTCTGGATTTCTTCGTATCTGTTGAGATGCCACCTTTTTCACCTCTGGTTTTATTAATTTATGTTTTTTGTCTCCATATTTTAGTTGATTTGGTTAAGGGTTTGACAATTTCATTGATTTTCTCAAAGAACTAACTCTTTGATTTGTTGCTTCTTTTATTGTTTTTATTTGTTTGTTTCTCTTTTATTGATTTTATCCCAGAGGTTCAATATTTTCTGCCATCTACTCCTTTGAGGTGGTATTTCTTCTTTGTGTTCTAGAGCATTCAATGTGTAGTTAAGCTCCTAATATAAGAGCTTGCCACATACTTAGTGCTAGGAACTTGCCTCTTTCTTGCCTTTGTGGTGATATCTTGTTGTACTCTAATAAAATTTGCCTGAAGATCAGAGGACAGAGCCAGCCACAGAGTTAACCACAAAGGTCGGGCAGTGATGGCACACACCTTTAATTCTAGCACTTGGGAGGCAGATCCATTTGGATCTCCGTGAATTCAAAGCTACCCTGAACTACATAAGATTAAACCAGTTTAAAAGAGAAACAGCCAGGCAGTGCTGGCACACACCTTTAATTCCAGCATTTGGGACACACCTTTAATACCAGCACTTGGGAGTCACAGGCACTAGGAAGGTTGAGACAGGAAGTGATAGGGCTGGGCAGAGAAAGGAATATAAAGTGGGAGAAAACAGGAATTAGGCCCTTTTAGCTGAGGACGCAGGGGCATTCAGTCTGAGGATTTGTGGAGACAGGATCTTCTCTTTTCAACTGAGGAGTTGGCAATATGAGAAGTGGCCATGGCTTGTTTCCTCTGATCTTTCAGCATTTACCCCAATACCCGACTAGGATTCATGTAACATGCCTTCATTTTGTCCTATTAGTTTGAGTATGCTGTGACATTCATTTTAATTCAGTTCCTAAAGGTTGTAATTTCCTTCACAATTTCTGTCTTAAACCATTTTTCATTCAGTAGTGAGTTTTCCTGAGGTTGTATAATATTGTAGTTTTTGTTGTTGTTGGTAACCAGCATCAGTCCCTGATGATCAGATAAGATGCAGGGTGTTATTTCAAATGTCTTATATATGTTGAAACTTACTTTGTATCCAAGCATATGGTTAATTTTATAGAAAATTCCATGAGTTGCTGAAAAGACGGTATTTGTGTGTGTGTGTTTGAGTTAAATGTTCTATAAAATATGTTAGGTCTATTTGGTTTATGTTGTCATTTAGCTCCAGTATTACTCTGTTTACTTTTATCTGGATGGCCTACCTAAAATTTATTTACAAAAGTCTAAGGTGGGCTAAAGAACTGGGGCAGAAATGTTGACATGCTCCTAGCACCTACAGACTGCTAGGATATGGGAAGCTCCTGACAAGAGAACCTGGTGGTATGGCCTCACCAACTAAGTAATCTACACCCAGAAGATCTGCCCTCCTGATAAGGCCACACCAACCTCTGTTGGTGATTCCAAATTTGAGACTGCGGGTGAACAGACCTGGAGTTTGAATCTTCCACCCCAAGAACCTCATCTGCCCATAACGCTTCCCAAGACTCTTGTGCCATTCTTAAATGGTCCTTATTCCCATGGAGAGACTGCTAATCTTCATTGTTATGGCTAAAGGACAATCTGTGCCTGTTGAAGGTTAGTTGCTTTTCTTTCTTTTATTTTCTTATAACCTCAACCAGTCCCAATCTAACACCAGGCCTGTACAACTTGCAGGCATCAGGAAGGAGGGTACTTGCGGGAATGAGGATGATTTGGAGGGATGACTGAATACATGCATGCCCTCTGCAAGTTCGTTGATACAAAAAAACTATTCTTCCTGAGTCAATCAAAGCTTAAACTGTATAAGACATAATGCCTAGTGAAAGGAAGTTGGGTCACTGGGCAAATGTTTCCTAAAAGCATTTAGGGGTTTTATGTGCTCTCTCTTGTTCTCTCACTCTCTCTCCCCACCCTTCCCCTGCTCCTTCAGTAGATCAAATAATCCAAAAACAGGTATTAAATAACTAATGAGTGAGTAGTATATACTACATAAATAGCACAGGTACACCAGCCAAGGGGATGATTCCCATTTATATAGGATGAGTAAAAATATACTGCTATTCAGAACAACACACAATTTAAAACTCATCAGTTGCTTATTTCTGTTACTTTCCTGTAATATTTTGGACTGAAGTTAATGGAAGTCACTGAAATTATGGATTGGGGGCAGGGCATATGTAATGTATTACATTGATTTTATATTTAATTTGCAATGGTTTTCAATAACAACTTAAGTGAAATACATTTTAAAGTTAATTTTAGTTATCTACTCATACTTCGTAGGTCTAGGTCATAGAAATTTTTAAGTAACAAATATGAGTTATATTAAGTTCTATAGAGCAGTACTGGATTAGATATTTCTAATCTATTTTATAAATTGGAATATATTGTGGAAAGATAGACATTAGCTTGTAATAGATATAAAAAGTACACCTTTCTGTTGGACTTGGGAGATCACTTTGTAACTAAATTGCTTACAGTGAAAGCATAAGGACCTGAGACTGGGTGTCCAAATATAGAGAACAACTAGCCTGAAGTATACCATGGCTAACAACAAAGAGACCTATTTCAAACAAGGTGGAAGGCAAGGACACCTGAGGTATCTTCTGATCCCCACATGCATGATGTGGCATGTATGTGCCTGCACACACACACAACATGTGCATACCAAACACATATACAAATGCTCTACCTTGCCACATGATCATGAGCTCATAGCCTCTTTATTTCTATCCACAAAATGAGTTTAGACCAGGCTCTATCTACCCTCAGCTGTGGTTAGAAGTTCTAATATGTTCCCAGGAATAGTAGAAGGATGGATGGCACTGAGGTCTTCCTGGCTTGCTACTGTTCTATTAAAACAATATAGAATGAATCTATATGTCATTCATTCCTAAGGCCTATGCTCAGTCCCACCCTACAAGGCAAGTTGTTTGGATCCTCCTGAATAGTTAGAAAGACTGAAGCTCAGACAAGCTGCATAGAATGCCCTTGGTCACATACCAAGCAAATGTCCAAGTAAAGTTTTTAGGTAAATCAGTGCCAGAGCCCAGAGAATGCACCAGTCTGCAGAAAACTCATGCTTTCTATGAACATATGAGCTGTTTTAACTGGAAACATGTGTGTGTGTGTGTGTGTGTGTGTGTGTGTGTGTGTGTGTGTGTGTACATACTATATATATTTGATGAGACATAACTTCCTACATGGATTTAATATGTAATGATCATGTTGGGAAATAAGCACTTTCATGTCCTCAAACATGAATCCTTTCTCAATGCAAGGAAGAGAATTGTGTGTGTGTGTGTGTGTGTGTGTGTGTGTGTGTGTGTGTGTGTGTGTATGTGTGTGTGTGTGTGTGTGTGTATTCACATGCACACATGTAGTAGGGAAGTGAGCATGTGATGTAGAGTGTAGAGGTCAAATGACAATGATCAACCAGCTTGCCTCCATTTTAGCCTTTGTGGTGGTTTGAAAGAAAATGGCCCCCACAGGAAGTGGCAGTATTAGGAGGTAGGGCCTTGTTAGAGGAAGTATGTCACTGTGGGTGGGTTTTGAGGTCTCTTTTTCTCAAGTTCCCCTCAGTATGACAGTGAGTCAACTTCCTTTTGCCTGCAACATGTAGCAGTCTCATCTCCAGCATCACATCTTCCTGCACACCGCCACACTCCCCATCATGGTGATGATGGACTGAACCTCTGAAACTGTAAGAGAGCCACCCCCACTAAATGTTTTCTTTGTAAGAGTTGCCATGGTCATGGTGTTTCTTCATAGCAATAGAAACCTAATTAAGACAGACTTGAAAGTCATCTTATAATAAAGAAAAATTAGGCTCATTCCTGCTTATGATTAAATCTCTGTTTCTCAAGGATTGGGCTATGCTCTACCTGTAACCTTAACTACAAAAGGTACTACCTGTTCCAGGAATGGTAACCATGTCTCTGTTTCAAAAGGTTATTATGGTCACCTGTTGTCAGGACTATATTACAACAGCCTTTGCAATCATGTCCTTGTTTCAAAAAGTTGTAATTACCATCTTGTGACCATACCTTTGTTTCAAAAGGTTATTATGACTACCTTGTGATGACTACCTGGTTATGTTTTACTCCTGTAACTCTGCCTATTTTGTCCGCCAAATCCCCCATTGTTAAACTCCTACTTCTGAGCTATAAAAACCTTATCTTCTTCATGTCTAATGTTGACCTCTCAAACCCCACCTGAGGGGAAGGCAGCCTATGCACACAAATAAAAAGTTCACTTTAATTAATTACTTGCTTTAATTAATTTGCCCATGATAATTTGGGTCAGTGGTCTTATTCCTACCATCTTTGGGACTTAGTTCTTTACTTACACCATGTAAGTAAGTTCTAGAATACAAACTCAGGCCAAAAAGCCCATTTCCACTCTGTTCTAGGAGACTGACTTCTTTGTACAAGTTGGTGAGGACATGTAGTATTCATCTGTCTTTGCCTGCCAATAAGCTCCAGGCAGCTTACTGATAACCATGGCACCTACCTGAGGAGCACTGTGTAGGCCAAATACTTCTAGAATTGGACAAAAACTGGGAACCCTAAGCTTGACCCTGAGGTTTATTTTTTATTGAGCACAGACTAGGCTTTCTATTTTATTAGCAAAAATAATTTCATAGTTATTCATTTTTATGCTTTTCCCTTCCCCCAACTCCTACCAGGTCCTCCTCTCCTTCTAGCCCATGCTACTGCAAGCACTTTATTTCTCTCTTGTTAAAATACCAACAAACAAATAACAATGATTTTAAATCCATGAAACACCTGAAGGAGAACATTGCTGAAAATAGAAAAGTTCCTGGTGTAGGTGTGTCTCTGTAATTAGTGTAATAAGAAACTGACATACACACACACAAACACAAAACCACAAACCAAAATATACAGTCAAAAGACCAATAAGACAAAAAAAAAAGTCAAACAAAGATATATGAGACAAATAGTTAACAAAAATACCATTGAGTTTGTTTTGTGTTGGCCACTTCTGGGCATGGGGCCTACTGTGAAGTGCAGTTAATATACCCAGTAAGATGATATTGAAGAAAAAAGTTTCCCCTTTTGCAAGCAGGTAGAGATTGCAAATAGACTTTCAGTTATATATAGGATCCCATGCCTACTTCCTCCTCACAGTGTTGAGACCTCATCAAGCTAGAACCTGCAGAAGCCTTGTTCATGTTGCCACAGTCTCTGTGAGTTCATGTTTGCATCAGTCCTGTTATGTCTGGAGGACATTGTTTTCTTGGAGTCATCCACCACCTCTGACTCTTAAAGTTTTTCTGCCTCCCTTCTGCACAGATCCCGAGCCTTTAAGGTTTAAGAACACATTCTATTAGGACTAAATGTTCCAAGCTCTATCATTTAATGCACATTGTCTGCCTGTGGGTCTCTATGGTACTCCTCAACCACTGCAAGAAGCTTCTCTGATGAAGGCTGAGTGAGGCACTGATCTATGGGTATAGCTTAATGCCATTTGAAATAATGCTATTGCTGTGTTCTGATGAGGCTTTAATCTCACCAATAGCTTGTAATGACAATCCCCCTACTCCACTCTCCAGGGAGGACAATGAAGTGGCAGCTTAAGAACAGAAGGACAGCTTAGTTACTAATGCTACTTCAGGGGGAGGGGGGGAACTACCTTTCAAATAGGGTTATTTGAAATTTAACTCTTTCTCTTCTGGTTCAAGAGAGCTGGAGGTAGCAGGAATCAGAGCCAGAATGTCTGCTCAGATCATGCAGGCTGAGAGTCTGATATACCTTAAAAACTAGTACCTATTCGATGCATCTCAGTGTTAAAATACATGCTACAAACACTGAATTCAACTTCCAGAATCACACACACTAAAAGATTTGCATTTTTTTTTAAAAAAACTATTGTATATGCTTATTGTGTATGGTATTGTTTTATATAACAATATTTTCATACAGTTATTTGGCATGTTGTGCAAATTCCCTTTCCATGCCAGTCTATCTCTCATTTTTAAAGCCACCTCATTTCTCGTTCCTTCTTTTCATTCCTCTAGACTTTCTCAACCTTCCTAATGCTGCAGCCCGTTAGTTCTTCATGTTGTGGTGAGCTCCAACAATAGCTATTTTCATTGCCATTTTGTAACTGTAATTTTGTTACTGTTAGGAATTGTAATGTAAATATCTTTGTTTTCCCATGCTCTTAGCTCTTAGGCGACTCCTGTGCAAGGGTCATATGATCCCTCGAAGAGGTCTTGACTCACAGATTAAGAATCACTGTTCCAGAAGGTTGTTTATTATCTTTTAGATTCCATTCATAAAAATGGGAACATACCATAACTATCTTTCTGAATCTGGCTTATTTCATGTTACATATTTCCTCAACGTTCATCCTTGTCAAGCAACAAAGATTTATTGAGCAACAGCTTTGTGGGAGGGATTCCTTGTTTCAGGTGCAAAATTCGCGATTGAAAACAGACAAGAATTCCTGCCTAGTGAGAAGACAGATCCCAAACAAGCAAACACATAAGCATAGTCACTTCATGTATCACTAACTGTGAAGAAAGGAATGAAAAACAGGACAAGGCAGTGACTAATCAAAATAGGAAGGCTGCAGAGGGAACACGATGTGGTCAGGGACAAGGGACATATATGAATATGGGGTGTGATCAGAGGACAAAGATTTTAAATCCATAAAACATATGGAGCCATGAGGGTAGGTCCTTCATGATAGCTTTTTTGGCTTTATAAGAACAGGAAAAAAGATTCATGCTGGCATGCTTATTCTGTCTCATGATGTGATGCTCTCTACCATGTTAGGATTCATCAAGGTGTCCCTCAACAGATGCCAGAGCCATCCTCTGGGACATCCCTGTATTCATAACTATGAGGTACATAAGCTTCTATTGACTGATTGATTGATTTCCTGAGGTTGTGTCTCACTATGTGGCCCTGACTGGCCTGGAACTTGCTGGAGCCAGGCTGACCTCACACTTTCAGAGATCCACACACCTTTGCCTCCTGAGTGCTGAGATTAAAGGTATATGTCATTATACATTATACATGTCATAAACTTCTTTATAAGTTACTTTGTCTCAGATAGGTAGTTATAGCAACAGAAAGCAGACTAAGCCTATGGTATCTTTAGCTTTGATGCTCTTTTAACTAAAGATTGCTTTTATTTTTCAGTCTTTATGAATGTGTGAACACACACACACACACACACACACACACATACTCACACGCACGTGCACGCACACACACATACAAAACTACATCAAGATAGTAAAGATAGTAAACCACTCAATTCAAATATGACCTTAGGAGTCAAAATCAAATAATTTAAGTGTTGTTAAAATAATCCATTTCCCCTCATAGTATCTTTCTTCCTTTCAACCCCATTTCCCATTTCTGTCTGTCTGTCTGTCTCTCTCCCTCTATGTCACACACACACACACACACACACACACACACACACACACACACACACACTTTTTCCACTCTGTTTCTTTTTACAGTGTCTCTTCTTCATTAAAACTTTGAACTTATATAACAGTTCTGACTAGTAAATACTCTCAACTTTATGTTCTGAACTAATTGTTCTTGTCATTCTGATCTTGAGCTTAGGTGAGATTTGAAACCCTATGTACTATTGGTGAGAATGTAAATTAGTTCAACCACTATAGAAATCAGTATGGTAGCTCCTAAAAGTAGAAATACATATATAGCACTCCTGTTAAAATATGCATTACAGGTATGACTTGGTTGAACTAAGAACTCTAAGACCACATATTCCAGAAATACCCACATTTCAATGATTATTGTAGCACTGCTCATGATAACTAAATCAGAAATAAGCTACTTATCTAATAATAGAGGAAAATATGGCTCCCATAATAGAAGTTTTTTCAGGCATAAAAAAGAATGAAATCATTTTGTTTTATAGGAAAATGGATATAACTGAAAAAAATCAGATTAAGCTAATTTCATAAAGACAAATATTGTTTTCTCTCGTACACAGATCCATAAAATTATATATGTTACATGACATGAAAGTAGAAGTAATAAGGTTTAACACAGCAATTCTCAACCTATGGGTCATGACCTCTTTGGGAGTCGAATGAGTCTTTCACTGGGGTCTCCTAAGACCATCAGAAAACACAGATATTTATATTATCATTCATAATAGTAGCAGAATTACAGTTATAAAATACCAAAGAAAATAACTTTATTGTTGGAGCTCACCACAGAATGAATGACTGTATTAATGGGTCACAGCATTGGGAAGGTTGAGAAGCACTGGTCTAGAGGAATGAAGAGACGGAATGAGAAATGGAGTGGTATTGAAAATGAGAGATGGAGTGTCATAAAGAGGAAATTTGCACAACACACAATATATAATTATATGAAAATATTGTTATATAAATTAGTATCATACACAATAAGCATATACAATACTTTTTTTAATTTATAAATCTTTTTTGTGTGTATTATTCTGGTAGTTGAATTCAGTGTTTTTAACATGCATTTTAACATTGAGATGCATCCAATAAGTAGTAGTTTTAAAAATATAACAGACCCTCAGCGTGCATGATCTGAGTAGACATTCTGGCTCTGATTCCTACTGCCTCCAGCTCACTTCAGGTATGGAAAACAGACTTTAGAGCCTCTTTTTTATTCTCATGCCTGAGCCCAACAGCTGACCTCACACACCCATGGGTCCCTGTCTTCTCAGGAATCCAGGAAAGCTATAGCAAGGTTATAAAAACCAATCCGATCCTGGGAACAGGCGAGGGCATCGTTTCCAGCCCTGCCCAGCCTTGAGGGATTAGAGCAATTGTGCACATTTGATATCAGTGGAACTCAGCCACCTGGATGCCCTACCCTGGGAAAGGAGTGTCTATGGGCCCCCAAGCAGGAAGCTGAACCAGGCTCAAGAAAAGTCTCCTGCATCTTCCTGATGTGGTAAATGGCTGGCCTGCCCCAAGACCATCCTGGTGGCCGGCAATGGCTGCTGGCACTGCTGGCACTGAGGTTCCTACTACCTACAGGTAAGGGTTTCCTGGTGACTCCGTCCTTGGGGAAGGAGGGAAGTGGTACACAGGACCCAGGTTCTGCCTCTTTCAGCCATAAATGTCAACCCTACTAGATCTCCATTTCCTGCCTGTCACTTGCCCACATCCTCAAACATCTCATCCACAGGAGCTCACCCACACTTCTCTCCCTTTTATTTCCTCACTTCCTCCTATTCCCTCTTTTATCGACGTGTTTCTGGATCTCTCCTCTTAACTTATAAGCTGCATGAAGACAGGATTATAGTTTTACCCACAGTAAGCCTTCTGTAAATATTTTTCTTATGTAGGTAGGAGTGAAAAGCATGATGGTCAAAGGCTAACCCTTGGGAGTTCAATTTAATGATTGGTTTTCACTGACTACAATGTCATAAATGACTGAGTTGGTCATTCTAAGCCTCTGTGTTCTCCATTTGTAAAATGTACATGATACTCATAGGGTGTAATGGGAGGCTCAATGGATTTGTCCAGATCATGGTTAGCAATTTATTTATTATGATTATTAATGCTTATTAATTGTTAAAATTAATGGGTTTCATTATGAAAATTTTATACATGCATATATCATGTTTTGATCATACTTCCCATCCCTCTTACCTCCTCTCTCCATGTTTTTCATTCCCCCTCCCAAAGACAGGCTTTCCCTGAGAGAGTCCAGGTCTATTCACTCACAGGAGAATCACCCATGTGTGGAGGGCAAGAAGTTGGAAGAGGAAGTGTTAAGTACAGATTCCCAGGTCCTACCTACTGATTCCAGATTTTCCAGGAAATAGCACTGAGCAAGTCTTTCATCCATCTGTGCCTCAGTTTCCTTACCATTAAAAATGTGCTTGCTGAAGACTGAGGAGAGAGGCTCAATCAGAAAGGTGCTTGCCACATAATTATATATGGCCTGAATTCTATCCCCAGCAACCACATAAAAATCTGAGTTTGGTGGTATATATCTGTAATCCCAGGACTAGAAAGGCAGAATAAGGAGGATCACCAGCAATTGTTGGCCAGTGTGTCTAGTGAATCAGAAAACCCCAGAACCTAAAGAAAGATCATTTTGAAAATCAAGATAGGTGGCATCTTAGAAATGGTTTGGCTTCTGGCTTCAATATACATTTTACAAATAGAATTATAGGGACTAGGGTGTAGCTCAGTGATAGTGTACTTCTCTTGTAAGCAGGAGTTCAATCTTGAATCCTATAATCATTCAATTAATAACCATATGCTCCAGGTGTGTATACATATTCATCGGAATACTATACACCACAGATGAAATCTAGAACTATGTAAGTGTTTTCTTTCTTCTATCCTTCCTTTCTTTCTTTCAAAACTTTCTCAAAAATTCAGATTGTGAATGTAAGTCTATTTAACTATAAAATACCAAGATAAATGAATGAATTAAATGAATAAATGGAAGGGTAGAAGGCATTGAAAATATTGCCAAGATCTTGTGACTTGACAATTTTGATTACTATATATTAGATTCCTTATAAGCCATTGTTGAGAAGTTTAATGATAATGTGACACAATAAAATAAAGAAATACCAAAATTGACATCTAGCTGCAATTATCCTGGTGTCACTGACTACATTTCTGAGGACTCAAACTTGGCAAAAATGACAGAAAGGTGAACTGTATTCTAATAGATGAATGCTACTTTCAACTGATACACTTACAATGTGTGCTCAACACATCTCCACCCCTTCATGAATTCTGAGCTCCAAAGACCCAATTCAATTCCTGCATTTTCCATTCCAAACTAAATTTTTGGTGCTACATAACAGTGCTTTTCTTCCAATTTCCTTGCTTTTGTCACAAACATACACACACACACATATAACCTGATGAGTTCATTTAGTGTCACTCATATGTATATTATTTTAGGGCTGACCACTTGGTATTTGATAACTTATCATAAGGATCATCCCTGGGGAAGGTAGAGTATCCCTCTGTCAACAGTTATTAATTCCCTGCAACTCTTCTTCTAGGAGTGGGGCCTTGCGTAACTCCACGTTGGAATGTCAAGTAGTATTACAATTGTGCAAATCTTATTTAGGCAGCCATATTGTTGAAAATTCACAGGTGCAGCTTTCTGGTCTTATCTGGAAAGCACAATCTAACAACAGACATACTGGTCCTCTGGGTCTTACGATCTTTCCACCCTACCTTTCCCAGTGTTCTCTGAGCCTTCCAAGTAGTAGTTGTATTATAGATATATTAATTGAGGCTTGCCAACCCTCATTCAATTTCTTTCTGCATTTGGACCAGTTGTGGATTTCTGTAATGGTCTCCATTTGATTAAAAAAGAAGTTGCTTGATGAGGGATGGCAGCTACACTTACATGTTAGTATAAGAATCAGTATGAAGAATGCACTTAGAAATTATACTGGTTAAGAAAATGGCATTACTCATTTATTTGTTTGTTTATCTATCAATTTATTTATTTGGTGTGTATGGGTGCTTGTGTACCACATGCAAGCGTGGTGCCTGTGGAGGCCAGAAGATATTGGATCCTCTGAACTTACTGATGGTTGTGAGCCACCATGTAGGTGCTGAGAATTGAACTGGAGTCCTTTGGAATAGCAATCAGGGCTCTTAACCACTGGGATCAGGACCTGTTCCTGGGGCATGAGGTGACTTTTGGGAACCTGTTCCCCATGCTGGGATGCCTTGTCTCGTCTTGATGTAGTAGGAGGAGCTTGGTCCTGCCTCAACTTGATATGCCATGCTTTGTTGACACCCATGGGAGGCCTGCCCCTTTCTGAAAGGAGGAGTGGATGGGGTGGATGTGTAGACAGGAGGTGTAGTGAGGGAACAGGAGGAGAGAAGGGAGAGGAAACTGTGGTTGGTATGTAAAATAAATGAAAAATGTAGTGAAAAGAAAATGGCATTAGTATGTTCTCCTCTAGATTCCATGGCCTCACCAGCATGGTTAGTTGGCTGGGTTTATAGTACCAGGCATGAATTTACTATTGAACCTTAAGTTCAGTTATACAGATGTCAGTTCACCCGAAAATATAAGTGCTACTATTTCACCATTAGGAGTATCTTGCAGGGCTGATCATTGCTGTGGTTCATAATTGTCACAGCTAATTAGGACTATTGAATGCTTTCCTCACCTGGCAGTTTGCCTACACCTGTTAGAACTGGGAGACCTCGTTCTCATTGAGAAGGCTCCCACATCAGTTCTAGCTCAATTCATCCAATTCCTGGGTCTGTGGTATACAGTATCTTCAGCAATAGGCTTGCACCTTTAAATTCTGAGAGGTAATCAAGGGTAAGGTCAATAGCATGTATGTTTTGGAGATTTCTTAGACTCCTCTTACCAAAAGGTATTATGCCGAGTACTGGGAGTTTTGTTTGTCTATGACACCAGGGAGGAGCATAATCATCCCAAGTGGCATAAAATTATATATATATATATATATATATATATATATATATATATAAAATGATTTTGAGTATTATTTTACATTGAACACGTTTAATTTAAAGTTTGTTTTAAACTTCTTTGGAGTTACTTGCTTTAAGTTTAACTTTGAAAACATACACAAAAGACTCTATAGTGGGAAATAAAAATGGTCTCTTTCTTTGAGCTTGTCTCTGTAAATGAACTATATTTGTCCTTCGCATGACTACCAACAGTTCTGAGCACATTAAAAAATCTGATCATTTATAAGCTGACTGACCATTAACTTGTATGTTTTCATTATCTTTATCAATTTACAGTAAGTAGCTTTTATAAGAATACAATTTTGCAACAATTTTTTCTCTGTAAAACGATCCTTAAAAATCGTAATTTTGAATTGAAGCTCTTTTAATATGAAAATAAACTTTAAATTGTAGGTATAGTTCATAGAATGACTGGGAACCTCGTTATGAATACGTATGTATATGTATATATTCTTTTATAGTATACTTTTACAAAATACTAGTTTTTTTATATGACAGGATTTTTTAAAAAATAGCTAATAAACTACAAAGTTAAAAGAGACAAAAGTGATCAGACATACATCTTTTAGTCAGATTCTGTTAACATGAATAGACCATTAGAACCTTGAAAATTCATACATGGTATGTTTTAACAAGTTGAGATTACCTGTTTATGGATTTTTTACTATTAACATTTTTGTTGTTATAGGTTTTTATGTAAACCATAACTAAGAAGGTGGGGGAGTATTTTAAGAGCTAGACACTCCATTTTAACTTTTATTTTTTTTATTAATTTTTTAAATACCATGAGACATAACAGTAACAAATAAAACTTATTTATTATAAGAAAAGTTTTAAAGAGCCTTTATTTAGTATATATAATAGTTTTTGGTGTTGCTGTTGTTATATAGATGGACCTCTTCCCCAAGGTTTTAGCTTATACACCCAGAAAACCTTGAGGTTTCATTACATAGAATGCTCAAGGCCTAATTACATAGAACCAGCTGGGAGCAATGACTGGATACTCGGTGAAGAGCCAATGACCTTGTCTAACTCCTACTTATTTAGAGAAATATTAACATTTAACAAGTCCACCTGTGATTGTTTGAAGCAAGCACAGATGGAATTGTGAAGATGACAGTTGTTCATCTTAGAAGATATGGTGCAACATCACCTTTATAAGAAGAGGCTGAACCGAAATTATGCACACAGAGTGTGCAACAAATGAATCTTACATGTGTATGTACTATAAAACCATTAGGCCTTGTAAGTTTTCAGCTAAACGTTATAGAAAATACAAGATAGTCTTTATAACTTATGTAGCATGTAGAGATTTTTTTTTTTTTTTTTTTTTTGGTTTTTCGAGACAGGGTTTCTCTGTGTAGCTTTGCGCCTTTCCTGGGACTCACTTGGTAGCCCAGGCTGGCCTCGAACTCACAGAGATCCGCCTGGCTCTGCCTCCCAAGAGCTGGGATTAAAGGCGTGCGCCACCATCACCCGGCTGCAGGTAGAGATTTTTGCATCATACTTGTTATTAAATTTATGTTTACATCATCTAACGGAATTTACCTAAGGAAGCCATGCTAAAGCTATGATGTCTGAGTTATTGTTGATTTTGGATAGAGGGTCCCTTTTATTTTGTTTATGTATCAGCATCCTGTTAGCTGGTTTTACTATAGATATCTTTATACCATAAGAAAAGATAAACAATAGTAGTTTCTATTAGAAATAGTTTACCTCTTAGTTGTTTTAAAGTACACAGACACCTTTATACCATGAGATAAGAAAACCTCTATTAGAAACAGTTTGCCTTTTAACTGTTTTTAAGTATTTTATGTCTTTGGGTGGGGTGCTTTTTAGTGATGGAAAACAGCTGTGACTTTTTTTTTAATATCGTCAGAATTACAAATCACATTGGAGTCTCTGCAAGACTGCACCCAGTGAGTTATACCTCTATAGTCAGTTTGTGTGTGTCTGCAGATGGAGGCAGACAACCTGGAAAGCCTAACGGGTAACTGGAAAGTAGAAGTAAAAGCAAAAGTATCCAAGCTTGGTGGGGTAGAAACAAAAGCAGACCAGAGACATAGTCGAAGGACTAGCTGAGACTCCTAGCAATAGTGGATAAGTAGCCTGAACTGGCCTTCTCCTGCAATCAGACTGGTGACTAGCTCCCAATTGTCATCAGAGAGCCTTCATCCATTGACTGATGGAAACAGATGCATGTAGTGGTATTTGCTCTGCCCATGACCTTAACCCAGCCATACACTGGGCCAAGCTCCAGGAATCCTGTTGAAGAGAGGCAGGAAAGTCGAAGTTATCACAAGGGAATCCACAGAGACAACTAACCTCACAGACAATGGACCAACAGCTAAGGATCTTGCATGGAACAGACCTAAGCCCTCTACGTATGTGTAACAGTTGTATAGCTTGGTCTACGTGTGGGACTCCCAGCAGTGGGACTGGGGCCTGTTGTTGGCACTTTGGCAGGCTTTTGGGCACCTATTCCTCATACCGGGTTGCCTTACCAAGCCTTAATACGAGAGGAGGAGCTTAGTCCTACCTCAACTTGTTATGCCATGCTTTTTTGGCACCCATGGAAGGCCTGCCTCTTTCTGAACAGAAGCAGAGGATGAGTGGATTGGTGTGTGTGGGGAAACAGAGGGGAGGTGGGAGGAGAGGAGGAAGGGGAAACTGCGGTGGAGATATAAAATAAATGAGTAAATTTAATTAACAATAATAAAGAAGTCATGAGAGCAAAAACAACAGCCCCAAAGTTAGGAAAAATGGGCTTGGAGATCCTCTGGAAACAGCAGGCATTAGGAGCGATATAGACTGTATCTCCAGTTTTCTTTTGAGTTAAGTTCTGGCTATAAGCTGGAGTTGGGAAGCAGGAATGGGAAGGGTTAAAATGGGGGGTGGGGAGAGAGAAGGCGATCTGGGGTATTGAGGAGTGGGGTGGGCTGCTCTCAGATCCTTTGCCATTTCATTTGAGAAGGTTGTTTGGGTCAGTAAAATGTCAAAATTGAAAGTTTAAAATTTTTGGGCCATGGATGGCCATTATCAGAGAACTGTGACCATATTTGACTGGAAAATTGAGTTTGGTATGCTGGAATGTTTTGAGACTAATTTTTTAAAAAATGGTTTAAGTTTGAAATGCCAAGCCAGACTGGTAGAGTGTCTTACCCTGTTGCCCGAGGCAACCCTGGGTTTTGGGAAAGAAGAAAATGAGCGCAAGTGTTAGGAGATGGCATTCCACACTTGCTGTAAGACTCAGGGGAGTCACAAAGACAGTTAAACATGGGAGGTTGCTAAACCTCTATGACTTTTGCATTCTGGGGCCTGGTCAGGGCACCTCTGAGGCAGACCCGGATGGACCATTACCTTGTCCTGCAGAATTTGGATGTGTGGATGGCAGTGATCAAAAAGCGAAGGCCTCTCAGCCTGGATGTGAGAGTCTGGAAGGAAGAGGGTAGAGGAAGGATCAGAGGAAGGTGGAAGGAGGGGTCTCGGAGGAGAGCAGAGAGGACTGTGGTCAAGCCGGGTCTACACCGAGCACCAGTCAAGTTCCAAGAACGGAAGTTGCATCCATGGGACTTGCACTACTCACGAAGGCAGAGGCCACAAAGATCAGCGGTCTCGAGTCGGACTGGTGTTAAGTCACTCTGCTGTTAAGCCTGCAGAGTGAGCTTAGAGTGCGTTCTGGTTCCCAGAGGAATGACTCCAGGGAAGGGAAGGGAGACTTTGTGCCCCAGGGACCCTAAAAGGGTCCCAGGTTTTGACATCAGATACAGGGAAACCGAGGCACAAAGGCAGACAGACCCGATTTCAATAGGCTGAGACTGCTTTATTGGAACAGGCAGGGACCTTAACTTACCGAGAATGAAGGTTGAATGGGCTGAGAGCGGCTGGGGCACTGGTGTGTGTACATACACAGACATGGGTAGCTACCAGCAAGTTACAGCTGCTTCTTCTTCTTCTTCTTCTTCTTCTTCTTCTTCTTCTTCTTCTTCTTCTTCTTCTTCTTCTTCTTCTTCTTCTTCTTCTTCTTCTTCTTCTTCTTCTTCTTCTTCTTCTTTTCTCTCCTCCTCCTCCTCCTCCTCTCTCCTCCTCCTCCTCTCTCCTCCTCCTCCTCCTCTCTCCTCCTCCTCCTCCTCCTCCTCCTCCTCCTCCTCCTCCTCCTTCTTCTTCTAGTGGTTTGACTGGAAGCAGGGTGGGTTGTTTTCAATACTGGGGCACACTGTTTCTGCAGGTGGAGCCAAACAGTCAGGCTGGGGCTAAGCCATACTTTAAGGCCAGGCTTTAAATATCTGTAGCTGCATTTAATTATGTGACTCTCTGCTCTTCCTTCAAGTCAACTATGGTTCCTTGAATATGTGGAAAGAACTCTTCTGGGGCCATATAGTCCTGGATCAGACACCCATTCAATTCTTTAACTGGGAGCCTCTCTGGCCTCCTGTTTCTTCTTCTGTAAAATGGGACAGACATTATAAAAATTAAATGAACAAATTCTAGAATAAGTAGGAAACCTACTCAGAGCATGAATTTTTTTTAAACATTTGCTGTTTCTGTTCCTGTTTAAACGGTCATAGTTATATTGCTTATTTCTAACGGTGAAGTTGGCATACATAGACTCAGTACAAACTGGCTGGCTGGCCGAAAAAGAAGTATTACATCATTTTCAAAACCAGACTCTGGCTAGGGGAGGAGATATCAGGAGAACTCATTGGCTTCTGTTTTTTCATTCTTTCTTTCTTTTTCTTCCTAACTTCCCTCCCCCTCCCCTCTCTGTTTCCTGGTTTCAAAGCTCAGGTATCAGGAAAAGCAGGATGAAATGGTAATCAATATCATATAGGTCTGTAAAGAGCTGGAATCTGGAAAAACTGAATTGAACATAGTTTTGTCAATTCCGCTCTAGGCAAGGGCTCTTACACTGGGCTGGGAAGTCAGAAATTACCTTCTCCTGGCAACTGCCTGTCCTCACATTCTTGCTTCCCTAAAAGTTTTTAAAGGAAAACATCCCTAGCACCGCAGAGACCAACTCAGGCACCCACTCGCCCACGTGGCCTTGATTCCCACAAAGCTGATTTTTCATGCTGCGTTATAAAAACCGCTAGACCCTGCAGACTCCATGACCAGCCATGTCTGGGTGGGATTAGATGTGAGCTGGTGCTGGCCTTCAGCCATAGCCTGGCTGCCAGAAAGTCTTTTATAAAGTCCAGGCCTCTGGTGCCTCAGGGCTCGAGTTTCAGTGGAAGCAGAGACAAAGAACAGCAGTAGACACAAGACAGGAGGGTTCCCACAGCAGCCAAGGCCTAGGAATGCTTCCTGTGAACGAGCAGAGTGGAAGAGGAGAGGAGAGGGTGTAGGAAGAAAGAGAAAGAAAAGAGGGAACTGAGAGGGGCACAGCGTGGGAGGAAGACAGGGAAAGAAGAAAGGGGAAAGGTGAGCGAGAGAGCAGGCAAAGGGAGAGAGGTTATGGAGAGGGAAGGGGGAGCGATAGAGGAAAGCAGAAGGAAAGGCGAGTGGGCTGGCATTTTGAAGAGGAAAGAAAGGTGTTGAGGGAGACTCACAGAGACTCCTAGAGAAAGTGAACACAAATCAAAGAAAGCAGGCAACATGGAAGAATGGGAGAGAAAGACAGGAAGAAATCTTAAGTGAAAGAGCAATTTGGAGAGATGGATTTTAAGAGAAGCAGACACTGAAAATTAGTTATAGGGAGGGAGTGAAGGAAAGTGACAGAAGAAGAAGAAGAAAACATAATTCAACTCTCTGGCGTAGAAACAGACAAAGATGCAGAGAGAATAACAGACAGAGGGGAAAAGAAACTGAGGAAAAGAGAAGGGAAGACAGGGCCTGGGCAATCCTGAGAGGTACAAGGCAGACGTACCAGGACCGGAAGGAAGGGGATGAGAAGGGTGGAGGACTGGGCATGCGGTTTGGTGTGGAACCACGATCCAGGTAGCCATTAGAAAAGAGCCCAGAAGTTTGTCCCTGAGCAGGCCTTCTCCACCTTTTCCCATGGGAAAGGAAGCCGCCCTCTTAGGAAATCCTGTCCTTCTTCCTGCCTAGATCCTTAACTTTCCCTGACAGGGTAGAGTGCTTGTGTAATAGCTGTGAGTCCTTAGGTTCAGTACTCAGCCATGAAGGAGCACAGGGTAGACAATAAAGATAACAAGAGACTGAGGAGAGGAGAAATGGGAGAGGATTTAGAGATAGAAGCTGAAGGAGGTGTTGGAAAACAATAATCTCAGAATGGCTCAAAGAAACACACTAAGTGGATGTAACCAAGCAAGGAACTTTCTTTTAATAGAAAGTGTGTGGACAACTTATTTTTGTAAAAAGTATGTGCCAGAATCCAAAGCAGGCTAGCAAGCAGTACATGTGGCCAAGACAGCCTCTGTTGTTTATCACTAATGCAGGTGGTGACTGACTGTCTCACACCATTGGTAGGTGGTTTGACCTCACAATCTGAGATCGACTAACCTATGCTTACAGAAAGGGTGTGATAGAATTGTCTAGAGGTTGGGTAAATATGCACATCACAAAATAGGGCAAGTTGAGAGAATGTTGGTCTCTGTCAGGTTAGCTGCCTTCAGAAAAACAAAAACTTTCCTCACAGAGGACACAGAAGGAGAGAAATGATGGAGAGAGATCAAGCAAGGAGCCTCTTTCTTTTCCATTTTTCTGCAGAATTCATTGTACGCCTATTTTGTACCTACCATAAAATACTATATGGTAACACAGTGACGAATGTTCTTTGGACACATGTCAAGTTTCAAGTCCACATGATCTCCTTGGTTGCATGTCTCAGGACTCTACCTCGAATTGGTATTTCTTGAAAACGCTTCCTCAAAATATCTTCACACAGCTAAGACTAAGAACTTTGTATTGAAATATGGTTTCTAAGTGATTACTCATGGACCCATTTAGGCTTACAGATATGTATGTTTGCCTGTACTGTGTCTTGGGAATTTCTGAATTCTTTGTCAATAATTCAAAATTTTCCAGCCTTGGCTATAATTCAATTGGTAAAGTACTTGCTAGCATACAGCCCTAAGTTTGATACCTAACATGTCATGAACCAGTGTGAAGGAAAATACCTTCCTAGTTCATTCCCAGTGGGTCACAACTACCTTTTACTGCAGCTCTGAGGGCTCAGACACCTCTGGTCTCCAGAGGTATATACCCAAATGCTCATCCCCACACTTACACACACAATTTAAAAATAGTGAAAATAAATCTCTTTTTTAAGTGGCATAAAGTTCCAACCAGCCTTGCCTCACACAGCACAGCTGTTTTGACTTTTTTTTTTTTTTTTTTTTTGGTGGAATAAAATTTAGGGAAAGGCAAAATATTTACCTAGATTTAGTATCTGCAAGTCAAGTGGCAAATAAGAAGGAAGGCTTCAAATTACCAGAGCACAGGACGGGATTCAGAGAGCCTCTCTATCTGTAAGCTCTACATCCACAGATTCAACAGAGCTCAGAAAATGTTCCAAAAATTTTAAATAACAATGCAACAATAAAAATAATACAGATAAAGAACCATTGATTTACAACCTGAGTTTAATCCCTGACCCACATGGCAGAAGACAGCTGACTTCAGCAAGTTGTCCTCTGATCACAACTACATTGGCATCCACACAGTTTCTCACACATGATCTTTTTTTATTAATTATTTTTTTTCATTAATTTTACATACCAACCACAGTTTTCTCTCCCTCCTTTGCTCCTGTCCCCTCTCCCCACCTCTCATCTTCCCCCCTCTGTTAGTTATTTAGCTTCGTTGTGTTCTTACCCTGCAAGGAAGTGTCACGAAACACGACAGAATCCGCTTATAAGAGTTTATTAGAAATACAGGGATAGAGAGGGTGCAGGCCTGTGGGAGAGACACGTGCGTGGAGAAGAAGAGAGGAGAGAAGAAGAGGGCCGGGAATATGGCGCTCCGCTTTAAAAACCGGCTGGGGGCGTGGCCAGGTCACGTCACTACTCCACGCATGTGCGTAGATCACATGGTCACGTTGCACGCTTACGTAGCCATGTAACGTCACGGATTCTGGTCACGCGAGATGCCTTGGCCGGAACTTGCTAGGCGGAAGTGTCCGCCTGGTAATTGTGACTGTTGGGGGGGGGGGGGGAGGCGTGTTGTGAACCCTTCATTCCCGACTCTTTTATTTTTTAAAAAAAGAAAAAATTGTGGTTGACTGGGTACAGGGGCGACGTTTCTCTCAAAAACTGCTTCCAGCTGAATAGTGGGCGTTGGTTGGCTCTTGGGGGGTTGAGGGATATCTTGTGAAGTCCGGGGATGATGGTGGAGGTCCTGGAATGACGTTCTGCCGTCTCCTGGTTCTGCGGCTGTCCATCCGTGCTGCTGCTGGGGACCTCCCATTTAACAAGATACTGTTGACATAGAGAGAGCTTAGAGAGAAAGAATCGTTATTACTTTATTTTGAAGTTGGCATTTGTCTGAGGTAGATTTGGCCTGTCCAGATAGAGGCATGTGACATTCACCTGAGGTAGATCTGGTCTTTGTACCCTGCTTAATTTCTATTTGAGACAAGCCTCATTAGAAGTAGTTCATTTAAGGCACCTGTTTTCCTTAGGCAAGCCTTGCTGGAGGCAGTTTATTTAAGGCACCTGTTTCCCTTATTAGGTTAGCACTTAGGAAACACAGGTGATCAGTTGCTGAGTATTGAACAATGATAAATGGTTGTATTACATTATTCCTTACCGCCTGGATATTTTTGGTGGTCCTTTTGCCTCCAGCTCTGTGTGGCCCTGGTTGGGAAAGGGAGGGGTGATACCTTATTCCTCTGGAATTGATGACAAGGCAGTGGATCCTGATGTCCTCTGGAGCTTGAGAGTGAGAGGCCCTGTTTGTTTCACTGTATATGAAGAGAGATTTTTCTGGGATGGAGGTGAGATAAAAGGTTTTAGGTGAGACAGGTGGACCCAGTGAGGAAAGCCCTCGAGTTTAGCAGCTGTGGGGGTTACAAGAATTACCTTGAAGGGTCCCTGCCACTTAAGGGAAAGAGGTAAAGTAAAGGGCGCTGGCCTGGAGGAAAGAGAAGAACCTGATCCCCAATGTGTATTGGAGATGGGCAAGGATTGTCACACGGCTGAGGCAGTGAACAGTCTGCATAGCTCCATAGAATAGACCTTAGGTGACATAAAAGAGGAGTTAACAGGCTATCTGGAACAGTTGGAGGCTTGGAAAAAAGACCTGGTGTTAGAACTGGTCTGAGGAGATATTTAACTTTTCCTGATGGTAGGCATATGGGTAAAATCGAGCTGTAGCCCTGGGGAGGTGGGAAGCCTCCAGCATGGCCATTATATGGCCTGAGTTAGACACGGATCCTCCTTTTGCTGTGAGAAGTCCACGCTCCCTCCAAATAGCAGCGTGGGACAGGAGGATATGAAAAGCATATTTGGAGTCTGTAGAGTTAGTGGCTAGGAGAAGAAGTAAGAGAGCTGCTGGCGTGTCTGGGATGAGGCGAATGTGTGGAGCGAAAAGAAATGGACGCTCCTGCCCTAGCTAGGATATCCCTTCCCATTAAAGGTACAGGGCAGCTTGGCACCACTAAGAATGTGTGTGTGAGAGGGATGCCTCTGAAAATACAATTAAATGGCGGTGTCTGCTGAGGTAGATAAGGCTGTCCCCTGTACCCGACAATAAAGGAGAGGTGGCATCCCAAAACTCCCAGGACTGAGTCAATGGCTCTGGTGTCCAGAAGGAAAGAAACGGATCGCTTCCCTGCTGCGTTCTGGGTTCCCTGTCATGTCTGTAGCCAAGCCTAGGTCTGTTGGAGGTCTTAGCTTGATGTACCCATGCATCTTGGTGCCTGGGGGCAGTCAGCTGACTCTGTCTTTCTAGGCGGCACTTTTAACAAGGCTGTTGATGGCCTGGCAGGGCATTCGGTAGCCCGTGGCCTTTTCCTCATTTAAAACAGGGACCCAACAGCTTTTGGAAGTCAGCGAGTGCCAGCACTTGGCAATTTTGTTTTCGGGCTTTTATCTCTTCCCTGGCACACCTTAAATGCCACAGGTGACTCTTTTGCCTGTGGGGTCAGGAGCCTCGCTCTCCAGATGCTTAAGTTTTAGTCAGGTAGGTCTGGGGAACAAGAGACAGATTTTTGTATTTATCCTGAACTATTTACTGGTTTTAGGGCAGCCTTACGGAGGCCTGTCAGGAGACAGGTAATAAACTTATCTCTGGCTAGACAGCCACTCTGGGTGTTGTAGTCCCAGTGTGGCTCTCGGTCAGGAACCGCTTCGGCTCCTGGGGGGTGTGAAAGGTTAGTTTGATGAATTTTGTCTGCGTGAATCCTAGCCTGCTCCCATACCCGCCTGCGCTCCTCCGGGAGTAAATTATTAGAAAGTATCATATATATATCATAAAAGGTGAGACTATAAAATTGAGTTATATATTGAAACTGTTTAATAAAGGAAGCAGAATTAGATGTATAAGAACCCAGATTACTTTCTATCTGAGAGAGTTCTGCTAGAGAGAATGGAACATGAACTTTAACCAGTCCATCCACACCCGCCACCTCTCGCAAAGGGAGAACAGTGGAAGGTTCTGGATGGCTGGAATCAGCCGATTTAGCAGCTCGAGAGTGGGTGGTAGGGGGAGTGAAGTTTGGAGCCAGCCGCTGCAGAGGAAGAAACAGCTTTAGAAGAGGAAGAGTCTGGAGCAAAAGGAACGGTTGTTCTAGGAGTTGGAGCCAGAGGTCGGATAGGTAGAGGTTCATTAGCAGGGTCTAAAGTTAGAGAGTCCTGAGTCAGAGAATCCTCCGGTTTAGGCATAGCTAACATCATATGAGCAGGAGAGAAGGAAACGAGAAGAGACAGTTTAGCATTGAGAAAGAAGAAAGCAACTCTTTCCATTTGCCTGAACGCCAACAGTAATTAGAGATCTCCCGTGAAATATCGGGATCTAAGGAGCCGCTCGGCAGCTCTTTGTTATTTTTTAAAGCATACTTTGGCCACTTTTTTGAACATAAACAAGTTAGCTTAGAAATCTTTACGTAAGGCATTAAACTGAGAGGTTTTAAAGCTTCAACAAGACAGCCTAACGGAGAGGAAGGACTAACAGGGTTGGAAGCCTTGTTTCCCATGTCTGCAGCGGAGGCAGAAAAATAAAAAATAAACGTGATCCGGAGCCAAGGCCCCAGGCGTCCCCAAGGCCAAGGGCGGATACCGGGCGCAGGCTGCTCCTTGGCTCGTCAGCCACAGAAGCAGGGGCCCCCTCCACGGTGAGGAAAGGATTCCCCGGGAATCCAGACAGCATTTGCCCCTTCATCAAGGAGGTGGACGTGCCGGCCTCACGTGGCTCCCAGAACGCACCAACGGTGGTGGCCCTAACTCGAGAAATATCTCAGGCTGCAGACGTGGGAGACGGCTAGAAAAGTTAGGCCTGCGATAGGGGCCGACCGTAGCCAATGAAGACCGTGGTCGGGGGTCCCCCGGTCTCAAGAACACGTGTGAGGCGCCGGACAATCAATGGTCGTTCTCACAGATTCAGGAAACCGTTTTCGCTGGCCGAAAATGGGGGGACTCACCAATCGAAGAAAGCAGTGTTGGATGCAATTTGGATGCGATTCAGGCGAATGGAGAGCGGTCTGTTGCGTACGGAGCAGATTCGGTTCGCGGGTTTCCAGGCGCAGAGCACCCGGGAGCACCCGCTCGGTTTCGGCACCAAAATGTTAGTTATTTAGCTGCGTTGTGTTCTTACCCTGCAAGGAAGTGTCACGAAACACGACAGAATCCGCTTATAAGAGTTTATTAGAAATACAGGGATAGAGAGGGCGCAGGCCTGTGGGAGAGACACGTGCGTGGAGAAGAAGAGAGGAGAGAAGAAGAGGGCCGGGAATATGGCGCTCCGCTTTAAAAACCGGCTGGGGGCGTGGCCAGGTCACGTCACTACTCCACGCATGTGCGTAGATCACATGGTCACATTGCACGCTTACGTAGCCATGTAACGTCACGGATTCTGGTCACGCGAGATGCCTTGGCCGGAACTTGCTAGGCGGAAGTGTCCGCCTGGTAATTGTGACCGTTGGTGGGGGGGGAGGCGTGTTGTGAACCCTTCATTCCTGACTCTTTTATTTTTTAAAAAAAGAAAAAATTGTGGTTGACTGGGTACAGGGGCGACGTTTCTCTCAAAAACTGCTTCCAGCTGAATAGTGGGCGTTGGTTGGCTCTTGGGGGGTTGAGGGATATCTTGTGAAGTCCGGGGATGATGGTGGAGGTCCTGGAATGACGTTCTGCCGTCTCCTGGTTCTGCGGCTGTCCATCCGTGCTGCTGCTGGGGACCTCCCATTTAACAAGATACTGTTGACATAGAGAGAGCTTAGAGAGAAAGAATCGTTATTACTTTATTTTGAAGTTGGCATTTGTCTGAGGTAGATTTGGCCTGTCCAGATAGAGGCATGTGACATTCACCTGAGGTAGATCTGGTCTTTGTCACCCTCCCCATCCACTCTTCCTATGTCTTCGTTCAAAAAGGGGCAGGCCTCCCATGGGTGTCAACAAAGCATGGCACATCAAGTTGAGGCAGGACCAGTCTCTTCCCATTGCGTCCAGGCTGGACAAGACAACCCAGTATGGGGAATAGGTTCCCAAAAGCCAGCTCAAGAACCAGGTCCTGATCCCACTGTAAGGAGCCTCAAGAACAGACCAAGCTACACAACTGTCACACACATGCAGAGGGCCTAGGTCGATCCCATGCAGGCTCCCTAGCTGTCAGTCCAGAGTCCGTGAGCTCCCACTAGCTCAGGTCAGCTGTCTGTGTCACACACAAATTTTAAAGTATTTATAGCAACAGAAGGGACTAGGGGTATGCCTCTGTGGTCAAAATTTGCCTAGCCTGCAAGGAGCTCTGGAGTCTTTCCCCAGCTCTGAAAAAGTAACATTAAGTCTACAGAAACATATGTAAATATTAAATAAAGAGCTGGTGAGATGGCTCACCTGGAAAAGGTGCTTGCTGCCAAGGTTGATGACCTGATTTTGACTCCTCTGGAACCACATGATAGAAGTAGAGAATTGATTCATAAAAGTTGTCCTCTGACTTCTGCATGTACAGAGTGGCACATGAACACACCACACCCTACATACAAATAAACAAACAAATAAGCTGTCGGGGACTATTGGGGTCCAGCCCTAATAGTCTCCTTTCCAGGGTCCTCGGAAGGCTCTATCAACCAGCTGAGAATCTATTATTTAAGGTCGGTAAATCAGTCTACGCACGCAGAGTTCTTTGGTCCATTCGCTTTAATTCTTCTGGCATAACATCCTTTAAACACAGCTTCAGTTCTGTTCTCATGTCTAGCTCCTTTCTTGCCTGATTTCTCTCTATATTTATATACTGTCCCCTCTAGGTTCTATCTTAATTCCTTCATCTAGTCTGTCCCTTCTAGGTTCTCATCTATCTAGTTCTTTCCCCTATCAGCTTCTCTCTCGTCTCCTTCTCTCTCATCTGGCTCTTCCTCATCTTGTTCTTCCCCATCTGGCTCTTCCTCATCTTCCATCTCGTTCCTCTAGTCCTCTCTTTTAGCTCTTCAATCTAGTTCTTCCCCATCTCAGCTCGTTCCTCTCAAGTTCTTACCCATCTAGTTCTTCCATTCTCTTTTCTCTTCTTCTCCTGTGCCCTGGAAGTCCCGGTATATAAAAGGGAGGGTCCGAGCTAAATTGTGTAAAGCTATTACTTAACGTCCACCTCTCCTAGGCGGTGTCTCCTTGTGAAATTTACCATAAGTCAGGAGACTTGCATGTGGGCTGTTATCATTGTTAGTCCACCTGGGACTAACAATGGGCGCCCACCTGGGTGGTGTTTCCTGTAGTCCTTGAAAGTGGCCAAGGGAGATAATCTGATTCCAGAGAAAGCCTTTCCCTGAGGATGTTCTCCAAATTACCTGGAATGTGTATGTCCAGAGAGTGCTCAGTCTACACTGTTAGTCCTTCTTGGGGAAAAGTCAATTGGGAAAGCTATGAAGGCACACATGATTTTCATAACAGAAGACAGCTGATAGATAACAAGCCAAGTAACACCAAAAACTCCTTGGGATTTGGCTTCCTCTGGAGGAATTCCATGATCCCTCCAGGTAGTGACTTTGCCATAACCAGCTGAGTTCTTATGATATTCCTGCAGCCCGCAACAATAAGCATAATAAAATTTTAAGTAAAAATAAAAGTTGTTATTCTGTCATATTAAATATTATGGTTAAAGCTACAATAGTGATAACCATATTTCAAGAACTCTATTGATATATAGCATAAAATATATGAGCTGAAGGAGGCCATTCTTGTTCAAACCACCATAAGAGCCCTTGTATTTCTGATCTGTTTCAGGGCCTTTCTGAAACTTTTGAACTGTTTACTTCCTGAGGTTAATGTACTTCCTGTAGGATGAAGGGTTTGACCACCTCTTAGTACATCCTGTGTCTTGAGGGACTTCCCTCCAATAAGGAAAGTTTCGTCTCAAAAGGGAATTGCTACATAAAAAACTGGAATAGGGTCTAAGTTTATTCCATTGTAATGCCTTTAGAGAATTTCTGAAGGAAGAAACATAAGCATTAGCCCTGAGGTAGTTATCACATGTCTGACTCCTTATGTACCGGACAGTTTGGTACAGAGTATGCTGGATGAATGGGGTGTTGTGGAGGAGGGACAGAAAAGCTGCAGAATTTGATAAGGATCTAGCAAACATTGAGGAATTTCTTCCGGATATAGGACTCAATTTTAACAGAGTGCTCAATAAAAGTATCTAATCTATAATAGTCTGCCCTTAGTTTGCGCTAACGAAAATAGCAGCACAGGGCTGGCAGAATGACTCTGCAGATAAAGGTAATTGCCCCTACTCCAGATGACATGAAGTTGGCAGCCAGGACCTGAGTGGAGGAAAGAGAATTGACTCTTGCAAGTTGTCAAACTGTCCTCTGACTTACAAACTGGCACCACAGCATAAGCGTGCAAATACGTGTACATGAACATTACACACACACACACACACACACACACACACACACACCACAGGATAAAATTAATGTAATTTAAAAATTTTTATAGAAACATAACATCCCACATCTATTGAAGTACAAATGATTTTCTGAAACATATGACCAAGGTTCTTCTCTCCTTACAAAACCTTTTTTTGTTGTTGTGTTTTTACACTTATATGAGTGTTTTGTCTGCATTTACATCTGTGCACCACATGCATGCCTGGTGCCCTGTAGGTCAAAAAAGGGATACAGATCCTCTGGGACTGGAATTACAGATAGTTGTGAGCCACCAAGTGGGTGCTGGTAATTGCACAAGGGTCCTCTGAAAGAGCAGCCAGTGCTCTTAACAGCTGAGCCATTTCTCCAGGCCCCCTACAAGAAAGTTTTAATGAAGGTTTGGCTATTATTATTTTCTTTTTGAGAATTTTATGCAATGTGTTTTTAATCATATACGTCCTCCTCCCCAAACTTCTCTCACATCCCTCCTCCCCCCTCCCAGTCCAGGCTATCATAGAACTCACTATGGAAAAGGAAAAGTATGGGTTCAGGACCTTCAAGACCAAGTTCTCAGCACAAAGGAGATTTTTTTTTTTGCTCTAGAGAGACAGAAGGCAGGGAATAAGAGACAAAGACAGGAAATATAGGAAGAGGGAGAAGGGGAAGGGAACAAGGGAAAGGAGTATTTGTCTCAGAGGGTCAAAGGATGCTCAAGATAGAGAGGAGACATGTGGCACATAGGAAAATGTTGGTTTTTAAAGGTACAAGGGGAAACCCAGTGTACCTTTATAAATAAAAACGAGGTGTTTCATGTTAGTTGGGCATGTTAATTAGAGTAGCCAAAAGGGGCTTTTGATTGCTGGGCTTTAATACTTTGATAGCTGGACCTTGGTAGTCAGGCTCAGGAGGAGAAGTGTCCAAATAATGGAACAGAAATTGGTGGCTAGCTTTCAGAATGTAATCTAAGGGGTTTTAGCAAGGCAGAGGGAGTGGGGAGAAGGGCAAGGCATGCCAGAGCCATAGGCTCAAGTGAGCTAGTGTCCCTTCACTATGTAGACTAGACTGGCCAGGTGCTCACAAAGATCTGCCTGCCTCTGCCTCCCAAGTGCTGGGAATAAAGGTGTGCAACACCTTACCTACCTATTGTTATTCCTATTTTTCAGTGAGGAAACATAGGTTTAAAGAAGTTCACATACCTGGTCAGTGATAAAATCAGGACTCACAGTACATTGCCAAGGAACTGCTTAACCTTTTAATCTAGGAGACAACTGAAGTGGTAGGTCTTATGATGGTGGCTAGAAAAATTCTAGTGCAGGCAATAGCAGAGTGTTCTCTAGGAACATTTGCCAAAGAAAACAAGATATTACATTAGTCAAATCTCTACCACTACAGCAAATACATGAGATACTCAGCTTACAAGGAGAAAAGGTGTACTGGGGGCTCATGGTTTTAGAAGTTTTAGTCCTTGATTGGTTCATTTGATTGGTTCTGGCCAGCAATTAGGCAGCATATGATGTCAGGAAGATGTGGCAGGTACAAGTTGCTCACCTCATGCCTGAAAAGCAAAATGGAAACACAGAGAAAGGGCGGGAGAGAAGATTAAGGAGGGAAGGAGAGAAGAAGAGGAAGGGGGGAGTTGAAAAGACACATACCACAAAGTGTATGTTTAGAGGTCACAGGAGAACTTTTGGGAGTCAGCTCTTTCCACCATGTGGGTCATAGAGATCAAACAGGTTGTCAGGCTTGGCTGTCTCACCAGTCCAAGATTTTGTGTGTTTTTGAGGCAGGGCCCCATATATCCCTGTCTGATCACAATTCCCCATTACCTCAAGATCACCTCAAAATCTAGATTCTACTGCCTCCATCTTCCAAATGCTGTGAATGAAAATATATTCAAGGGTCCACCACCTCCTAATAGCACCACAGGCCACCATCAAGTCTAAGGCACATGGCTCTTGGGATCCATTTGAGACCTAAACTATAGCAGGCCTTGTCCTCACAGAAGTGACGAGGCCAACTTATTTATTTTATTATTTATTTATTTTTAATGTTATTAATTGAAATAGAATTACATCACTTTCCCCATCTCTTCACTCCATCAAGTCCCTCCCAGCTCTCCTCCTTCTAACACCTTTGATGCCTCCAGTTCTCAAGCTAATGACCTCTTTTGTTTGATTGTAATTGTTACATACGTGTGTGTGTGTGTGTGTGTGTGTGTGTGTGTGTGTGTGTGTGTGTGTGAACAAATACATATAAATACAACCTGCTGAATCACTTCTTATTGTGTAACTAGAGTTTTCCTGCCTTGCCCACAGTCAGGACAAGTCTTTGTCACCCACCAGTCCCACAGCTGCTCAGACCCAACCAAGTAAACACAGAGACTTATATTGCTTACAAACTGTATGGCCATGGCCGGCTTCTTGCTAACTGTTCTTACAACTTAAATTAATCCATTTCCATAAATCTATACCCTGCCACATGGCTCCTGGCTTACCGGCATCTTCACATGCTGCTTGTCATGGTGGCAGCTGGCAGTGACTCCTTCTGTCTTCTTGTTCTTTCAATTCTCCTCTCTGTCCCACCTATACTTCCTGCCTGGCCGCTGGCCAAACAGTGTTTTATTTATTGACCAATCAGAGTAATTTGACATACAGACCATCCCACAGCATTGTTGTTTGTATATATATGATTTCAAGGCTAACCATTCTCCATTGGGCAACCAACAAGGGTTCTCATTCTTTTTCTCTCTAGGAAAGGCTGATTCTTTTTCTCTCAGATTCCTTAGTTACCTATGAGTCTCTGTGTCAAGGTGGGACCTTGCAAAGATTTCCCCCCATTGACATGTCCGTTGATTTTTGACATTATCCCTGTTTTGTCTATGTGGTCAATTCTAGGAGAGACCATTTAACAGCAGACTTCCTGGTATTCTGACTCTTACAATCTGTCTGATCCCTCTTCCTCAATGCTCTCTGATACCTAGAGATGCAGTAGCTGTGATGTAGATATATGTTGATCTCTATATTGTGTCCAGTTGTGTTTTTCTGTGATGGTGTCCAGAGAGGCTTCTTTGATAAGGGGTGGTAGCTACACTAATGCAGGAAAAGTGGTTCATTCACAAAAACAAACTGATTTTAAAGGCTAACAGCAGAGTGAAGAAGGAGGACTTATGAGTAAAAAGTTCTCCACAGTCCCTGCAACCCAGGATTTCCAGGAATAGGATCTTGCTATGTAGACTAGGCTGGCTTCAATTCAATAACTATCCCAGGCTAACCCTGTATTCAAGCTCCTTTTGCCTTAGCCTACCAAGTGATGGGATTACAAGAGTATTTCATCACAACAGACTTGATTATATCTTTTCTTTTTAAAGAAAAAGATTATCAAATTTTTAAAAAAATATTTAAATTATTACTGGGAGAGAAAAGCTATATGACGAAGCACATATGTGTAGGTAAAAGGATGACTTTGTGGTCTCGATTCTCTCCTTTCATCTGTATGTTGGTACCAGTAATCAAAATCTGGGCATTCAGCTTAGGCAGCAAACTCTTTTACCTACTGAGATTCTAGATGGCCGGACTGTAGTGTGTGTGTGTGTGTGTGTGTGTGTGTGTGTGTGTGTGTGTGTAATTTGTTTACTTATTGTTGGGTGGGACACAAATGAAGATAACTTGTGAGAATCATTCTCTCCTTCTACCATGTAGGTCCCTAGAGATCAAACTCAGGTCCTAAGGCTTGACAGCAAGTGTCTTTTGTAGATGTAACCAACCGTCTTATTAAATAAGAAGAAATGCAAAGAAGAAAGCCAAGAGATCAGAGATAAGAGCCTTACCCACCTGCTGCAGCTAGCCAAGAGACCTCTCCGAAAAAGAGACCTACCTCCTCTCTGTTTGCCTTTATATAGACTTTCTGTTCTGCCTTCTCATTGGTTGTAAACCCAATCACATGACTGCCTCATCACTGCCTGTCTGTACAGACCTTCAGACACACATTGGAGCATGTGTCTCCAATGCTGGCTGTATCCTTGAACAGACAGAGATCTACCTAACTCTGCTTACCAAGTGCTGGGATTAAAGGCATGCACCACAAACACCCAGCTCTGCTATGGCTTGCTATTAGCTCTGACCCCCAGGCAACTTTATTTATTAACATACAATTAAAATCACATTTCAGTACAAATAAAATATCACCATAGTCTTTTGAGCCATTTCACTAGCGCAACTCGTTTTTACAGTTCTCATAAGGAGTCCATTACATTCCCCCTGAAAATGAGAACATTTCCTTGTAAAAATTCTAGTTACTGGTTCATTGAATCAGAAAATGTCAATTGGTGATATTGTGTAATGGGGATACTCTATTGTGATCATAAGTTACACAGCAGTAGATGGTGATTTTATTAAACTTGATAAGCATTACTCATGGATAGAAAGGAATTATGACTGTGGCAGCTCATTTCACTGTTAATTGAGTGTTGACATTGTGGTATCAGTGCTGACGGCTTGACATTCATGTTCAGTTAATCCTTTCAATAGCTCCAGGAAATGTATAAGTCTATTTATGTGTTTCTACTTACGTATTTTTTTATGTATATGTTTGTTGAGAAAATAAGACTAAAAATATTGAACAACCTGTCCCCAAAAAGGATATAGTGGTAGGCAACAAAGGTGAAGCATTGTGTTTTGTTCTGGTGGTAGAGAGTCCACATTCTTCATCAACAGGTAGGTAGTGACTATTTTATCAATGTGTATGGGGGGGGTATATGCATATGTGTATGTGGGTGTACACATGAAGGCTAGAAGAGGACTTTGAGCATCCTGCCCTATCTGTCACTCTCAACCTTATTCCATTGGTGCAGGGTCTCTCACTGAACCTGGAGCTAGGCTGGCAGGCAGAAAATCTCAGAAATCTTATCTTCACCCCACAGTACAGGGGTCAAAGGCATGCAGGGGACCACATCCAACTTTTTACATAGAAATCAAAGATTTGAACTCATTTCCTCATGCTCATGCACACCTTACCCACCTAGTAGTATCCTGGTCCTGATGTTTGTTTTTTTTTTTTTTTTAATAGGAAAAAAGAGACCATTTGAGAATGGCAAAGGAGGATGGAGAGATACTGAAGGATCAGGAGTAAAGAATTACATAGGTGGCCCTTTCTGCTTCATATGCATATATTGAGCACTTATTAGAAGAGACATGACGGGTAATGCAGATTTAGGTAGGGTGAGGTATAGTTATCCTTGAGGAGTTGGAAACAGCAGAAGACAGTGAGGTAGAGATGGAGATATCTTGGCATTTACTGGAAAAATATTCCAGGCAATAGGAATAACAAGTGTTGGGGCTCTGAGGCAGAAGTAAGTGTGAAACACACACACACACACACACACAAAAAAAAACATGTTTGCTGAAACACTGTGATCCAAGAAATTGGAAAAGATAGTGAGGAAGCAAAAGCATGAAGAAAAGAGTAATGGCTGGTTGGAGGTCATGGTCACATAAGACATAAATGCAGAGTCACAGAAAGACTTGAAGCTTTTGTCAATCACATTCTTACTCTTCTTTTTCAAAATCAACTCCAGCAAGTTGTAGTCTGACCCCCACACAGATTGTACATGAATGCACACACACACAAACAAATAAATAAATACATAGAATTAATAAAAAACGTGGCATAGGAGTTCATGCCTTTTGTTCCAGCACTCAGAAGCCAGGGGCAGGCAGATTTCTGTGAGTTCAAGACCAGCCAACATAGTGAGTTCCAGAAGAGCCAGGTCTGTACCATGAGACCTTATGTAAAAAAACAAACAAAGTGATGAAGATAGGAAGAAAGGAATTGAAGGAAGGGAAGAGGGAGGGAGGAGGGAGGAAGGATGAAGGGAGGAAGGGAAAGGAGGGAAGAAGGGAAGGAGAGAAAGAAAGAAGGAAGGGAGGAAGAAGGAAGGAGGGAGGAAGGAAGGATAAAGAAAGACTTTGAGGATTTGCTAGTGGAAGGATCTCTGCAAAGGGGGATTGCTATGCCATGCTACAGGGCCTTCTAGTGGTGAAATAAAATCCAAGTTTCCCCAGGAAGATTTTTGAGCTCTTTTAGGGAAAATCAAAAGATGCATTATGCATAGAATGATTGCTATTATGACCAAGCGTGTCAGAACTTAGTAGCAGAAAGACCCTCTTCACAGATTAGTGGGTATGCTCTAATGTAGAACTGCACTGTGAGTATATGTGGGGAAGTAATTGATATGCATATTCAATTATGATAAGAGAAGGGGGAGATTTTCCAGACAAAATGAGAAATACTACACCAAGTTTTATTTTATTTTATTTTTGAAACCAGGTCTCATGTAGCTCAGGGTGCACTGTAAAGTCAAGGATGACCTTGAGTGCTGGATCTTCTTGCCTCCATCTCCCAGGTGCTAGGATTACAGGAGTACACCACTATGCCTGGTTTATGCAGTGCTAGTGATGGGACCTAGGGCTTCATGCATGCTAGGCAATCACTCAACCAATTGGACTACATTCCAACCACTACACAAGTTATTTTGAATTAATCATCATTGGCTACAAGGATCAAGATCCAGGAAGGAATCAGGCCGAGAGTAATTCAATTGTTATTAGGTGGACATTTTTATTGTATTTATTTGTTTATTTATAGTTCATGCAGGTGTTACATGTATTATATGTATATAGGTCAGAGAACAACATTTGGTAGTCAGTTCTCTCTTTCTACCATGTGAGCTCCAAATGTAGGTGTGGTAGTTTGAATGAGAGTGGTCCTCATTGGCTCATATATGTAAATACCTGGTCCCCAGTTTATAGAACTATGTAAGAAGGACTTGGAGGTGTGGTCTTGTTAGAGGAGATGTGTCACTGGGGATGGGCTGTGAGACTTGAGACTCACTCAATTCCTTATTGCTTTCTCTCTCTCTGCCTCATGGCTGTGGATCAAGATGTGAGCTCTCAACTGTTGCTTCATTCTGGCAACATGGACACTAACTCTCTAAAAACATAACTAAATTAAAAGCTCTCTTTTATAAATTGTGGTGTTTTAACATTGCAATACAAAAATAACTAAGACATCAGGTCAGTCTTGGTGTCAAGTACTCTTACCTGAGGACTCAACTTACTGGATCATGGACAGACATTTATGACAGTGTTTGTTTGTTTGTTAAGGCAGGGTCTTATTATGTAGCCTTGGATGATCTGCACCTTGCTATGTAGACCAGCCTGGATTCAAAATTGTAGCAATCCTCCTGTGTTTGCCTTCCACAAGCCGGGATTAAGGTCATACATCACCATTTCTGGTTCCCAAGTATTTGACATTAGAAGCTACAGTAGACTGTGCAAATTTCTAACATCTTTTAGAAGTTATTTTTACAGGTTGCTCTTATCATCAGGCGTCTTGTGCATAAGAGAACAAAATAGAAATTTAGTGAAAGAGTTGGATTAAATAGAGAAGGGCAGCTGGGGAAAAGGAAGCCCAGCCCCTGGGCTGGAGAAGTTGAAGGTAGGGGGAATGAGATATACCAGCCAAGAGGGCATGAAACAAGAAGAAACAGGGATTCTGGGAGAACCTGGTGACCAGCACTGCTTTGATATGTTAAATAGGCACCTTGGCCATTTGTCTCAGGTTTAAGACCTAACAACTATCAACCCCAAATTTAGTATTAGTGAGTGAAGGGTCCAGGAATATAGAAACATAAAATTACAAGTCTAAGAGATAAAAACTGACAATCATCAGCTCTAAAGGTTAACTGCTAACAATGGCTGTCTACGTTATAGCCAGCTCTTCTGTCAACAGCCAGGGGTTAACTTTGAACCCCCTTGCCCTTTATAGCCAACAACTGCCTGGACCAAAGTTAACTTTTAATAGTTGTTTCTACATGACTCCTAGCATGTACCCTGTGCCTGACACTATAAAAGGGGGCCAGTACCTGCCTCCATTGCCACAGCCCCAGAATTCCAACATTGGCTGTGGTCTCAGCTAGCTGTTAAGCTTTTGTGCCCCCAAGGTGTTTTATTTATTTTATTTTATTTTAATTTTAATTTTTCTGGAATAAAGTTTGCTTCTGGTTTAATAGACTTTGTTGGTCTGCCCCCCATTATTGCATGACCCCAGACCCAACAGTGAGATTATCCAGAGGGATAATAGCAAAGCAAAGGAAGTCTCATATAAAGACCTAGGAAGATGCAGAGAACACAGCTGGTGGACTGCCAGACACTCAGCAGTTAGGATATCACTCAATATTTTTCTTTTGAATATGCTTGATTTATTTGTACACACATATAATTCCATGCTAATATAAAGGTTAAATAGACATCTAACCAACTGTAGAACAGCTGGTCAAAATGAAAATGCTGCGGCGTTCCACTGGGGAAATATCCTCCAGTGAGGACATTATAGGAGCAGGCTATACTCACATCCACTGTGAAGTCCTTCAGCTGAGGCAGACTGGGAGAATGGCACTGGTGGAGGCATGGAAGGTCCTTGAGAGCATCAGCCAGCAGCTAGCACTGACTGGTGGGCATGTGTGATCTCAGCAACAGTGCCAGAAGTTTGAAGGTCTCCTAAGCCAGGGACACAGACAGAGGCCATTCTCAAAGTTTGCTTGCCACTGGGTATCAGCCTGGAGGCTTGAGAAGCCTGTCTTTGCAGAACAGTGTGAACAGAACAGTGACTAGGGGTCACTTGCAAAGTTGCAATTTTTGTATCATTTTATTGGGCAGTAGCTTTTTACTACCAAGGCTCACAGTTTAGTGCTGCTTAATTAACATATCAGTCCTGCCCTGGTGCTAGGTAATTAGCATATCAAATCCTTTCTTGGGGTCTGAATTTATCTGAGCTGTCTTGTAGCTGTTTCATTGACACAACAGAGCTTGCCCTGAGGCCTCATGCTTGTCTGAGGTGCCTTGTGCAGGATCTTACCTTACAAGCACTAAATTATCCAAGTCATATAAATTGGTTTTCAAGTTACATAAAATGAATTTACTTATGTTCCTAACAAAGATTACTCAGTAGGAAGAATGTGTTCCTTAGAATCGTGAGGACAGAGGACTGAGTTTGATCCCCATAACCAGTGTAAGAAAACAACAACAACAAACAAAAAAATCTGTGTGACAATGAGCCTTGCAATCCAAGAACTGGGGAGGTGAAAACATGTGGGTCCCTGGGATTGGCTGGTTGGCCAGCTGAGCCAGACTGGTGCGTTTCAGGCAAAGTGGGAGACTCAGCTTCACCAGAACAATGTAGATAGCCAGTTGTCTGTCCTTTGACCTCTGTTTAAACTGATAACACGATCAGATCACAACCGATCTATCCTTGAGGGTAAAGTTTTTATTTTAGATACCAGGGAGAGAACTGTCAGAGGCATCTGGAAGAGTCCAGTGCAGGGAGAGAAAGTAGTCAAATGAATATTTCCAGCATACTGGCCTTGACAAGGAGAGGAGAGAGAGGGAGAGAGCAAGAAGGAAAGAGAAAAAGATGCTGAGAGAGGAGCAAGAGAGAATAGAGAAGAAATAATGAGTTATAAGGACTATGAGCTGAGGGGAGGGAACATGAGCTGGAGAAGGTTAGGGTAAGTGTGAAAAGAGCTGAGAAGTCCCAGAATGTCAGTAGAAACTCTGACATGGGTAACAGGAACTTGTGACACCAAAGGCCAGCATGTGCTGTGGTGTGCAAATAGACACCAAGTAAAGCCATTTGTTCCTTCTTTCAGTGATAAGGAAATGGTTCCCTTGGTAGAGGGGAACCAGCTTGTTGAGTTCCTGGGGAATGCTGGCTTTTGTTAACTGCCAGAATTTGAACCTGACAACCTCCACATTCACACACATGCATGCACACCTGAACACCCAAGCACACGTACAAACACAAGAATATTCCTTACACATACACACACTAATTCAACTGCAAGCTAAAATAAGTGCTGGGGCTGGAAGCCAGGGCCTAGTGTTTGCTAGGCAAGGGCCAAGACACCTCCACCCCCATCCTTCTGTCTTTATATAGACATTTTCTTTGAATAGAGGAAGCCGATGTTACACACTTGGTTGTTACTTTCTGAAATCTTTTATTTTGTTGTGTAGAGCATGATTTTTTAATAAATACATTTTTGAGACTGGAGAGGTACTTATTTTTTCTTCATTCATAAAGACCTGAATTTGATCCCATGTTTAAATATAGTGGTGCAGACATGGTGACTCACACTTGTAATTCCAGCATGATGGAGGCAGAAATAGGTGAATCCCTAGGGAGTGGCTAACCAGATCTTATGGTTGGTTCTGATTGTCAGCTTCATACAATGTAAAATTATCTGGGAAGAACAGGTATTATTTAGATAAGGTTGAGAAAAAAAAACTGAGTATTTCCAAGCAAGTAGTGTGCTAAGCATTCTGATAGGTCTCAGGTAATCTATACATCCAGAAATAGCTCAACCTGGATTACAGAAGGATTTCTGGCAGTTAGATAAAAGCCAACAATCCTCGAGATCTTGTGAAACCAGTTCACATCTGCAAAAAGGAGTCATTTCCCTTACTCTGGCGGAAGGGACATCATACCAAAGCCTATGCTGGCATCAGGGCGCTATCAGTATCACAAGGACCTGTTGTCCATTTTAAACGCTGTGCTACCATCCTGCTGCCTCAAATTAATCATCCTCCTTATAGTCTACATGATTTCCCACCCACTCTCTTGTTTCTTGCTGTCCTCTTGCACATTCTCTCTCTCTCTCTGTCTCTCTGTCTGTCTCTGTCTCTCTGTCTCTCTCTCTCTCTCTCTCACACACACACACACACACACACACACACACACACACACACACACACACTCTGCTCTATTCTCTATCTCTTGCAATCTCCACTCTCCTCTCCTGCATCCCTAGCCCTGGCCATGTCCAATCTCCTTAACTTTCTCTCTGCTCTGGACTCCTCTAGATGCCGCTGGATATTTTCTCTCTCCTATTCACAACATAAACCTTCCCCCGATAATGAAGTGGCTGTGTTGGCAGTTTCTTTACAGCACCCCCTAGCATACACATTGGTTCTCTCCGTTTTTCACTGTGGCATGATGTGTCCTGCTGTCTCAAGCTTCTGCTGCCTCCATTCCCCACAGCAGCGGGCTGTAACCTGACATTTTAAGACAAATGAGCCTTTCTTTACTATGCTGCTTTTTGTCAGGGCATTTTATCAAAGCAACAGAATGGAACTAAGACACCAGCTTGGCTATTAGTGAGAGAACTTATTTTAAAAAACAAAAATGAAATGAAATCATACAGTTTTTGAGGAATGATAGCTGAAGTAGTTCTTGAACTCTCTGTGCAATGAATATGTGCTCATGCACCCACACATATAAACACACACACATAAGTGAAAACACACACACATGAAAACACATAAAATTCAGCACAAGAGTATTCTAAATCTGATTTTGGTCATTTTTTTCCCCCTGAGAATGATGCTCAGCTGGTAAAGGTGCCGATTGCCAAGCCTGATTCCCTGAGTCTGATAGACAGAACCACACTGTCTGAATGAATGGAATGAGATAATTCATGAAAGCTGTCCTCTGAGCATGTGCATAGTGGCATGTGAATTTATGCAGAGAGAGAGAGAGAGAGAGAGAGAGAGAGAGAGAGAGAGAGAGAGAGAGAGAGAGTTATATTAAAACTTAAGAAAACTTTTAAGTTCTAGGACCAGTAATTAAGGGTCATACTCTGCTACATGGCAAGTGCAAGGCCAGTTTGTGCTACATGAGAACCTTCTCACAAAATAATTTTTAAAGATGGGTATAAGACTAAGCATGTTGGCATAATCCTTCAATCCCAGCATTCAAGAGGCAGAGGCACACAGATCTCTGTGAGTTCGAAGCTAGCCTGCTCTACATAGTGAGTTCCAGGGGAGCCAAAGCAATTTAGGGAGATTCTATCTCAAAAGGAAGATGACCAGAATTTGAATCTGAATTAGTCACACAGGATCATGGTTTGAATATTTGTTCCCAGCTGTAGGGCTACATTGACTACTGTGAAACCTTTCAGAGGTGAGGCCTGGCTGGTGGTAGTAGGGTACTGATGGGTCCCAGGGATCGAAGTTAGGTCATTAGGCTTGGATTCAGTTTTTTATTCACTGAACCATCTCACTGGCCCTTTTACTTGACTTTTTAATTGGCCTGTAGAGGGTAAATGACATAACCTAGCATGTATGGACAAGCTCTGATGCTCACCATTAACCATTCTGGTAACAAACTGAACCATAGATATACTCTCCAAAAGCAATGGAATGTAGTGGGTTTTGTTTTTTTGCTTTTGTGGATACATATCTTGTCAAAGGACAATTTTAGGGAGTCAGTTCTGTGTTAACATCTTGTTTTTGAGGCAGGGTCTCTCTTTTTGTGCATTATTCCAAATGAGTGAGTGTCTCTCACCAGCAGTATTGGGATTACAGTCTTTACCTCCAGTTTCTTGTCCATGGGTTCCAGGGATTGAACTCAAGTTGTTAGACTTCTATAGCCACTGCATTTACCCACTCATTAATCTGCCTTGCACTCTACTACTCATCCAAACACCTGACCCCTCTATGAGGTTTATTGGTGAGATTGTTTTTTTAAAGAAGGCATCTTACTTTGGTGTCCTGGGTAGCTTGGGATTCACTTTGTAAACCAGGCTAAGTTAGAATTCATGGTATGTCTCCAGCCTTGGCTTGATGTATGCTGGAATCACAAGTATGCACAGCCATACCTAGCTTGAGTTTTCTCTTTTAAATGAAGGTAAAGGTAGTTACAGTCAGGACGTGGTATCAATGATTGGCAGAATTATGGTATTGCAGTACTGAACACTGATTAGACTGTGTCCTGAATATGCTGTGTTTGGTCTCCCTAGACTGTTGCAGTAGATAGGAATGAACACAACATTCATTCACATCTGCAAAAACAACTACTGTGTAGTGAAAGCATTCATTCCAAAAAAAATTGTGCCAGTACTAGAAATATATACAGCCTCTTTCTTGTCCCTATTTCCTAAATGATGCAGTTACTATAATTACTTAGTTTTTCATTCCTTCCATTATCAGTCATCCAGAGACTATAGTCTATGGGAGATAAATCAAAGGCAAATAATATGCTATTTTGGATAAGGAACCTGAGCCTGTATAGGGTTTGCTATCTGCAGAACATTCTGGAATCTATCTCTTTTGTATAACAAAAGAAGGCTGACTATATTTTATCTGGAGAAGGAATTTCTTGAAATTGCTGATATAGTTTCAGCTCTAAAGATGACAATTAGATGTGGTTCTTCCATATTATACTATCTATTTCTATTTTAGCTTTAATTACGTGTGTGTGTGTGTATGTGTGTGTGTGTAGACATAGAGGCCAGAGGAAGGTATTGGGTCCCATGGAGCCAGACTTATAGGCAGCTGTGACCCACCTGGTATAGGTGCTGTGGACTAAACTCTGCTCCTCAGCAGGAGCAGCAAGGGCTCTTAACCATGGAGTCATCTTTTAGCTCTGTATAGCCCCACTTAAAAGATAAGTAAAATAAAACAAACAAACAAAAACTTATGCTTATGAGGACAGAGCAACCTGAAAAAAGCAAAACAAAACTAGAATTTAGGGCTGGTGGGATGGCTCACAGGGAAAGTGTTTTCTGAAAAAAAAAATGGTAAACTGAGTTTGATCCTTAGGTCTCAAGTGATGGAAGAAAACAGCCAGCCAAAGTTGCCATCTGATTTCACATACATACGGTGACATGCCCATACCCTCAGACATGCACAGAATAAATAACAAATACATAAATAAATAAACATAATTTTAAAAATCACAGGATTTAGGCAAGGGGATGAACTAGGTTATCAGACAGTCTAAAGCTGATGGTTTGTAAACCCAGGCTTGACTTTGTCCACCACTTTTCCCCAGCAGTTGTCGAGGGGAAAACAAGACAGGCTGCTTACCTGTGTTGTGTTTAGGTCTCAGGAAAGTGACCACACACCCCAAGGGACTTGAGCAAAGCACACTTACCTTCTGCACAAAGGAGCAGCACTGCAACTTATTCAGATGGCTAAAAGGCACATGCAATCCCACTAGAAATTTATCCCCATTCCCCAACCCCTGCCCCAAGGAAGGTCCAGTTCCTTAAAATGGATGGTCAGCGCTGGAACTTACATTCTTGTGTGAACTGAAACAAACAAACAAAAATTCCCAAAGAAAATTAAAAGCAACGCAATCGCAATTTTTAAGAACAGGATGAAACTTTGAGCTCATGCTTGGATATTAGACAAATTGTCAAGTCTTTTGAGAATCCACATCACAGAGAGCTAACAGTTCCCTACCGGGAAGAGGAAACTGGAGACAAAGGACAGGGGACTGACTCACGAAGTCTCTAACATTTTAGAGGCAAATGTCTCTTTAAAAGAAAAAAAAATAGCCCATTTCTCTTAAATTTCCCACTAAGGAACACAGAAAACAGCACTTAAGGGCTCATAAATGACAAAGTAGATTTCAACATCACCTGGTCCCTGAACGTGGCCCAGGAGCAGGAAAAGAAAGACTGGGGTAACAGAAAGTGATTGAAGCGGGGAACTTCCTGTACCTCAGCAGGTTGGGGAAACAATGCCCAACCATGAGCTTCCCCCTTTCTCAACTACGTGGTGCCTAAGATCTTAACCCTGGTGTGACTTCAAATGACCCATCCCTGCGGTTTTCTCAGCCTGCAGGGCAGTGTTGCCGTGGAGCAGGAACTGTGTTTTGCAAATGTTTAATTTTAAAAAGCTTTTTGTCTCATTTAAGTTCACAGCATCTCTCAATGTCCACTGAAGCCATTAATCTCTCAGGGAGAGGTGTGTGTGTGTGTGTGTGTGTGTGTGTGTGTGTGTGTGGACAAGTACTTGAGTAGCATGTATGAAGCCCTGGATTCAGACCCCAGCACCACACACTAGATGTGGGGGCTTATATCTGTTAACCCCAGTGTTTGGGAGGGGGAGGCCGGAAGAGCAGATGTTCAAGGATGTTTGAAGCCAGTTTGTGCTATGTGAGGTCTTTTCACAGAGACAGAAAAGAAAGAAAAGGAAAACGAAATGATGAAGAGAGGAGAGGCAAGGAGGAGAAGAGAGGAAATCCAAGTTCAGGGAGGGCCAGGAAAAGACCTATGGGAGAGCTTTTTATCACAAGGAGACTTACTTCTGAGCCCCAATACCTGTGAGTCTACCCCCCCAGTCACATACTCTCACACACTCACACTCAACACTCTCACACTCTCACACACACTCACTCACACACTCACACACACTCACACGAACTCACACATATACATCAGCAGCAGCAGCAGCATGTGTCAAGCCTACAGTTTGCAAGATGTGTAGCTGCCTGCCTGAGAAACTTCTTTGCACTAGAGATGGGAAAGTGATTCTTGTTGACATTGATCAGTTATCATGTCTACTCTGTACATACCTGAGAGCTCACTGGCCAGGGGACTATTCTGTTAACCTGGATATGCCAAGCCTTATCCATGATACTGGCAGTTTCCTGGGAATATTTATATAGATGCTTCTCAACATAGACTGGGGTACATTCTAATGATGTCATCATACATTGTAAATACTCCAAGTCAAAACTGCACTTCCTATGGCTGAGGTAGGTGAGTGAGTAGGGAATAGAAAGGATGTTTGAGAGACTTCAAAGTTAACATATGAGGTCACTGATAAAGCGCATGTGTGAAAGCACAAGGACGCACATTCAGATCCTCAGCACTCAGCTGAGCACTGTGGTGTATTCCTGTAATCTTAGCACTAGGGAGTGGAGGATCCCTAGGGCTTCCTGACCAGGCCAGCTAACCAAATCAGTGATTTCCAGGCTATATGAAAGAACTCATCCCCAAAATAAATAAACAAATAAAAATTAAGTGGAGATGTGATTGAGGAAAACAATATTGACTTCTGAGCTCTAAATATGCGCACACACATGCATGTATACATGCATCTGCACATACAGGTGCATGCAGCACACACAAAGATTAACATAGGAAAGAAGCCAAGGAAATAGAGGAGTAGAAACCCCTCCATACCAAGGCTGACATGACACAGCATATATATATATAATGTTCTGTGATTGAATCAAAATCTGTGATACTGGAATGTGAGGGGACTAACCCTTTGTACAGAGTGTGCCTTGAGTTTTTAATTTTCTTTTCCAGCCCTCTGGTCCACTTGTTTGGAAGTTCTGTCTTTCTTAGTAAACTGCCTTTGTGTCTATCACTATGCATGTGGTCCAGTTCTTGTTCTGGGCATAAGAGACTGGAACTCTCAATGGGAGCCCTCCAGATCTGACGTCTACCTGTAGTACACCGAACCTCTTCAATGTCATGGCTTACCAACACTGTGCAGTATTAATTATTTCTTTCCTTAACAATAGTGAGGAAGGAGACAAAGGTACAGCTCAACTCTGTCACCCTCAGCAGCCGGAGGTGCTCTTTTAGAGACCCTGACTTGTGTCAGACTGGGATTCGCAGCTTCAGTGCAGGAAAAAATTTCAAGATGAGCCAGTAGGAAGTGGAGGTGGTGAACTTATTAAAGGTACTTTAATATTGACTTAAGCATGAGGGTTAATAGAGAAAGAGAGGCACTTTGGGAAAAAAAGGAGCATGGTGTGTGGGCTGAGAGAGAAAGAGAGAGAGAGAGAGAGAGAGAGAGAGAGAGAGAGAGAGAGAGAGAGAGAGAGATTAACAGAGAGACAGAGACAGAGAGAGACAGAAGCAGAGGGATAGACAGAGAAAGACAGAGAGACAGAAAGTCTCAGAAATTAAGACTTTGCCTTAAGGCAGAATAATATTGTCATAACATTAGCCTTATTGGTAGATCGCAAATTACATTTTAAAAAATTGCTAATCACCCCCACTCTTTATTCTCTCTTTTGATAATGAAGAATATATGGTAGCTCTGGATATGGCTTGAATGGAATTATAATCTGATAAGGTAAAAATCAGGAGCCACCAGGGCTGCACCAGGGTTTAAGGTATGCCTACTTTAAAGGGAGTTTCTGGTATGATTCATAGAGAATTGTAGCTTTATAGTTGAGAGGCAAGAAGGGCCTTAAGCAGCTGTTAATGGTTCTCAAAATCTTACTTCTGAGCTGGTGAAAGGCTTCAACCAGGCTCAAAAAGAGACTCCTCTCTTTATGATGTCTCCATAATTTTTGACATTTTTTTCCTGCCTCATCCTGATCCTGGGTTTCACTGGGAGCTATAGTTCCTGGCCAGCACCCAGGAACCCAGGATCTTGAAAGACTATCACTGAAATGGCTTATGTTACCCTGACCCCACATCTCCCTCTAAAGCCTCAACTTGCATGCAAAAAAAAGGTTTCTCCCTTCTTTTGAAAAAGTATTTTTATAAGATGAAGACTCAAATTTATATATATATATTTAAACCTTTATCTAGAACATTTGATATATCAAGGAATTTGTTGCAAAGTTTCTCAAATGTACGGTGGTGTTCAGCCACTGTTATCTAGGGATTCAACTATCTTAGTAGCTAGATAAATTTTAATACAGTGTGTGCGCACACTCACATGCTTCCATGCCACAGCACACTTGTGGATGTCAGAGGACAGCTTTAATGTCAGCTCTTGTCTTCTCCCCTGAGGATTCCAAGGATTGAAGTCAGGTCATCAGGCTTGATAGCAAGTGCCTTTACCCAGTGAGTGACCTCACTCCTCATTCACACACACACACACACACACACACACACACACACACACACACACACACACACATCTTTCCTTTGCTCTCATTTCTTCATTTATGTTTCATCTTACAGTGTCTCTTCTCACTTTGGATGAGAAATATACAGGCATTCATATCATTCACATCAATAATACATATATTACAAAAGGGCTCATACTTTGAGGCCTTAGTGAACCTCAAATGCTATTCAAAAAAATAGAATTAAAGAAAAATAAAAAGGCGGGAGTGGTAAGAAAGAGGAAAAATGTCAGTTTCCCATTGGGGTACTCCCTTAGGACAATGGTTCCTATAAGCTGATTATACTTCTCACATTACATTGGCTCATGGCCATATTTACACAGAACTTTCATTTACTATTAAAGCACATTAGAGAAAGAATGCAAGCACCGGCTTTTCCAAAGGGGTCATTTCTTTCTTTCCCTTTGCTCTCATTTACGTTTCATCTTGAAGTGTCTCTTTTCATGTTGGACGAGAGACACACAGGCATTATGTCTTTTCAATGAAAACATCCTTATAGGCATTCTGATAGACCTCTACAACAAGACAGAGATGTACAGAACCTTGGATTCAGTTCAAGACACCCCAGTACTAAGTTCTCACCACAAAGGGGATTTATTTGACCCCGAGGAACAGAGGGCAAGAATAAAGGACAAAACCAGGAGATAGATGAAGATGGAAAAGGGTAAGGGGACAAGGGAGAGGGGAGAAAAGTGGCAAAGGAGTGGGGAGGGGAGAAAGGACAGCCTCCAGATAGAGAGGAGGCCGACAGGGCACGTCCACAAATGGTGGTTTATAAAGGGAAGGGGGAAAGATAGGGTGTTTAATTTTACCTGGGCACATTCATTGCATGATCCAAAGGGGGCTTTTGATTGCTGAACTTCAATCCTTTGACATCGGAATCTTGGTAGTCAGCCTCAAGAGAAGGAAGTAGCCAAATAAAGGAATGTAATCTACTGGTTTTTAGCAAGGTAGAGGGGATTGGGGAGAAGAACAAGGCCTTCTAGAGACATGTTTGCCATGCCTTCAAGATTGACTGAAAAAGAGCATGCAATTTTAATGTAAGTGTTATGTGAAAATAAAGAGCCTTTGAAAATGAAGACTCAAAGAAACAGGAAAGCCTGTGTTATGTATACATGTCTCTCTCTCTCTCTCTCTCTCTCTCTCTCTCTCTCTCTCTCTCTCTCTCTCTCTCTCTCCACTACCCTCTCCCCTGTGTGTGTGTGTGTGTGTGATGTATTGTGAGTGTACACCACCATGGGTGAATGAGTGTGAGGAGGCAAGAGGTCAACATTGTCCTTTGTGAGACATGATCTGCACACTGTATGTGGAACTGAAAGATTCAGCTCAAGTGGCTGACCATTGAGCCCCAGGGCTCCTTCTGTTTCCCCTTCCCCAGGACTGGAATTATAGGCAAATATAGATGAATCTGGCTTTCATATAGGTTCTGGCTATCAGTCTCAGGCTCTCATGATTACACAGAAAGCAGTGTACCAAATAAGCCTTCTCCCCAGGCCAGGCTAGGGTTTTTTTTTTTTTCCTTTTTTTTTTCTGGTAAGGATGTAGATAACCATTTAGAAGGGTGGCCGACCACAAAATATTACCTGAAAGTAATAAAGTTGAGGAACTTCATTAATACCTATTTCTACACATTATCCTTTGTGTCCTTGTGTTCTCAAAGATGAAGAGGATCATTTCAGAATATAGAAAGGATGAAATAATTTGGAAATAGTTTGAACCCTGTCTTAGGATTTCTATTGCTGCATTGAAAGAGCATGAACAAAAATCAAGTTGGGGAGGAAAGGGTTCATTTGGTTCACACTTCCATATTGCTGTTCATCATTAAAGGAAGTCAGGATGGGAACTCAAACAGGGTAGGATCCTGGAGACAGGAGCTGATGCAGAAGCCATGGAGAAGTGCGGCTCCTTGGCTTGCTTCTTATGGCTTGCTCAGTCCGCTTTCTTATAGAACCCCAGACTATGGGCCCAGGTGTAGCCTCACCTACAACAGGCTGAGCCCTCCCCCCTCAATTACTAATTAAGAAAATGTCTCTCAGCCCTGCCTACAGCCCAATCTTATGAAGGTATATTCTCAACTGAGGCTCCCTCCTCTCTGATGACTCTTGCTTGTGTTAAGATAACATAAAACCAGTCAAGAACAACCTCTAGGGTCCATGTGTGATAAACTTAGCCACCAATATGGTGATATTGAGACATGGTGGTACATTCAGTGGATCCTGATAGGAGATCCTAGGATCATTGGTATGCTGTTATTTAAAGCTATGAAAGTAATTCTTGTGGAACTCTCAGCACGGCCTCTGGTGAGTTGGTTGCTATAAGACCTCTCTGGCTTGCTGTCTGACCATAAATTCAACCCCTTGCATGTGTTCTCTGTATTGTAACATAATCTTCCATGAGTTCCTCACCAGAGCTAAGTTGATGCAGACATTCTACCCTTGAACTCCTAGAACTATGACCTAAATAACCTCTTTATAAACTAGTCTGATGGTTCTTTTATTATAGTAACTAAAACTTGACTAATACAAGAGTCGTGAGTGGGGCACTCATTAGCTGCTTAAGGAAAGAAGAGTGCATGGGAAATTGAGAAGGATGACCTTCTTGCTACATTTAAAACTATCAAGTCACAATAGTCAGTGTTAGTACATACTGTACTTTGTGAACTAACATTTTTTTGTGGATTGTAGGCTCTAAGACTGATATGATAAATTGCTGATAGGGTTATAAATGGCCTCCAGAGAGTCAATTAACCTCCTGAATATTTAAATGATGGCTTAGAGGCTATGTGTATCTGAGAGGACTGAGCAGATACCAAAACAGGTTGCTCAGTCTCCTCTCAGAGATCAAGCCTTAATTTCAGTTTCCTGAGACTAAATGAGCAGTTTCTGAGAGAGCTACAATGGACAATCAATATTCAACACACCTGACAGCAAGGACAAGGAGGCCTGGTACATGCAGTACCAGGCCAGGCCAAGCCTGAGCCACAATCAGTAGATAACCAAATAAGGACAAAGCTTGGAACTTGTCTAGGCCTGCCCCAAAATGGAAAAACTGTAGCCTTAGTCAACCCCTACTAGGCCTGGCTAATGAGAACATCCTAATACAATTACCACTTGCTTAAGCCAATCATATCTAAAGTGACCTAACTACCCAAGGAACTCCCCTTGGCTATGCTTAAAAGGAGCCTGCAAGTTCCTCTCAGGGTTGTTGCCATTTTGCCATTGAGTGGGATGGTCAGCCCCAGCAAGCTGGAAGCTTTCTCAAGATAATAAATGCTCTTACTGATTACATATGTGGTGGTCTTTTGCAGGACTTCTCCAGGACCCTAACAGTATCCCCTCACCTAAATTTAAGAGTTAATTTGAATCTCAAGTAGATCTATGACACCCCCAATATTATACACTTCTGCTTTAGATTGTATAAATTTATTTCCTGGATGAATTCAGACTGTTGGAGGCTAGGATATACCAAAGTTGATAGAGTGCTTGTCTAGCATGCAGAAAGGCTTGTATTCAATTCCCAGCACTACATTAAAGCAGCCATGGTAATACTTGCTGTTAGACCTGAGGAAAATCCATTACTGCAACTCTCTGATTAAGCAAGCTTTACTTAGAGGTGTACAAGGGACTAGACAGATAGCTGCCTTACCCTAAATCAGAAGTTCAGAGGCCAGCCCCTCACTGGCTATTGAGGTCCCTTTTATGGGGAAGGGTTAAGGTTGATAGGAAATAGCTGTGAAGATGATTGGCTATTAGCACCTGGACAGAAGAGCTGGGGACTTGGGGCTCAAGGCTGCCTGTGGGGTAGATAAGTGTGATAGAAAATAGCTGTTGGGATAATTGACTGTTCAAAAGGAGGCAATAAATGTTAAGTGCGAAAATACATTATGTGGAGGGGGAAATCTTCAGGGTATCTGGGAAGATAACGTTTTTGTAAAACAAAAAGGCGATCATATATCACAGGAGCAAGGCAAAGGGGTGGGTGTACATCATGGGCTTACAAATTCAGTTTAAGGTTGAAAAACATGATTTGCAGGATATAGTAGGGTTAGGAAACAGAAACTTGTTTTTGTAAGGTATGGAGACTTAATAACAATGTATAACAATGGTGCTCCTTAACAACAATGTGGCTCTTATTTCAGTTTCACAACATCTGTAATCTCAGCACTCAGGAGTTAGAACTAGGTAGATTAGGAGTTCAAGGTCATCCTCAGCTACTTACATCTAGCCACCCTGCTTCCAGGAAGACATTTGTAATATCTAGAATTGTTGTTGTTTGTAATGCCTGGAAAGGAGGGAAGAGTATCACTGACTTCTGGTAGGAAGAATCTAATCTATGGATACTATTAAGCAATCAGCAAACATACAAGAGCCTCCCAGAGCAAAGATTAATTGGTCCAAAATAGCACTACAAAATTTAGTACAGTCTTTATGGAACAATGTGAATATATACAAGGAATTGAAGGTAGGATGTTGAAAAGAGAGTTGCTCTCTAGGTTTATAGAAATACTCCATAATAGAGACATAAAATAACCCTGAGTTCCTACCAACAGATGAATGGAAAATGAAAATGTTGGATGAACACTCAATGGGATGCATGCTTTCTGGCCATTAAAAAAAAAAAAAAAGAGGGGAAGGGCAGGAAGATGGCTCAGCCAGTAAAGATGCTTTCTGCCAAGCCTGACAACCTGAGAGTTGTCCTCTGACTTATACACATGTGCTGTGGTTTGCACATACCCCCATAACAGAATAAATAAAATGTATTAATTTAAAAATGAAATTCTATCATTTGCATCAACATGGTAAATGTGGAAGTTACATTAAGTTAAATAAGCCAGACACAGAAAGATAGAACCTCACTTGTGTGTGGAATCTGAAGGTATTGATTTCATGTAAGTTGAGGGAAGAACAGGGGTTGCCAGAGGTTAGGACAGTCATTCATACCTTGAGAATAATAAAAAAGATACAGTTACATGGGAGGAATAAGTTATAAGAGATCTACTCCACAGCATAACTACAACTAGCGATGATTATATTCTATTATTGATTTTGTTTCTTTGATGAGATAATGGCTTTCTATATAACCTAGGCTGGCCCAGAACTCACTATAAAGCCCAGGCTTGCCTGTAACTTTCTACTTAGTCTCATTTCCAGATTATTAGAAAGGAATCTGTGTCCTCCACTGCTCTAGCCCTTTGTCTCTGTGCTTCAATATAGAAGATCGTATTTGAGGTGTCAGCCTGAAAGTGACAATCTTCCTAACTCAACTTCTTAAGTACTGAGACTACAGATGTCCACCACCATCCCAGTAATTACATTGTATGTTTGAAAAACCTCAACAGAGTGGATGGTCTTCTTATAATAGCAACAGTAGTGCATATGTAATACTTATGTGCATGGTAATGCACATTTGAATTAGTTAGATAAAACAATTCCATGATGTATGTCCATATACACATATATTTTTCAAAAATATATTACATACTACACAGTTTTTTATTATTCAATTTGACTTTTTAATTTTAAAATTATTATCATTATATTAATATTATAGTATCCTTTGCTTTATGCATATGGATGCTTTGCCTGCATGTGTGTCTGTGTACCACATGCATGCTGGTACCTGTGAAGACCAGAAGAGGGCTGTGGCTCACCTGAAACTGGAGTTACAGATGATTCTAAACTGTTATATAGTTACTCAGAATCAAACCCAACTTCTGAAGAGCAGCCAGTGCTTTAAACCATAAAGCCATTGCCCATGCACCCCGTTCTTATTTTTATTTGTAATGTGCACATTATGTGTGTGGTTTATACCTTTGTGGCATAGGCACCCAAGACAGAAGACAGAAATGGACATCAGGTATCTTGTTCTATCACTCTTTGCTTTATTCCCTCAAGACAGGGTCTCTCACTGAACTTGGAACTGGGCTGGCCCTCAGCAAACCCTACTCATCTTCTTGCCTCTGCCTCTCACAGTGATGGGGTTACAGACTCATGCAACAACATCTGGCCTTTGTGAGGGTGCTGTGGACTTGAATTCAGGTCCTCATGCAATTGCAGCAATTTCTCTTATCCACTGTGTCATCTACAGAGTCTCTTTATCTGTCAATTTTAGAAAGCAAATAAGGGAAATGTTGGTTTATCTGAATCATCTCTTGAAATTTTAATCCAGCTTGTCCCCAGGTGTGTTACCAGAATCAACTGAGAACCAGTTTTGTGTTTATGGCAGAGAACACTCTATGCATGTCTGTGTGTAGCCCAGAGGACAACCTCAGATATTGTTCAATCTTATTTTTGAGACTGAATTGTATTCAACATTTTTTACAAAAAAGATTTAAACATTTTTATTTTATGTGTGTGAATGTTTTGCCTGCAAGTATATAAATATACTATGTGTGAGCACTGCCCACAGAGGCCAGAGAAAGGTATTGGGTCTCCTGGAATCTAATGGTTATTAGAGGCCATGGGGTTACTGGAAATTAACCTGGGTCCTTTGGAAGTGCAACAAATGTTCCTAATTTCTGAGTCATCTCTATAGCCCTGACACAGGCTTGCTCTTACTTTTCTTTTTTGTTTGAGATTATAATATAGTTACATCATTTCTCCCTTCCATTTCCTCCCTACAAAACCTCCTATGTACCCACTCCTTGCTTTTTTTCAAAGTCATTCTCTTTATTCATTAATTGCTGTTACTTACACACATATATATTTATAGTCTGCTCAGTGTGTATAATATTATTTATATGTATATAATAAAATAAATAAATATATAAATAAATAAGTAAGTAAATAAATAAATAAACCTATATAGTTATAGGTTTTTTTTTGCATTATAGGCTTTTTAGGTAAATAGTTAAATGGTATAATTCGTTATGACTTTTTCTGACATCCTTATAATTATTTTAGTCTCCTCCCTCCCTCTTCTGTATTTACTGCTCCCCTTCCTAATGAGCCCCCCTTTGCTATTTCCCTTGTACCCTGCAATCCTTTCTCTATTGCTCACCAAACCCTCTACCCCAACAATGGTCCCTTTTTACTTTCTTGGTTTGGGCAGTGATTCTGGGAAATATATTTATATCTGAAGATTTGGAGCTAGGATCTTCTGATGAGAAAGCACTACCAAAGTTTGTCTTTCTGGGTCTGGGTCACTTCATTCAATATGATCTTTTCTGGTTCTACTCATTATCCCGCAAACTTCACGATTTCATTATTTTTCTTTACATTGAATTGCATAATGCATATGTACCAGATTTTCATTCTACGTTTGTTGTTGAAGGACATATAGGCTATTTTCATTTCCTAGATATTGTGAGTAGAGTAGCAATTAACATGTATCCATGTAGTATGATGTATAGAACTTTGACCATATTCCAATGAGTGGTATGGCTGGGTCACAGGACAGATTTAATTTTAGCATCTTTAAAACTCTTCACACTGGTCAAAGTGTCTCCATCAGTTTGAAATTCTACTAACCATCACTAACCAAGAATGAGGGTTCCCTTTTCCCCACATTCCCTCCAACATTTCTTGTTTTTGTTGGTTGGTTGGTTGGTTGGTGATGTTTGTTTGTTTGTTTGTTTTTTTCTTGGTTAATATTTGCCATTTTGACTGGGGTACAATTAAATCTCAAAGTTGTTTTGATTTGCATTTCTCTAATTGCTACAGATGATGAACACTTTTAAAGATATTTATTGGAGCCAGGTGATGGTGGCACATGCCTTTAATCCCAGCACTCTGGGAGAAGAGGCAGACTGATCTCTCAGTTCCTGGCCAGGCTGGTTTACAAAGTGAGTTTCAGTACAGCCAGGACTACACAGAGAGACTTTTGTCTCAAAAAACCAATGTCCATGGTACATGCTGCCACTGGGGGGCCATGTTAATGTCTGAGTTCACTGCTCCAACTAGAGGCCATGATGATGTCTGAGATCTGTACTGCTACCAGGAGCCATGTTGCTTTCTGTGGTCCATGTTGTCTCCAGAGGCCAAGTTGGTGTCTGTGGCCCATGATCCTGCCAGACACCATGCTGATGTCCGTGATTAGGGCTACTGCAGGAACCATGTTGATGTCCATGCTGTCACCTGAAACCATGTGAAAGTCCATGATCTGTACTGCTTCTGACTGATATGGGCAAGGAAGCTTCTTTTGCAATGGTATTGATGACTCCAGAGTCACAGTTGAGAATGAGACATATTGAAGGCTTCTGCAACAAGCCCCCTCCAAAAAGAAAAAAAAAAATCAATCCAAAGTGGAAGCTATTGAAGAGTCCTTAAAATTGTGACAAAGATGGAGTGTAGCTCTTCACAGTTGATGGCTTCTTGTGGGGATAGGAAGTGGGAAAGAACTCAGTTATCTTTAAGGGGCTGGGCACTGGAAGTTTGCCCATGTTCCAGTGAGTATATGGGCAAGACAAATTGGACTTAGTGAATTTATTTTTCTTTCTTTTTTTTATGGGGAGGACATAAGAGTGGGAGGGTTGATCTGGGAGGAATGGCAAGTGAGTGTGAGCTGGGTACATTGCACAAAATTCTCCAGTAATCAGTATGTTGTAATCATTATGTTGAGGAAAGAACATTAAGTAAATTTTTTAAAAAAGGATATTTCTTAGTGATTACTTTTCTTTCTTTTTATTTTTTAAGATTTTTTTAAATTTTGTTTATGTATTTATTTTGTTTATGTATTTATTTTGTAAGTGTTTGCATGTTTGCTTGCATGTACATGCACTACACATAGGCCTGGTGTAAATTGGGTTCAGAAAAGGGCATTAGGTCTCTCTGGAACTGAAGTTACAGACAGTTGGGAGCTGCAAAATGAGTTCTGGAAATCGAACACAGGTCCTTCTGCAAGAGCAGCCAGTGTTCTCAACCCCCGAGACATCTTCCCAACCGAGCCATTACTTTTTTTCTTTTAAGAACTCTCTGTTCAGGTTCCAGGGCCATTTTTAAAGTGGGTCATTTTGTTTGTTTGTTTGTTTGTTTTCTTTCTTTTTTTTTTCTTTTTTCTCGAGACAGGGTTTCTCTGTGTAGCTTTGCGCCTTTCCTGGAACTCACTTGGTAGCCCAGGCTGACCTCGAACTCACAGAGATCCGCCTGCCTCTGCCTCCCGAGTGCTGGGATTAAAGGCGTGCGCCACCACTGCCCGGTTTGGGTCATTTTTTTTTTTTTTTGACTCTGTGTTTTTGAGTTCTTTATGTATTCTGGGTATAAACCTTCTGTCAGATAGATAGCTGGCAAAGATTCTTTCCCATTCTCTGTGCTTCCTCTTCCAGGAGTGATTGTTGCTTTAGCTGTGCAGAAGTTTGCTAGTTTTATGAAGTCCCACTTGTCAGTTCTTGGCCTTAATTCTTGGGCAAATGAAGTCCTACTCAGAGAGTCCTTTCCTGCACCTTTATCATGTAGAGCACTGCCTATATTTTCTTCTAGCAGTTTCAGGGTTTCAGGTTTCAGGCTTAAGTCTTTGATCCATATAGAGTTAGTTTCTATGTAAAGTGATAATTACAAGTCTAATTTCACTTTTCTGCAAAGGGACATCCAGTGTTTCTTGCACTGTTTGTTGAAGATGCTTTCTTTTCCCAGCTTATGGTTTTGGATTCTTTATCAAATATGAAATGACAGAAGTTACATATACTCAGGTTTGAGTCTTTGATTTTGTTTGACTGTTCTACATGTCTGTTTTTTGTTAGTACCATATTGTTTTTATTCCTGTGTCTCTGTATGTGTCTTAAGATCTGTAATGGTAATCCCTCCAGCATTTTCCTTTCTTGCCCAGGATTGTTTGGTTACCTAGGATCATTTGTAGTTCCACATGAACTTTAGAATAGTTTTATTTTTCTCCTAGCTTTATGAAGACTAAGATAAGGATTTTGATTGAGATTGCATTGAATTTTTAAATAATGTTTGGCACAATGGTCAGCTTTCACATAAATAATTCTACCAATCCATGAACATGAGATACTTTTCCATTTTCTAGTGTCTTTATCATCTTTTCTTCTCCCAGAGGCTTAAAGTTTTCATTTTAGAGGTTCTTCATTGCTTAGGTTTATTTCTAGATATATTCTTTTCTTTGAAGCTATTGTTAATAGGAGTGTGTCCATGATCTCCTTCTCTGTGTGTTGTTGTTGGTATATAGAAAAGCTACTGATTTGTACAAGTTGATTCTGTATTCTGTTGCTGAATTTGTTTTTTTATTTCAAGAAGTTTTTGGTAGAATCTGTGGGATTTCTAATGTATAATAGTATCATGGTGTCTTAGGGCTTCTATTATTGTGAAGAGATACCATGACCATTATCAGAATTTTCCCAGGGTCCTGCCCTGAGATGATTCCTCTCAGGGTCCTGAGGAACATGCTATGTATGGCCAGTGTGGGGGTATTCTGAGGGAAGAGAATCTAAGTATACCAGGCTCTTTAGTCCATCCACTTTATTTCTCTAAGACAAAATTCTATCTAGGTGGCTTCAGTTCCATTCTGATATTCAGTTTCTCTCTGTCCCTTCCTTTTCTGTCCTCTCATAGCCATAACTAAGCTCTTCTGCTATTGATTTCATCTTTGTCCTCTGTTCCTTTGTCTCCCATCTTTCCTTCCTCTCTTACTCTCTTGACCTGATTCAAATCCACTTACAATCTGCAAAAACTTTCCCTTGCTCCTTCCTACTCAGCCTGAGCCACTCTCACCCTACCATGTACAGAAACTCTGTCTTGTTCTCTCCTCTGCCCAGACAAGGAATTCTACCCCAGCCTTCACTGCACCTGGTTATGAAAAAAATTCTTTTGTTCTGAGCCAATTGCTCTGGAATGCTGTTTGGCCTGTCTGGAGAGGGAAGATCTGAGCTTCATTTGCACAGGAAACAAAGCTATGCATCTACAATCTGCCTGTCTCCTAGGCTCTGTAGGGGTGTTACCTAGTTCAGATCAGCAGTATGTCTGAGAAGCTTATACTGCTTGCCATTAGGGCTTAGTAGTATATGAGTGCACAAGAAATTCATAGCAGAAAATAGCTGATATATTAAAAGCCAAATAACACCAAGTATTCTGTGATATATGGCTTCCCTCTAGAAGGATTCCTTGATCTAGCTAAGTATCACTTTATCATATACAGCTGAATCTCTATTTATATTCTTGCAGCAGACCATGGCAACTCTTATAAAGAAAAACATTTAATTGGGTAGCTTATATTTCAGAGGTTCAGTTCATCATCATCATGGTGGGACATAGTGACATGCAGGCATCCACAGTGCTGGAGAAGGAGCCAAGAGTTAATATATCCTGATTCACAGGCAACAGGAAGTGAACTGACTCACTGGGGATACTTTGAGCACATATGAGACCTCAAAGCCTACCTCCATAGTAATAAACTTCCTCTAAAAGGGCCATCCCTACTCCAATAAAGCCACACCTCCTAGCAGTGCCACTCCCTTTAGGGGCTATTTTCTTTCAAACCACCACACATGATATCTGTAAATAGAGAGAGTTTTATGTCTTTATCTGCTATTTGTCTCCCTTATTTTCATTCTCTTGTCTTATTTCTCCCACTAGTACTTTGAGGACAATATTGAACAGTAGTGGAGATAGTGAACATCCTAAGTCAGGCTTTCTTATTAGCGTGGTACTTGATTAGGCTAGAATGCTGGCCAGAAGTCCTCAAGTGTTTTCCCGTTATTGCCTCTCTAGTGCTGGGATTCTGGGCATGCATGGCCATGCCTGGATTTTTGCTTCAACTTAAGTCCCTGTGATTTCATGTCTAGTGCCTTATCAACTGAGCCATTCCATCAGTCCTCATCTACATTTTAACTTCTGGAACTGAGTTGGCTCTTTGTTTACAATGACATGTGTCTGTTATGAACAACTGTTAGGGATGTCCCCTGTGAAGCTCGTTTGTGGTCAGCTTTTCTAAATTTCTGAAAAAGTGATATGGATCCTCTTTTCTTCTCTCTTCTCCACAGGAATAATTGTATACTTGGGTGCCAGTACTGTGCAAGGCCTCTTAGCAAGCACAGGGGTCCTGGGTGGCAATCATGCACCCACATCTTACCCTTTTATAGAGGAACTGAACCCTGAGATGCTCATCTACTCTGGAAGACCACCAAGAAAATACTCACTGCTCCAAGTGGGAAACATGACTGGATCTATGGACGGCAGAAAGCAGCTGGGCCAGGGAAAGCACATTAGAACGGCAGGATCCAGCTCAGCCCCTTCAAAGTCACCTGGAAAGCCAGTAGGTCCTATGAGGTCCTGGAAGCCAGGTACCAGAGGCCAAGGATGGGATCCAGGAGGCCAGAAACCCCCAGAGCATCCCTTTCTACATGGTCAGCCACACTCAGCACACTCAAGGATAAAGCCTTGGCCAGACTCTCATTCCAGGACCAGAACTAGTGAGTGCTTACTTTTTACTTTTTCAAGTAGACATTATATCAGTCATATACCGATTGCATTCTCTTTGCCTTTTTGGTATTTAAAATTGTTTTTAGACACAAATTTATTTATTATAAAATTTACAGTATTAACCATTGGCAGCAAACTTTAGTGTTTTTTGTTTTTGTTTTGTTGCTGTTGTTTTATTATTCTTAAAAGAATTTTAGCATTCAAAGTAGCAGGTTTTCATTTGTCATTTTCATACAGACTTAGTTTGGGTTGACTCTCCCCTCCATTTCTCTCCCCAATCTCCCTGGCCCCATGTACCCCCCCCTTTTATTTTTATATGACATGTCCTTTACCTCCCCTACCACTCTTCCTTAAAATCTTTTTTACCACCACTCAGGGGCCCCTTTCTTATTTCCTGACAACTGCAAACAATCACCCATAAACATAAATATATATATTATATATATAATATATCATATATAATAAAATTACATCATAAGTTACACATTTGAGAGAGAACCTATGGTATTTGTTCTTATGAACCTGGGTGGACCCGCTTATATTTTCTTGTCTAATACATCTTCTGCAAATTTCATAGTTTCTGTGGTTGAATAAAATTTCATTTTGTATGTATAATTTTATTATCACTTGTCAATTGTTGAACATTTAGGCTGATTCCATTTCCTAGCTCTTGTAAATAGAGCAGCAGCAAACATAGGTTATTATTATAATATATTAATAATATAAAATAATCTGTTTATGATATTTTTATACATGCAATTACATACTTGTATTTAGATTCACCCTTTATTACTCTCTAATGTATACCTCTTACATCTTCCCCTGGTCATTTTCCTCTTTGCAAATAATTTAATTTCTAATTTCAAGTCTGTTTTTTTTTTTTTACATCTAGATATTGCATATGAGACAAAATATGTAGTACTTGTGTTTCTATCTTATTTTATTTAAAATGATGACCTCCATTTTCCTACAAAACCTCCAAATAACCAATTTCAATTTTTTATTTAACAAAATAAATATATTTCTGTGTAATCATACCAGTCTGATGTTTTGAAGTAGATTAGTGAATGGCTTCATGATAGGGCAAATTCTGAGAGATGTACCCTTGATTTCAATGTGTGACCATCACAGTGCATACTTACATACTCCTGGGGATATAGATTAATCACTACACAAGGCAATTTTTTTCCTTTGAGATATTGATATGGGAAACTTGAGGGTATCTTTGCATTTGAAGTAGGCCTTCACTCTCACTTCAGGTGAGTTCTAACTCAAGAATTAGGGATTAGCATGCTCAAGTTTACACAGAATGACTGAGTCAGTAAAATTAATGAACCATATAGGGTGAATTTTAGAGTTGATTATAGAGTCATAGGTGGGAGTTTATGAGAAGGAGAGAGGGCAGAACTCCTGCATAGAGGTGCAGGTTCCAGGAAGCGGGGTACCATCAACTTCTAGACTAGGAGCTTATCACAGGATTTGGGCAGAAACTGGGCGTGGCACAGAGAAGAAGGTGAGCTGGTCAGTCTAGTTGGCGGAATAATGAGGAATAATGAGGTGTCTGATGCATCTCTCAGTTTCAGTCACATTGTCACATACAGCTTCCAGGCAAAGATAAGAGACAAAATAGAACCAGGAACCAGACCTCTACTCTGGCTTTTCTGTCTTCCAGCAAGGATATTCTGGGAATTGCTGCTTTGCAGTTCCTTCCCTAGCTGATAAATTTTTATTCCCTATTCTCACCAACAGGATCTCACATGTCCAAGGCTGGTCTCAAGTTTGTTATGTAGTTAAGGAGAAGCTTGAACTTTGGGGCTTTGTGCCTTTATCATTAAAGTATTGAGAGTACAGTGTGAACTACCATGCCCAGTTCGTGGGGCACTAGGGATGCAAGCCAAGGCCTTGTGCATTCTAGGCAAGCACTCTTCTAAATGAGATACCCTACAACCCTCCACATGTTTACTTTAAGTTTTATTTTACTTTAAATAATGTGCCTGTTTGTCTGTGTGTATGTATGTGCACTTTACTACAAGTTTTCACAGATGCTAGCGGTTTCAGATACTCTTGAAGCTGGCTTTACAGGCAGTTGTGAGTACCTAGTGTGGGTTCTTGGGTCAAAATTTAGATCCTATGCCAGCAGTATACTCTCTTAACTATTGGGCCATCTCTTCAGCCTCACCAACAAGAATTATCAATGCAACTGAGAAATGATGTATTACTCAGTGTTCTCTACAGGAACAAAACTTATGGAATGAGAATTATTAGGATGGCTTACAGGCTGTCATCCAGCTAGTCCAACAGTGATTATCTAACAACAGAAGGTCCAAGAATTCAGTAGTTGTTTAGTCTGTGAGGCTGGATGTCTCAACTTATGGCCTTCGGTATATGCTAGAATCCTGAAGAAGTAGGCTGTAATGCCAGTGGAGGAATGGACTTTGGAGCAAGATGGCGAGCAAGCAGGCAAAGGGTAAAAACTTCCTTTTCCATGTCCTTTACACATCACAAGAAGGTATGTCCCAGATTAAAGGTAGATCTCAAAAGATCTAGATTAAAGGTGCATCTTCCCACCTCAAAAGATCCAGATTAAAAGTGGGTATTACCACTTAAAATGATTTAATTAAGATAAAATCCCTCACAGGTGCACACATTCACTTAGGTTTTAGTTAATTCAAGATGTAGTGAAGTTGACCACCAAGAATAGACATCACAGATGTAAACAGAGATATACGAGGTTGCTGTAAGAGTGACATGGTGGGCTGGGTGTCAGTGGTGCACGCCTTTAATCCCAACACTAAGGAGGCAGAGCCAGGTGGATCTCTGTGAGTTCGAGGCCAGCCTGGTCTATAGAGTGAGATCCAGGACAGGCACCAAAACTACACAGAGAAACCCTGTCTCGAAAACAACCCTCCCCCCAAAAAAGAGTGACATGATATTTATTTATGGATCTTATTATGTAACTCAGACTAGGTCTTGAATTCTCAGTTCTCCTGCCTCAGCATCTCTCATAACTGAGACTACATGTGTGGTATTAACTCTGACTCAGTAAACTTTAATTTTTGTTGTTATTGAAATAACTAAGTATATACTCAAATAATGTAGCACATCTGTGTTCCACACATCTGTGTTCCATTGAGGCAGGATGGTCATAAGCCAGAGGCCAGTCTGGGATACATGAAGCCATACCTTCAAAAAATACTGAACAAAATGACAAAGACAATAAGGATGACTCGGAAGATAAAGTCAATTGAAAACTGTCCTCTTACCTTCACACACACACACACACACACACACACACACACACACACACACACAGAGAGAGAGAGAGAGAGAGACAGAGAGACACAGAGACAGAGAGACAGAGAGAGAGACAGAGAGAGAGACAGAGAGAGAGACAGAGACAGAGACACAGAGAGAGAGACAGAGAGAGAGACACACAGAGAGAGAGACACAGAGAGAGGCACACACATACACACACACCACCACCGCTACCACCACCACCACCACCACCTCCAGAATGTGCTTGCTAGAGGACAGAAATGCCAGAGCAAAGTTCTGGTTCCTGGTTTTATTTCTGTCTCTTATCTTTGCCTGGAAGCTGTATATGATGATATAAATGATGATGATTATGATGATGATAGTGATAATAAAATTTTAAAAATTGAGCTGAGAGATGGTTCAGAGGTTCAAGCACTTACTATAGAAGCATGAGGACTAGAATGTATATCCCCAGAATTCTATGTAAATGCCAGATTGGACATAGCACCCCATCTGTATTTCCAGCCTTGAAAGGTGGAGTCAGTAGATCCCCAGAACAAGCTGACTAGCAACATTAGCCATGTCTACGAGCTTTGTATTTGATTGAGAGACCCTCCCTCAATGAATAAGGTAGACATGTAATGAAGAATGAGTCCCTGAATAAATCTTTAATCTCCATATGTACATGGTTACACATACATGTGCACCCATGAAAACATGAACAAACACACATGAAAAATGAGAGAAAAAAATCAATTTACTTAAAAATTTAAAAAAATTATGATATAGAAGATAAGGTAACCACCAGCATAAAAGAAAACTTTAAGGAGCTGCTTCTTCCCCTTCACCATGTGGGTTCTGGGACTCAAACTCAGGTCATCAGGCTTGGCAGCAAGTGCTTTCTCCTGCTGAGCCATCTCACAGCACTACTGGACACTTTTGCATGAGGACACCAGTAGCACCACAAACCTGTGCAGAATGTGTGTTCAGATGTTCATGGGAAGAGGAATATCCAACTCCATTATAACCTTTTAGGAGTGGTGTGTTTCCTCTGACATTGACTGAAACACTGTTACTGGAACAGGACTATACACATACACTGTGGAATGACTAAATCGGGCTATTTAAGACATACCTTCCTGTGCTGGTCACTTTTCTTCTTGCTGTGATCAAAGACCTGAAAGAAGCAATTGAATAAGGACAGGTTTACCTTGTTTCACAACGTAATGGGACAGTGTGTCATGGTGGGGAAGGCCTGGAAGCAGGACTTTGAGACAGCTGGTCACATTGTGTCCACAGTCAGGAAGGGGAGAGAGAAAGAGGGAGAGGGGGGGAGAGAGAGAGAGAGAGAGAGAGAGAGAGAGAGAGAGAGAGAGAGGAGTTTCAAAAAGAGAGAGTACGCTTCAATTTCTACTTTTCTATTTTTTAAAAAGATTTATTTTTGATTACATGCAAATGAGGTGTGTTTATGGGACTATATCCCACACATGTACAAGTGTCTATTGATGCCAGAGGAAGGAATCAAATCCTCTGGAACTGGAATTACAGGTGGGCATAAGCCACCCACTGTGGATGCTGGGAACCAAACTCAAGGAGAGCAACAGTGCTCTTAACCACTAAGCCATCTCTTCAGCCTCCTTTATTTTCTTTCTCTCTTTTTTCTTTCTTTCTTTCTTTCTTTCTTTCTTTCTTTCTTTCTTTCTTTCTTTCTTTCTTTCTTTCTTTCTTTCTTTCTTTCTTTCTTTCCTTCCTTCCTTCCTTCCTTCCTTCCTTCCTTCTTTCTTTCTTTCTTTCTTTCTTTCTTTCTTTTTTTCTTCCTTCCTTCCTTCCTTCCTTCCTTCCTTCCTTCCTTCCTTCCTTTCTTTTGAGTAAATGTCCCAGAAATTATTTTTAATTAATTTTTTAAAATTTTACATATCAACTGTAGTTCCCCTTCCCTCCCCTTCTCCCAGTCACCCGACCCCTTACCCTACATCCACTCCTCATAATGGGTAAGTCCTCCCTTGGGGAGTCAACACAGGCTGCCATACCAAGTTGGGGTGGGACCAAGCTCCCCCCCCCCATCAAGGCTGAGCAAGGCATCTCACCATAGGGAGTGGGCACTAAAAAACCAGTTCATGTACCCAGGATAAGCCCTGGTCTCACTGCCGGGGCCATAAACAGATCAAACCACACAACTATCACCCACATTCAGAGGGCCCATGTAGGCTCTCAGCTGTCAGTCCAGAGTCCATGAGTTCCCACTAACTCAGGTCAGCTGTCTCTGTGGGTTTCCCCATCATAATCTTTGACACCCCTGCCTTGCTCCTATAATCCCTCCTCCCTCTCCTCAACTGAACTACAGGAGCTCGGCTAAGTGCTTGGCTGTGGGTCTCTTCATCTGCTTCCATTAGTCCCTGGATGTATGTTCTATGATGACAATTAGGGTAGTCACCAATCTGACTGAAGGGGAAGGCTAGTTCAGGCACCCTCTCCACCACTGCTAGGAGTCTTAGCTGGGGTCACCCTTGTGGATTCCTGAAGATTTCCCTAGCACCAGGTTTCTCTCTAACCCCATAATGGCTCCCTCTGTCAAGATATCTCTTTCATTGCTCTCCCTCTCAGTCCCTCCCCCAGATTTATTTGTGTAAGTGCTTGTTCATGTGTGTGTGTGCATCTGTATATATATGTAAGTGTGTACATACCATGGTGCATAGGTAGAGGTCGGAGGATAAAGTTTGGGAGTCAGTTCTAACCTTCCACCTTGTCGAGGCAGTGTCTCTCTCATAATTTATCTTGCTCTGCCTCATTCAAGCTAGTTGGCTCATCTACTTCCAGGTGATTCTCCCATCTCTACCTTCTGTCCCACTGTAAGAATGCTGGGATTGCAGGTGTACACTGCCACATCAGGTTTCTGACATGGATTATATGAGTCAAACTCAGGTCATCAATTTTGCTCCACTATTATTTTAACCCATCACGATTTCTACCTGGCTCATTTTCTACTTTTATTCAATCCAAGAACCCCAAACCATAAAATTCTGTTGTTCACATTCAGGGTAGATCTACCTACCTCAATTAACCTAACAGATCTCCCTCACAGATGTCTTCAGAGGTTTGTTTCCAAATAGATCTCACACTTATTGCACATCATTATCATCTTTGTGCTGATAGCACTTGACATCCCCCCTGTTTGCATTTGGTTTTTGTTTTGCTTTGTTTGTTTGTTTGCTTTCCCATCAATTTATTCCCATCAGTGCCTGATGCTGACAAGGATCCATTTGGTTCTGGGGTCACACTGATCTAGAACCATACAATGAAGAAAGGTTTCAGATGAGTTGTCACAATTAAACATGATAATATAGAATATTGGAAGTAAATAGATTTTGGGCAGGTATGATAAACTTGAAGGAATGGACTGTATAAGGATTGTTTTGTTTTTTTTCTATTAGTAACTGAAAATAAACTATTAACAGTTAATTTTAATTATATGCATGTGTGTGTCTGTGAAGAGTATATGAACTTGAGTGTTGGTGTCCATGGAAGCCAGAGGCACAGGATCTGCTGGAGCTAGAGTTATATGCAGTTGTGAGCTGCCCATTGTGGGTGCTGGGAACTGAGCTCCAGTCCTCTGCAAGAGCAGTATGCACTCAACTGGTGAGCCTTCTCTCCAGCCCCCAGTCACTAACACTGAAGTTGTTAAGATCAGCTCTTCAAGAAAGAGGGAGTGAGGTGGATAAAAGAGCTCTGTGAATATTTTCTTCCGCCTTTCTTACAACCATCTCATTCTTTCTTCATCTTTTCTCTCCTCTTGCACTCTCCTCTTTTTCCTGTTTCCCCTCTCAGTCTTTCTCTCTTTCCCTAGCCCCTCTCTCTTACTCTCTCCCTACCCCCTTCTTGTGTGTATGTGTGTGTGTTGTCCTGATATGAATGTATCATGGTGACCATGTGATCAGAGGACAACCTACACTGTTGTTTGTAACCTTCCACACCTGGCAGGAGCATGCTGGAAATTAGAGATGCTTGTGCCCAGCTTTTACATGGATTCTTGTTTTTGTTGTTGTTGTTGTTGTTATTATTGTTTGTTTGTTTGCTTGTTTGTTTAAACTAGAGTTTAGGGTCAGAGCATGGGACCTTGCAAGGCTAACAGGCTCCTTCTACCTCTAGGCCAACTGAACAAACAGATAATATTGAAAAGCAAAAAAAGATTTATTCAATGTAGTCACATTGGAAAGAAAAACAATGAGGTCCAGTGACACCTCTCCCACAGACCTGTGATTCAAAGTATGGGTTTGAATGGAGGGCCAGTGACATAAACAAGTAAGCAGGACTGGCCAAGATGTGGCCCATCCATCACCATCATCTTGCTCCAATCTCTCTTGTGAAGTAGTCTTGCAAGGTGCCAAAGATGTGTGGAATCTTTTTCTAGAAGACCTCCCCTCTGGCTGACACTATTTAATTCTTTCCTTTTCTCGGCCTGAGAATCCTGGAAAAAATAGGAATTTGGGGACACACATTGTTCCAATAGTCTAACAATGCAGACCAGCAGGTCATTCTTCAGTGACAAGATCCTGAGAGAAAGGACCAGGGAATTAGAAGTAAAGAAGATAAGGACTGTGGGCTGTTTCCATTTACTTTTTCCACTCTTCTTTCTTCCTGTTCCATTTCTATCTTCTCATTCTTCTTCAGTTATTGTTGCTCAAGTTGTCTTTGAACTTGCTATGTATTCCAGGCTGGCCTTGAACTCACAATTGTACTGGCTTAAATTCCTGTCTTCTAGAAACAGAGAGCTGGCCAGCCAGTGTAGCTACATCAATAAGGTCTAGATACAGTGAGAGACCTAGTCTCACAAAATCAGATGGAAGATACTCAGTGTTGATTTCTGGCTTACATGCACACACACACACACACACACACACACACACACACACACACACACCCCTACACACACACACACCTACACACCTACACACCCTCCCACACAGGAACCAAGCCTTCAAAATATAAGCCTTTCAAGAACATTCCAGATCCATTCCATAATAAGCTTTCATTATATCTATACCAGAAAAACAATTCTATAAGTTTTCTGGGTTCTTCCCCAATGTGGCAGAAATTCTCTCTCAACTCTTACTCAATACTTTTCCTTCCACAGCATTCTATGAGCGCAGATCCAGTAGGAAGAGACAAAGAGGCCAGTGTTGATTCTCACTGGTGTCTAACTTCAAGTTCTTTGTGCTTTAACAACAGTTTATTTTCATAGATAAGGATAAGTTGCATAAGTTATTGCTTTCCAGCAGCTCCAACTGTAAAAGGTGAATGTAAGAATAGTTAATGAGATACCACACACACCAAACAGGTACAAAAGTATCTGACTGATAAAATGTATTTGAAAGAGAAGGATGCGTCTAAGTCTTTTGCTAAGACCCTGCAAGTCACTACATCCTGGAACTGAATGTCTTTTTAAGAATACCAATATCCTCTAGGCCTGTGTTTTGTGCTTTATTTCTACAGGAACACTTCCTTTAAGCATTTCTCAGCCTCAGCTACTTCTGTGGACACTTGGGATTAGCAGACTGTCAGATATTTCCTGGGCTGACAGATACTCACAGGCATGTCCAGGAGACATTGAAGGGCAGCAGGCTGTGACTGTCATCAGACTCACTTTGCAGCAGGAAAGGGTTATCCTGGCATCTGAGAAATGGCACAAAGTCTCTACCAAGGCTGCAGAAAGTTCAGACTGAACCGTGCTCTGCCAAAGTTCAGCAAGAACTGAACTCGGTATTGGTATTCCAGATCTGGCAGGATACATGTTGTGAATTCCTACTCATCTCCTTTGTTTCCCAGCTCACAGGCTGAAGGAAACCAACAATCCTGTTTGCACCAGCTTCCCTCACTCATTTGCTCACTTGTTTGGCAAAGTTATTGAGTACCTACTGTATAACAATGCATATGTGGAGACCAAAGATGTACGGGGAATGATGAAGTCACACCTCAGAGGATTATAATAAAGATTGTAAAAGAAGAGGGGAAGTGCTGTGAGTGGAGTCTGCTTTACATGGCGTTCATGAACTCACTGCAGCTGTGGTTCTCTGCACAATACCTGCACATTTAATCAAGGAGAAGGGAGAGGCCAGTGACGCCCTACACTCATCTGAGAGACTATTCAATATTAGCAATTAATATTAGCAATTAATGGTTGCTGGAAGAGGTGGTATCATTTCTTCAATTGTGTCGTCTTTGATCAATTGCCCTTGCTCCCAAGTAAATAACCTCCCACTCTTGCTTTGGCAACAAGCTCTAGTACAATTTAATGTGCCAGACAAAGAAAGAAGACATGTAAGGAGGGGAATTTGTCCCAAAGAAGGCCAGAGGGAAAGGGAGGGGGATGGATATAGTGGCACATGCCTTGATCCCAGCACTTGGAAGGCAGGGGCAGGCAGATCTTCATGAACTCAAGGTCAGATAGCAAGGTTCAGGCCAGCCAAGGCAATACAGTAAGACCTTGTCTCTAAAAATCAAACGAAAAAGAAACAAACAAAAAACTGAAAGGCATCTACATTGCATTATCAAAATTAATTCTATTCATTTTCCAAAGGAGAGTAAGATACAAATTTCAAAAACTCCACATACTCCAGTGTAATGAAATCAATAACATAAAGACATATATTAATTTAAAAAGAAACATTGAAGTAGAGAAAAGGTAATGGGGTGAAAATGACAAAAAAAATTCAGTCTATATGTATACAAAATTGTTAACAAATAAACAAATAGAAAGAAGGGCTGGATAGATTTGAGAGACAGTAAGGTGATACAAGGGAGAAGGTGGACAGAGAAAAGGGAAACTCACAGTTAAGAGGGGTCTTACCTTATCATTTAACACAATGAAGATAATCCCCTTACAGGCATTATCAAAGGCCTATCTCCTACATGGTTCTAGATTCTGTTGAGTTCACAGCTAACACTAACTATATTGTACATTTACTGGTGCTCTGGAGTGGATTCACAATTTAGAATATGTGGGGAGATAAAACACATAGCTGATCATATCATCAAGCAAGCACCTTGCACGTCTTCCACAAGCCCTCTGTCAATGACATATAACCCCAGCTCTTATTTCCCCTCTCTTTTTTGGTATACAAAAAATAATGTACACAGTTGAGTGTGCAGCTTAAGGTATTTACCCCTACATCTCATGAAAAAAAATAATGCATAATGAGTTTTGGAAACAGGGAAGCAAGTTTTGCTTTCTTTCTGGGGAAACAGGCAAAGCTGGGAGAATTATGGCATTCATAAGCACAGCCTTCAAAGTAATGCATCAGGACAAGGGGTGGAAGCAGACCTGGTGCAGTACTGGGCCTAGGCATGGGGACCTGAGAATGTAGGTTCTATTTTAGCAAATGAGGAACATCTACCAGTTCAAGATGGGTCTTAACAGCAAACTAGAGTCTAATGGTTGTAAGAAGGAAAGGAAGAATTTGTAGCAGGGGCAGGGGAGGCAAGGTCACTGTGTTGGCTGGGTGGAGGGGAAATCAAAGTGGTGGGAATGTTGGCAAGCAATCATTGTCAATAAAGACAATTCTCAAAGTCAGAGCAGAGAGGAGGCTGTGAGCTGAGATGAAGTGTCAGGCAGTTCAGGAATCACTCAGAAAGTTCTCAAAGGAAGAAATCCAAAATGGCATTTGATGGAGTGTGTCTCTGAAAGTCTGGTTGTGGTTCCCTTCAAACATCTACCCTATGCATTGGGATTCCCATCACCACATTTGAAGGAAACCCAAAGGTTATCAGCCATTTTTGTCCAACAAGTACTTTTGGTTGTAATTACTGCTCTTTTGTTATTTTATTATTAGTTTTAAATTTGCTATATTTTGAGACAAGGTTTCATGTAGCCCGTGATTGCAGAGAATGATCCTGAACCCTCCTACCTCCACCTCCCCAGAACTGAAATGACAGGCTTACACCATCATATCTAGCTTATGCAATGCCAGAATGGAACTCATGACTTTGCACATGCTAGGTAAATACTCTACTAAAGCTACACCTTCATCTGCTCTTTTATTATTGTGTGTGTGTGTGTGTGTGTGTGTGTGTGTGTGTGTGTGTGTGTGTGTGTGATGCTTTACAGATCTTGTGTCATTTTTGCACAGGGGCTATGCTAATTTCTCTGTGTCATTCCAATATTAGCAAATGTGCTGCCTAAGCAAGCACCTCTTTTGTTATGCTGTTTGGTGTCTCTCTATACTGCCCAGACTGGTCTGCAAACTCCTCAATCCCCATGCTTCACAGCCTACTGAGCAGCTGGGCCAATATCATATATCCAGATTATTTACCAAAATATTTGGAGTCTGTTGTATGCCACCCACGAGGGATGTAGCATTGATAAGATAACACAGTCCCTGGTCACTTTGGACAGATGGAGACAGTAAAGTGGAAAATGAATGATAAAATAATGATACATATTAAAGATTGGTGTGCACCAGGGAAGAAATAAAGAGGACAGTAGATAGAGAAGGAAGGAAGAGCAGAGTTCTTTAATGAGGTGATTTTTTTGTGGAAGCTTGAGAGATAGAAAGATCCAGGTTTACAGAAAATGAATAACACATGGAAAGATCTCAGGTGTTAATGATTGGGAGGAAAAAAATGACATGATAGGTAATAAAGGAGAACACTAAGTGTGGAGATCCTCAGATATTGGGGGGGTGGGCAGGAGAGGAGATGTGCACGTGTGTGAAGGACCATTTGCAGGCCTGAGGTTGATGCTGCAAATCATTCTCAATCTTTCAACTTAGTCATTGAGGGAGGGTCACTCAACCAAATCCTGAGCTCACTGACATTGACTAGTCTCACTGTCCAGCTTGCTCTGGGGATATGTGATCTCTCTTAGTTACTTATCTATTTCTGTGATGAAAGACCACAACCAAGGCAACGTACAGAACAAAGAATTTATGGGGGGCTTACAGTTTCAGAATATAAGTCCATGACCTTCATGTCAGGATCATGGCAGCAGGGAGGCAGACATGGTGCTGGAGCAGTAGCTGAAAATTTACATTCTTATCTGCAATAAGGCAGAGAGATACTGGGAATGGTGTGAGCTTTTGAAACCTCAAAGCCCACTCCTAGTGATACTCCTCCTACAAGGCCCAAACCTAATCCTTCCCAAACTGGGAACCAAGCATTCAAATATCTGAGCCTATGGGGGGTGGGATTCTCATTCAAACCACACACCACCTCTGCCTTTCTAGGCTGGAATTAAAGGTAAACCACCCAACATTTATGTGGTTCTAGGGAACAAAGCTCAAATTCTCCTACTTACATAGCAAGGTCTTTAACCACTAAGCCATCTCTCCAGACCCACTTGTTGGATGTTGTTGTTGTTGTGTTCTTTGTTTGTTTGTGACAAACTCCCCAGGACTTAGTGCTTCTTGAATGGGCTAGGCTGGCTGGCCAGTGAGCCCCAAGGATTTTTCTGCCTCTGTATTCCCAGAGATCATGTTAGAAACAAAGAAAGAATAATCTCTGTGTCACACAAGGGAACACAGGAACAAAGTGAAAATGACCCAATGAGGCGACTTCTGTTTTGAAAAGAGTATGCCAAAACCCAAACCCCACTAGCAAGCAGAATGGAGCAGTAAGTGCACTTGGCTCTTATTCTGATGCAGGTGGAAACTGTGTCTTTCCCCGTGTTGGCAAAACTAATTTTTCACAGTAGAATCACAAGTATACATTACCATGCTCAGTTATTTGTTTATTTATCATTTTTCTGCATGGATTCTGGAGATCAAATCCAGGTCCCCAAGCTTAAACAGCAAGCACTTTATCAATTGAATCACCTCCCCAGCCCACCATTGGAGGAGTTTGAGGGGAAAATGAGACCATAGTTTGGAGCAGAGCAAGGCGGGAAGTACTCAAGGAGTAAGGTACTTTCAACATTTAAATGAGGAATGCCATTTAGACGAGGAAGGGTTCAGAGGCAGGGATTCTTGGTCTGGATGTCACTGACATTTGGGGTTGGATGATGCTCTATTGTGGGAGGTTGTAATTAGAATTATTGGATGTTAGTCTCACTACCCTGGTCTATATCCACTAAATACCTTTAATATTCCCCTTGTCTCAATTTGACTACCAAAATTATCCAGATATTTCTAAATGCCCCTAGGATCTGGGAGGAAATCAGTTGCTTTCACTTGAGAGCTTCTGTGTTGGACAATTCCTTCATAATCCTTTTCCAAAGAGTTTTTTATACCTAAATACACTTGTCTCATTTCTTTCCCCTCCATTGCTCTTCCCTACCCTTAATTTTCTATTTTTTTTTTTTTAGACAAGTTGTCCTATAGCTCAGACTGGTCTTGCACTCACTATGGAGTTGAGAATGACCTTGAATTCCTGATCCTTCTGTCTCCCCCTTCTAGAACTGGAATTTCAGGTATGTACCTCCATACCCAGTTACACAGTGCTGGGGTCATACCCAGGGCTTCATGCCTGCTAGATGAGCACTTTACCAGACAAGGCACATCTTTGATTGCCCTTGAACATTATGTGAATGCAAATTCACTGGGCAACTGCATATCCTCTGTATGGATATATGATTGCAAAAACCTCACAGAGATACCTTGGGAACTCAGTGAGTCAGAAAGTTTTGTGAAGGGTGTAGCTCGAGGAAATATTAAATAAATGTCTTTTGTTGTTACTGGAATTTAATATGTCTGTGTACTCATAGTACCGTGTTGTTCCCCAATGCCTCACATAATTGAGTGGTCAGTAAACATTATTACAGTCGTCATAACTGTTGCTATGGGGATTGGCACTCACGCTATCTCCAGATCCTCCATCATTCTCTCTTCACTTCTCTGCCTGACATTCTGACCCTCATTCATTCTTTTGTGGAAACTCCCTTCATAAGACTTCTCAACAGATTCTTCTGAGCTTCCTGTAACTCCACCTTGCCTGTGGCATTTGAAGCAGAGGGTGGGGGGAGTGTTTCATTTCCTTCTTTTTGAAATCTACTTATCTGGCTGGTTGGATGACAACACTGAGTATCTTTTCTTTCTCCTTTCAGTTTTATAACTTGATTTGACATTTAAAAGTTAGTTTTCATCCACATTGACAATAGATTTTTTTTTTAAGTCAAAACACTTTATTCAGAGGCTTGGGGGAAAGGTTGGAGAAGTCCATGTTGTCTGCTGCCCTCTGCAGTGCAGATGTTAGAGATTTTCTCATCACTAAGAGAGACAGCAGATTTTTTTTAATGTGGTAACAGGGACATAGCTTATTAAAGTACAGAGCTTATTTGGTGAATCCATATTTTCTTTATGTTTTCTAGACAAAAACACATGGGTACTGAATGGAACTTTCCTTATTCCTTTGCTCCAAACAGCTTTGTTGACTCCAGTATCAATGTACACATTTGGCGTTCTCATCTCCTTCCTGGCCAGTTTTTTGATATCTTTCATGCCCAAGGAGCACACTTCTTAAAATGCTCTCCATGGATGTGCTCGATCAAAATACGTTATACACACATATGAAGTCCTTAAATAAAAAAAAATTTAAAGTGGAGAGTTATTGAGGAAAGCACCTGAAATATACTTCTGCTTCCACGCACACACATACACCTGCATGCACATATGTACTCAACACACACACACACACACACACACACACACACACACACACACACGGATAGACACTCATGGTTGACACCTATAATCACAGCATGTGGGATTCTAAAACACTAGAATTGTCATGTGTTTGAATGACTGCCTGGAATTCTCCAGTGAAGGGCTAGGAGTATAAGTGACAGGCAGAGCTCTGATCTAGAGCCATCCAGTGAGAGGCTGGAGAAGTATGGCTCAGTTGAGGAGTACTTGCCTAGCTTGTATGAGGCCCCAACCCTACTCCATGGAAGAGGGGAAATCCTAGCTTGGTGATGACTAGAAATGTTTGATATCACCTAGTAGGTACTCAACAAATGTAGTTATGATTGCCTATAGTGAAACTAAATGCACTAATCCTGCTCTTCTTGTCTTTCTTTTAAAGATTTATTTGATTTTTAATTATGCCTGTGACTGTGTATGTGCATGTGCACATGAGTGGAGTGACTGGAAGCCAGACAAGGGCATCAGATCTGTCGGAGCTGGAGTTGCAGGCAGCTGTGAACTGCCTGACGTAGGTTCTGGGAACTGAACCAGGGTCCTGCTTGCTCTTTATAAAGGCAGGGTAGCTTTTGAACTTGGACCCTTGTGACTGACTGATTGACTGATGACATGTGAGAGGCTTGAGGTTCCATCCTAGAGAAAGTCCTAGAACTGTGTAAACTCCTCAACGCTGGAGCTTGGGGGAGCAATGGCTTGGCTTCTGCTTCTCTGTGTTTGCTTTTCATAGGTGGGGAGCACCTTGGTAGGGACTGAACTTAAAAGTTCAGGCAAAAGCCAAGCTCAACTCCTCCTGCTTTTCAATTCCACTACCCCCAGCAGCTGTATTCTCTTTAGAAAACTCCCTTCTTCACTCCCACCTCCCCTGGTCCAGTTGATTCCTGCTTACCCTTCCCCCTGAGGTTTTGAGACATCTGTTCCAGGAAGCCTGACCCACTTCTCCACCACTTCCACATTCAAGTCTGATGTCTCACACTGACTTACTGGCTCCAGGCCAACCCTATACTTGTTCATTTGTCCATCACCCTTGAGATGCATGCTCAGAATATGATGGGGAGGGGGTCACAATGCATTTATATTATAAGTAGTATAAGTAGGGCAAGCAGATAGGTAGGCCAGTCTTCAGGAAATTGCCAAGAGGGTGGTGACCTCGGGCATGGGAGATGGAGAATATTGATAAACTTGTGTCAGACATAGGTTTATGGAGTTTAGTTCCAGGTACAAGATGTAAGAAAGACATGAGGGCCTGAATCCCAAACTCCTTTTCCCTGAGTGCCTGCACTCACTCTGCTTCTTAGAGATGAGTGATCTTAAATCTGTCAGAACTGGTTGTTGTAAGGCTGAAAAGATGAAGATCTCTCAAGTGCCTGGACAAGAAGACTGAGGGATCAAGGAGATCCCATTTCTTGCCCCAGTTTATTTTTAATAAGATATTGAGGAAGGAGTCTGGGGAGAAAGCTAAATCAGTAAATGTTTGCCTTGCAAGCCAGAGAACCTGAGTTCAGTTCTCAGAATCTACCTATAAAGCCCTGAACTGTGCTCACAGTATGGTGCAGTAGTGGTGTGGTGGTGTGCATCTGTACTCCCCATGCTGGGGAGGTGGAGATATGCAGATACCTGGGCTTGCTGTGACCCATCGTGCCACATTAGTGAGTGACAGGCCAAGGGAGGGCCACATGATGGAAGGAGAAAATTGACCCCTTAAAGTTGTCACCCAACCTTTACATGAGTGCTATGGTATGCATGCACATGCATACATATATTAAAGACTTAAACAAAAAATAAGTTAATGTAACAAAATAATTAAATTTAAAAAGGGTGGACTATACCTGAGGAGTTATGACACCCAACACTGTTTTCTGGAGTCCACACATGGACACATGCCCCAACACATCTACATAAATGAGTGAATACTCACCCCACAAAACCAGGGAGAGGTTATGGGTCTTGCAAATATGAGTCAAACCTCTTCCTGAATTCTGTTCTTCTTTCTTTCTAATTTTATATTGTATTTCATTGTTATATGTATGGGTGTTTGTCTGCATCAAGGTCTGCGCACCACTTGTGTGCCTCTTGTCCATGGAGGCCAAGGGTGTCAGATCTCAGGAACTGGAGTTACAGATGGTCTTCAGCCACTGTGTGTGTGCCTGAAATTGAACGTGGGTCCTCTGGAAGAGTAGCCAGTGCTCTCAACACTAAGCTATATCTCCAGCTCCTCTTGCTGAATTTTTTTTTGAATTCACCCCTCTTGTCTCTCAGCAGTAGCTGAGCAGCTTTACTTAGAAATGATACACTACAATTCCTGTAGTGGCAAGGGAAGGATCATGATGGGGACAAAAGAAAGCAGGGTGGCCATTGCAGGCTGCTAGAAAGCTCAGTCTTCATCTCTCCCAGCAACGAGGGAGTTCCCATGCAGGAATGCTGCCTCCTCTGCACTCCTACACATACCAAACTGCACTCTGGGGGAGTAGCACCTTCCTCAGGGGAGGGTCCACCCCAGTCCTGTCTGGTGGTACCAGGCTCTAAGCAAGGACGTCAGGTAGGTAAAATGTGGGAAAAAATTAAAAAGGATAGATGTGTACCAGAGGCTCCTCTGTCCTCCTTCAAACTCAGATAGATTAGTGTAGATATCTTGGCTCAGCCCAAGGGTCAAGCTTAGGGGCCGTGGTTACCCTGAGCCTTGCATTGGTCTACAAGGTGTTAGTCACTGTATGGGCTCTGGATAATGCTAGATGACCTTTGCCAGCTATGGCAGCTTTCCCCCTAGGGCAGGCTCTGCCCCTCCTAAGAAACCTAGCAAGGTGTGTCCTTCGCACCCTCCCTGAAGTTAAGCTGGGACCAGGTTAGACTGGGTTCAGTCTCAGGGACTCACTCTAAGGAGTAAGAAGCAAAGCACAGCACAGCCAGGCTGGAGGATGGGGCAGGAGGGCCTGGCATCCTGGGCACATCGATGGAGCTACCTGCTGACTCTGGCTGCCAGTCTTCTGCTCACCTATGGGCCAGGTAAGGACTGGACGGGATAGACTCTGGGAGGAGAGGAGCAGAAAACAAGGGTGCTCTGGCTTTTGCAAGTCCCTTCATGGTGTTCTTGCTAGCAGCAAGAATCACAACTATTGATTAAGGCATCCCCCTCATAGACTCAGGGACTTCGGTTTCAGTACACCTTGGTCCCTGACATCCCATGGAGCAGAACTGAAGGACAAGTCAGAGTGATCCCAAGTGAGTGAGTTTATTAATTAAGCAGAAAGACAACAGGAACTCAAAGATTGTCACGTGCAGTAATATTGTCAGCAATAGCTGTATATGTGATTTGAGGAGCTTCAAGGTTAATTGATCTTCAATTAAGCTGAGGTATCAGGGAAAGTAGGCATTGATAAATTCCTTTTTCTTATCCACAGAATTTTGTTTTCAACATAGAGCCTGTCTTAGATATGTTGCAGTTGGAAGAGAGATGGTAAATGTAATATATTTACCAAGGAGAATCCTTACTTATAGATAGGACAAAGAAGATTGGACTTGAGGCATAGTTCATGAGCTATTTTGAAAAATCTCTCTCTCTCTCTCTGTGTATGTGTGTGTGTGTGTGTGTGTGTGTGTGTGTGTGTGTGTGTGTGTGTGTGTGTTTTCGTGGACCATTAAGCACATGTGAAGTTCAAAGGACAACCTCAGGGATCAGTTCCTCACTTTCCACCTTGTTAGAGACAGAGCCTCATGTTCACTCTGCATATGACAAGCTAGTTAGTCCATGACTTTCCAGGGATGCAGTGTCTCCACAGTGCTGGGATTGCAAGCATACACTGCTGCATCTGGCTAATATCGGGTTCTGGGGATTAGGCTTGTATTGAAAGTGCTTTACCCACTGAGCCACCCCCATGGCTTCATGTTAAGTATTAAAACTATTTTAACTACATTTATTTATTTATATTTATTTGTGTGTGTGTGTGTGTGTGTGTGTATGTATGTATGTATGTATGTACACATGCATGCATGTGTGTGGACACACATGCCATGATGTCATGTGGGCATAGAGAACATTAGAGGACAGCTTGTAGCAGTCTGTTTTCTTCTGTCATGTGCGTCCTGAAGTTCACACTGATCATCAGCCATGATGGTAATCACCTTGCCTGCTAAGCCATCTCACCATTCCATACTAACTATGTTTAGCAAGCTTGTTTGTGCTTTGCAGAAAGGGGTGTACAGTTCCTTTGGCATGTGGACTGGTCAATTATGTGGAAAATGTCTGGGTGTTCCCGGTGTGAGACAGAAATCAGAGCCATGGAAGCAAGTGAGGGTGAGGTGCCCTTCCTTTCCTGGTGTCCCTTTTGTTTCTTAGCTGGCTGTTCTGACGCAGAGGCAGTCAGAACCAGGACATGCTCTTTTCTCTTGGTTTTGAGTAAAGACTCCCTTCAAAGCCAAGGCTGCATTTTTCTGGACTGATCTGAATGAGATCACAAAGCTGCTGTTTTGTCCAAGAAATATCCCCTGGGATTTGAGTGCAGCTGACCAGGTACCCTTTGCTCAGTTGCTCACTCACAACCTTATTCCCCCAATGATTTTATGGAACTCCAGGCTCCTAGCACATAAGAGAAACTGTCAGAGTGGAGGTGGAACAGCTCAGAAACCCATGCTCCCACAGGATTCTATGATCTTCTGTCTGACTGGCAAGACAAGTGATTGCCCACACTGGAAGCACAGTGCCAGACTGGCGTGGGCCACTTTGAAGCACAGAAGATGGGGAAGCATGCATCCACTGAACACCAGCACATGCTTTTCCAAACAGGGGACTGGCAGGGAATTTTGTAGCTGTGGTTCTTGAGGAGAGAAGAAGGCATTTCTGGCATAAGAGACTACATGGGCAAAGGCGGAAGTCAGCAGCTAGCACTAAGTGTATTTAGGTGGATTTATGTGAGCTGAGAGTAGAGTTGTGGGACTGTGACGTGAGGATGCATAAGGGGAAGAGCAAAGCCAGAAAGACAGTCAAAGAACCTTCCCCAAGACAACCTGTTCTTGGGCCCAAAGGATGAACTTTTCAGGTCTGTGAGTCATTTAGAGAAGTCTTCTTGGGTCATGCTGTCCTGACTGTAGGAAAGGACTCTAAATGTTCGTCACTGTCAGGAAACACACATACACACACACACACACACACACACACACACACACACACACACACACAGAGAGAGAGAGAGAGAGAGAGAGAGAGAGAGAGAGAGAGAGAGAGAGAGAGAGAGAGAGAGAGATACACACCACCTGCAGAAAGAAGATCCAACATCGGCCAGTCCTCAACCTGAAGCCACCCAAACCCACACATTGTTCTACTCTGACTTCCTGAGCAGGAAATTTTGACTTTCCCACTGAATCTTTCCAGTATCTAAGATACTGTTGTGCAATGGAGAGCTTTAGTGTACCTAGGTGCTTAATAATCTGTTCATTTACTCTTTGCTCGGTATAAAGACACCTCCAAGCCTCTGAAGGGGTGAGGGCAGGAAGCCCCCAGCATATTCCAAAATCCAAAGGTGGTCTTGACTCCTCCTTTTCTCTTGTTCCCTCCTCCCCCAACCCCATCCCACTTAGACAGCATTGAGTCCTTCAAGTCCTGGCAGCCAGGGGACAGTTGGATAGCTTTGTGAGGTCATCAGACACAATGCCCTGAATGGTGGGCAGGTTTTTACAACTCTTCCCAAGTTGCTACAAACAGAGGGTGTTTAATTGCTTTTATCACCAAGGCTTACTCAGGGTTAGATTCTGTGAGCTGTTGATCTGGGCAACCCCATTTCTATCTCAGGGAAGACGGGTGGCCTGGGGTATAGGCAGGTGGCCCCTCCACCAACCTCCTCAGGCCCTCCCAAAAGAGTCTCCTGGAATCAGTCCAGACACCCTTCAGGACTTTTGATGTAAAATACTGGCAATGAATCCCATATCCTCTGAGCAGTAAATCTGAGTCTACAGCTGCCAGACAGAGTGAAAAGTCAGACTTTATTAATTATAGAACGTTGACTAATATTCTGCTGCTTGTTATTAATTAGCAGTGAGTGCAACTTGGACAAACCTCATAGGCTACAATACAGCCACTGGCCAAAGCTAGCAATTGTATCTATTTTACTCCTGGTTATGGTTAACTTACTGTGCCCAGTTAATGTTAAATGTTATCACACCTGTGTATAGAGGGGAAAAAACAATGTTTTATAGGCTTTGGTAATACCTGTGGAGTTGAAGATCTGGTTGGAGTTTAAAAAGATCTCTCATGGGTAAGGGGGTGTTATCAGCAAATATTGGCATCCAGTGGGTACCTGCTAGAATTCCCAGACTCTTGTAATGTGGAATAAGAATTGCATAGTGTCTTAGTTACTTTTTTATTGTTATTACAAAAATACCATGATCAAGGAAACTTATAAAAGAAAACATTTAATTTTGGGTTCCAGGGAGCTAGAGTCCAAGGCCACTACGCTGATGAGCATGGCAGCAGGCAGGCATGACACTGGAGGGAAAACAGAGCTTACATCTTGAGACACAGCCATAAGGCAGAGAGCAAAGGAACTGCAATGGCATGGGCTTTTGAAACCTCAAAGCCCACCCCCAGTGACATGCCTCTAACAATAAGACCACACATCTTACCAATTCCCAAATACTTCTACAAAATGGGAACAAAGCATTCATATATATGAGCCTATGGGGGCCATTCTCATTCAAGTCACCACAAACAAAAAGAGAGACGTGAACAGTAGCAGAAGCAGAAACAGGTTATTAAGAGGGAATATACAGGCTAGAAAATGGATCAGTGGTAAGAATGCGATAGCATAAGCAAGACAACTTGAGTTCCTATCCTCAGCACTCATGTTAAAACAACAACATCAAAAATAGGTGTGAATATACTTGTAACTCCAGCACAGTGGAACATGGAGGCAGGAGAAGCACTGGGGCATACTGGCTGCCAGCACAGGTCTCTGAGAGACCCCATCTCAAAGGAATGAGGCCATCAGTGGTATAAGAAGATACTTAACATTCTTTTCTGGCCTGTGCACTGTACTCATATACACATGTGTACATGCATCAGATTCACACACAGAAAAAGAAATGAAGGAAGAAGGAAGGAAGAAAGGAAGGAAGGAAGGAAGGAAGGAAGGAAGGAAGGAAGGAAGGAAGGAAGGAAGGAAGGAAGGAAGGAAGGAAGGAAAGAACAGAAAGAAGAAGAGAGAAAGGGAGGGTGGAGGGAGAAAGGGAGGATGGGAGGAAACACAGATAAAACTTCCAAGAGAGAAAGTGGGCTGTAGTTGAGAGAAAGGTCAGAAGCTCAATGGCAAATGCTATACCAAGGACTGAGACTTTTATATCCCAGTGTCTACACATGCACAATTACATGTTGGCCATGGAGGTAGCAGTTCTGTTCCAGTATTTTTCCCCACCAAGAGGTTTCTTATGTACCCTACTTATGACCTAACACTTCATGCTACTCTCCTGCCATAGAGACAGCCGAGAAGACATAGCTGTTCCTGGGGCATCCAGGCATTATTCCATGTTGTTTCTGCTGTTATAAGGATGGATCTGTGTCCTAAGGCATCTGAAGTATACAGGTTGTCATCTCCCAGAACAAAGAATTAGACCAGGGACATAGAAATAGAAATGATTTATTAAGAAAGGTAAAATCACTCCCATGAACTGGAGTGGACTGGAGATCTGAAAAAGCATGTGTTCAAGAGTGCTGGGCAATGAGGCTCCTGACCCTTTACAGATCATTTGCAAAACACCTGCCTCTTCTACACTGGTATATCATGAGCTTTGGGGAGCATGTTCTGTGTGTTATATGCAGCCCAGGTAGAGAAACACTTCTAGCCTGGGAGCTTCCAGATGAGTCTCTTTGCCTCCACCCCCTATCTTACCTAGGAGTGTAGGGTTGCAGATTATACCCGAAAACAAAACAAAACAAAACAAAACAAAACAAAACAAATATCCCTGCTGGAATTGGGTATGCTAGCAAGGGGAAACTTCACAAACCATGACTATACAATGTTAATTATACTATATTAAGGGGTGAATAGGAAGAAAAAAGAGTGGAGAGTCATGGGTACAGGACTGCAGTGGGGAGAGGTGACTTCAACAGAGTCGGGTTATGGAGAAGCAAGATATTATTGTAATCAGCTACACTAATTCATCTCATCTTAGTTAAGCTTTGTTGACATACCCAGGTAGATAGGTGTATTTTCTAATCATTTGTGTTTTAATCTTGGAAAAAACTGAGGTTCAGCGAAGTGAGCTGAGGCAGAACCCGGAAGGAATTCAGAGTTTCAGGACCTGCATTCCTGCCAATTTGGGTGAATGAATGTGAAAGGCTGTGACTATCTTAGTCATTTTCTGAGTCTGTGAATGTCTACTAGTATTGTGGCACGGTGTGTCCATGGATATGTATGAACATGCAATAGGAAGTATACTATGTGTGTATTTGAGTGGATGAATGTTTGACTGAGACTACATGTGTATGGATATCAGTGTGTGTGAGACTGTGTGTATGCATATGAGTGTGACAGTATTTGTGTGCTTAAGTGAAAGTATGTAGTATACATAAGTTTCTGTCAGCATATCCCTGAGAGTTTATGTCTGTGCATGTGAGTATTGTCCATGTTTGTGTTAGTGACTGTATGAATGTTGTTAGAAGTATAGATCTGAGCCTGTGCTGGTGTCCAGGTTCTTATGTTCCATGGCAAAGAACTGGGCACTAGACACATAATGAGAACTAACAATAGACACAGTTTATTAAGAAGGGAAAGCACCCCCCAGAATAGAAGTGGGTTAGTGAGTTAAAGAAAGAGCCCAACTTTCCTTAACTAGGCCATGACTCTCATGGCCTTTTAAAGGACATTTACGTAGCAACTGTCTCTCCCATGTTTGTATATCCTGGGCTTTTCTTGAGCATGCTCCATTTGTTGTATGAAGGCCAGATAGAGTAGGGCTTCCAGTTTTTCTCTGTCAATTGACTTCCTTTATCTGTTGCTTTATCTTGTAGCTGTCTTCAGTCTCTATTCTCCCACGGCAGTGTGGGTGTGTATATATAATGAGGTCCTTTCCCTCCCTGGAAATTCCGTTTTTCAGTCCTGGTAGAATACCTTCACTTTGCTCAAGTGGGAAGTCAGTCCTTCACCCTCTCCTTCCAGGGCAGGGAGCAGGACAAGGAGCTACTTTTACCTAGATCTCCAAGACCTCAGCCATCTTTGATTTGAGTATGAGCAAGAAAGATAGAAGACTGGTCAGGAACAAGTAGTTCCTCCTATTGTCTTCAGGAGGCAGGATCAGTTAGCAATTTTAAGACTCCCTGAGCCCCTCCTCATCCTTGCCTGGAGGCTGCCCAGACTGGTCCGACCTCATACTTCTGTGGCTCTGGACTTTCTACTGTGACAAGACAAACTCTGTGAAGCGGCAGGAAGGTGGGGTGGATGGGACTGGCTGTTGGTTGTCCCTGCCCTCCTAGTCTTTCTTTCCATCTTCACCAGTTTCAGCTGCTTTCATTTATCTGTTCCTGAGATCTGGTCTGCATTTTTATCTCTGATGTTTGCTGTTCTAGCCCCCTACCCCACTCCTAAAACACACTCCTTCCCACAGCTGTCAGCTTTCCTCTGTGTCCACAGGGAAATGGGTCCAGGATGCTCTGGGACACCAAAGTCCCAGCATGGGAAAGTCGGTTTTATAAAATGCTGTAGCTTTAGCATGGACTACTCACAGCCTCCCATATATCTTAAATCCTCTCTAGACTACTTATAATGTCTATTGTAATTCATCTGTATCTGTAAGTGATCTGTACATAGTTATTACAACTTGTTGTTTAGGGCCTAATAAAGACAAAAGCCTGTAGAGTTTTGGTAAAAATATACTTCTCTTTTAAAATATTTCATCCTATAGTTGGTTGAGTGCAAAGGGAAGGGGAGGGGTACATGTGAAAAAGTCATAGATAAAGAAATGTTGCATGCTTTCTCTCATATGCAGATTTTTTAATTTAAATATAAATATATAAGTGTCCATGCATGAATATACACTGTTGAGTATACTGTGTATGCAAAAATATGCATAGATAAGAGTAGTTCCAGCATATATGCATAATATAATATATATTATATGCAAGAGCAAGGACTACTACTGGGGACCACAGGAAGAGGAAGAGTAAAAGAAAGAGAGGGCAATGTGGGGTGAATAGGAGCAAAGCACAATAATATACATGTATGCAACAAAAGCATTATTAAGAAAAAAAAGCAACAAAAAACACCCCTCAAAGACAAAGATACAAATGACTTTTGAAGGGAAAGTGTATTCTGATTCTAGCTCTCTCTCCTACATCTCTGATTCCCTCCTTATTGAGGATTCTCCTTTCCAAACTACAAAAAAGAACAGCTCTGTTCTATGATGGCACTATACTAAAGGGAGTCAGGATGATGATAACAGACATTGAAGAGGGTGGTTAAGAATGCTTGCTGCTTTTTCAGAGGACTCAAGTTTGGTTCCCAGTATCCATATCAAGCAGTTCAGAATTTCTGGTAACTCAAGCTTGAAAAGGAACCAACACCCTCTTCTGGCCTTACGTGCACATACCCTCACCCTCACATGCACATATCCCCATAATTATACATAAAATAATTTTTTAAAGATAGTGAACAGAAAATATACTCTTCAATCTACACTTCTTGAACATAGCATTTCAAATGCCATAGTATTTGTATATCACCTATAGAAATTTTTCTGATAATTTATTTTCAGCTACTTATAAAAACTAAATCAATATAATTTGTTGTTAGACTATATTAAACCTTAATAAAAAAAGTATTGCTTCCATTTTGGTGAAAAGGCACAATCTATTATGACAATTACCCCAATGTGGGCAGCTGATGTGTGATATAGCTATACTTTGAATTCAAGCAAAATAGCTCAAAGACTCCCAGAGATAGAGATTCTGGCGCAAGACACCTTGTGATGATCTCCCAGTGATAATCTCATACTGGGGATAAGCAAAGAGATGGATTGTAGGAAATGGCTATCAGAGAATGAGCTGTAATAACAAATTCAATAAATTACAACAGCTTATGAAAACTGAGACACTTAGTAAGAAATACATTGAATTTTGTGGCAAATTTTGCCCATGTGCATAGTACAATTGAAAGCATTTTTAAGTTGTGCAAAGACAGGTTATATATACAACCAGTCTCCATGTTCTTGGGCTCTCCCCCATTAGATTCAATCAACAATGCATAGAAAGTGTTTAGGGGAAAATGCATCTATTGTAATTGAATATAGAGGCTATTTCTCTTGTCATTACAGCCTAATCAACATAGTACAGCAATTGTTTACATTGCATTTATATTTTAGGTTCTATAAATAATATAGAAGTAAAATGTACAAAAGAATATCTGTGGATTCTATGAAAAAAAACTACAGTATTTTTAAAACTTTATTTCTATTACTTGGTGTGTGTGTGTGTGTGTGTGTGTGTGTGTGTGTGTGTGTGTGTGTGTGTGTGTACAGTGTGTGTGTGTGCATATGAGTGCAATGCCCACAAAGGCTGGGAAATTGGGTCAGGTTCCCTGGAACTAGAGGCACAGGAGGTTGTGAGCCATCTAATGTTGGTGGCAGGAACTGAACTCAGGTCCTTTGCAAGAGCAGTAAGCCTCCCTAACCACTGACCTACCTACTATCTAAGCAGCCCCCAAACTTCTACAATCTATAGAAAGAACTTGAGGATCTTTGGATGTTAATATCTGTAGGAGACCCTGCAGTGTGATATCTTTTTTTTTTTTTAGTTTTGAGATTGTATTCACTTATAATATTTTTTTGTAGCTATAGTTTTTTTATTTATTTTTTTTTATTATTTTTTTACAATACTATTCAGTTCTACATAATAGCCACAGATTCCCTTGTTCTCTCCCTTCCTGCTCCCCTCCCCTTCCCCCCAGCACACACCCCATTCCCACCTCCTCCAGATCAAGGTCTCCCCCGAGGACTGGGATCGACCTGATAGACTTAGTCCAGGCAGGACCAGTCCCCTCCTCCCAGATTGAGCCAAGCGTCCCTGCATAAGTCCCAGGTTTCAAACAGCTAACTCATGCAATGAGCCCAGGACCTGGTACCACTGCCTAGATGCCTCCCAAACAGATCAAACCAATCGACTGTCTCACCTTTTCAGAGGGCCTGATCCAGTTGGGGGCCCCTCAGCCTTTGGTTCATAGTTCATGTGTTTCCATTCATTTGGTTATTTGTCCCTGCGCTTTATCCAACCTTGGTTTCAACAATTCTCGCTCTTATAAACCCTCCTCTTTCTCACTAATTAGACTCCCAGCACTCCATCAGGGGCCTAGCCGGCGATGTCTGCATCCAGTCCTTGGATGGGGTTTATGGCACAACTATTAGGGTGTTTGGCCATCCCATCACCAGAGTAGGTCAGTCCTGGCTGTCTCTCGACCATTGCCAGCAGTCTTTTGTGGGGGAATCTTTGTGGATTTCTGTGGGCCTCTTTAGCTCTTTGTTTCTTCCTTTTCTCATGTGGTCTTCATTTACCATGGTCTCCTATTCCTTGTTCTCCCTCTCTTTTCTTGATCCAGCTAGGATCTCCTGCTCTCTTTCCCTCGACCCTTGCCCTTCATTGCTCCCACTCATGTCCAGGCTGTTCATGTAGATCTCATCCATTTCTCTGTGTCTTTCTTGGGGTCCCGTTTTCCAGGTAGCCTCACTGGTGATGTGAGTAGCAGTCCAGTCATCCTTGTTCCACATCTAGCATCTTCCTATGAGTGAGTACATACCATATTTGTCTTTCTGAGTCTGGGTTACCTCACTCAGGATGATTTTTTTTAGATCCATCCATTTGCCTGCAAACCTCATGATGTCATTGTTTTCCTCTGCTGAGTAGTATTCCATTGTGTATATGTGCCACAATTTATTTATCCATTCTTCAGTTGAAGGGCATCTAGGTTGTTTCCAGGTTTTGGCTATTACAAACAATGCTGATATGAACATAGCTGAGCAAGTGCTCTTGTGGTATGATTGAGCATTTCTTGGGTATATGCCCAGGAGTGGTATAGCTGGATCTTGGGGGAGATTGATTCCCAATTATAAGAAAGCGCCATATTGATTTCCAAAGTGGTTGTACAAGCTTGCATTCCCACCAGCAGTGGAGGAGAGTTCCCCTAGTTCCACATCCTTTCCAGCATAAAGTATCTTCAGTGTTTTTGATCTTAGCCATTCTGACAGGTGTAAGGTGGTATCTCAGGCAATGTGATATCTTAATATGTGTACGTAGATATGTATACATAATCATGAATCAGGTAATTAGTCAATGTCTCTGTCATAGAACCTATATTTCACTTTAAAGTGGCATGAACATTTAAAATTACTCTCTTATCAATTTTAAAATATGCAAGACATTATTAACTATAGTCACTATATTGTGCAGTGGTTCTATTTTTGATTTGTGAGAGAGGATCTTGATATACATCTCTCAATGCCCTGAGAGTCACTCTATAGCCCAGATTCTCTTCAAATTCAGGGAAATCATCCTGCCTTAACTTTCTGAGTGCTGGGATTGTATGTGTGAGTCACTGTCTTAGTTACTTTTCTATTGCTTTCATTTGAAACCATGACCAGGCAACTTACAAGAACGTATTTCAGAAGGTTAGAGTCCATGATGGTGGAATAAAGGCATGGCAGCAGGAAAAGCTGAGAGCTTACATCTTGATCTGCAAGTATTGGGCAGAGAGAGGCACATTGGAAATGGCATAAGTTTTTGGAAACATTAAAGCTAGCCCCAGTGACACACCTCCTCCAATAACAACATAATTCCTAATCCTTCCCAAATAGTTTCACTAATTAGAGACTAAATATTCAAATGCAAACCTATCAGTGTCATATTCATTTCAAACAATCACATTCCCTTCCATGGCTCTCATAGACTCATGGGCATATCATAATGTAAATTGCATTTAATCCAACTTCAAAAGTCCCTGTAGTCTTTTACAATCTCAACACAGTTTAAAATTCCAAAGTTTAAAGTCTCTTCTAAGATTCAATGGTGGCACATGCCTTTAATCCCAGCACTCAGGAGACAGAGCCAGGCAGAACTCCGTGAGTTTGAGGCCAGCCTGGGCTACAGAGTGAGTTCCAGGAAAGGCTCAAAGCTACACAGAGAAACCCTGTCTCAAAAAAAAAAAAAAAAATCAAGGCAATCTCTTAATTGTGACCTCTTGTAAAATCAAAAGCAAAATACATATTTCCGATAACAATGGCATAGAGCATACATTACCATGACTAAAAGGCTTGTCAAACATTTGGGATCCTCCACATAACCCAGGCTTCACTTTCACAGTCAGTAGCTCTATGCAAGGACTTCCTCACCACAGGCCTGGCCTCAGCAGCCATCCTTAACCATAGAAGAAGATTCTATAATCCTGTTACTCATATACCTTCATGACTACAAAGCCAGAACCATGTGGACAGCATAGGCAAATTCAACTGCCTGCTTGGCATCGAGTTTGTCCTCATTAAATCACATTTGCAGAAGATTTCCTTTCTTGCTGCAAAGAGCAGAAAATTCCTTAGGCCTTTCTTTTTTACAAGCTGGAAGCCTAGCTGAATGAGGTCTTGTCCTCAGTGCATCCATCCCTTTATCCCATTTTGGAACAGGCCTTTCTTTAATATTCTCATCTCTTACTGTACAGGCATACACTCCAGCATTCAATTTCCTGGAACTGTTGTTCATTTCAAATTGTACACTCTTTTGGAGGATCCCATTTGTTCTTTTTCATGGTCAGAGTGATTACCAATAACCACACAACTGGGTAACTATTAGTGAGGGATCAGAACAGAGCAGGGAAAAGAGAGAGAGCAGAGAGAGAGCTTGGGGTCTGCACCCACCTTCTTAAGGCATGTACGTAGTTGTCAGTACCCCCTAATGACATAAGACGCAATATTCAGAGCTGCACATGTATAGGAGTGAGGGCAGAATCACAACACTATCTATGAAGATAAACAAAAAAAAATCTTTTTATTACTTCAGAGAGTCCTAAAACTAATCTAATCCTTAGCTTCCCTGAGATTTTGAGAGAAATATCCACATTTTCCACCTCTCCATTTGCAACTTTCTCTGTAACCTTGACTGCCTATAGATACTAAAGAGGGTGTGGCCTCATGGGCCTCTCATAGATTCACAGAGGCCCTGGTTATTTCTTTTTTCCAGGCAATGACAGCTGCTATGAGTTTATGTGTGCCAGTTTTGTCACATACAGAAGACACTGCTTCACCTTGATCCTTTCCAACCTCTGGTTCTTACATTCTTTCTTTCTCTTCTCTCTGCAACATTCCTGAAGCCCTCAAGTGAGGGTGTGTTTCATGTAGAAGTCCCATTTATGGTTGAGAACTCTACAGAAACTTATTTTCTACTGTTTTACCAGTTGTCAATCTCTATATTAACTATCATCCACTGCATAAAGAAGCTTCCTCATTGAGGACTGAGAGCTGCACTAAATACATATTTGGAAAGAAGTTTGATACTATATTTATTTAGCAAATCAATAGTAACAGGTTCTGCCCTAAGAATTATAAGCTTCTGGCTATGGGTTCTTAATTAGATTTAAAGAACTAGGCATGAGTTTCCCTCTGTGGAGTGGGCCATAAATCCAATAAAAAGGTTGGTTATTCCCATAACATCCATACCACTATGGCATACATTAATTTATCTTGCCAAACCAATTGTTCTTGTAGCCTACAGGGTTCATGGCTGGATAATATTGTTGATGGCTTTTCTCCCCTCTCAGCCTACAGAGCTACCAGGGAGAGAGCTTCTTTCAGTACCAACATGTTTTCTCCTTGTCCTGTGAACAAAGTGTGTGTTTTCTCAGATAGTTTTGGTCTCTTATCACATAGGTATGTATCCATCAACCCTGTTGTTCCTAGAATCTAAGGTGTCATCAGGTTTTGACACCCTTTGGGGATTCAGAATAAAACATAAAATTGGCAGCAATATTCCCACAGAGATGGATAGAAAATAAAGGCAAAAATGTAAGATTTTGGTTTTTAATTAGGTTTGTTCTTTTGACAACTTCATACATGTATAAAGCACATTCTGATTACTCTTTCCCCCAACCTCTCTTATCCCTCTCCCATCCTTATGAACCTGTCCTTCCCTATGGTCCCCTTTCTCAGATTCATGACTTTAGGTTCTGTTGTGTAACACATTGAGCTTAGAATTACCCATTGGAGCCTGGGGTGTGTCACCAGTGGACACATAACTGGTGGCAATGGCTCTCCCTTTCCCTGAATCTATTTGCAGGAAATAGTTTAGCAATGAGGGGTGGTTTCCCTGGGCCCCTCCTCCTTCTATGCCCAACTGTTGACAGATCCATTCTTGTATACAGCCAGAAAAGAATCACGATACATTTTATTCTGCAGTTTATAGTTATATTACCACTCAAAAATGCAAGACTTGTAGACACAAACCTAAATATTTACTTTTAATATGTCACCATAATTAAAATAATAATAGCAAGAAGCTTTACATGGTAAAATGCTCTGGAGCTTCCAGTGCCTAGATACTAATGGTGCTTTCTTTACTGCTTCTTGGACATGTGAGTAATGTCCGAATTTCAGGAACACATGGAGTAGTACTCTTCCTCATCAATCCAGGTTTAGAGACAGGGACATCATTGACTCATAAACTGCACAAAAAAATAGCCTTCTTAGGATAGGACAGACAGCCCCAGGGAAATCACAACAGGACCAGATATAGATAATTATTCCAGAGCACATCTACAGGTTTCCATTGAGCATAACTTTACATCCAAAACCATAGCCAAATCTCTGCTAACATTTGACTAAGAAAAGAAGGCAGCTTTTATGCTTTTATCTTCCTTCCTTCCTTCCTTCCTTCCTTCCTTCCTTCCTTCCTTCCTTCCTTTCTTTCTTTCTGTTTTCTTTTTCTTTGTCTCACTCTCTCTTTTTTGTGAGAGAATTAACTATATAAAAACTATATAAACACATCCTAGCAAAATCTAATAAAAATTTCAGGCATTCATGTACCATACTATGAATTTCTTCTATTGTATGTTCAACCTGTTACAAATTGATAACTTCTTCAAACTGGCTCATTTTTTTAAGTATATTTACTACTTGAGAATTTCATGCATGTATGCAATATATTTTTATCATATTCATCCTTCACTTCTGCCTCCACCTCCTCCCAGACTTTTCCATCATGTCCCCCTCCCAACTTCATGTCCTTTCCTTCTGTAAATAACAATTTTGTATTACATTTGTATTTATTTATTTATTTATTTATTTATTTATTTATTTATTTATTTATTTATTTATTTATTTATTTATTTATGTGTGTCTGTGTGTGTGTGTGTGTCCCCAATATACATGTGGCAGTCAATGGACAATTTTCAGGAGTCATTTCTTCCATCTACCACATTCATCCTGGGAATCAAACTCAGGTTGTCAGACATGGCAGCATGTACTTTTACCTGTTGAGCATTCTCTCCAGTTCTCCTCCTCCTCCTCCTCCTCCTCCTCCTCCTCCTCCTCCTCCTCCTCCTCGTGCTTCTTTTTCATTTTTGAATAAGAAATTGAGTCTCATTAATGATGGCTGTATGTGTAAGGCTGCAGGGCCAACCATCTACTGGAACATGGGTAGTCTACCAGGAGCCATATCCCTGGAGAGAACTGATTGTCTCTTATCAATCTACAATCAACTGTCAGTAACTTTTCATCTCCCCTGTCCCATGCTTCAATGTTAATTGAGTTAATCTTGTGCAGGTCTTGTATAGACCATTAGAATGAGCTCATGAGAGCAATGGTCCTGTCATGTTCAGAAGACATTGTTTTTTAGATCTGGTTCTTCCAGTCTTTCGACTTCCTTTTCTAAGAGGCACCCTGAGCATTATAGAAAGGAAATATGATTTAGGGCTGAACACTCCATAGTCATTTATTCTCTGCATTTTGACCTAACCTGACTTATTTTTATAGTTGCAAGGCTGTAGGTTTTATTTATAAACTATATTTCATACAACTTCTCCTAAGAAATAATACAATTTATGTAATGATTATTTTAATACATGTTTATACAGACATATGAGTACTAAGTAAGAAATGTTTTATCCCAGAACAAGCATCCAGTATCTCACAGATGACCACAGCTTCCTCCATCACAAAAGGAAACCATGTGGAAGATGGGAGTTCAACACCCCAACTCAAACACACTATTACAACCACACCAGTCTCCTCTGAAAATGAATATTTCACAATAGTTCCAACCAACTCAGGAGGTACCACACTTTCATCTTCACAATCAATCTCATTTGCAACTGCAGAGATTAGGAAACAGACAGCTTCCACCTTGAACACATCATGGAAAAATAACAGTAAATCTGAAGTATCACATGCAACAAAAGGAATGAATACTAGACAGACTGATGCGTCCACCATCCCTTCTCTTCACGTGTCTCAGAAAGCAGCCATGTTTGAGCACAGCACATCTCTCTCAATACCACATCAGTCAACATCAGAAGACACTTCCATTGGAATCTCCACCAGGCTCCTCAGATCTACAACCACCCCAGAATCAGAAGAGACAGCAGCCAGCCACAGGGGACATTCTGTGGTGACATCAAACATGGTGACTTCCCAAGACACATCAACCACTGCTTCAAACACAGAGACTCAGCACAGTGTGACACAAGCATCTTTACTTTCAGAATCTGTGGGTCATTCTATCAATTCACCATCCCCATCTTGGACTCATTCAACTTGGGAAGGGTCCATGTTTGCAAGTTCAACAAGACCTACACCTGATACACCCTCACATTCTCCAGTTCCTGCCGATGCAGAGAGATACAGCACCAGCTCTCCCATTTCTGTCACCTCTATCTTCACAGTTGCTAAGGATCCAATCCCTTCCAGACTATTTACAACCTCAGGATCAGTGACTCATTCAACACCAAGCTCCAACAGTGCTCAACTGTCCACAATCTCACAGAAAACCTCTGTTTCCTCACTCACACCAGAGAACAGCATGGAAGATGGAACTTACACACCCCATGCCAAACACACAATCACATCTATATCAGCCTCACCAGAAAAGAAATCTTTCACAACCATTATGCCCATCATGGAACATACTAGACCTTCACCTTCACAGCCAGTCTCATCTGAAAGCACAGAGACTGAGACAGGCACAGCTTCCTCCCTGAGGACAGCAGGGGCAGATTTCAGTACACCTGAAGACATAAATTCAACCACAGAATACAGTCCTAGCCAGAGTGGACTGCCCATGAGCCCTTCCCTTTTTGAGTCTAGGACAGGAGCCATGTCTAATGACAGTACATCGCTTTTAACCCCTCATCAGTCAACATCAGAAGATACTTCCACTGTAATCTCCACCAGTCTCCCTACCTCAGCCATCAGTACAGAATCAGAAGAAATGACAAGCAGACCCATGGGACACTCTCTAGTTATGACAGACATTTTTACTTACCCAGACATATCCAGCACTACCTCAGTCAAGGACACCCACTCCAGTGGAATGCATACATACCCACATTCAGAATCCACAGCTCCTTTCAACACTCCTGCTTCAGCATCATGGACACTTACTTCTGGGGAAGGGTCTAGGTCTACAGATTCCACAGCAACAGCAGGGTTACTTTCAGTGACCTCTGGTGCTTCCTTGCCAGACAGACACAGGAGTCACTCTCCTGATTCTGTGACCTCTGTTTTCACAGTTACCAAGGATCTATTCTCAACAGATTCGCATACAAGTTCAGATCCTGTGACTACTTACATTCCAAGCTGGAGCACCATTTCTCAGCATAACTCAAACACTGTACATACTTCCCAAACCTCAAAGATGAATAAATTTTCCTCAGTCACACCAGGGTCCAACATGAAAGCCAGCAGTTCTGTACCCCAATTAAAAGACACCATCACACCTACATCAGTGTCATCTGAAAATAAAGCTTTCCCCACTACCCTTCCCATCACCCAAATATCTACTCTTTCACATACACAGCCAACATCATTTGAACTTGAAAAGACTGGGACAGAGACATTTAGCCCCCTGACAACACTGACACAAGCTACAATACCTGAGAAGCTGCATTTGAGCACAGATACCATTAGTAGCCATTCTGAAGTGCCTTACAGTTCCCCTCTTCCTGCATTCAGAACAGTATCCATGTCTCCTGATAACACAATATTTCCAATGCTTCAGCAGTTTACTTCAGAAGATACCAAGTTTACAGCAGAAGATATGTCTAGTGGAGTTGTCACCAAGCTTTATGGCTCCAACATCACAGAATCAGAAGAAATACGTACCAGCCAGATTGGGGATTCTGAAGTGACATCAAACATGGCCCTCTCCCCGGAAACATCACCTGTGTCTTCAGTGTCCCACAATCTCACTAGTTTCACTCCAGTTCCCCTAGTCACAGAAACAGCCACATTTGTAAGCCAAAGTTATGGAGTCCCATCAATTACAACTTTTCCAACTCTGAAAGGAAGCCAGCCTGCCAATTCTCTAGGATATCTTGATGGCTCTACCTTAACTTCTCCTGGTACTTCCACAGTAGAACACAGCACCCCATCTCCTAGTTCTGTGGTCTCTGCCTTCACCTCTTCTAGGGAGGTAATCACAACTGGGTTGGATATTCATGATTTGTCTACTTCACTTCCAAATTGGAGCAGTAGTACACATTCAAGCCAAGAGACTTCACAGGTCACCAAATTCTCACAGACAAGCTCTGCTTCCTCTCTTAAAGCAGAGACAATAATGGAAACCAGCAGCTCCATACCCCAATCCAAATCTTCTATTACTCCTGCATCAGTTTCATCTAAAACTGCATTTTCAACCAAGTTTCAGCATCCATTGGTGGATACTACAGTTTCTATTTCACAGGCAACATTTTCTGATGCCTCTGGAATTATGACTCACACAGCTTCTTCCCTGAGCCAATCACTTCCACAAACTACCATTCTTGAAGAGACCACGATTGCCACAACACACAACACTGTATTTTCTCAGTTGCCCCCTAGCATGTCTACTGGCCTCTCCATTTCAGAGTCCACTACAGCTGGCAAAGTCTCCACAAAAAGCCCTCTTTATTTCTCAGCATCAGAAGACATCACCACTGGAAGCATTCCCAGCCGCATTACCTACCCTAGCACAAAAGAACACATAGAGTTAACCTCTGTCTTTGAGTCAGGTAATTCTGGGTCTTTATTATATGATACCCCATCCAGGGACACTGCAACCCCTGTTTCTATGGCAGAGTTTTCTTCACCTGAGCCTCAAACATCTCCACATTTAGCACTGAAGTCTCAATCCAGTAGTTCTGAGGAACAGTCACATGTAAGTTCTTTACCCAAGGAAAAACACACTTCTTCAGATTCAACATCAACTATGATTGAGAAAACCACACCTTCACCTGTTATTTCTACATCACAAGTACAAAATGTCTCTTCCCTTAATTTTGTGACTGTGCTTGTAACTTCTGTTCAAGAGACAATCTCAAATGGAAAAGACAAAAGTGTAGCTTCTGGGAGTACCTCAATCCAAGGCCTGGATACCACAGAGATTCCAACCCTAGGTCCTTCAAATAACATAAGGAACTTGAAGACAAGTCACAGTTTCTCTAAAAATCCAACAACTACAGTAAAAACCAATAGTCCAGAAGTGCATTCCCAAGCCACTGTTCTAGTTAATTCAATTCCATCAAGAATTACAACTGCAATTATGAAATCACAAAACAATTGGGACACAACACTTTCTACATCAATGCCCATATCTAAACCTGCTCATACAAAAACTCAGGAAGATTTCCCCCTAACTTCAGTAAAACAGAAAATAACCATGCCTGAAGATACTAACTTGATGACAAAATCCAGTTCTGATCTTTTCACAGTACTCACTAGGACTTCTACTGGGTTTTCAAGAACAGAAGCTAACTCAACTGAGAGACAATCTATTTCAGGCTCTGGATCCTTCACAGAGACAACAGACATCTCAATGGGAAGTACTTCCAGTATCTCTACACTTTCCTTCCCAGATATTGGTATCAGTCAAGTAATTAATGCTGCAGAATCATCCAAAATTACCACTCTTTGGAATACATCAGGTACTACTGCTAATATTGGGGCCCTCTCTTCAGCAACTCAGACATTTCTACACCCAGACTCCATGCCTCGTCTCAGCAGTTCTGAGTCACTGTCATGGACAGGTACTCCATCCCATGAAGCAACTCCCTCTGTGAATTCTGCAGAAATACCTGGGACAACATCATTTCCTGCTACTTCCACATCAGAAGGACAAAGTCTCTCCTCTCCTGCTTCTATGGCCCCCATATTCTCTTTTGGGCAAACAACTACAAAGGAGTTGGACACAAACTTAGCTTCTTTTACAACTTTATTTCCAAGCTGGAGAAACAGTGAGTTAGCCACTTCAGAGGACACCAGAACCTCTCAAACATCTCACTCTTTCACCAGAACTGAAGTATCCAGTGTGGACATAACCACTCCTGGACCCCAGTTCCAAAACACTGTATCATTTGATGCTGCTTCACCAGATGGTACTGCCTCTTCATTGTTGACATTACCAACAAAGACATTACCTTCTTCTGCTTTCTCTCTATCATCACCTAGTTCAAACCCCACTTCTTTTCCTGAGACATCATTCCCCACCTTTGAGTCTTTTAAGACAACAGATACATTGAGCAGAAGCTTGGAAACTGGAACAAGTTCACCTCCTAATTTGAGCACCACTTCACATGAAATATTGGGCTTATCTGATGTGACTACTGATACAGAAAATTTTCATACTTCCTCAAAATTCAAAGTAACAAACACAAAGACCATCAGTATGGGACATGAGCTAAGTTCCTCTATACCAACACCCCCTGAATCATTCAGGGACACCTATACAATGGGTACTTCTTCTTCCATATGGGTGACTTCTATGTCCACACCATTGCCTGCCTATTTAGAGACTACAAGATCTGATACTGAGCAATTTTCCCATTCAACTTCTGGACTGAGGGACACTAGCATGTCCCTACAAGCAAAGATACCTTCAGCTCCTGTGTCCACTCTCATTTTGCCAGTTTCTGAGAGTGCTGTCATCACTCCTGCTATGACCATGTCAACTCCACATCAGACTCCATCTTCACAGTTTACTGAAGCTCTGGTAGAAACAGTCACTACCTTAAATCCTTCTTCATCTATTGTAGAGTCTACTGGGGTAACATCCTCCCCAGAATCCAATTTTACTATGCCTTCATCGGAAAGTACTCATGTTCCAGGAACTGATATGTTACCTTCAGACGAGACCACTTTTATTGAAACAACAACCCTTTCTCCGACAGAAGAGATGGCTTCACTTGCCACAACTAGCATTGCAAAAGGCAGCTCAGCTGTGACTTCTAGCAGTCCTCTTTCTATTACAAAATCAAGTCATGGAGATGTTTTGATTTCCACCATTGTAGAAAAGCTACCTTCTTCAGCTTCTACACCACTGCCTTTTCCTGCTTCCACTGGCACTGACTTTACAAGCAGCCCAGCCCTCCACAGGATTACTCCTACAGGTAATTTACAAACAGAAGATAACAGTGTTGTTGGAATGAGTGGCTGCTCTCAAGATTCCATGATTATATTTAGAACTTTTAAGCCTAGAACTCATCCCATCAAAACATCTTTATTACCCTTCTTGAAAAGCATAATGACTGAAAGTTCTGACTTGGGAAGGGTGATAAATGCTTTTCAGGTTCCTATACATTCAACCAGGTTGATAAGTAAGAACCCATTGTCCCTACACTTCCATTTACAGACATTGGAAGATCATAGGCAATATCCTTTTCCTAAGAGGTAGAAAAAAATTAGGAGTTCATTATTGCATTCATATTTATTTATTATTAGCATTATTAAATCATACAAATTGTACAAATTAGTGACTTTCATTCTGATATTCTCATACATGCTCAAACAATGCTCTCATCATCCCCACTTCCTACTATGAACTCTTCTCACTTTCTTCTCTACCTTCTAGATTCCTTCCACTTCCTTTGTAGTCAGTTTTCTGCTCTTAGGGCTTTTGTATGTATATTTCCACATGACATAAAATCTATGATATTTATTTATCTGTCTGCCCAATATTGTTTAACATGATCATATCTAGTTCCTACAAATTATACCTGAGTAAAACTCTATTGTAGATACTTTACATTTTCAAATTCATCCAACTGTTTAAAAGCATGAATCCTGTTTTTTTTGTTACTGGACATTGGACCTAGGACTTTACACATGTCAGTCAAATGCTATACAGATGACCCATATGCTCTAACCCCATACTGTAAGTTTCTTTAGCACACATTGGTTGAACTAGTAACATCAATCACTTCTAATAACTGAGCTAGCCATGGGCAAAACAGAAAAAAAAAAGCAAGTCAATGAGTAATTACTACAATATTATAGATGTTCTACTATGATTATTAATGCTAATTAACAATGTTGATAATGACAATTCAGCTTATTCAGCTTATACAGCACTTATTTCTATGTCAACACTGTTTCACCAAGGTTTCAATTGTAATATTAAATTGTAATATTATTTTGTGGGTAATGAAGTTGTGATACATAGAAGATGTGAAATAATTTTCTCACTATCATAAAGCTCATAAGTGAAAGAACTAAGCTAAGAACTTAGTCAGGCGTGCTTGGTGCATGCCTGTCACCCTAGCATGTGGGAAGCTGAGGCAAAAAGAGCCTGTGTTCAAAGAGAACCAAAGTTATACAGTAAGGCCCTGGCTGAAAAACCGACAAGACAGGGGTATAGCTTAGTGCTAGAATACTTCCCCTAGGGTGCATAATGCCATAGGTTTGAACCCCAGCACTCTCCCCAACCAAAAAATGCAAACTATTCTGGAGTAGGAATTTATGTTCTTAATCATTAATTTAAACAGGGGTAGTTAAAAAGCTAGCAGAAAACACAAGAGATTCTGGCATGGCAGTAGCCATAGGAAGACAAGATTTTAGAGAGAAATTGTAAACTCTGTCAAATACTACAGAAATGCAAAGCTGCCATAAAGTGAGAGGTATTTTGACAACATGGGGATTCTCAGGGGATAGATTAGTGAAGCATAGAGGACTAAACTTCAACCACAGTAACATGTAGATAAAGGGGAGAGATTTTTCTTTGGTTTGTTTTGGAAGACTATTCCACATGGATTGACACATATGCTTTATTCTTAAGCAGCAAATACAGTACTTGTTTTATGTATATGTGTGGCATATGGAGGCACAAGCTAGCCTGAAATTCATTCTGTCAATTATACTGACCTTGAATTTGAAATAGTCCTGCCCTAGCTGCCCACGCAGCAGAGATTATAGACATATAGTACCACTAGACCTGATTCAAAGAAGAGTTTCTGCCTTTGTGGTGAACATGCTACTAGAATCACAACAGAGTCAAAAGGTAAGAAGGAAAAACATGTGGTCCTGAAAGCTGAAGGAATAAGGTACCTGATGATGTGGGAGGGACCCAGAAGCCAGTAAGTACAGAAGACCTTTTAAAGATACTATTCTTAGCCGGGCGGTGGTGGCGCTCGCCTTTAATCCCAGCACTCGGGAGGCAGAGCCAGGTGGATCTCTGTGAGTTCGAGGCCAGCCTGGTCTACCAAGTGAGCTCCAGGAAAGGCGCAAAGCTACACAGAGAAACCCTGTCTCGAAAAAACCAAAAAAAAAAAAAAAGATACTATTCTTTAAATTCACAGCAAGAGAATTAAATTTGATACCAGATTTCATTTGTGACACAAATCCAAAAAATGCCCTGCAACATTGATACCTTCATTAGGAAATCTCCAGAGGAAGCATGTTTGATTCCCTGTTCAGATAGTTTGAACACTGCATAAGAAAGGCAGATTTGAAATCATTGATTCGCTTTCTCTGTACATTGCCTTTTTATATCACACCAAGCAGGCCTCAAACTTAAAATTCTTCCGCTTCTGCATACTAAGTGTTTGGATTTCAGGTCTATAACACCATACTTGACTTTGATTCTTGTTGTAGTTTGCTCATACTCTGAAGTCAAACCAAATCAAATAAAAAGATAAGAACATATTTAAGTAAAGAGGAAGAAAAGGAGGACAGACAGAAAGTGAAAGGTGGGATGTGATTTATTTGGTAGGGTGCTGCTTAGCATGCACAAGGTTTTTAGTTCCACCCCAGCAATGCATCATGTAGGTATGAAGGTATTCACATGTCTTTCAAGTACTCAAAAATTTGGAGATAGGAGGAACTGAAATTCAAGGTAATCCTCAGCTATGTATCAAATTTGAAGCTTGTTTGGGCTGCATGAGACACTACTTTGAAAAAGAAAGGAAGGAAATAAGGAAATGAGAATGGGAGGGAAGGAAGAAGGGGGATTGGGAGAGAAAGAGAGATGAAATAAAGACTGACAGTAGAAAGCAAATGGTAAAAGAAAGGAAAGGCCATCAGATCTGCACATAGATGTATGGGCAAGTTGATAAATTTATAGGAAGGTGGTGGATATAGGGACTGGCTATTCATCCTGTGTAGCTGTGGCTCAAAATCACTGTCATGGATTCTAGAGAAAGAGTAGCATGTACTCAATGAGGTAATCTATGTAGACAGTATAGTCTTTCTGGGAGAGATACTTACCTGTTTTCTTCCTCACTCTCACCTGCAGAAACAGAAAACAGCGCACAGTCCCACACAGAGATACCTGATGGAGCTGCCCATGGAGACACTGCTGGCCTAGGAAATGGCCCTCTGGCTTCTACATCACCTGCTAGCCCTAAAGGTAAATCCCACCGTGCTTACTCCCTAGAAAGTAGAAACAATACTGCTTGCCTTATTCCCTGTTCCAGAGCAACAAACTTCTTGATTTCCATAAAGAAAATACTATATGGTTTTCATGAATGCTTGTCTAAGCTGGATCTTTGTCTAATGGTTACTGTGTAGAAGGCAGTGTATAATAGTATTCTCATAACATGCTGAGCAAGATTTACTCCAGATCTCAAACTTAAACCTCTCTCTTCCCATTCTCTCTCTAAAGCCTTTCTATGTAGCCCAAGCTAGCCTTAGACTCACAAATGTACTGTCATAATCTACATGCTAAGATGTCAGATAAGTACCTCCATGTCCACCCTGATATGCTAATTTAATAAAATGCATATCTTGGAGACTAAGATATAAACTGAGAATGCATAGAAAGACATTAAAGGAACAAAATAATTATAATGCAACTTTGGGGGGGGGGGTTGTGTGCTGGTGGGAGGCCACAGCAGCTTGCACTTGCTAGGCAAGAACAGGATTGCTGAAGCCTGATCAGCCCCTCATTTGCATATTTTAAGTCAAGAACTCTGCTTCTGAGCCACATCACCAGGTTCCTCACTGGAAGATTCTAGGTAGAGGCTCTCCAGCAGAACCATGCCCCGAGCTCCACACTGAGGGATTCTAGGCATGTCTGGTGCTTGTGAAAGTAAAAGGGCGCATGAGATCCCTGGGACTGGAGGTATGGGTTGTTATATGTCACTAAGTGGATACTTTGGACCAAAAATGAGTCTTCTGCATGAGCAGAAAGTGCTCCTAAGCATGGAGCCATCCTTACTGTTTCCTGTTTTTAGTTTCTTAAGGAGCCTCTATACTCTTTTTCTGAAATGGATAGACTCAATAGCTTAAATTCCCACCAACAGTGTATAATGTTCATTTTTCTCCAATAGTTACAAGCGTTTGTTTTCTACTTTGTACATAAATGTCGTTTGTACTAGGATGAAAGTGAATCTTAGTGTAGTTTTTCATTTTTGTAATGGCTAAAGATATTGAGGATTTCCCCCACAGACTCAGTGGGAGCCCAAGTTTTAGTAAGCTACTTTGGAGACTTTGAAAATCTAGGTTTCTGACAAAGTCAGCACTAAGTCAGAACTACTGATTTTAACCTGTGGTGAAGAATCCTTTGCAGGCTTCCTAAGATGCAGTCTTTTAATCTAAGCCATGGAGCCACATAGTCTATCCTAAGTGGAGAGTGGTCCTGGCATGCAGTTGGAAGAGAAGGTAAAGAAGAGAAGGAAGTCAGTTTAAGGTACCTTAGTGTGCAGATCACTGGGTCACAGTATTTATAGGTGTGCACCCCATACCCAGATTATGTAGTTCCAGGGATTGAACCCCATAAATGTTGGGTAAATATTATACCCAATGAGCTCCATGCCCAGCCCATGTGTACTCATAAATGTGCACATCAATACCATGAAATGCTAGGTGTCTTCCAGACAAAAAAAGATTATGTAATCAAACTGTGCTAGGAAACCTTGGTTTGAACAAAGCCAAGCAATTTCCTTTACAGCCATATCTCTAGTAAAAAGACAAAATCAGCACAGGACTATCACATTATGGAACCCAAACTTTCAAACAAATGACACATGTCACCTCTTTCAAGTCAAAGGAGGTACATTCTGATGTAGCATTCTTTCATGTCCTCATTTATTTGTTTATTCACTCAAGACTTTGAGTTGAACACCACACCTACCACATGTGAAACAGTCAAACATTAATAGTTGTTAAGAGCCAGGACTGCTGGAGATTAAAATTCAATTCAGACATTGTGGCGAAAAAATATGGAGAAAATGAAATATAATGAATTCTCAGTGAAGGTGGATTTAAGCTTGCCCATGAAAATGATCGGAATTGATGGGGTCTGATGAAGAATAAGTAGGTCAGGAGGAAGGAAGAGCTCAACATTGAGTCATACAGAAAATAGAGGGGAACAGGATTGAATAAGTGTGGTCACAAATTTATGGAGCAATTACAACTCAAAAGGATACAGGAGGGTTAAAGTTGTAGCTCAGTTGGTAGAGAACTTGCCTAGAATTCACAGAGTCCTGAGTTTCTGTCCTTGGCACCATATACACTAAATGTGATCATGCAGATCTATATAATCTCAGTACTTAGGAGGCAGTCAGATCAAAAGTTTAAGAATGCCCTCAGCTGTGTAGTGAGTTTAAAGCTGGCCTAGGAAACAGGAAACCCTGTCTCTCTGCTCTCTGTCTCTCTCTCATACACTCCACACACACATACACACACATGCAAACACACACAAGCACATGTATACATATGCGTGCCTACACACATGTGCATACATACACACACATATATATGCACGCACACACATGCACACACACAAGCACATGCACATGTGTGCATACACACACACACACACACACACACACACACACACACACACACACACACCAGAAAATTTTTAAAAAAGCATGAGTGGAGGAAACAGGTGAGCCATATAACAAAACTCACCTTTTCCCTGCCCAGATCATGCCACCCACATCCCAGGAAAGCAGCACTTTCATAGATATTTCTCTCCCTTTCATCATGTAGAGAAAAAAAATTTAATTGCCTATCTAGAAAGTGTAAACATTTTTACAATTTGTGTTGCATGTCTCTACTTACAGAGCTAACCACAAAAGGGACAGTAAAAGTGGAGACCACTGCCACATCTCTGAAGGCTACTTCCATTGCCACTTCAACCACCAAAATCCCTACTACAACTTCAAGACCCTTGAGTCACCTCAAGACACCAGAGAAAATAGGCAACATAAACACAACAGAGATGATTATCACAGCCTCAGATACTTCCCATGATGTCCTAGGGACAGCAGCATCATTTCCTACAGGCTCTGGAGAAAACACTAGCATGGTCCTCAGGACAAGACCATCATCTTACAGTAAAGAACCAGAGAGCACAGCCCTATTGATCCCCAGTCTTAGGACAGAGACCAGCCCAGATGTTCATACTTTGAACATCTCCTCTGGTGAGTCTGATACAGTCTCATGGGTCACCCATCCTTTAGAGATTACTTCACCTGTTGCCAAGATAACCATGAATATTTCTCAAGGTGAATCTGATTCCATTGTGTCCACAGCCACCACTCCCAGAGGAGAAGTCACTTCAACTTTTCCAACATTAACTGCTTTATCTACTATACCAGATTTGGCAACCTCACTGATTAGCAGACCTGAAGAAAACACCAGTATGTTTATTTCAACTCTTACTGACTCCCTGAGTAAACCAAAGACAACAGCCTCTGGGGTCACCCATCCTGGGATGGAGGTAGATTATTCTATTGCCAGCACTTTTTCTACTGACACATCAGGAATGGCAACCTCACTGGATATTAATTCTGGAGCAGACACCAAGCCAGCTCTCCAAAGTCTGACTGCTGCCCCTGGTGAGTCAGATACAACAGCCTCAGTGGTCATGCACCTTTCACAGAGCAGAATCCCTGTTTCTGAAAATATTCTTGACATTTCCAATGGTGAAACTGCTACTACCACACTCTCAATGGATACTACCCATGGGACAGAAGTCATTCCAATCATTCCAACCACTACTACATCACCTACTATAACAGGATTGAGAACCTCACTGGTCATTAGTTCTCAGACCAGACAGAAAAATACTAGTGCATCAACTATGACTCCTGCTGGTGAACCAGAGTCCACTGACACACTTGCCACTGATCTTGAAGCATGGGAAACCACAGCTATTCTAAATACAACTACTTTGACTGCTATATCAGGAAAGGTAATGGAGTCAACCACTTCACCTTTGATTGCTTTTCCAGATCAACTGTTTAATACAACCTCTTGGATCACCCGGACTGGGACAGAAGTCACTTCAACCATTTCTACTGTGAATATTTCCTCTGGTGAGCCAAATACAACAGTATCGGGGATTACCCATGCTACAGAGACAAGCTTTACTGTTCCTAAGACAGCCCTAACATTTTCACATGGTGGATCATATTTGACATTGTCAACAGCCACAAGTACTGGGGAAGAAGCCAGCTCTGCCCTGCCAACTACAGTGACTGCACCTGGTGTACCAAATACAATGACCTCACTGCTCACTAGTTCTAGAGCAGTGACCAGTACAAGTACTCCATCTTTGACTGTTCCTTTTTCTAAACCAGAAACAACAGCCACATTTGCTACCCATGCTGGATCCCAGATAAGTTCAGCTATTACAATTCCAGCTAATTCTCCTACTTTACCAGGAATGTTGACCTCACTCATAACCAGTTCTGGAACAAAAAGAAGTCTGTCTCCAACTTTGACTGTTTCCACGGGTCAATCAGAGACCACCATTCCTTGGACCATTCATCTTGAGGCAAAGTCCAGTTCAGCTGTCCCAACTTCAGCTGTTTTTCCTGGTGAGCCAGATACAACAATTTCATTAGTCACTCCTGATGAAGCGATCAGCCCTACAGTTCTGAAGACAGCCCCAGGTTTTTCTCACCATGGATTAAATGTTACACCCTCAGTGGCTTCCAGTCTTGGGACAGAAACAAATTTAGCTGGCTCATCTTCTGTTTTTTCACCTGAGGTGTCAGAGGTTCTGACCTCACTGACTACTAGTTTTTCAACAGTAACTAGTGAAAGTACTCCATCTCCGTCTATTTCTGATGACGAGTCAGATACCACAGTATCATTGGTCAGCCACCAGAGGCCCCAGATGAATTTAACCATTGCTATTCTGACTGTCTCCCCTAATGTTCCAGAGATGATGTCACATGCCACTAGTAGTGAAATAAAAACAAATCTATTTCCAACTCAGGTTTCTTTCCCAAGTCAGCCAGAGACCACTGCTTCAGAAGTCAGCCATCCTGGAGATGAAACTAGTTCTGAGGTTCCAACTGGGACTGGAACCCTCAGTGAGCCACATGAAACAGGGTCTTTTGTCAACTATCATTCAAAGGATATTCCAACTCTTCCCAATATAAGGCCAAGTTTTTCTCATATGGATTCAGCCACTTCACCTCCTGTATCCACCACAATTATTGGTCCAGAAGCGAGTTCAGCTGTTCTAACCACAACTATCTTACCTGTTGCCCCTGATATGGTGACTTCACATGTCCCTAGTTCTGGTACAGATCTAAGAACAGCTAAATCAATTCCAATTCTTCATTCTTCTGAACCACGGACCATAGTTTCCCTGGCAACCAATGCAGGGGAAGAAGCAAGTTCAGCCATTTCTACTTCAGGTGTCAGCACTCTAGGTGTAACAGAAGTGAAGACATCACTGGTCTCCAATTCTGGGGCAGAGACACATGCAACCACTCCAATTCCAGCTCTTTCCCCAAGTGAACCAGACACCATAGCCTCATGGGTCACTGACTCTGGCAGAGAAGGCACTTCAGATATTTTAACTCTATCTACTTTACCTGATGGGACAGATGAAACAGAATCATGGGGTCCTCATTCTTCAGAGAATAACCTAACAGTCCTCCCGATAACTCCAGATGTTTCCAATACTGTATCAGGTAGTTTACCCTCAATGGCCACCAGTTCAGAGACAGAAAACAAATCAGATTTTTCAACTTCTACTTTGTCACCTACTGTATCAGAAGTACTGACTTCACTTGTCCCTACTTTTAGGACAGTCACCAGCACCACTATTCCAACTTTGACTCTTTCTTCTGATAAACCAGAGACAGGAGTCTCAATGATCACTCGTACTGGGCTACAGAAAACTTCATCCTTTCCAACTACAACTGCTTCCTCAGATTTACTTGGGATAATGACTTCACTAGTCCCTAGTTCTGAGATATACACCAGTACAATTTCCCCAACAATATCAAGTTATTCACAAGAACTGGAAAAAACAACATCACAAGTAACCCTTTCTGCCATTTCAGAAGATAGTTCTGTTACAACTCTTACTGCTATACCAGGTGAATCAGGTACATCAGCCTCATTTGTTCCCAATCCTGAAGAGATCAGCTCCAGTGTTCCAAGGACAAGCACAAGTTTTCCCCATGTTGAATTTCATACCACACCCCCAACAACTACCACTAATGAACAGGAAGCCAGATCATCTGCTCCAACTATAGATATCTCATCTAGCATTCCAGATTCGATAACCTCAGAAGGCCACACTTCTGGGGAAGGTACAAGAACATCCAAACCAATCCTGACGCCTCAACCTTCTGAGCCACATACCAAAATTTCTCTGATCTCTCATTCTGGGGGAAAAACTAGTTCACCCATGTCTACTGTTGCTGTCTCTCCAGGTGTCTCTACCTCTGAGACAGGAATCCATACCAGAAATTGGACTATTTCCCCAGGTCAACCAAAGACCACAACCTCATGGACCATGAATCCTGGAATAGAAGTGAATTCAAGGGTGCTAACTACAACAATCTCACCTAGTGTTCTAGACATGGTGACCTCAAAATCTGTGAACCAAATGCCTAAATTACAGACCACAATTTCATTGTTAACCGATGCTGGAGAAGAGCTCAGTTCGGCCATGTCTACTCTGACTGTCTCTCCAGGTATAACAGAAGTGACCACATCACTGCTCAATAACTTAAGTACAGAAAACCATGTAACAACTTCAACTCTAACTTCTTCCCCAAGACTACGAGAGACAACAACATCTTGGATCAACAACCCTGAAAAAGAAGCAGCCATTTCAGGGATTCAAACTACAAACTCAATATCTAGTGTTACAGACATGATGACCTCAACCATCCTGAACCACACTCCTGCTAAACCACAGAAGACAGCATCATTGGACACTCATGCTGGGAGACAACACAGTTCAGCCATGAATAGCATGGCAGTCTCACAGGGTATAACAGAAGTGATATCATGGGTCAAGAGCTTGGGCACAGAAAGCCACAGAATGACTTCAAATACAGCTTTATTCCCCATACAACCAGAGGTTATAACACCAGGAGTAACCCATCCTGGAAGAGAAGGTACTTCAGGGGTTCTATCTACAACCATTGAACCTAGTGTGCCAGAAATGATGACCTCACCAACTCTTATTCCTCCTGATCCATATACTAAAGTTACATTGGTCACCAACATTGTGGAACAGTCTAGTTCAGCCATGTCTACAAGGCCTGATCTTCCACATACAACAGACATGATACCATTACTTGTCACTACCTCAGGCACAGAAAGCCATTCAGTGATTTCAACTTTAGCTGTTTCCCAAGATCAACCAGAGACCACAGTCCAATGGGTTACACACCCGGGAAAAGAAGATACTTCAGGGGTTCTAAGTACAATGACCTTACCTCCTGTTCCAGGCAAGATGACCTCAACAATTCTGTCCCAGACTCCTTCTGAAGCACAGACAATAACATCATTGGTCACACATCCTGGTGGACACCTCAATTCATCCATGTCTACTCAGGCTGTCTCTTCAGGGGTAACAGAAATGATGACATCACAGGCCACTACTTCTGGGACAGAGGCACATGGAACCAGTCCAGCTCTCATTGTTTCCCGAGGTCAAACAGAGTCCACAGCCTCATGGACAACACATGCAGAAAGAGAAGACACTTCAGGTATTCTACCTAAGTCCATTTCAACTGGTGTTCCAGATCTTGTTACTTCCACAACTCCTATTCCTTCTGAATCACATTCCACAGTTTCATTTGTCACCCACATTGGTGAACAGCCCAATTCGGCCATGTCTGCTGAGGCTGTCTCTTCAGGTGTAACAGGAATGATACCATCACTGGCCACTAGCTCTGGCACAAAAAACTATTCAACAGCTACAACTCTGGCAGTGTCCACAGATCAACCAGGGACCACAGCCCCATGGGTCACCCAGCCCAGAAAAGAAGGCACTTCAGAGGATCTATCTACAACTGTCCCTGATACCACAGCCCAATTGGTCACCCATCCTGAAAGAGAAGCCACATCACAGGTTCCACCTACTACCATTTTGACTGGTGTTCCAGAAATGATGTCCACAACAACTCTTATTTCAGCTGAACAACAGAGTGCAGTGTCATTAGTCACCCATATTGAGGGACAGTCCAGTTCAACCATGTCTACAAGTCATGTCTCTCCAGATATTACAGAAATGATACCATCAACGGTCACTAGCTCAAGCACAGAAAGTCATTCTATGACTCCAAATCTGGTTGTTTCCCCAGATCAAAGAGGGTCCACAGTCCCATGGGTCATCAATCCTGGAAAAGAACACTTTTCAGGAAATTTATCTGCAACTGTCTCACCTAGTATTCCAGACATGACCTCAACAACTGTGATCCACACTCCTTCTAAACCACAGACCATAACATTGCTCACACATTCTGGAGGATATCCCAGTTCATCCCTGTCTACTCAGGCTGTCTCTTCAGGTGTAAGAGAAATGCCACCATCATTAGTCACTAGCTTGGGAACAGGAAGCTATGTAATTACCTCAACTCTGGATGTTTCCAAAGATCAGCCTGAGACAACAGCTCCGTTGATCACCCATCCGGAAGAAGATGCAACATCAGGGGTTCCACCTACAACAATTTCAACTAGTGTTCCAGAAATGATGTCCACAACTACTCTTATTCCTTCTGAACCATATAACACCATGTCATTCATCACTCACAATGAGGAACAGCCCAGTTCAATATTGTCTACAAGTCCTGTCTCTGTGGGTATTACAGACGTGATACCATCACTGGGCATTAGCTTAAGCACAGAGACCCATTCCATGACTTCAACTCTGGGTGCATCTACAGATCAACTAGGGACCACAGCCCCATTGGACATGTATCCTGGAAAAGAAGGTTCCTCAGGCCATCTATCTATTACCAATTCATCTAGTATTCCAGGCATGATGACCTCAACAATTCTGGCCCAGACTCCTTCTGAAGCACAGACAATAACATCACTGGTCAATCATGCTAATGGACACCTCAGTTCATCCATGTCCACTCAGGCTTTCTCTTCAGGTGTAACAGAAATCATGACATCACCAGCCACTACTCCTTGGACAGAGACACATGAAACCAGTCCAGCTCTACTTGTATCCTCAGGACAAACAGAAACCACAGCCTCAAGGGTGACTTCTGCTAAATGGAAAGATACTTCAGGTGTTCTAACTACTACTATTCCACCTAATGTACCAGACTTTGTTATTTCCACAACTCTTATTCCTACTGAACCACATTCTATAGTTTCATTTGTCACCCATATTGGTGAACAGCCCAATTCAGCCATGTCTACTCTGGCTGCCTCTCCAGGTATAACAGAAATGATAACATCACTGGCCACTAGCTCTGGCACAAAAACCAATTCAACAGCTACAACTCTGGCAGTGTCCACAGGTCAAACAGGGACCACAGGTTCATGGGTCACCCATTCTGAAAAGGCAGACACTTCAGATGTTATAACTACAACCCTCTCACCTAGTGCTCCAGAGAATATAACCTCAACAATTCTGACCCACACTCCTTCTAAAACACAGACCACAATATCAGTGGTTACCCATGCTGAGGCACAACCCAGTTTATCCATGACTACTCCGGCTGTCTCTTCAGGGGTAACAGAAATGATGACATCACAGGCCACTACTTCTGGGACAGAGGCACATGGAACCAGTCCAGCTCTGGTTGTTTCCCCGGGTCAAACAGAGACCACAGCCTCATGGACAACACATGCAGTAAGAGAAGACACGTCAGGTGTTCTACCTAACTCCATTTCAACTGGTGTTCCAGATCTTGTTACTTCCACAATTCCTACTCCTTCTGAATCACATTCCACAGTTTCATTTGTCACCCACATTGGTGAACTGCCCAATTCGGCCATGTCTACTGAGGCTGTCTCTTCAGGTGTAACTGGAATGATACCATCACTGGCCACTAGCTCTAGCACAAAAAACTATTCAACAGCTACAACTCTGGCAGTGTCCACAAATCAACCAGGGACCACAGCCACATGGGTCACCCAGTCTGGAAAAGAAGGCACTTCAGAGGATCTATCTACAACTGTCTCACCTAGTGTTCCAGACATGATGACATCAACAACTGTGATCCACACTCCTTCTGAATCACAAACCTTAACATTGGTCCCCCATGCTGGACGACACCCCAGTTTATTCATGTCTACTCAGGCTGTCTCTTCAAGTGTAACAGAAATGCCATCATCACCAGTAACTAGCTTGGGCACAGGAAGCTATGTAATTACTTCAACTCTGGATGTTTCCAAAGGTCAGCATGAGACTACAGTCCCATTGGTCACCCATCCTGAAAGAGAAGCCACATCAGTTGTCCTATCTTCAACCATCTCACCTAGTATACCAGAAATGATGACATCACCTAGTCTTATTTCTGCTGAACAACACAGCACAGTGTTATTGGTCACCCATGTTGAGGAACAGCCCAGTTCAGCCATGTCTATAAGCCCTGTCTCTCCAGGTGTAACAGAAAGGATACCATTACTTGTCACTACCTCAAACACAGAAGGTCATTCACTGCCTTCAACTCCGTCTGTTTCCCCAGATCAACCTGCAGCCACAGGTTCATGGGTCACCCAACCTTGGAATGAAGGCACTTCAGAGATTCTAAGCACAACTATCTCAAATACTGTTCCAGATATAATGACCTCAACAATTCTGACCCAGACTCCTTCTGAAGCACAGACAATAACATCATTGGTCACTCATCCTGGTAGACACCACAGTTCATCCATGTCTACTCAGGCTGTCTCTTCAGGAATAACAGAAATGATGATATCACAGGCCACTACTTCTGGGACAGAGGCACATGGAACCAGTCCAGCTCTCGTTGTTTCCTCAGGTCAAACAGAGTCCACAGCCTCATCGACAACACATGCAGAAAGAGAAGACACTTCACGTGTTTTACCTACCTCCATTTCAACTGGTGTTCCAGATCTTGTTACTTCCACAATTCCTACTCCTTCTGAATCACATTCCACAGTTTCATTTGTCACCCACATTGGTGAACAGCCCAATTCAGCCATGCCTACTGAGGCTGTCTCTTCAGGTATACCAGAAATGATACCATCATTGGCCACTAGCTCTGGCACAAAAACCAATTCAACAGCTACAACTCTGGCAGTGTCCACAGATCAACCAGGGACCACAGCCCCATCGGTCATCCATTCTGTAAAGGCAGACACTTCAGATGTTATAACTACAACCCTCTCATCTAGTGCTCCAGAGAATATAACCTCAACAATTCTGACCCACAATCCTCCTGAAACACAGACAACAATATCAGTGGTTACCCATGCTGAGACACAACCCAGTTTATTCATGTCTACTGAGGCTTTCCCTTCAGTTATAACAGAAATGATACGATCAGTGGTCCCTAGCTCTGACACAAAGAACTCTTCAACAGCTACAACTCTTAAAGTTTCCACAGATCAACCAGGAATTACAACCCCATTGGTCACCCATCCTGGAAAGGAAGATACTTTAGAGATTTTATCTACAACTCCCTCACCTAGTGTTCCAGACATGATGACCTCAACAACTCTGATCTATGCTCCTTCTGAACCACAGACCATAACTTCATTAGTCACACATCCTGGTGGGCACTTCAGTTCATCCATGTCTACTCAGGCTGTCTCATCAGGTGTAACAGAAATGCCACCATCACTAGTCACCAGCTTGGGCACAGAAAACTATGTAATGACTACAACTCTTGCTGTTTCCAAAGATCACCCTGAGATAACAGCTCCGTTGATCACCCATCCGGAAGAAGATGCAACATCAGGGGTTTCACCTACAACAATTTCAACTAGTGTTCCAGAAATGATGTCCACAACTACTCTTATTCCTTCTGAACCATATAACACCATGTCATTCATCACTCACAATGAGGAACAGCCCAGTTCAATATTGTCTACAAGTCCTGTCTCTGTGGGTATTACAGACGTGATACCATCACTGGGCATTAGCTTAAGCACAGAGACCCATTCCATGACTTCAACTCTGGGTGCATCTACAGATCAACTAGGGACCACAGCCCCATTGGACATGTATCCTGGAGAAGAAGGTTCCTCAGGCCATCTATCTATAACCAATTCATCTAGTATTCCAGGCATGATGACCTCAACAATTCTGGCCCAGACTCCTTCTGAAGCACAGACAATAACATCATTGGTCAATCATGCTAATGGACACCTCAGTTCATCCATGTCCACTCAGGCTTTCTCTTCAGGTGTAACAGAAATCATGACATCACCAGCCACTACTCCTTGGACAGAGACACATGAAACCAGTCCAGCTCTACTTGTATCCTCAGGACAAACAGAAACCACAGCCTCAAGGGTGACTTCTGCTAAATGGAAAGATACTTCAGGTGTTCTAACTACTACTATTTCACCTAATGTTCCAGACCTTGTTATTTCCACAACTCTTATTCCTACTGAACCACATTCTATAGTTTCATTTGTCACCCATATTGGTGAACAGCCCAATTCAGCCATGTCTACTCTGGCTGCCTCTCCAGGTATAACAGAAATGATAACATCACTGGCCACTAGCTCTGGCACAAAAACCAATTCAACAGCTACAACTCTGGCAGTGTCCACAGGTCAAACAGGGACCACAGGTTCATGGGTCACCCATTCTGAAAAGGCAGACACTTCAGATGTTATAACTACAACCCTCTCACCTAGTGCTCCAGAGAATATAACCTCAACAATTCTGACCCACACTCCTTCTAAAACACAGACCACAATATCAGTGGTTACCCATGCTGAGGCACAACCCAGTTTATCCATGACTACTCCGGCTGTCTCTTCAGGGGTAACAGAAATGATGACATCACAGGCCACTACTTCTGGGACAGAGGCACATGGAACCAGTCCAGCTCTGGTTGTTTCCCCGGATCAAACAGAGACCACAGCCTCATGGACAACACATGCAGTAAGAGAAGACACGTCAGGTGTTCTACCTAACTCCATTTCAACTGGTGTTCCAGATCTTGTTACTTCCACAATTCCTACTCCTTCTGAATCACATTCCACAGTTTCATTTGTCACCCACATTGGTGAACTGCCCAATTCGGCCATGTCTACTGAGGCTGTCTCTTCAGGTGTAACTGGAATGATACCATCACTGGCCACTAGCTCTAGCACAAAAAACTATTCAACAGCTACAACTCTGGCAGTGTCCACAAATCAACCAGGGACCACAGCCACATGGGTCACCCAGTCTGGAAAAGAAGGCACTTCAGAGGATCTATCTACAACTGTCTCACCTAGTGTTCCAGACATGATGACATCAACAACTGTGATCCACACTCCTTCTGAATCACAAACCTTAACATTGGTCCCCCATGCTGGAGGACACCCCAGTTTATCCATGTCTACTCAGGCTGTCTCTTCAAGTGTAACAGAAATGCCATCATCACCAGTAACTAGCTTGGGCACAGGAAGCTATGTAATTACTTCAACTCTGGATGTTTCCAAAGGTCAGCATGAGACTACAGCCCCATTGGTCACCCATCCTGAAAGAGAAGCCACATCAGTTGTCCTATCTTCAACCATCTCACCTAGTATACCAGAAATGATGACATCACCTAGTCTTATTTCTGCTGAACAACATAGCACAGTGTTATTGGTCACCCATGTTGAGGAACAGCCCAGTTCAGCCATGTCTATAAGCCCTGTCTCTCCAGGTGTAACAGAAAGGATACCATTACTTGTCACTACCTCAAACACAGAAGGTCATTCACTGCCTTCAACTCCGTCTGTTTCCCCAGATCAACCTGCAGCTACAAGTTCATGGGTCACCCAACCTTGGAATGAAGGCACTTCAGAGATTCTAAGCACAACTATCTCAAATATTGTTCCAGATATAATGACCTCAACAATTCTGACCCAGACTCCTTCTGAAGCACAGACAATAACATCATTGGTCACTCATCCTGATAGACACCACAGTTCATCCATGTCTACTCAGGCTGTCTCTTCAGGGGTAACAGAAATGATGACATCACAAGCCACTACTTCTGGGACAGAGGCACATGGAACCAGTCCAGCTCTCATTGTTTCCCTGGGTCAAACAGAGTCCACAGCCTCATGGACAACACATGCAGAAAGAGAAGACACTTCACGTGTTTTACCTACCTCCATTTCAACTGGTGTTCCAGATCTTGTTACTTCCACAACTCCTACTCCTTCTGAATCACATTCCACAGTTTCATTTGTCACCCACATTGGTGAACAGCCCAATTCAGCCATGTCTACTGAGGCTGTCTCTTCAGGTGTGCCAGAAATGATATCATCATTGGCCACTAGCTCTGGCACAAAAACCAATTCAACAGCTACAACTCTGGCAGTGTCCACAGATCAACCAGGGACCACAGCCCCATGTGTCACCCATTCTGTAAAGGCAGACACTTCAGATGTTATAACTACAACCCTCTCATCTAGTGCTCCAGAGAATATATCCTCAACAATTCTGACCCACAATCCTCCTGAAACACAGACAACAATATCAGTGGTTACCCATGCTGAGGCACAACCCAGTTTATTCATATCTACTGAGGCTCTCTCTTCAGGTATAACAGAAATGATACCATCAGTGGTCCCTAGCTCTGACACAAAAAACTATTTAACAGCTACAACTCTTGAAGTTTCCACAGATCAACCAGGCACTACAGTCCCATTGGTCACCCATCCTGGAAAGGAAGATACTTTGGAGATTCTATCTACAACTCTCTCACCTAGTGTTCCAGACATGATGACCTCAACAACTATGATCCATGCTCCTTCTGAACCACAAACCATAACATCATTAGTCACACATCCTGGTGGGCACTTCAGTTCATCCATGTCTACTCAGGCTGTTTCTTCAGGTATAGCAGAAATGCCACCATCACTAGTCACTAGCTTGGGCACAGAAAGCTATGCAATGAGTACAACTCTGGTGGTTTCGCCAGGTCAAACAGAGACCACAAGCCAATGGCTCACCCATCCTGGAAGAGAAGGCACTTCAGAGGTTCTATTTACAACTATCTTACCTACTGTACCAGAAATGAAGACTTCACCAACTCTTATTCCTTCTGAACCACATACCACAGTTTCATTGGTCACCAACACTGGGGAACAGCCCAGTTCAGCCATGTCTACAAGGCCTGTCTCTTCTGGTATAACAGAAAGAATACCATCACTAGTCACTAGTTCTGGCACAGATATACATCCAATGACTTCAACTCTGGCTGTTTCCCCAGGTCAAACAGAGTCCACAGCCCCATGGGTCACCCATCCTGAAAAAGAAGACACTTCAGGAGTTCTAACATCAACCATCTCACCAAGTGTTCCAGACATGATGGCCTCAACATCTCTGAACCACATTACTTCTGAACCACAGACCATAACATTGGTCACCCATACTTGGGGACATACCAGTTTATCCATGTCTACTCAGGCTGTCTCTCCCCATGTAACAGAAATGATACCATCACTAGTCACTAGCACTGGCATGCCAGAAATGACCTCACCAAATCATATTTCCTCTGAAGCACATGCCACAATTTCTTTTGTCACCCATGTTGAGGGACAGCCCAGTTCAGCTCTATCTACAAGGCCTGTGTCTCCCCATATAACAGAAATAATACCATCACTAGTCACTAGCTCTCACCTAGAAAGGGATTCAGTGTCTTCCACTCCAACTGCTTCTTCAGGTCAACCAGAGACCACAGCCTCTTGGGTCACCCATTCTGTAACTGAAGCTACTTTGAATATTCTAAGGACATCTGCCTCTCCTAGTGTTACAGACATGATGTCCTCCCCAACTCTTTTTTCTTCTGAACCACATACCATGATATCCTTGGTCTCCCATGTTGATGAACAGCCCAGTTCAGCCATGTCTACAAGCCCTGTCTCTCCAGGTATAACAGAAATGATGACATCACCAGTCACTACTTCTGAGACAGAGACACATACAACTACTCCAACTCTGACTGTTTCCTCAAGTCAAACAAGGACCACAGCCTCCTGGGTCACCCATCCTGGAAAAGAAGCAACTTCAATTTCTACTTTGTCTGCTTCACCTGGTGAGCCAAAAAGAACTGAAACATGGCTCATTACTTCTGCCAAGCCCAGTACACCACTCTCCACAACACCTCCCACATTTTCTTATAGTGGATCAAACATCACTTCCTCAGCTTCTGGGGCAGAGACCACTCCAACAATTCCAACGACTCTTTCATCTGGTGTACCATATATGACCACTCGACTGGATGCTGCTTCTCCAACAGACAATAGTATGACTTTTCCTACGTTGAGTACATCAATGTATGAACCAATATCAACAGTCTCCTTAGTTACTCATCCTGCCTCAACCCAACAACCTTCCAGTTTTTCTGATAGCGGTTTAGATGTAACACCCTCAGTTGGCAAGCATCCTGGAATAGAAACCAGTTCATCTGTGCCAACAGTGACTGTCTCTCCTGGGGCACCAGGTGTAATGACCTCACAATTCACTAATTCTGGGCCATCAACCATTATATTTCCAACTACAGTTGTGTCTCCTAGTGAACCAAAAAGCACAACTTCATTAACCAACCACCTCAGTGCAGAAACTAACACAATTCCTGTCTCAACTGGTTTTCTTCCTTTATTGGAAACCACAGCCTCAGTGCCCATTTCACATGGAGAAGATGTTAGTACAACTCTCTTGACTCAGACTGTCTCCCATGGAAAACCAGAGATGACAAATTTTCCCTTGAACTCCTTTGTGACTGAGGGTAGCAGAAGTGACCTGGGTACAACCTTTTCATCTGGTGCTTCTGAAGGAACAACCTCTCTCCCAGTCCTCTCTGGGACCGAGACCAGCACTGCCATTCTAACTGTAACCCCTGCTTTAGCGGGCACCACAGGCTTAGGGGCTTCCATCTCTTCAGCAGAATCCACTCTGACTGTGTCCCCTAGTGTCCCTGGGTTGCCCAGTGCTCCTACAACCAGTAAACCTGGCAATGCAACTTCACAGAGCCTAGAAACCTCAGCATCTGTCACTACAGTTAGACTTCCCAATTTTGTCAGTGATGTAATGACCGTGACACCATCAGAGTCCTCAGCAAGCCCACTCACTGACCTGGAAACTACAAGTGAGACTTCTCATTTAGCGATCACGAGTTCAAGACCCACTGGCTCTAAGACCACAACTACACTACATGCAAGTTCTTATGCCCCTCTGACCACATCTAAAATGTCCACATGGTCCTCTGAGAATGTGACTTCAGGACCAGGTAAGCAGAAGTTTTATTATTGTAGATATACATATATATATAAAATATTATATAGTAATATAATATAAATATTTCCTCTTTGTGTGTTTTAGGTATACAATGCAGTATTGTTAAATGTACAGTGTTATATAACTATCACTTTCAGTTTCCAGATAGTTTTTAGATTCCTGTTCATTACTGGTTTTGTGGGGCTTGAATCTAGGACCTCACTTACTTTGCAAATACTGTGCCACTAAGCTATATCCAAAACCGTCTAAACAATTTTAATCACCCAAAACTGAAATTTTGTACCCATTAAGCAACAATTCCTCATTCTACATTCCTCCCAACCATTAGTAACTGTATTAGTTTCCTTTCTGTGTGCTCTATCTGTTATGCAGCTATTTTACACACAGCTGCTGTGGGTTCAAGACTGCAACAGCCATGGTGTACCTGGAAGACAGACTTCCATAACACACTACTGCTTTCTTTGACTCTTATATTCTGTCTGTACCCTCTTCCGCAATGCTTCCTGAGCCTTAGAATTGATTATTCATTGACTTTTCAATTTATTCATACATTCATTTTCATTAATATTATATGTGCATGTGTATGTGTGCGTGTTTGTATTTGGTATATATACTCAGAGATAAGAAGAGGACATCAGGTACTTTCCTCTGTTACTCTTTATTCCATTGAGGTAAGGTCTTTCACTGAACTTGGAACTAGACTGACAATAAGGAATCCCCAGAGATCCTCCTGTCTTAACCTATATCACAGCTCTGTCTGGTGTTACAAGCACACACTTGGCCAAGCCCAATTTTTCACATGAGTGCAAGGGATTCGAACTCAGGCTCTCATACTTGCACAGCAAACACTCTCACCCACAGATCCCTCTTCATAGACCCAAGAGCTGGGAGCTTTTTATTAAAATTTTAATTGCACTTTTTTCTTCTATTTTTGAGATTATAATATCATTATGTAATTTTCCCTTTCCCTATCCCCCCTCTAAACCCTCCCATACACCCCTACCTTGTTCTTTTTCAAAGGTATGGACTTATTTCATTAATTGGTGTCACATGCACACACACACACACACACACACACACACATACCTAAATATAATCTACTGAGTCTGTGTAATGTATGCATATTTTCAGGACTGATCTTTTGGTTTTTACAACCAATAGTGTGCTCTTCCCTGTTTCACTCTCAGTATTCCATGGTTACCTGTTGTTCTTTGTGTAGGACTGAGGATTTGTGGTCTTTCTCCATCCACTTTAGCATGTCTACTATCGTCCTGGTTCAGCTCATGTTTAGGCAGTGATGTTAGTAAGATATTTTTAGTGTACCTTCTGACATTACTAACAGTCTTACAGCCAACTCCCTGATGCTCTGGCTCTTAAAATTTTTCTGCCTCCTCTTCCTCAATGTTCCCACGCCTTAGGTACTAGGGTGTTTTTTAGATATATCCATTGGAACTGGGCTCCATAACTCTGCATTTTGATTGGTAATTTTTCTTGGAAGTGGTCTATGTCTGTTGCAAATAGAAATTTCCTTCATGAGGGGTGAAGACTACACTTATCGGTGGGTATAAGGATAAATGTTTAGATTGTTGTTGCTAGAGTTTTCTGCCTTGCCCACAGTCAGGACAAATCTTTGTCACCCGCCAGTCCCACAGCTGCTCAGACCCAACCAAGTAAACACAGAGTCTTATATTGCTTACAAACTGTATGGCCGTGGCAGGCTTCTTGCTAACTGTGCTTATAGCTTAAATTAGTCCATTTCCATAAATCTATACCTTGCCACGTGGCTGGTGGCTTACCGGCATCTTCACATGCTGCTGGTCATGGCGGCGGCTGCAGTCAGTCCTTCTGCCTTCCTGTCCTTTTTTTTCTCCTCTCTGTTAGTCCCGCCTATCCTTCCTGCCTAGCCACAGCCGATCAGGTGTTTTTTTTTTTTGTTTTTTTTTTTTTAAAGATTTATTTATTTATTATGTATACAGTGTTCTGCCTGCACATATCCCTGCAGGCCAGAAGAGGGCACCAGATCTCATTACAGATGGTTGTGAGCCACCATGTGGTTGCTGGGAATTGAACTCAAGACCTTTGGAAGAACAAGCAGTGCTCTTAACTTCTGAGCCATTTCTCCAGCCCCCCAGGTTTTATTTATTGATCAATCAGAACAACTTGACATACAGACCATCCCCCAGCACAGCCAAGTGCAGACCATCTCAGACACCTGCACTCAGGCCCATGGTCCTAATCATCCTCTATGCGGACCTGCTGGGTAATGCCACAAAGAACCCAAGAAGGGCTCCCGCGGGACATACAGAACATCCCACAGCACTTCCCCTTTTCTTTTTTTTAAAAAGGAAGGTTTTAACTTTTACACATCTTTAAAGCCAGCGTGGTATATTTGGGAATTTGGGCGTAGCTTCTCTTACTACTTCCTGCTGGAGGGGGGCGCAGTATCTTATGGGGATACAAAGAAAATTTTAGGTTCATGGAGTAGTCCGTGAGACTGTATCGTCTGAGCCAGTTGCCTTGAAACGATTCTGGATGTTGGATCATCTGGGCCATGGTGTCATCGGAGACCTTTCAGGGGGTCTTGGCTGGTCAAATCTGATGTATCTTAATCTGGAACAAATCCATAGCCTTTGGCTTTCTGTAGAGACAAAAACAGAGCCTCTTTTCCAAAGCAACATATCCTTACATCTAAATTTTGAAGTCAAAGTACCTTTAAAATATACATTTTGGCATAACTCAACAGCCTTTGCAATCAAATGTTTTTCTTTAGCTACAAATATCAAAGAGAACATAATCCAGATTCTCTGTGTGATAGCCGTCTTTATGTGGCTTATTTTTTATATTACTTTTACTTTCTCTTTAAAGACTTTATTTTTTTAAACTTTCTATTTCTTTATATAACTGTCTATGTTCCTTTTCCTCTCTCTTCCAAGCCTATGTACATTTTTACACACATTGTAAAGCATTTAAAGTCTTGTTCCATCTGAATCTGTCTTATTGCGAACTTATTGCTTTAAACTGTAGCCTTCTAAGCCTGAAACGGCTCTGTGGCTGCTGGCTCCGCCCCCTTCAATTTCCCAACTTGGCGGTGGTACGTTTTCCACCAGCTCTGGGAGCCATCAAGTCTCAGAAATAGTGGGTCTACACTTTTATCCAAGCAGCGTGTAGCCCAGAAACCTCTTTTTTTGTTTTGTACTAGCAAAGGCTAAATCTGCCACGCAGCTTAATGTTCCATTTGCAGAGGCCTCATTTCCGCCTTACTGCAGGTCAAACGCACACGCCAGGAACCCGCGTTTTGCGGCGTCTAGCTGCCCATATGAGACAAGAAGCAGGAACCTGGTTTTGGCTCTGTTTAGAATTGGTTATTAAATATTCTCAGGTTTAAGGTGGAAACTTGAGCCGTTGGGCGCCATTTGTTGCTGGAGGGCTTCTCTCCAGGTTCCCCAAGCCCCGCAGTCCCACAATCCACTTATAAAATAATCACTCAGACACTTATATCACTTATAAACTGTATGGCCGTGGCAGGCTTCTTGCTAACTGTGCTTATAGCTTAAATTAGTCCATTTCCATAAATCTATACCTTGCCACGTGGCTGGTGGCTTACCGGCATCTTCACATGCTGCTGGTCATGGCGGCGGCTGCAGTCAGTCCTTCTGCCTTCCTGTCTTTTTTTTTCTCCTCTCTGTTAGTCCCGCCTATCCTTCCTGCCTAGCCACAGCCGATCAGGTTTTATTTATTGATCAATCAGAACAACTTGACATACAGACCATCCCCCAGCACAACCAAGTGCAGACCATCTCAGACACCTGCACTCAGGCCCATGGTCCTAATCATCCTCTATGCGGACCTGCTGGGTAATGCCACAAAGAACTCAAGAAGGGCTCCCACAGGACATACAGAACATCCCACAGCAATTGTTGTTTAGAATTATGATGATTTAGTAAAATGGTGGTTGGATGTTTTCCCTGGTAGTGGTTTTCAATATTAGGTTTCCATTACCAAGCATGATTTACCTTTTTGCGCAGGTTGTAAGTCTGAATAGAGAGCTGTTGGTTACCACCAAGGTATTAATGCCACTACTTCCCCCATAAGGCTATAGTGCAATGTAGGTAGTTGTTGCCATAGGCATTAGATCTAGGTAGGACTGTCTGTTGCATTCCTCCTTTGACATCTTTCCCAGTGTCTTCTGGTACCATGAAAACTGGTCTTCAATGGGGAGACATTCAAGTCAGTTCAAGGTCAGGATCTTCTGAACCCTGTGACTGAAGTCCATGGTATCTTCAGCAAACAGGGACATACTTCCACCTCTGGGAGGGAGGGAGTCAACCAAAGGAAATGGCAACAGTTTGCAATGGAAAATTCTGACCAGTAACTCAGAGGCTACTATGTGTAAAGCTTTCCTTGGATCTGTTTAAATTGTTGACCTCCTCTTTACACATAGAATGAATCACGCAAAAGATAAAATATCAGGATTCAAAAATGAAGACCATCTGGACAAAATGAGCAAGGAGTAGAAAAACAAACAAACAAATAAGCAATAGAAAAAGGACAGAAAGGGAATAAAGGACACCATGAAAACACTAAACCTTTGAATTACTGGGAGAAAAATCCCAAGTCAATGTCATAGAAATCTCCAACAAGATCATAGAGGGGAAAAAAGGTTTTCTTTGAGTTTTCTAGTTGAATCATTGGGTTTTTCAACTCCATCTTCATTTCAGTTTGAGTCTTCTTCAATGTTTCTATCTTCTTATTGAGTTATATTTCCATGAACTGGATTGTCTTCTTCATGTCTTGGGCATTAGTCAAGTGTTTAGTCTCCTAATTACTTTCTCCTTAATTTAATTAAAATGCTTCTTTGTGTCTTTTTAAAACTCTTTGAATTCTTTGATGAATTTTACGATTTTTCTTTTAAGTTGAGTATCCTGGAGTTCTTTTGGGTAATTTTCATTGGCAAACATTTATACAAGACTATTTTGGAGAGGGAGAGAATATACTGGTTTGTTCTTTTATATTGTTTGTATTTTGTCATGAGCTCTAGGCATGTGTACTTCTTTTGTTAGTTCTAAGTACGATATGGATAGAGAAGGCCAGAATAGAAAGGAGGATAAGAAGGTAGGTTAGGCCTAGAAGGTAGAAGTGGCTTTGGTATAATGAAGTTAGGTGGACAAAGTGGACTGGGCTAATGTCTAGAATGAACCTGCTGGTTTAAGATTTGATTGTGAAGTTAGATCTGGATGCCAGGAAAGGTTGGATATAGTGTGGGAGGATCCTGTGGTTTTGGGGTGGGTAGGTAAAGTTCTAGCAGAAGTATAGAGATTGACCTTGGTTCAAGCAAGGCTGGCCAGACTAGGCCACGGAACTGTATGCAGGTTGCATGCTAGGTCTGGCAGGTTAGGGAGGGTTCATGAATGAGGAAGGTCACAGAGTCTCAAACACTGGAAAAGGATGTGAAAGATCTGGCTGGTTGGTGTCCTGGGTCTATTGCTATGAAGAGAGGTCATGACCATGGAAACTCTAATAAAACAGAGCATTTAGTTGGGGCTTATTTTGAGTTTCAGAGATTTAGTCACTAATCATTGAGTGAGGAGCCTAGAGAGCATGTTGATGTAGGCAGTCACTGGAGCAGCAACTGAAAGTTATATCGTGATCTACAGATAGAAAGACTCTGGGCTAGGTATGGGCTTTTGAAACCTCAAAATTCACCTCCAGTAACACACTTACTTCAACAACACCATACCTCCTAAACCCTTTTCAAATAGTGTTATTCCCTGTGACTAAGAATTCAAATATATGAACCTGGGGTGATCATTCTTATTGAAATCACCACATTCTACTCCCTGGCACCAATTAGCTTGTAGGAATACTAAAATGCAAAAATTCAGTCCAACTTCAAAAAGTTGGACAACTTCAAGAGTCCCCACAGTCCATCAGAGTCTCAACATTATTTAAAAGTCAAAAGTTCAAAGTCTCTTCTGATATTCATGTCAATCAACCCCTTGTAAAATAAAAATCAAGAGGTAGATCACTTACTACCAAACTACAGTAACACAGGATGTACATTACCATTCCAAAAGGTAGAAAGGGAAAGATAGTAAGGAAATACTATCTGAATCAAAACCAAAAACCAGCTGGGCAAAGTCCAAACTGCAAATCCGTGGCTGATGTCAAAGCACTCTTCAAATAATCAATCTTTTCAGATTTGCTGACTGCATCACACTTCTCTCTCTTGGGCTTGTTCCACACCCAGTCTTCAGCCTTCATTGGCATGGTATCCCATGATTGGCATCTCCCACATCTTGGGGTCTCCAACATAATCCAGGCTCCACCTTTACAGCTTCACACAATAGCCTTCCTGAGCTTCCATGAAGGGATACTCCTGGCACATGTCTGGTGTCGGTGGCTTTCCTTAGCCCCAGAGGTAGGTCCTACACCCCATTTCCTGTATCCTTGACCCTAAAACCAGAACCACATGGCTGAAAATGCCAAATTCTGCTACTTGCTGGTCCTGGAACATGGCTCCCTCATTCAATTGCATTAGCATCTGCTTTCTGTTGTTGATGGTTTCCTTCACTTCTTAAGCTTTACTTTAATTCCTTTTCACAAGTTGGAAACTTACCTGGGCAGCGCCTTGCCTTGAGGTCACCACTCCCTTTGTTCCATTTAGCATCAGGCTTCTCTTTAAATATTTATCTTCTTGAACACAGGACTTAGTTCCATGGCATTCCCCGGTGCTCCCTTTCTCCTCAAACTGAATACATTTTGTAGTTTTCCTTGTTCAGAATGCTCCTTTTATTGTAGAGCTGCATAAGAGTGACCACTCAATACTAGGTTACCTTGAAATCTCCTCTACCAACACCATTAATCCAAAACTCTTCAATTTAGCCTTAGGCAGGTTTTTTGGACAAGGGCAGAAAGCAGCCACTTTCTTCACCAAAATATCACAGGAACAGTCTCTAGGCCACTTACTAATATTCTTCTCCTCTGAAAATTCTTGAGCGGGACACCCACATTCCACATTGCCCTCAGTACCACACTGTCTTCCATGTTTCTACTAGGATGCTTCATTAAGCTCTGCTTAAAGAGTCCAACCAATTTCCTAGTCCAAAGTCCCAAAGTCTTCCATGTCCTATAACATTGTCATACCAATCATACTCCACTCCCTGATCATACTCCACTCCCTGGCACCAACTTCTGTCTTGATCCTTTTCCTTTCCAAGGAGTTCCTTTTTTTTTTTTTTTTTTTTTTTTTTTTTTTTTTTTTTGGTTTTTCAAGACAGGGTTTCTCTGTGTAGCTTTGCGCCTTTCCTGGAGCTCACTTGGTAGCCCAGGCTGGCCTCAAACTCACAGAGATCCGCCTGGCTCTGCCTCCTAAGTGCTGGGATTAAAGGCGTGCGCCACCACCGCCCGGCTGAGTTCCTTATTTCTTTTCAAGTAGTTCCACTCCCTGGTGACTAAGCATACAAATATATGATACTATGGGGGTCATTCTTTTTTAAACCACCACACGTGGAGAGGTTGGATGTGGTACAAAAGGGACTTGTTGTGGAAGTTAGAGTTGGTCCTGGTGGAATCCCAGAGGTAGTTGGCAGTGCAAGCATGGTTGACATGGTTCATGCAGTTCTGCAGTCTAAGGCTGGAGAACTGCATGAACCTGAGCTAGAGCCAGCAGAAGGTGAGAATAGAGGATGTCAGGGACATTCACTGGACTAAACCATGAAGAAGACAATGAGAGATCTTGAGCTGTGAGTTCTTGCATTAACTGGATGTGATGTCTACAAGCTTCAGCCTTCTCCATTCTCCATTCTGTACATTGCATCATGTGTCTGCCCATACCAACCTTATATCCATTTTGCCATAGTCCACATCCTCCTTCCTTCAGGGATACTGCATGTATTGTTCTTGGAATTCTGCGGTTTTGTTTTGGTTTTTGTAATTTTCTTTTTCTTAAAAGTCTGTGATTTTTCATAGACCATAAATTTCTTCCATGAATAAATTTTATATGCAGCCAATCTGTGTTCTATCTTATTCTATTTGCTCATATCTTCCTTTTTGCATTTTGATTTTTTATGTTTTTATCATTTCTCTAAGGAAATTTCCTAACCATAGGATTAATTTTTTCTCTCTTGTGTTTTTCTTTCCATCTCTTCATTTTCTTTTTTTCCCCTTTTTTTTTAACTGATGAGTTTATTATGAGTACAAGTTGGGGCTTATTTCTAAGATCATAAACAACTTATAAGTTTTTATAAAGCTGAAGAAAATGTCTCTTCCTCCTCCAGCAAATATTAACTGCCTATCAATCCTCAGAGAGGGATGAGGCCTCATGAACCCCCCACATCCAAACAACCATTCCTCAAGTAGAAACAGAGCCTTGGGAGAATACACCTGACCTCCTGAAAATCTACCATGAGTCATTGACAGACCTCACCTCTTATAATAATCCCATCTTCTGTGAGCACAAGACTATAAAAGCCCCATCATGTCTTGAATATAGCATTCCTCAATGTTCCATATTCTTTCTAAACCTTCTACAATTTTCAGTGAGTTTTGGAGAGCATAATACAGATATCCAATTGGGGGTTGAATACTCAATCATCACTTATTCTCATCATTTTGACCAGTTCTGAGTCTTTACTGTTACCATTGTCCATTGAACACTTTATGTGGTATGGTCCAGACCTGAAAATAAAAAGTCTTAGTCCCTTCTCAAGTCAATGAAATGTCAATGACTTGTCACCTTTAGATATTCTGGGCTGAAAATTCAGGATCCCTCTGGAAAGGAAGTCATACATCTACTATGAAGTTCCACCCTCTCCCTCTAGCTGGGCAAAAAAGATTCTGGGTAAGGTATTGTAGACTTTATCTACTGAACACTGTGGCTATGAGACAGTATTAATCTTCCCCTCACATCCAGCAGCTCAGTACTAAGACAGAAAATTGATTTTCTTTATCTCTCGTACAACACCACACACACACACACACACACAGAGAGAGAGAGAGAGAGAGAGAGAGAGAGAGAGAGAGAGAGAGAGAGAGATGATATAGATATAGATATAGATATAGATATAGATATAGATATAGATATAGATATAGATATAGATAGATATAGATATAGATATAGATATAGATATAGATATAGATATAGATATAGATATAGATATAGATAGGCTCTCATGGTTATATTCACTTTCCCTCTCTCTCCCCTCCAGCTACAAGTACCCATCCAGAATTGGTGCCATTCACTTTCAACTTGACAATCACCAACCTGCCTTATACCACAGAAATGGGGTACCCAGGCTCCATACATGTCAACAAAACAGAGAAGGCCTTGAACTACCTGGTAATGTGAAACGTGCATACTATGGCTTACCTTTCCTTCACCCCAGTCTCATGGATCTCTCTCTCACTCATCCTTTTGGCTTACCCCCAGCTCCAATCATTGTTCAAGAATACCAGCATTGGTTCTGGCTACTCTGGCTGCAGACTGACCTTGATCAGGTGAGCCTTCCTTCCTTGATATCACAGAGGACTTCTCTGTCATGGTCTAATTCATCTGAGGTTAAGATGGGAATATCACATGCAGAAGGCAAGGAACATGAAGGAATGAAGCCCTCCAAGAATTCACACATGGGAGACACTGTCTTTAGTTTAGTGCATGAGAGACAGGACTTCCTGAAAGAAGAGGCTTCCATGGACCTTATTTGTGTGAAAAAAAATTGTGTAAAGCATTGAGGCTCACTGAATCACTTAGCAATCATGGAATTCTTCATTTCATGGTACATTCTGTGACTTAGCAACCATAACTTTCTTCCGCAAAAGTTCCACTATATAGAGAGGGCAGTGGTTACACAAACATGAAACTATAAACCAGGGCAAAGAGACCATTAATTCTACACAGAGGCTAAAAGAACCTAGTAATAGAGTTTCAGCTTGACCCTGGGGAGCTGGGTGGAGGCTTTCTACAGATGATGTTGCTTGAATCATACTTTGACAGTGCATGTACAATAAGCAGAGGAAGCACAGGAAAAAAAACTATTTCATGGTTGGTTCATCATAAGTAATATAGGGTGTAGGAGTTGGAAATACATTTCTTGGTCCTCTTCCTCCTCCTCCTCCTCCTCCTCCTCCTCCTCATTTTATTTGTTTCTTTCTTCCTTCTTCTGTTCTACCTCTTGATCCTCCTTCTTTTCTAGCCCTTCCCCTCCATAGAAAAATCTCTATGCTATTGAAGAATAGGGTGGAGCAGAGTGAATGAAGAATGAAGGAATGAAAAAAAATGAAGAAAGGAAAAGAGAAGAGGGAAGTATGTTGGAAAGGAGAAGAAAGAGGAAATGATAAAATAATAAAGAATAATAGAGAAAATAGAAAAAAGAAAGAAAAGAAGTAGAAAGAAAGAGAGGGAAATAAAAGGAAGGAAACGGGAAGAGAGAAATGTAGATGATGGGAAGAAAGATGTTCCAAGAAGTCTTGGAGTAACTTTGAACATAATAGGAAGTGTTGATAGTTGCCATGATAGATGTGAACCAAATAACTGAAGGAAAAAATGAGAGCAAGAGGGAAAAAAAAAAGCTGAACCAACTTTTCTAGAGCTAACCCACTTTATAAAGTAGGAGACCTAGAGAAAGAGGACTTAAAAAAGAATGTGACTGAGAAAGTAGACATGGTCCATTAAAAAGACATGCACAAAGCCAGGAGGGACTCAACTTGAGGAGGATATGCACAATTTTCTCATATCTCTTGATGACCCATATCCATATGCTCATCACCCTAGGTCAGAAAAGAATGGAGCAGCCACTGGAGTGGATACTATTTGCACCTACTATCATGACCCCATGAGTCCTCCTCTGGACAGGAAGCAGTTGTATCAAGAAGTGGCCCAGCTGACGAATGGTATCTCCAAGCTGGGTCCCTACAACCTGGACAGAGACAGTCTCTATGTCAATGGTGAGTGTCATTGCTCTAAAAAAGTAACAGACTCAGTTTAAACAAGAAAAGGGTTTTATGGCCCATAGTTTCAAAAGTTTCAGCCCTAGTTAATTAGTTCCTGTATTACTTATTAACTTTCCTCATCAGTGTGACAAAATACCTGACGAAGGCAGCTTACAGGAGAAAAGGCATCTGTAGCTCACAGTTCCAGAGTACTGTTAATTGTGGCAGTGACATCATGTCAGGAGCTTGAAGCTGCTGGTCACGTTGTATCTGCAGTCAGGAAGCAGAGTGAGATGAATCCTGGTGCTGAGTTCATCTTCTCTGTTTGTGTTCAGTCTGAGACTCCTGCTCACTAGATGGTGCCATCCACATTCAGTGTGTGTTTTCCCACCTCAAAGTGGGAAATCTTTCTGGAAATGCCTTCATGGACACACATATCTGTTTCCATATGATTCTAAATCTAGTCCAGTTAATAAAGATTAATCATTGTAGTTTTATTACTTTTAGGCCTGTGGCAAGGTAGAAATATGATGGAAGGCATAAAATGGGTAATCTGCTCTTTTATTGGATCCAGGAAGCAAAGAGACAGGCAGATTTGGGGGATGCAATATACCCTTCCATGCCATGAAACAAGTGACCTAGTGATCCCCCACCTCTGCTAATAATTCACTCAGTTATTAGCTGATCCATTGATTACCAAGGGTTGTGGGAGTATACAGCAGGTAGCAACTAGTGTTTGACAAGTCGACCACCAGAAGTATAACTCCCTGATGGGGATGCCCATCTGGAAAAGCCACGGGGTCACTGGCTGTGAAAACTGGTTGTTTTCTCTCTATAACTTTCTCAGGTGCCACTGCTATGCCTCCCTAATAAGAACAGCTGTGGGGTGCTTTCCACAGCTCTTTGGTAGTGTGTTTTACATATCTGGGCACACATTTTGCTGTAGATTTCTGTTTAAGTTTTATAATTTTGATGAACAGAAATATTACCAGAATATTCTTCTTTACTGACACAAGGAGGTAACAGTGTTCTCAAGTCTCAAAGACAGCCTTTTACACATTTTGCAAAGATGTTAGAACAAGTCCAAAACAGACTAAGCTGCCCCTACAGAGAATACACGAAGACTAAATCCCAGGTGTTGTTTATTGAGAAATCAAGGCCAGGCTGTTTACATTGAGACATAGTCCTTACAGTAGTTCTCTTTCTGCATGTACCCTGACCACTCAAGGTTCAGCCAATTGTTTAACATCTGGGATCCCTCACCAACTTAGAGTTATGCACATGAGTCAATGTGACATTGCTTGCTTAAGAGAAACTATGTGACTTATCTTGTGTTTTGAGAATGGGTAGAGCCCTGAAAATGTAACTTATAATTGTCCAGAGTTTGGTTGTGAGGGAGCAGCAGCAGCAGTGTGAAGGCAGACAGCTGTGTAGAGCTATGTGAGAGCTGCTGCAGAATGTGTGTGTGTGTGTGTGTGTGTGTGTGTGTGTGTGTGTGTGTGTGTGTGTGTGTGTTCTGGATGAGAGATGAAGAAGAAGCATGAGAGAAATGTGAGTGAGTGAGTGGGTGAAAGAGTGAATGAGTAGAGTGAGTGAATAATGTAGAAGTATGTGTGTGTGTGTGTGTGTGTGTGTGTGTGTGTGTGTGTGTGTGTGTGTGTGTGTTCTGGATGAGAGATGAAGAAGAAGCATGAGAGAAATGTGAGGGAGTGAATGGGTGAAAGAGTGAATGAGTAGAGTGAGTGAATAATGTAGAAGTATGTGAGAGAGAGAGAGAGAGAGAGAGAGAGAGAGAGAGAGAGAGAGAGAGAGAGAGAGAGAGAGGTGTGAAGGAGCTACTGCTGCAAAGAGAGGCTGTGCCTAGGAAGTGTGTAAAGTGCTGTCTGGTGAGAGAGCTATGTAAATGAGATGTTTAACTGTGGCTGGGTGGAGATTTGTAACTGTGTGGAGGCAAGGAAGATGAAACTGTATAGAAAAGAGATGTAGAAGAGAAATGTATGTAAAAGAAAGATGTGTAGCCATGTGAAAATGTTTGTATGTAAAGATATGTAGCTATATGCAATAGTGTGGAGATATGTAGCTGTGTGGAGACAGAGTCAGAGACCATTCTTAAGATAAAGTAAAAGAGAAAGTAAACATCAGAAAGCATGTGTGTGTCTTTATTTCACCAGTCATAGATAGATTTAACCTTATTCTTAATTACCCTAAGATAAAAAAAAAAAAAACTTCCTATCCCTCACTACTCTAAGGCATTCTTTTTATTACCCTGAGCTGATCATGGGAGCTGGTCTCTCATGGTCCATGTTATTTGATGAAGTTAGCACTCTTGCAATCCAATCACCTTTCTACAGTTTCACCAATTGGGGACAAAGCCTTCAACACATGAGCTTTCTGGAATACATTTCAGATCCTAAACATCATTTACTTAGTGACTTTTTTATGCCAATAGCTCATTATAGGGGATGGTTTTAGAATCCTATGTCTGGAGACATATCCATGTCACTACTCAAAGGGTGTTAATATTTTTTGTTAGGTATAGGTAAGTGAATGCTGGTAAGTAGCCCAAAGGTATAGTACAGTCCCCTAATATTTATTAAATTAATAGTCTCAACCTTGAGAAATTATTTTACATAAACTTTCCAGTTTCATCTTTTATTGTTTGAGAATTTCTTGTAACCCTGATAGAAGCCTAATATTTCTTAGATGGCTCATTTTGTAATGTTTAACCCACCAAAGAAATCCAAGTCCTTTTCTACTTCATCTCTTTGGATTAAATATTTCCTGCTATTTCTCCTTCTCTTCATCTTCCTCCTGTTCTTCCTTTTTGTACCCCTCCTCCTCCTCTTCCTTTTTCTACTATTCACATCCTTCTCCTCCTGTTTATTGCCTTCTCTTTCTCCTCTTTCCCATTCTTGCTATCTTCTCCTCCTCCTATACCTCTTCCTTCTCTTCTACCCCTTTCTCCTCTTTTTCCACTCCTCCTACTCTTTTTGATCCTCTTGTTTCTCCATTGTGTTCTCCCAGTTCATTTCTTTCTCCTGTTCCTCTTCCTTCCCTTATTGCCTTTCTTTCCCCCCACATTCTCCCCCTGCCCCTGCTGCATCAAGGCTGTGCAAGATGTCCTAACTTAGGTAATGGATTCAAAAAAGCCAGCTCATGCACCAGGGATAGATCCTCATCTCATTGCCTGGGGTCCCTTAAACACACCAAGATATATAATTGTCTCACTTGTGCAGAGGGCCTAGTCCAGTCCCTTGCTCCTACTCCAGTAATCAAATAGGTGATTACCTTAACTGTGATCATAGATCCTTCATCCAGTAACCAACTGACAGAAGCAGAAGCAGAGATCCACAGCCAAGCACCAGGCCAAGTTCCAGGAATCCAGTCAAAGAGAGGGAAGAGGGATTCTATGACCTAGGGGGCATCAAGATCATGAAGGGGAAATCTATAGAGATAACCAAACCAAGCTAGTGGGAACTCATAAACTTTAGACCAACAACTGTGGTGCCCTGAATATTTAAATAAGAGTTTTATTTATTTGTTTGTTTGTCTGTGTTTGTGTGTACATGCATGTCCTCATATACATGTTGAAATTAAAGTAATACTGTGGGAGTCAGTTCTCTCCTTCTACCATGTGGGTCCAAAGTATTGAATTCAGAAGGCAAGGTTTGGTGGCAAGTACTTTTAGTCAATGAACCATCTTGCCAGCTATATTATTATATATTGTTTTAGTAAAATTATTGGTAATGATAGTTATCATGACTATTATCAGAGGACAAGGCACATAATAAGGGCCAAGTAAAATGCAGTCATTACTCCTTATATATAAGTCTCAGAATGTTTTATAATGACTTCGACTTCCAGGTCTACCCTCTTTTCATCTCTTGTGCTTAAATAACAGTCCCTTATCATTAATCTTGCTTTCCTATCTGCAGGTTATAACCATCGGTACTGGACCCCTACCACAAGCAGTGAGTACTCAAAACTGTGATGTCCCAATATCTCTAGGACCCCCTTCCCTAGAATCAACTCCATAGAAGATAAATGTACAATATCATTCCCATAAGTTCTCCAGAGCAGCTCCATCAACCCTTCCTTTCCACATCACCTACTCCAAGCTCTACAGCTAAGAACAATGACTCTAGAGCTTTTGACACTGCCACACTGCTTTGTATGGTATCTGCTCTTCACTCAGCCTGTTTTGCACAGTCTACGGTTGGGCCACCCCAGACACTAGTTTGTTCTTTTAGCACACTAACCTTGGTCCAACCACAGTACTTTACACTAGCTACTTATGAAGGCTGACTATCTCTGATTTCTCAATTTCCAAATCTCACTTCAAGGATCTGAAAGACTTTTCCAGACTACCTTCTATTACTAACCCTTTCTTTACATTCACATCTGGCCTATTTTTTTTCCCCTCTCATCATGATGACTAATTGTTTGCTTGTTTCTTCTGTGGAATTTACTTCTAATTTTATTCAGTCCTCATGTATTTATCACCTACTTCATACTCACTTTTTATTTATAGATTGAATGATTGAATTCATGAATAAGCAATCTGCATATGTTCGTGTATGAATTCTATTTGAATATTAGAAAACTATTCTGGATCATAGTCATGATTGTGATTATTGTCCTATCTCTTTATTTTTCCCAGACATGGGCATAAGGTCTACTAAGACTCTAGGCATCTGCCACAGAGATAAATTCTGTCAAACTGAAGCCCTTGGACAGGCTTGGGGCACACAATCCAACCTTATGCTATAGGGGATACAAAAATATAGTACAGTGACTGTATCACTTTAGCTTCAGAAATAAATATCTTTGTCTGGGAAATGGATCAGTGGATAAAAGCACTTACTGTGAAAAGTCAGCTGTGACCCGAGCACTATGGGAGGCAGAAATGGGAAGATCCCTGGGGCTTGCTGGTTGCAAGCCTACCTCCAAAATCAGTGACACCCTGTCTCAAAGAAATCAGACAGAGACAGAACAAAACACTGCAGGGCTTTTCTGGCCTCTATGCATGCCTAGGTACGTACACCTGCACACACACCTTGCACATACATCATACACATACAGCACACTTGCACACCAGTAAGTAAATAAATGAATAAGTAACTCATACTCACATGCATTATCTGGTCAAAATACATAAATAGCCTATAAAATATAAATAAAAAGTATATGTGAGCATGTTAATTGATAAAAATACAGTGTATCTATGCAGTCAGATATTATTACCCCTAACAAGAAGGAAATCCTCACATTTAACATAGATAATATTGAGAATATCCTCACAAAAAGAGAAATGCTATATGATTTTTCTCATGAGAGGTATAGAATAGTAAAATTCATATAAACCAAAAGTACCAATAGTGGTTGCTACAGGTTAGAGAAGGACAAATGGGGGCTGTTTAATTACTTAGAGGTTTAGTTTTGTGAGATGAGAAGATTCTGAAGACTGGTTACACAGCAGCTAAGTTCAACCATTCCTTTGACTATAGCCATCTGGGTTATGATGCATATTAAACTTCCCACCTCCTCTTTTCTGCTACAGGTACAACCCCATCTCTGGGACACTTCACCCTCAACTTCACTATAACCAACCTGCGCCATAGAGAGGGCATGGGATCCCAAGGATCTGAAATATTCAACAGCACAGAGAGAATCTTGAATCGATTGGTCAGAATTCTCTCACACTCACCCTGTCCAATCTCAGTCTTGTACCTCTTGGCCCCTTAGATCATCTTTTCTTTTGTCCATAGCTCAAGCCCATGTTCGAGAATACCAGTATCGGGCACCTTTATTCTGGTTGTAGACTGATCTTGCTGAGGTAAGAACTTTATAGTTGTTATGCAGGGCATATAGAAAATCACCATGAGATAACTCCTAACTCCTTGTTCCTAGTGTTCTAGGAGAAGGTAATCTCCAACTTCTCTCCAGTCCTTTCCCTTTAAGACTGAAAAGTATAGACTCCATTTCCTCTCACAAGACAATGATGTTTCATTTTATTAAGCAATTCCTGCTTATGTTTTATTATAATTTCATTTATGTTGCTGTAGTGAAATACTCTGACAGAAAAAGAAATACACGTAAGGAAATGTTTACTTGGGTTACAGTTCTAGACTGCAGTCCATTGAGTGGAGAAGTTATAGTGGAAAGGGCTTGAAACAACTGATCACATCATACCCACAGTCAAGAGTAGAGAAAAATTAATGCACCCATCTGCCTGCTGGCTGCTTGCTAGCCTTCTTCAGTTCTACAGGCTCAAGACTGATGCTACCCATGATGATCTGGGTCTTCCTACATCAAATAACAAACAAGACCATTCCTTACAGGCTTGGTGACAAACTGACCTGATATCATTAATTCTTCATTAAGACTTTTCCCAGGCAATTCAAGCTTGTGGTAGGTTGACATTTAAAATTAACCATCACAGATCTGAAACTGTTGATTCATTTTACACACAAAAATAAAGCATAGAGACAGAGATGTGGAGAAACATCTGGCATCATTCAGTGGTTGAATAGGAGTTACACCAATTGAAATTGTTTGCTTTTTTTTTTTTTACCTTATTTGCAAACTTCTTTTCCCACCCCCATTGTCACATTTCTTAGTACAGCATGTTAAGTCATGTTATAGATGTCACGTTAAAGGATAGCACAGATACTGGCATGTTTAGATGCTGTCCTTTTTGCAAGGTCCTTGACTCTGTTATTGTTTTCTTCTGCCACGAAGGTCATTAATTGTTCATCAGTTGCCCCACTTCTCTTCTCCCTCAGTGAAACTTTTGTGAGCCCCAACCTGGAGTTTCCATCTCTCCATCTCTGTCTCATTTCCTTGCCCAGGCCTGAGAAAGATGGAACAGCCACTGGAGTGGATGCTGTCTGTACTCACCATTCTGATCCCACGGGCCTTACGCTGGACAGAGAGAAGCTGTACTGGGAATTTAGTCATAATACCCATGGTGTCACCAAGCTAGGATCCTTTGCTTTAGAAAAGGACAGTCTGTACATCAATGGTGAGCATCCTCTTAGGATCCATAAGCTGAAGATGAGAATGTTACCCTAAGATAAGTGTGCGCTCTCATTGGTCACAAGACCCTTCCTGCTGCTACCTGCTGCTGACATATAAGCTTTGAGTCTTCAAGTCATTCTCTTTTCTCTGTATTGCTGCATTACAAAGGCATTATTTAAATATGTATCTAACCTACAAAAGCTTTCCTCTATCCACATCTACAACTATCTCTGGCTGAAGTCAATGGTGGTTCAGTAGTGGTTCAAGCCTAGAGTTGTTTGTTGTTTTGTTTTACTTTGAGGTAAGTCTTGCTATGTGACTGAGGCTGTCCTAGAACTAACAGCATAACCCAGTCTATCTTCAAACTGATGATTCCCATTTCAGCCTCACCTGAGTGCTGGAGTTAGAGGTATATACCCAATATCTGCCTATATTATATCTATGCGGAGCTAAAATGTCTCTATCATGCTTGATATGCATCAGGCCATATTCTCTGAGCCCTACTTCCATTAGAAGCTTTCATTTGAAACTTCATATTTAGCTGGGAGTGATGGCTCATGCCTGTAATCTTTGAGTGTGCCTGGTATGTTCAGGGGTCATGATTTGATCTCTAGTACTATAAGGAAGAAGAGGAGAGGGGAGGAATAAGGGAGTAAAATGAAGGAGAAGAAGCAGAAGCAGAAACAAGAAGCATTTACCAGGTGAGGCAGCCCCTGTTTCCAATCAAAGTACTTAAAAGGCGAGATGGAAGGTTTTCTGCAAGTTTGTGCTCAGCCTGGGTTACATAGAGAGTTCAAGACCTGCCTGGGCTACAGACTACGATTCTAACTCAAATAAAATAAGAATTTAATCTCAAACAAAACAAAAAGTTGAATCTTTCATTTTCCTCCCTATGTACTTTTAAAAGTAACAGTTTACAAATATATGTGTTAGAATTAGGTTGTGTTTAAATTGTAAGTCCATGAGAATAGAGATAGTTCTTTTGATGACACTTTTTTTTTGGTGTTTTGGTTTCTTTGAGACAGGGTTTATCATTTCTCTGTGTAGCCCTGAATATCTTGGGACTCACTCTATAGACCAAGCTGGCCTGGAACTCAGAGAGATCCTCCTGACTATTTCTCTGCCTCTGCCTCTTTAGCTGCGATTAAAGCTATGCGCCACCACTGCCCAGCCAATGACATCTGGATTCTAAGTGTTCCACTGTATAGACTTGAAGTCTCAGCTAGAGATGGTGATGATGGGTCTCGGCTATATCATAAACATTTCTGTCCTTGCATCTCCATTCTTTCCTTTTCTCGTTGCAGATTTTACACATCGAACCTCTGCTTCCACTCCCAACAGTGAGTACCTAAATGTCTGATAATTGTGTTCACCACACCCTGTGGGAGCATACCTGATCCATACCCTACTGAATCCAAGGTCATGGAGAAGAAAAGAATAGATTAAAAGCTGGACTGTCAGAACCACTGCCATTTATATTTATGGCCTGATTTGGAGAGCAAAGATACTCTCTTGGACATTCATGAACTACTTCAAATACCATGTTTTTACTCTAATCCATTTCTTCTCAGCACCTGTGACCTCTTCTCTGTTTTTCACAGGGACCTCCACCGAACACCCTAACCTCTCTACAGGTAGGTCACTTCTCTCTACAACTCCTTCTAAGAAGACAACTTTCCCAGTTTCATTGATAGGACTTTGGAGATAGTTGAGAGAACTGAGATTGTTCATGGGTGCTTCCAAGTCTGTGCATTTCTCAAGAGCAGGAGATAAACCACCCTCAAATTTTCATCCATATCAATCTTGGACAACTTGTTTATCTTCTCAGTGCCTCAGTTTCTTCAACTACCAAATAATACATTTATTTAAAACTTTACACTAAGACCTTTTAAGGTCACTTCCTTAATCCCACCACTTGTAGCTCAGTAGTAGAATGCTTGAATAACAGGCCCAAGTTCGGGGGTTGGATTTATTTTAATTTTATTTTTTGTGAATATGTATGTATCTATGTGAGTTTATGCTTTGTGCAGGTGGCCACAAAGGCCAGAAGAGAGTGTTAGATCCCCTGTGGTTGGAATTGTAAGAATTTGTGAGCCACCAGATATGGGTGCTGTGAACTAATTCTGGGTCCTCTGACAGAGCAGAAAGTGATCTTAATTGCTGAGCCATTTTTTTGCAACTCTACATCCTGTGTTTAATCGGGAAATATTTACTTAGCACCTCTATTGTATTTATATATAGGGGATAAAATGTTGAATAAATCACATATAGTTCATCACAGGTTCAGTGCATTAGGTAAAGAAGTAAGATATGTAATTATAATTAATAAAAACACTAAGAGAGGCACTAGTGATGTCCTCAGTTAATAGACTACTCCCCCCCCACCATACATAAAGCCCTATGTTCAGTCCACAGCACCCCATAAAATTAGGTGTGGGCTCACACACCTGTTATTCTAGAATTCAAGTGGTAGAGACAAGAAGATCAGAAGATCAAGAACATCCGTGACCAGCCCAGGATACATGAGAACCTGTCTACAAAAGATAGACTTTTATGAAGTTTCACCCTTCCCATGTGTCATACCATATGCTGTGTAGTTTTATATGTTTTAATTTTTTGTTTTGAATTAATAATAATAGATTTAAGAGCTGTTGGAAATTAGTATGAGCTTCCTTTATATCATTCACCTATTTTCCCTCCATACCTAGACCTCATGTTACCCTGGTATATATAAGAATAAAGGAAATGACGCTATCAAAGTCTACAGACTTCAGTCAGATTTTACTAGTTGTTCTAATTCACTTCTCCTTTGCTATGATAAAACACTGAATAAATGCAACTTCGAGAAGTACCTTTGCTTCTCATTTTGGCTTATGCTTCCAGGTTACAGTCCATCACTGAGGAAAATAAGTGTAGGAACTCATGGCAAGAACTTGGAGGCAGGAACCATGGAGGAATTATGCTTGCTGGCTTGTTTTAGCCTCAAACCTAGCTAAGTTTCTTAGACAGCCCAGGACTACCTGCTCTGGGAATGGAGTCATCCACAGTGGGATGGGCCCTCCTATATCAACCATCTGTAGACATACCCACAGGCCAATCTGACCTAGGCAATTCTCAAAGGAGACTTTTCCTCTCAGTTGCTTCTAGGGCAGTAGTTCGCAACCAGTGAGTCACTACCCCTTTGACAAATCATTAGCTCTAAAAATATTTACATCTTTACAATTCATAACAGTTGCAAAATTACAGTTAGGAAGTAGCAATGAAAATAATTTTATGGTTGGGGGATCACCACAATATGAGGAACTCTGTAAAGGATCACAGCATTAGGAAGGCTGAGCACCACTGTTCTAGGGTTGCCAAGAGCTTACTGGGTGACAGTTACATAAGTACCTGTCCATATATGTGTTTCTATAGCAGTTATCATGTGAACAGATTCATGAAGCCACTACCACAATCAAGGTCTAGAACCGCTCAATCCCCACAAAAATCTTTCTCCTACCAATCCAACCTCCAGCAATCAATAATGTTTTCTCTGTAGTGATATTATTTTAAGGGCATTACATAAATAGAAAAATACAAGGTATGACTTTTGGGATCAGCTTTTTTCCTACTCATTCCAATGCCCTTGAGGGATTTTTGTATCTCTCTTTTTTCTTTTATTCTTCCTTTTCTTTTTTCAGTGCTAGGGATCAAACTCAGGGACATACTAGGCAAGTATTTTACCACTTATCTGTACATATAGTCCCCCTCCTTTTTTTATTTTGTTACCTGATCTTGCTATGCAGCCCAGACTAGCTTCTAACTTGCAGTGTCTGTCTTTCCTCTTGATTGCAATCTCCTTTGTTATTTACATGGTCATGTAGCTTTCATAATTTCCCTACACATTTTGCTTCTCCTTATTTACAGTGGATGGAAGTGATGGACTGTCCACATATATATGGTTAGTGATAAGGTCAGAATGTTTTGAAACTAAATCTTGCTCAACATTGACCTATAAACATGGTAACAAAGCTTCTACAGGGTGCTGTATTCATTAAAGGACAAGTTTTGAGAAAGATGGGGTCGAATTGGTGAGAGAAGGCTTCTCTAAGGGATGCAGTTAGGTTCATGTTCAAAACGTTTGTTAAATATTGAGTAGGCTTGAATTAACATTTTTTTCTGTTCCTTTCCTCTAAACCATGAAACTTCTTTTTTTTTACCTTTTGATGGGATCTTTTAAGGGTTGCACCTCAATTCCTAGCCAGTTGGCCTGGTTCACAGACCTACACTAGTACTTTCTCTGTGTCTGTGGCACACTTCTGCCATAGTTCACTAGCTCTGTTCACACATACACATTTATAAGTTCATTTTAACATTGTGCTTTCATCATCTCAAATCCTTCCTTTAAATCAGCATTTTGTACTCTTGAGAACTCTGCACCTGAATCTCTACCTATTTGGAAGTGAAAAGGTACCATAGTTGCTAATACATAAACAATGTGTGCACTGTTTCTTCTGAGGTTTTTTGTCTTCCTGTCCTAAGCACCATGATCTGATTTCTTGTTGCAAACTTCCTGTCTTGGTCCTCAGAAGTTGTCTTAGGGGTAAGACCAAGTGTGACATAGACATGACCTTCTTTTTTCCCCTCTGATTGCAGTGGCCACGCCTGTCATTGACCAGTTCACCCTCAACTTCACCATCACCAACCTGGAGTTCAAGGAATACATGCTGTACCACGGCTCCAGGAAATTCAACACTCTGGAGCGAGTCCTCCAGCACCTGGTGAGAGGCCTGCCCATTGCATCCAAGCCTCACCTTTCTCTGGTCTTGCTCCTGTTACCTGAGTCACAGCTCCTCCTGGCTTTGCTCAGTAGTTCGTTCTTATTTTCCCTCTCCTTTCTCACAGCTCAAACTCCTGTTCAAGACCAGCAGTCTGGGACCCCTCTATTCAGGCTGTGCACTGGTGGCACTCGGGTGAGTCTATCCCAACACAAATTCAGCCAAACAGGTGGGTGGAACTGGGCAATGGGCTCCCCAACTGTTTGACTGTTTGTATTTACAATCACTATCATCTGCCTATGAAGCATCAACAATACCAGCAACTAAATGTTATTAAGCATCAACCCCCTGAACTATTTTATAATTAATAGTTCATAGTATTTTATATTTAATAATTCATCAATTCAAGCAAAAGCTTCATGAAACAGGAACAGAAAGGGAAACTGAGGTGCAGATAAATGCTTCATGTCAGGTCCCACAAAATAATCACAACATTTCAGGTACCAGATCCAAACACACATATATAGTGTACACATGGATATACTTCTGTAAATGCCACATACATTAATATAAACTACATATTACACACTAACTCATCATGGTAATTAATTATATAAGTAAGCTATAAAGTACTTATATAAAATATTTATGTAGGGGATAAAGATATGGTTCACTGGTAGAGTGTTTTTTGCATAGCATCCACTAGGTCCTAGAAATAAAAAAAATAGTTATATGTAGGGCTAGGCTATGACTCAATGTTAGAGTGCTTGCCTATACTGTGGCGAGTGTGAGTTTTCTTCTCCATCAGCAAATAATAGGCATAATAACATAGCATATAATATAATTATATATTTTATGTTACAATAACACTTAAATATTTATATATTAAATTACATATATTTATACATCTATATTTCATATTTTAAATTTTATGTAATTGTGCTGTTACACATACCACATTGATAATCACTGTAGGAACTGAGCAATATCAACCCATTAGGATTGCTCTGTGGATGAATGATTTATTTGTTATAGAATTAATATGCCTTCCTAATGAAAAATCACTCTGCAAAGTTAGACATTAATAAAGAAAAATGCTCTTTAATAATAGCACATGACTAGTTCCATCTAATGAACAAAAGCGAACCAGCCTCAAACAGAAGTTTTACCAATTTACATAGACCTTAGGCTTGTATATTCTACATATGATGCCATCCTTAAATCCCATTTAGGTCCTGGCCTCAGTTTACACTTTGAGCAATTTAAACAGGAACAGGAGACTTCAAGCCTGGCTACTTAGGCAGATGGGAGATTTACACAATGAAGACATTGTGAGAATTATTTTTTAAGTATACCTGTGTTGTTTTTTTTTAAATACTTGCTACCCAGGGTCATCTTGCCCATCTGGTAGAATTATATTTTTCCTTATAAGAGCACAAGGAGTTAGGGACTGACCAGGACTTAATGGCAGTTATGAGCCTGAGCTGCCCCCTTGAGATGCTATTAGAGGTATATTCTTGGACATGGGAAAGTGCCTAATGGCTAATTATGAGTCAAGGTTGTAGTGATAATGTGTTTCCCAAAATATTGTACACCCTAATAAACTTATCTGGGGTCAGAGAACAGAACAGCCACTAGATACAGAGGCCAGAAAATGGTGGCACACATGCCTTTAATCCTACCATCCCAGAGGCAGAAATCCACCTGGAACTCTGTGAGTTCAAGGCCATACTGGAAACAGCCAGGTGTGGTAACAAGAGCCTTTAATCCCAGAAAGTGATGGCAGAAAGCAGAAAGGTGTATATAAGGCATGAAAACCAGGAACTAGGGCTGCTTAAGGTTTTAGGCTTTTGAGCAACAGTTCAGCTGAGATTCATTCTGGATGAGGACTCAGAGCTTCCAATCTGAGGAAACAGGATTGGCTGAGGAATGGGCAAGGTGAGGTGGCTGTGGCTTGTTCTGCTTCTCTGATCTTTCAGCTTTAACCCAATGCCTGGCTCAGGTTTGTTTTTATTAATAAGAACTTTTAAGATTCATGCTACACAAGGTTGTCTCCTTTGTCGTGGGAATGGAACCTATTTGGAGATCAGTCTAGATAAGCAAGCATTAGCAGAAGCATTTTCTCAGCAACCCTCAATTTCAATTATAGTACAAAATTTTCTTTCCAGCAATTCCTAGAAACTTTCATTAGTACATTATTTATTATCCAGTGATATAGAGGCAGCTTTCATTTAGTTAAATTCTACATTATGCAACAATATTTTCTAAGCAAGTTTATTAGTAAATCTTTTATAACATCAATTTTATTGCTTTAAGTTTCTCCTGCATCACAGTTATGAATACAAAGGGCTGGGGGCGGGGAATGTTGAGTAAATGATTACTATTACACTTGAAAAAAAATGAAGTCACAGCCATGGGGCACGAGAGCACTTCATTCCCTGTCTGGTTAGCTGGATCAGTACTTTGCAGCTAATGCTGATTGGGCAAGTCTATCATCCTGCTACCCAAGAGGTTACTTCAGTAAGAGCTTTATAAAGCTGCACAGGAAACAGTCTCAGAGATAGCAAGTTCAAGCCCAGCCTAGAAAAATTACTGAAATCTTGTATCAAAAATATAATAAAATTTTTAAAAAAAATTTTAAAAGGAAAAGCTGGAGATGTTGCTCAGCAACAGAATGCCTGCATAGAATTCACTAGTGAGGGGCTGAAATATACATGAAACATAGAGTACATGCTTGGAATCTGAGAGCATGAGGTTGAGTTCCTTTTCTAATAGCATGCATGCATGCACACATGCCCCCCCCCACACACACACACATACAATGGTAAGGCATTGAGGCCTTCTTATGTCAAAATGAATCAGCAATTGTTTCAAACAGACCCCAAAATAGGCATTTCTCCTCAACAATGTAAGAGCTGTGATTATTCCTAGAAATCCCCAGACCCTAGTGTTCCATAGGACCTGAGGTAACTAACATTAGACTTCTGAATGTGAGCTCTCTGAAGCATGATGTTAAGACCATCTCTTCTGTTGATTAGAATATCTTAATTTTTTGAGTTAGGGGCTGGCAGAAAGAGAGAGGAAAGAAGAAACAGTGGGAGGCAGAGCTACCTCAACTATGTTCTATACTTACCCAGGTCTAAGAAGGATGGAACAGCCACCAAAGTGGATGCCATCTGCACATATCACCCTGACCCCAAAGGCCACAGATTGAACAGGGAGCAGCTATACTGGGAGCTGAGTAGGTTGACTCATAGTGTCACCAGATTGGATCCCTACACCCTGGACAGGGACAGCCTCTATGTCAATGGTAAGCATCTGGATGTGGCTGAAGTTTCTTCTTAGATTGGCAGCATCTACTCTCTGGCTTTGGTCACACACACCCCTGCCTGGCTCTTAAGAGACTAGCCATGTGCTCAATAGGTGCTGACTCAAATTGGGATCTCATCTGTTCCTTAGTTTGAACTGACCTCACTCTTATCCAATAGAGAATCTCTGATAGGCCTTACTTCATGAACCCCAATCCATTATATATCTTTAAGTCTCTCTAGTATTTTTTTCGAGAATTTTTTTGAAGATTTATTTATTTATTATGTATACAGTATTCTGCCTACACACCAGAAGAGGGCACCAGATCTCATTACAGATGGTTGTGAGCCACCATGTGGTTGCTGGGAATTGAACTCAGGACCTCAGGAAGAGCGGCCAGTGCTCTTAACCTCTGAGCCATCTCTCCAGCCCCTCTCTAGTATTTCTATCAGTTACTTTTCTCATTATAGATACCCAAGAGAAGCAACTTAAGTAAAGATGTGTTTATTTGTGCTCGTAGCTTTGTAAGGGACAATCTATTATGGAGGGAAGGTGGTTGAAACAGTTCCTCTCATAGCAGTGCCAGCTCATGACTGCTTATTGCAGATCAGAAAGCACAGACTCTAAATTGAACCCAGGGCAGTATGTCTTTAAAAGCCCACCATTGATGGTTTATGACTAGGTCTCATGTTCCTGAGATTTCACAGCCTCCCAAAACTGTGCCATCAGATTAGGAACAATTGTTTGAACACTAGGGCCTGTGAATGCCATTTTGTGATCAAACCACAACAGTACATCTCTCTCTCTCAACCCTGACACTATTTTATCCTCTGTTGTTACTGCAGGTTTCACCCATCAGAGCTCTGCGCTTATCACCAGCACTGAGTATTCAACAGATGTTCCAGTGACTCCCCATCTTACACCAAGTAAAGCAGGAGCTGACCCCTCCTAATGCCTCCCATGTTCTTTGACTGGAGCAAGGGATCTGAGAGGGCAGTTATTTACCTCCTTTTCTGTCTGCACTTCCAAGACAGTCCCAATTCAAGCTTTCTGTGCAAAAAGTTACATTAATCTTTTCTGGTGTTTCTGCTATGAGAGTGCCTTGCTTTTTCACTAATGGTGGTTTCTTTTTAGCTCCTGGGACTACCACAGTAAACCTGGGAACCTCTGAGGCTCACTCCTTCCCCAGAACCACAGGTAAGTACCAGTTTGTGGCATCTATGTTAGAAGGAGCATGAAAAGTATCAATACCTCTAATATATGTACTGAAAGATAAGCTGTCACAGTAAATATAGCAATTTCATCAACCAACAACCTTCATTAAGCACCTAATCTGTGCCAGACAGTGGGATACATAGCAGGAAACACAAAAAAGTGCCCTTAGAATTCATCGTTTTATGGGACTTCTAATGGTGCTGATGTTGATATTCATAGTGTTAACAGAAGTGGTGTTATTCACAGTGTTGATAGAAGTAATCATGTTGATGATATTAATGATTATAGTGGTGGTGGTAAAAGTGTTAATAATTGTGACAGTGATGATGTACTGATTATTATTAAGCTAGTGTTGATAATGATGAAGATATATTTGATGATGCTGGTGATAGCTGCAATGGTGATATTGGTGATGCTGATGATAGTGAAGATAGTGTTGGATGACAGTGATATGATGGTGGTGGTGGTAGTGTTAATGATGATGGTGATGATCCTATTAATGCTGATGATGTTGATGATGATGGTAATGAAGATGATGGTGTTGGTAGTGATAATGTTAATAATGGTGGTGGTAGTGATGCTAACAATGGTGATATTAAAGACAAAGTTAATGGTGTTGGTAGTAATGGTGTTGATGATATTGATGAAGATAGTAATGTTTGGTTATAGTAGGATCACCATGTTTAGTGGTGGTAGAGGTGATGAAAATGATGGTGGTTGTGGGGCGTTTACCCACCGTCCCACAGCTCCCTAGAGTTTTCTTGAGTGTGAGCAGCAGAAAATATTGGATAGAAGAATTTAGGTTGTGGAGATGATTGTATTGGTGGTATTGATAATAGTGTTAGTGCTGACAGTGTTAAGGGTAATGGTGGTGGTAGTTTTAATGATGGCATTGATTATGGTGGTTATGTTATTGATTATAATAATGGTGCTATAGCAATGATGACAATGTTGATTATAATAATGGTGTTGATGATGCTATAGCAATGATGACAATGTTGATTATGATGATGTGTGATGATAATGATGGAAGTGATGTCTATAAAAACAGTGATGGCAAAAAAGATGATGAAGATGAGGATGATGTTGACCACAAAGTTGAAAGATAATATCTGACCTAAATACTGAATGTTGTTCATTTTTATACTATGAACCTAACTAGTTGTATTTTATATCCTTTTTAAACAAGCTTTACAGGCAAGAGAAGTATAGAAACACTTTTATCACTCATTTTCTAGTCAGCATATACTAATTATATAAGATTGTTTCATTATGACATTTCCATACATATATATATAGTGTACTTTTCTCATACTCACCTTTCATTCTCTTGTCCTCTGCTCTCCTCTCCCTGGTCTCCTTCCTCTTCCAAAATAGTCTTTTTATTTGACAAATTTTAAACTTTATTTTTAAATCTAGATTCTGCATATAAGATAAAATGCATGATATTAGTCTTTTTGAATGGATTGCTTTACTTAACATGATGCTGTACAGTTCCACCCATTTTTTGCAAATGTCATATTTCATTCTTCTTTATAGTAGGATAACATTCAATTGTGTCTATATACCAGATTTTCTTTTTCCATACATGTGTTGAAGGTTACATGGGCTAATTCTTTTTCCTGGATTTTATGAATAGTTCTGGAATAAACAAAGACATGCAGGTATCTCTGTTGTATGTGACTTAGCTTCACTTAGGCAAATCAAGCAGTATTCACTTTTAATTTCTGGGTTGACTTTGAGGAATAAATTTAGCATAAATTCTTATATTTTCTCTACTTTTGAATAATATCTTTACTACAGTTAACTCTGATATTGAGCAAATCTGTTTTGCTTTTGGTAACACAATGCCTTATGCATGGTATGCTACAAGAAATGTACTCATTCCTTCAAGAAAAGAAGGAATGAAGTATGTTTCTAGAAAAGTATGGAAACATCCCTTCCTTTTACTGGTTCAAATCTACAGTCATTCTCAGATTTCCTCTATACAGCCATGTAGCACTTATACCAACCCTTCTTCCACAGTAAATGTCACCAGTTGATAATGGCATTCATTTGCACTGAAACAAGGCCTCTTCCATGATAGACATCACCAGTTGATAGTAGCAGGTATCTGTAACAAGCCCTCTTTTGTGGTAGATATCACCATCTGGTAATAGTATCCATTTCTACCTATAGTAAGCCCTCTTCCTGGTAGAAATTACTAATTGATAATAGTATCCACTCATTCTATGTTTAAAGTAGCCCCAGAATCCTCACCACCCAAATACCTGAGGAAGTTACTTCTAATCCATTTTGGTTGTAAGATAGTCTAGGATTCTCTGACATGTGAGAAATTTTATAATTTTCCTGTGAGATATCTGTGATATTCAAGGCTTAGCATAAGCTCATCTGGGTCATGAGATGTGATTTCAGCCAGTTCCCTGCTTTCTCTGGCCAACAGCCAAAGAAAAACATACATTATTTCTACTCAATGACTTTGTAATTCTGTACTACAGTGACCTATTGATCAAAATGTCACAACCTAGGCCTTGGATCTTATAAGAACCTATCCACCATATATATAAAGGAAAAGCTCAGAGGTATTGAAATTAATAGTGCAATCTCTAGATTTAGCTGGCTTAAGAGTTGAGTTCACCAAACTAGGCCCTCTGAATGTGGGTGAAAGTTGCATGACTTGATGTGTTTGTGGGTCCCTTGGCAATGGGAACAGGACTTGCCCCGGGTACACAAACTGGCTTTTTAGAGCTCATTCCCTATGGTGCAATGCCTTACTCAGCCTTGATGCTGTGGGGAGTGGCTAGGTCCAGCCCCAACTTGGTATGCCAGCCTGTGTTGACTACCCAAGGGAGACCTTACCCTCTATGAGGAGGGAATGGGGGTGGAATGGGGGTAGGTGGGGGCGGCGAGCAGAAGAAGAGAGAGGAGAGAGAACAGGGTTGGTATGTAAAAGGAAAAAAGAAAAAATTTAAATAAAAAATTATTTTAAAAAAAGTTGAGTTCATCCAAGACCTAATACATGGTCAACCCTAAGCAGGAGAAGTCAAATTGTCTATTGCTCCATAGGTTATTTTTTGAGGTCCCTTTACACACACCAAAATCAAAAGTTGCTTATGTTTCTTATGTAAAATGGCAAAGCATTTGAATGTAAACTTCGTACATTATCCAGTATATTTTATAGTTTCTCTAGATAACATATAATAACTAATACTAGGAGAATGTTATATGGTATTGTTCAGGGAATAATGATAAAAAAGTAAACAGTATATATCTGATACAAATTCAGTTTTTCAAACAGATACTCAATCTGCACAATGCAAACGTGGAAACTAGAAACAAAGGGCTAACAGAGGTCACATAAAAATGCTACTTACAGGATTGCTTTCTTATACAACCAAAATCCACCTGTGTAGTGGTGGCACCACACACAGTAGGGTGGGCCCTCCTACATCAAGCATTAATCAAGAAAATGTCCCACAGACATGGCCACAGACTAAGCAGATGGAAGCTGTGGTAGTTTGAATGTAATTGGCCCCCATAAGCTCATAGGCAGTGCCATTATTAGGAGGTGTGACTTTTTTGGAGTAGGTATGGCCTTGTTGAAGGAAGTGTGTCACTGTGGAGGAGGGCTTTGAGGTTGCATATATGTTCAAGCCATGCCCAGTGTCTTAGTTCACTTCCGGCTACCTGCCTATGAAGATGCAGAACTCTCGGCTCAAGCCCCATACCTGCCTGCATGCTGCCAGGTCCCACCATGATGATAATGGACAGAACCTCTGAACTGTAAGCCACTCCATTAAATGTTTTACTTTATAAGAGTTGCCATGGTCATAGTGTCCCTTCACAGCAATAGAAACCCTAAGACAGAGGCAATTTCTCAATTGAGATTTCCTCTTCCAAAGTGGCACTATTTTTGTTAAGTTGACAAAAACTAGACAGTACAGTATTCTTTATGAGGATGTAAAACTGCTTATAGGGCTACTTCACTGGTGATATTTTTATTATTAAGAAAGGAATGATTATAGATACAAAAGAGATGGAAATTGATATAATAGACACTTGTTGTACAGAAGGACATTTGATGGCTTTGTTGAGTACCAGGCAATAACTTGAGGGATAGCAGTGAGGAAAACAGTCATTGCCATAGAGTTGGTGGGATTACAATCTAAGAAAAGGAATTAATTACTAAAATAAGACATCTTAAGAGCATCCTGGCCTCTTTCCTTCTGTCACTCTACTTTCCACCCATCAGAACGCTTGGTCTAGAACATATCAATTTGGGTTCGTTGTTTTCTTCACCCTCACTCCACCTGTCATCCAGGCCACTAATACCTCTTACTTAGACACCAGAAATGTTTTCCTGGAATTTCTCTGCTGCTATTTTCCCCTCTGTTTACCACATACCAACCACAGGAAGATTTTTAAATGTGTATCAGTAACCTGGGTATGGTGTCCCACACCTGAAATCCCAGCACTTGGAAGGCTGAGACAGGAGGATCTGAGTTCAAGGCCACTATGGACTACATAATAAGATTCTGGCTCAAGAAAGTTCATTAATTTAAAACATAATAACAGAGTATATTACTTTTCTAGATGAAATATTTCTGTAATTCCTTGTTATTATTACAAGATTCACATTTGGGGCTGGGGAGATGGCTCAGCATTTAAGAGCACTGAGGAGTCTTGCAGAGCGGATTCCATTCCCATCACCCACATGGCAGCTTCCCACCATCTGTAACTCCAGTCCCAGGCCTTCTGGTTCCCTCTTCTGACGCCTACAGGCACCACATGCATGTGGTCCACAGACTTGCACATATGCAAAGCACCCATACATACAAAATTAAAATAAATGTGATGAAACAAAACACATTACTCCCTATATATACCTCTCAATGACCATTCCTTTCTTTTTTCTTCCCTCTCTCTCCCCCTTTCTCCCTTCCTTCTTCCCAACCTCACTCTTTCTCCCTCCCTCCCTTTCCTTTTGCTTCCTTCCTCTCTCTTCCCTTCCTTTTCCTTTTCTACCCTCTTTCTTTTCCCCTCTCATACTTCATTTTTCTTTCTTCCTCCGTTCTTCCCTTCCTGACTTCACCCTTTTCCTTCTTCCTTCCTTACTTCTTTCCTTTCTCCCTTCCTTCCTTCCTTCCTCCCCCCTCCATCCATCCTTCCCTCCCTTCCTTCCTTTCCTTCTTTCTTTCTCCCTTTCCTTTCTTTCCTCCCTTCCTTATTCATAGCTTCCTATTAGTTTCACCAAGAGAAGGCATTGGTAGAACAGTGGTAGAGAGGTCAGCAAGGGTCTCTCTCACCAATTCTCTTTCTCCTTCATTCATTATTGACAGTGAGGGCTGTGTTTCCTCCGTGGGTTCCTGATACTCTCTGACATGACAATGCTTTGCCCCTTTGTCTTCCAGATCTTTAGGATTGATTTCCTAATATTTGCATCCCTCCTTCAGGGAGTTGGTTTTATTGTTATTGTTGGGGTTCTTTTATAATTAAATATCAGACATTTATTCTATTTTACTAACCAGAAATATTGGCTATGTTATTCCTTGTAGGAAATACACATTTATTGAAGAAAGGAAGAAAATAAAATTGCAATCAGTGGGGCTAGAGAGATAGGTCATTGATGAAATGCTTGTGCTTGCTTTACAAATATGAGGATCTAAGTTCTATTCCCAGAACTCATGTGCTCACTTGTAATCTCCGTGCTTCAGAGATAGGATAGGTAGGCTCCTGGTGCTATCTGGCTAGATAGACCAGTTGATTTGGTGAGATCTAGGCTAAAGAGACTTATCTCAAAAGAATAATAGAAGGGGATAGACAGTGTTCAAGGAATGACATCCAAGGATGTCCTCCCCCCACCACACACACCCAGACATACACACACACTCACATACACACATACACACAAACATGTACACACACCATACATATGTAATATACACAGGCACACACATTCCCATGTATATGAACACAGACACAATAAAGAGCAGTCACATATAACTTAATATGGTCCATGTCTGCTCTGGTTCAAGAACCAATTGAGCAGTTGGTAAAGGTTGTAGGACCCCCTCCCCTCTCCTCTCTCTCTTACACACACACACAAACACACATACACACACACACACACACACACACACACACACACACACACACAGGAAGTATACTTTCCTACATTCCTATCTGCATTGGCTCAAGGACCAATTGAGTGGAGTCCTCTGACAGAGAGAATAAGAGTCTCCCTTTGGCAGGACTGGTGCAGGCTATACAAAGGGCAAGACAAGGATCTCATACAAGCTGAAGACAGATGTTCTCTTCTCTGCTTTTCTGCTTTGCAGCCGTGACCCATTCCCTGGTGCCTTTTACCCTCAACTTCACCATCACAAATCTACACTACACACCAGTTATGAAACACCCCGGATCCTTAAAGTTCAACAAAACGGAGATAGTCCTGCAGCACCTGGTAAGAGCCCTTATATAATGGCCTCCCACTTCTCCCTCTTAATCACCCCCAAATCTCTTATGCTTTTCTCTCTCCTTCCTCTCCAGCTTGCTGCTGTGTTCAAGAATACCACCATTGGTCCACTGTACTCTGGGTGCCAGCTGACCTTGCTCACGTAAGATGTCTAAGAATGTGTGCTTACACTCCTATGCTTCCCACATTCCTGACTCTCCCTGTTCCCCACTTGCCCATCAAAGCCACACTGAGTACTGGGAATACTCTTTCTACTGAATCTTCTCCACAGTTCTCATCCTCTGATCTATACTATACACCTAACCAAGGTGTATAATATAACCCCAGAAATAATTTCTCAGCAATGTTCAAAATTATTCTCCATTCAAGAAAATGTATAAATCCAAACAGAATAGTTTCTGTGGTATGCTCACCTCTCTTTTTTAAAGATTTATTTTTATTTGACTCTGTGTGTGTGTGTGTGTGTGTGTGTGTGTGTGTGTGTGTGTGTGTGTGTGTAGAGTCACGTGTGTCTGACCATGTGCATGCATGTGTGTGCAGCAGTGAGATGACAACTTATTGGGAGTCATTGCCTACCTTCCACCTTGTTTATGAGTCAGTCTCTCTTGTTATTTTTTCCTCTGGGCTGCAAATGCAAACTTTCAGCTGATTCTCACATCTTTGCCTCCCATATCTCCATGTCATTGCTCATGCTGGAATCACAGCTGCAAACAACTATATCCAGTGTTTACAGCTTATGTTGTTAAGGTTATGCTATATGCACTCTTCTCCAATGAGTTATCTGATTGCTTTACATGTTCATTTCTTAAGCCCCATTGAAAGTGCTCAAGGGGGCTGAATAATTTTGTGTGCTAAGACAAAAAGGAAGTACTAAGAAATGATACAACCACGTTATTTGCAAGGTCGTCAAGCTGAATCACCTATTTGTTTCTTAAGCTTATCCTGAGATGATGGATTAAATATTGTAGGAGGCTGGTACAAGTTAAACATTTCTAAATCTAAAATGCTCACAGCTCCAGAATTCTCTCTCTCTCTCTCTCTCTCTCTCTCTCTCTCTCTCTCTCTCTCTCTCTCTCTCTCTCTCTCTCTCTCTCTGTGTGTGTGTGTGTGTGCATGTGTGTGTGGTATGAGAGAGTGTGTGCAGGTATATTGCTTGTCTGGGTGTCTTTAGCCCAAGGTTGACATGTCTGTCCTTTGTTGTTTCTCTACCTTATATTTTTGAGACAGTCTCTCAGTAATCCTGAAGCTCACCATTTCATCCACACTGGCTGGCCAATGAGATTCAGGGGTCACTCCCTCAGCTCTGGGATTAGACATATGCACTGTCATGTCCAGATGTGGTTGTGGCTGCTGGGATATGAACTTGGGTCTTCATGCTTGTGGAGCAAGTGCTCTTGCTCACTGAGCCATGTGCTTAGCGCTAGAATTTCCAGTGTCAAAAATTTTGACATTCAAAATTTTTTGGAAATTAGAGAATTTAAATTTCATATTAAAGATGCAAAATTGGTAAAATTCTGTGCAAATATTTCAAAGTCTTAAAAGCTCTGACATCTGAGGGAAAAAAAAAACTGTAGCCCTAAGCATTTCAAATAAGAGATGCTCAACTTGAATGTACATGATGAATAAGCATTCTGCCACCTCTAATCCCAGTTTGCCTTCTTTGTCCAATGACTGTTTACAAATTCTAGATTACCTTGCACAAATGCTAACTTTATCTCTGTGGTGTGTGTGTGTGTGTGTGTGTGTGTGTGTGTGTGTGTGTGTGTGTGTACACGGATGGTTGTACACGTATCTATGTGCACATGCTTATGGAGGTTGGAGGTCAACCTCAGTTATTGTCCCTCTGGTCTCACCACCTTGTTTTTGTTGTTTATGTTTGGTTGGTTTGTTTCATTTTGGTTTTGCAGTCTCTCATTGTCTTGGAACTTTTCAGTATAGTAGGTTGACAGTGAGCCTTCGAGATCTATCTGTTTCACATCGCTAGCATGGGACTTACAAATGCATACACCACACTCAGCTTTTTAACATGGAGTCTAGGATTGAGCTCAGCTGCTAATGCTTGCAAGGCAAGAAGTTACTGACACAACCATCTGCCCAGCACTCTTGTGGTATTTTCTGACATGATTATTCTTTTTTTTTAAAAAAAAAAAAAAAGAATTTTATTTTTGCTTATATTTATATTCATATGTAAGTGTATGTCTATATGTGAGCATGCGTACCTGCATGTAGGTGCTCCTGGAAGACAGAAGATGTCAGATACCCTGGAGCTGCAGACACAGGGATTGTGAGCTATCCAACACAGATACACTGGTAACCAAATTCAGGTTCTCTGCAAGAGCAGCATCATTAACTTATTGGGCCATATCTCTAGCCCTCAGACATAATCTTATAAGCTATCCTCATCATCCATTTTGAATTTATTCTCATCCCTATATCTCCCTGTACTCAGGCCTGAGAAGGATGGATCAGCCACTGGAGTGAACATGATCTGTACCCATCAATCTGAGCCCACAGGCATGGGGCTAGACCCAAAGCAGCTGTACTGGGAGCTGAGTCGTGAGACCCATGGAATCACCCAGCTAGACTTTATGACCCTGGACAAGAGCAGCCTTTATGTCAATGGTGAGTGGGTGAGCAGCTGCAAACTGCCTTCCCCAGGGAGTTCATTGTACAGTCTATACTCTGGACCACACACACACATACAGAGAGAGAGAGAGAGAGAGAGAGAGAGAGAGAGAGAGAGAGAGAGAGAGAGAGAGAGAGAGAGAGAGAAAGGGGAGACAGAGAGAGGGGAGGAGGAGAGGGAGGAGAGGAGGAAGGGAAAGAAAGGGGGAGAGAAAGACAATCACTTGTGTGGAAATATAGGAGAGACTAGATATAGGTAGCCAGGGATGGACATGGTAGTGAGGTCAACTGTAGACAACCTGATAAAGAATTTCTTCTTTATGGTCTAATTATATTTTCTGGGTTTTGTCTACAAAGTCTCTATTTGTGGTGTGTGTGTGTGTGTGTGTGTGTGTGTGTGTGTGTGTGTGTGTGTGTGTGTGTGTGTGTGTGTTTTGTTGGGGTTCAAACCCAGAGCTTTATGTATGCTAGGCAAGTACTCTACTATTGATCTCTGATTTTTACATACAGTCCCCAGGATTTGTATTTTGAGAGCATTGGGTAAATATGACTTAAAAATAAATCCAACTTAGGCCAGGCAACACTTACCTGTATCCCAGCCACTTGTATATGATGATACATACCTGTGATCTCAGCCACTTAAGAGAACTGTAAGCAGAAACATTGTGAGTTCAAGGTCTCTTTGGGCTATAAGGTGGGACTCTGACTTAACCAAGTAGAGGTGATCTAGGGATCTAGATAAGTGGCAGAACAATTCCCTAGCATGTACAAGGCCTTAGATACTCGCTCATTGATTCCAGGCTGTTGCAACATTTTTCATTCCTCATTCCTTGACTATTAACTTTTGTTCTTTTTCTTTATGTAGGTTATAACCATTGGTTCCTGACCTCAACCACTAGCAGTAAGTAATTTGGACACAAGTATCATTTCACCTTTTTTTTATCCCCTACCCCGCATCCCTAGAAAGGGAAGGAGCCAAAATAGCCTAAGTTTTCCTCATCTGCATCTTTATTTCCTGACTTAGAAAAGATACTCCCAGAACAGATTCAGGCAGTGAAAAATGATTTTAAGTTCTTATGAGGAGCAGCCCGTGCCTAGGGAAGCCTTCTTTTTTTGATTCATTATAATTTTCACCTAATTGCTATGACTTTCTACTAGTATCCCAGCAATAAGTACAACTCGTGTCTTGGAGTCTTCAGGTATGAGCTCCACTTTAGGTACCTTTCTACAGGTCTGGTAAAAAGGCTCAGTTGGTGAAGTGCTTGCTATACAGGCATGAGGACCTGAGTTCAATTCCCACCATGCACATAAAAGCTGGGCATGGCGGTACGTATTGTAATCTTAGCACTGGGGAGGCATAGGAAAGTGTGATACCTACTACAAACTTCTAATGTCCTATGACAGTGGTACATCGGCAAAGCCCTGAGGCTTCATTCATTCATTTATTTATTTGTTCATTCAAGAAGTATTTATTAAGCACTTACTGTGTTAAATGCCCTGATGATGTGACATAAACAAAATAGTATGGGCTCTAGACTATGGAGGACAGACAGCAGGGCAGACAGAAGGAAGGTAGGACCATACAGGTAAGTGCTCAATTAAAATAGATGACTGTCATGGTGCTGGTGTGTTCACATGGGTCCATAGAATGAAGACTCAGAGGCACCTGAAGAATGAATCTACCCTTTTCCATCTACAGGGGGATCCAGCCTCTAAGGACTTTCCTTTCACCCGGGGCATTTTTATTTTTCTCCATATTTACACTTTAGCAAGTTGATTTTGATATGTTCAAAACAAACTGAAAGAAGCTTCTAAAAATGCAATACCAAGTGCAAATTTCTCAATTCATCAGGTACCACATTTCTCCAGGTTTCCCCAAACCAACTTTTGCATAGGCTCTCTGTCCTTGGGAAACTCTCAGACAAGATTCACATAGGGCAACAAGAGAAATAAAGGGCATCTCTAAACAAAAGATGGATTAGGGCTAGGTGCTACACCCTGGAGCCAGGCCAGGAGTAGTCCAGCAGGAATGCTGCCACAGATGACCTTAGTGTGGGACCCACAGGAACATAGACAGCTTCTCTCTCCTTACTTTTCTAATGACCTGATTCAGCAGGGATAAGGGTCTTGAACAATAAAGTGTTGAATTAGAGAACCAGAAATGAGAAATAAAGAAGACAAGAAATAAGAAGACAAAAAGACAAAAGAAATTTTGCATAACCTGATGACTTATGCCAAGTAACTTTATTAAGAAGTCAGCATTATATATACTGTTTCCAAGGGGGTAAATGGCCCAGCTCAACAGAGAGCTAAGTCAGATAATGTTGGCAAAGAGAAAACAGGATATTTCACAGATACAACTGCCTTAGGACTGATTACTACAGCCCAGAAAAAGAAGTCAGGTCCCTAGAAACCACAGCCTCAACTCCTCCAAGGAACTGACTCCAGCATCAGACTGGCCTTGCCAAGTCCATTCCTGGACAAGGACACAGAACTAAAGTTTCTTCTGTCCTTTCATCAAGGACTCTGAGAAAGACCTGGATCAGTCAGATCAGTCTGGCCCCCCACATTCTTAGTGTGTGTGTGTGTGTGTGTGTGTGTGTGTGTGTGTTGCACAGATGTTTGTACATGCATACATATGCATATGGATGCCAAAGATCAATAATGGGTATTTTCCCATAGGCTCTCCACCTTAATTTTTGAGATAGTGTCTCCAACTGACCTGTAGCTCACCAATTCATCTGGCCAAGGAGCTCCAGAGATCCTCCTGTCTCTGCCTTCCAAGTGCTGGGATTACAGATGTGTAGTGTAGCTCCACACCCAACTTTCTGCATAGGTACTGAAGATCTGAAATCAGGCCCTCGTGATTGTGAGACAAGCACTGGACTGACTGAGCCATCTCCACAGCCCCTTAGTTTTCAGCTGAGCAAAAATGAGAACAACATACTGTATGCATAGACCTGAGAAATACAATGTCATCTAGCATGGGCTGGCTCTACTTCAGCTGAGGTGCAGCATCCTATACACAGCCTTCTCATAGCTTGAGGGGCTCTGCTAGAGGTTCTGAAAGAACAGACACCATTCTTAGCTTATTCTATTCTCTTGTTTTCCATCACTGAAAGTGCTAGGGCTTGAGGTTCAAGGAGAACACTGAGGCAGACTGTGATTTGGGGTAAGAGATACATTAGAAGAGTAATTAGTCCCATGGACAGACAGAACTGTAGTGTGTCTGAGGTGAGATCAAGCCCATGAAGCACCGTGAGGATCCTTTCTTATAGATCTCAGAGGAAGAAAGTGGTTTCATGTAGTCAGGCTGCCTCTGATTGCTGGATGGGCAGCAGGGCGAGGGAAGAGAGGGACCTTACATTTCCAGGAAGGAATATGTGACTCTTAGGTATGGAGCAAATCAGGAAGAGAGGGCACATCTAGTTTCAGGTGTACCAAGTATATGGAATTTCACTACTGGTAGTGCTCTGAATGTACCTGAGTGTGGCACCCTAAGATCTGTGAACTTTGTGGCGGAGGGGTGGGGATAGGGTGGGGTGGGAGTGGGGTGGGATGGGGTGGGAGTGGAGTGGGGTGGGCGTGGGATGGGATGGGGTGGGGTAGGGGGATAGTGGAACTTGGGTATCAAACCCAGATCATCAAGCAAGTGATTTGGCTGAGTCCTTTATAAAAGGAGAGAAAGAGAGACAGAGACAGAGAATATATACATGAGTTGCAGAAAAACAAATTGGGTTAAAGGAAAACTCAGAAAATAAAGATGCATGTTAGAATTTTATCAACACAGAGTCTGGTGTGTTTAGTTTATGCACCATGGTGTACTAAACCCCACAGAGAAATTCTACTCATGCTTGATACATGACAGGTGATGCTGGTCCCACTCTCATCCCTGGGGAAGCTGTGATCCAGACTCTAGTGCTGGAAGAGAGCCACATTCACAGAGGAAACAGCAGCTCAGTGTGTCTTTCTCCCACTCCCCACTGTAGTGCCAATCTCTCCTCTGGTGCCTTTCACCATCAACTTCACCATCACTAACCTCAAGTATGAGGACAGCATGCGTCACCCTGGGTCCTGGAAGTTCAATTCCACTGAGAGAATCCTACAGAGACTGGTAAGAGCTCTGTTCAGTACATGTGGAATTTCCCACATATGTAAGACATGCCTATGAATTAGACCATACTCTGCAAGAAGGCCACACCAACCTCAACCTTGTTCCATAGATCCCAGCTTTGCTCACAGATACTAGCTCTATACATCTCAGAAAACAGCTTGTATTCTCTTAGTTCTTGTATTCACAGCCTTCTCCCCTTTCTCCACAGCTCTGGTCTTTGTTCAATAAGACGAGTATTAGCGTCCTGTATTCTGGCTGCAGACTGATCTCACTCAGGTGAGTCCTAATAAAAAGAAGGTAGAGATCCTGGATGTGTCCCAGGCCCAAAGTGTGCTGGGATTCCTGCCTTTTCTCCTGTCTGTGCATTACTGTGTGGAATTTAGGAAGCACTGGATCCAACATCCAAGATGTCCCCTCACCCTACAACTGCCACTTCAGTCACCCCCACAGCCTGCAGACCATCCACAGGTCGACGGCCTTTTCCTATTCATCCATTCTGAATTCCCACCTCCATCCCCTCATTGAGGAACAAAAGGAGCTTTAAATTCTACCCCCAGAATTTCTCTTGAGATACTGTTCTAGTTTCATTTCTGTCACTGTGATAAAACACCTCAACCAAAAGCAACTTAGAGGAGAAATGGTTTATTTTAGCTAAAACTTTGAAGTGATAGTTTGTAGCTACTTTCAGGCAAGTCCCAGCAGCTGATGATTGAGACAGACACACCACACCCACAATCGAGAATACAGAGAACTAAAGAGGAATGCTCTCTTGCCTGCACTCAGCTTAACTTCTCCACTCTTACACAGTTCAGGATCTGCTGCCTAGGGTATGGTGCTGACCACAAAGGGCTAGGTATTCCCACCTTAATTAGCTTCATTAAGACCAGCCCCCACAGACGTGACCACAGGTCAACCCAGTGGAGATACCGCCCCCCATTTAAACTTTCTTCCCGGGTGGTTCAGGTTAAAGCTAACCAGCACAGACATTAATGTCATTTCCCTTTGCTTTAATTCCCAAATCCTTATCTGTCTTAAATATGAACTCTCTATTCTTCACACCATCATAATGTAGATTAGTGTCACACATTTAAATAAAAAAAAATCTTTCCTCCATGTCTGCTCAGGCTCACAGGCTCCCGGAAGTCAATACACTCAGAGGCTCTAAGCCTGATGCATCACCTCTATACCAGTCATCCTATCTCCCCCTGGCTTCTTCCTCTCCTGCCCCCATCATCTTTAGATGCTTTCTAGGCAATCTCTATATCATCATTCTTCTTACCTATCCTTCTCAGGCCTGAGAAAGACAAAGCAGCCACAGGAGTAGATGCTATCTGTACTCACCATCCAGACCCCACTGGATCTGAGCTGGACAATGAGCAGGTGTACTGGGAACTGAGTGAGCTGACCAACGATATCAGTGAGCTGGGCCCTTACATCTTAGACCACAACAGCCTTTACATCAATGGTGAGCAGTGGCCAGACGTGCTCTATTACACAGCATTCATTCTCCCCTCTCAGTCTCTACTTCCTCACCCTACTCCATTCTCACTCTTACTATCTCTGCAGGTTATACACACCAGATCCTGTCCACCACATCCATGAGTAAGTATTGTGAGGCTCTGTAAGTATCTCCTATGCTGTAAGTCACAACCCCATGAAATAAAAACGAAAGCCCTACATTTCATTCCTGCAGCCCCTCTCCATCTACAGATGCATGGAAACGTATGCCCGTTTCCTAAGCCAGGCTAGGCATACAGCTTAGTAAAGTGCTTGCATCAGGCCTAGAGTTTGATCTCTAGCACCCATGTAAAAAGTCGGGTACAGTGGTGCACATTTGTAATCCTAGCTCTAGGAGGAGTAACCAGGAGGATCCTTGGAGTTTACTGGTCAGGCAACCTTATTGAATTGAGGATTCACAAGTCTTACAACCTGGCCTGGACAATGAGCAATTTAATGGGAACTGAGCAAGCTGACCAATGATATCACCCAGCTAGGCTCTTACACCTTGAGTTTAAAACACAAAGTAGAGGGTGCTTGAGGAAGAACAGTACCTGAGGGGCTGGAGAGATGACTCAGACAATAACAGTGCTAGCTGCTCTTCCAAAGGACCTGGGTTCTATTCTAGATACCCAAAGGATGGCTCACAACCATCTATAACTCCAGTTCTAGGGAGTCAGATACCCTTTTCCGGCCCCCCTGAGCACCAAGCATGCACATGGTGCATAGACATGATGCAGGCAAAACATCCCTACACATAAAATAAAACAATTTATAAAAAAGAATGACACCAGATGTTGTCCCCTGGCCTCCATATACATGTGCACATCTGCACATTATATATAGGAAGAAGTCTCAGGCATGTGCACTCCCCTCTGGTATCTTTAAAATGAAAGGATTTTCACTCTAAACACCAGGTATTTTTTAATCCTCAGCTTCTATGGTGACCACCATTTCTGGCAGAATGACAACCCCTGTCTCCAGTCCCACAGGTAGGAATTTTCTCTCTGAATATACTCCTATAACTGCAGCAGGCAAAAGGAAGAATGGAGCATATAGGACATCTCAGTTCCCTGAGAATTCCTTAAATGTCAGACCCAATAGGCCAAGACACTTTCTAAAATATATTCATGAAACCTTTAGACAGTCTGTAATCTTAAATCCTTTTCTAGCCCTTTGAAGAGGTCAAACCAGCAGGGCTGCTAGGTGAGAACTGAAGTGTACAGTGGCCTCTGTGTCAAAAACCAACTCAAGCACAGGAGTAGCTCAATAAAGCACTTGGTTTGTAACCAGAACCTGAATTAGAGTCCTCAAACTCATGTAAAGTTTCCAGATGTGGTAGGAAGCCCTTGAAGTTTCAGTACATGGAGGCAGAGATAGGCAGATCCCTGGGCCTCACTGGACAGCTGGTAAGCTCCAGGCCAATGCCGTCTCTATGCCAAAGGAAGTAGGTGTTCCTGAGGGTGGCAACCATGGTCATTCCTCTGGCCTTCACACATGCACACATATATGAACATGCACTATCATATATATATATATATATATATATATATATATATATATATACATACACATTCACATTAAGAAAAAAATCAGAATCTAATTGAATAGCACAGCCTCACATAGGCTGAGTGCATAGGAGGCATAGACTGCAATATATGTCCTATATTAACATTCAGTCCTGCCACTTACAGACTGTGACTTGGAAGCAAACCCTTCATAATTTGCTGGGGGGGTTCCATTTGTATTCCATTCCATGCTGCTTGCATTGCATTATAATACTTTGTTCAGTGCAAATAATCAGTCTAGTATAAGCAAAGAACTTCAAACTTGATCTGCTGCACATGGACAGGTGGGTAAGATGACTTAGGGAGCAAAGGCATTTGCTGCCAGATGGACTGATTTTTATTCCTGGGACCTACATGGTGAAAGGAGAGAACCAGTTCCTGAGCGTTTTCCTCTAGTCTTCACATCCATGCTTTGACATGCACACACTCAGTCATCGCTAAACAAACAAACAAATAAATTCTGGCACAGTCTCTATTGAAGAAATGTTTTAAATTAATAAGTATGTAAATTTCAGAAAAGACTTGGCCTTAAAAAGGAACTTCAGAAAAGGAAGCAACCTATAGAGATTTTGCCAACTGGAAAGACAGATATATTTTCTTTTTGTTTCACGGTAAAGTCACCCACACACATCAATCCTTTGTAATTTAGTTGAAGTTTGGGTGAGGTCTCGTTTCCAAGGAAACTGTTTCCTAGAGGAAGATTCTCCTCAGTGCAAGACTATGCATGCAGCTGTTTCCCCAAGCTCAAGTTCAGAGAAAAACAATAGCTTAGTGTTTGTCTTTCTCCCGCCCCCTCTGCAGCAGCAGGCCCTGTCCTGGTACATTTTACTATCAACTTCACCATAATTAACTTGGCATTTGAGGAGGACATGAGTCACCCTGGATCCAGAAAGTTCAATATCACTGAGAGAACCCTGCAGAGCCTGGTGAGAATTCTGTTCACTGCGCCTAGCACCACACACAGGTATAAGCCTGTCACACAAGCCCCTGGAAGAAGAATCTACCCCTGACCCCAAAGATAAATCTTCCAAGAAAACCTGGCCCATCTCAGCCTGACCTCAAGGATGAAATGTCTCAATACCTTGCCAGCCTCACTTCCCTGCTCATCTCTCCTTACTCCACTAACTTTCTTCCACAGCTGAGGCCCTTGTTCCAAAAGTCCAGTGTGGGTTCCCTGTATTCTAGCTGTGTACTGACCTCACTCAGGTAGGTTTGGGGATATGGAAATGGGGGGTCCGGCCTAAAAATGTACTGAGTTTCCTTCTGTTGTCCTTCTGGGTGGCTTCTGTTCAGGTAAAGTGAGGAATCCCTAATACAAGGTATCTTCCAATCCTACCACCTCCCCGCCGCTATCTCCACACCTAGTAGACAATTGTCACAATTTTAACTATTCCTGATCATCCTGTCTGAATTCTCAATGCTGTTTTCTGCCTTTTGAATAAAAGGATGCGGCCTTACACATTCCAATTCTATCTTCTGACTACTGTGAAAACAAAAATTGCCCTTTTTCACTTGCTGTCATTTCTAAATCCAGTTCTCATTTGTCTTAGATATGCGAGCGCCTCAGATACCAGAACATGAGAGTAGAGTTTTGAGTCTTGTGTTTGATAAAAATTCATGGCTCCATGACTTCTCATTGTCTCAGTCTAGTAGAAATCAATATGCTAAGAATCTAACTCTGTCTTCTGGTCTTTTCCAATCTTCTTTTTTTCCTTTTTAAACATTGTTTATTTTTTGAAATGCATGGATAAGCATGTGCATGCATTTGTGTATGTGTACGTGTGTGTGTGTGTGTGTGTGTGTGTGTGTGTGTGTGTGTGTGTGTGTGTGTGAACACACAGTACCATGGTGTTCGTGTGGGAGCCAGAGGATAACTTATTGACACCACCATGTGGGCCCCAGGGATGGAACCCAAGTTGTCAGGACTGGTGGCAAATTCTTCCACCTGTTGATCCATCTCTCTGGGCCTCTATCAACCTTTTCATTTACTCTGGCTACTCCTTGCCCTATCCTAGCATTTCAGGATACCTTCTTGGGGAATCTGTTTATTGTGTCTCACCTGTCCTCCCCAGATCTGAAAATGATGGTGCAGGCACAGGAGTTGATGCTGTCTGCACTTACCATTCTGACCCCACTGGCCCAGGACTGAACAGAAAGACGATGTATTGGGAGCTCAGCAGGCTGACCTATGGTGTCAGCAGACTGGGTCCTTACACTCTGGACAAGAACAGTCTCTATGTCGATGGTGAGCAGTGGTCATCACTTTGCTTTAATGAAGAGCCCACATTCTCCTCTCTTTTGCTTCCACATCACTATTTCCCTCCATTTTTACTCTTTCTTTCATTTTCTTTGCAGGTTACACACATCAAATCCTGTCTACCACCACCAGAAGTGAGTATTCTGTTTCTAAAAAGTTCTACTATACCTATGACTCCCAGGTCTTTGGAATGAAAGCAGTCAAAAGTCCAATCTCCATTTCTCAAACTGTTGTGAGACTTTTCCAGGAGAGACATGACACACAAACATTTACTCATCCCAGAAAGGGAACTGATTGTACACCAAAGTAGCAATTACACAACCATTCAACTTGGGTAAGGAGTGAGTTTATTAGGGTTACTCACAAGAGCAAGGATGACTCAAAGGCAGCTTCATCGTCAGTAACCACCCTAGAATCGGTGAAAACTCACAGAAACTATCTATGAAGCTCTCTACTTGGCTTGCAGGCAGTTCACCAGGTCAGAGTGTCTGTTCTAGGCACCTCAGATGGCCAGAGGCTTCTCCCTTAAACATTTTTTCCTCTTCTATAACTTTGGGCTCTAAGAATCTCCTAGCTTTAGCTTTACCAGACTTGTGAGGTTTGTTTATTTTTCTAAGTCTCGTGAGCCTCCCCTCTCCTTTTTGGAATGCATATTTCAGTTCAGAAGAAATTGCTAAATGACACAAGTTTCCCTCTTCTCTAGCCTGGAATGGACAGAGGCTTAAACATAAAATTAACCCCAACATCTGTTTCCTCTCCTTGATGTCTCCAAGCTAAAGGGTTTCTACTTTAATCATCTGAGAATTTACCTCCACAGCTTCTATGATGACCACTGCTTCTATGGAGATGACTGCCAACTCTCCCAGCCCTACAGGTAGGAATTCTCCTCTCTGAAGATGTTTTCAGTGGTTCTAGAATCTTTAGAGTCTGGAGAAGAAGTAGAGGAAATGACATCTTCCAGAGGTTCCTAAGGTTGACTCTTGATGACTCTTACAGGTTCTTCCCAGGCTACAAAGAATCCCTTTCATCCTATCTATTCTCTGATACTCAGAATCTCTTGTAATTGTTTCTCATGCTTATTGGTGGCCATGGACTTCTAAATCCTTCCCCAGCCCTTAGAAGGATACATAGGAGCAGGACTGTTGGCTGAGACTATATATCTAGTGTGCACTCACTAGTGTGCTATCAAGTGTCTCAACAAAGTTATTCTGGATAATTCATCATGAATATATATACATACATATATATATGTGTATATATATATATATATCCTTAATATAAATGTGTATCAGGTCTTTTACAATGTGTAAAAGCTATAGTCATTTACTTAAAAAGAAAATTTGATTTGTCCAAAATTGATGAACCATGGCAAATCATTCCTATACTTTCAGGGTTATTCTTTTCATTTATTTCCAGCCCTTCTGTAATGTTTTTATTGTGAGAACTATAAAAAGTATCAGGCCTGTAATAGTTCAGTGGATAAAGGCTGCATATATGAGTTCAATCCCTGAGACACACATGGTAGAAGGAGAAAACCAATTCCCCAGGTTGCCCTTTGACCTCCGTATGCACATGCTCATACAGATGTGCATACATCCTCCCTAACACAGAATTTTTAAAACCTAAAAAGTTAAAGTTGGGAAAAAATATCAAACATATCTCAAAACAGGGCACTGAAAATCCATCTATCACCCTTTGGAATTTAATCTCTGTTAGCAGCTTCTCCTAATCTAATCTACTAGTATGCAGAGAGCTACATCATATGGTGATGTAAGTGCTCCCCTAAATTTCACTGCTATGCTAAATTATCATGATTCAAAATCAAAAGGCTTGGCTTCAGATATAGCTTAACTGGTAAAGTGCTGTCCTAACGTTCATGAAACCCTAGGTGTGACCCCCGCAGCATCACTTAAACTGTGCTGGCGGATGCCTGCAATGACAGTACTTAGAAGATGGGGCCAGGGTGGTGTTTGTCATTCTTTACTACACAGCTAGCTAGAGACTGGGATAGGCAATATGAGAACTTGTCAGAAAGGATTGATATTAAAAATTGATGTTGAAATACAGTGCTTGAAAAATGTCAATTATATAAAGGTAATCAGAATCTAACACAATAACATAAGCTCACATGTGTTAAATGAATAAGCAATATATGAACACTACAGTAATATGTCCTGTATTCAAGTTGGATTCTGTGATCTGGGCAATTTATTTAATTTCTCATTGGCTCAGGATTTTTTATTCACATTGACTGGTTGTGTGTGTGTGTGTGTGTGTGTGTGTGTGTGTGTGTGTGTGTGTGTGTGTGTGTCACTGCGCACAAGTGGAAGTCAGAAGACAACTGGAGTCTGTTCTGTTCTTCCATCACATGGTTTCAGGGATACAACTTCAGTCATCAGGCTTGGCAGAGCAGCTTCGCCCACTGAGCCATTTTTGACAGTCCTCATTGCCTCAGTGTTTGAATTTGTGAAATGGACATCATAATAGCCACTTGGTTCACAGTAGCAACTCCATTGTGTGTAAGCTCATTAAACAGGACCTCTCACACAAATGACCAACATATGTTTCTTAAGAATAAGAATCAAAATAATAATAAGGGCTTGTGTTATAGTTGAGTTCTAAAGTGCTTTTTTTTTGCAAGCTTGAGGATCAGAATTCAATTCCCCAGAACCCATGTATGCTAGAGAGAGAGGGAAGGAAGGAAAGAGAGACAGAGAAAGAGGAAGAGAGAGGGGATGAGGGAAGGAAGGGAGAAGGAAGTGACATGTTATCATGTACTTATAATCCTAGCTTGTGGGAGATAGAGCCTTGTGAATCACTGGAACTCAGTGGACAGCCAGTCAAGCCTATCTGATGAGTACCTGGCCAATGAGAGACCTTGTCTCAAAAAGAGCAAGATGGACAGCCCTTGAAGGAAAACAATCTAGGCTGTACTCTGTCATCCATATATGTGCACTTCCACATGCACAGGCTGCCAAACACATGTATACAAGCACACACATGTACACACACACATGTGCACATATACTCAATCACAGATACAGACACATACGTAATCAATAAATAAGTAGATGTCAAGAATACAGTTTGTTTAAACAAAAATTCCAAAAGTAGAGTATTTATGTGACTTTCATTTTCCTGAGAGTCAGATACAATTCCTTTCTAGAGTAATCCTATTCATCCTTGGTAACTATCAGGTGAAGCTGATATTTGAGTCTTCTCTATGAGGAAACTGTCCACTTTTGAAGAAACCCCTTCTGAGTGATAGAAGATGCACATTGGTGGTGCCCCAACTCAAGTTCGGAGAGAGAAAATAAGATAATGTTCAGACACTGTGTTTCTCACATCTCTTCTCTCCCCCTGCAGTAGTAAGTCCCCTTCCAGTGCCTTTTACCATCAACTTCACTGTTATTAATCTGGAGTATGTGGAGGACATGGGTCACCCAGGATCCAGGAAGTTCAATGCCACTGAGAGAATCCTGCAGAGACTGGTGAGCTACCCACTCCAGTATATAAAGGTCAACCCACAGATGAAAGCTGCACTCACCAAACCATGCCATGACCAGGAAGAAGGCCCTAACCCCTAAACCTCAGCATAGTTCTCATGCCTCTCCCTTCTCTCCACAGCTCAGGGCGTTGATTGGTAAAACCAGGGTTGGCCCACTGTACACTGGATGCAGACTGACATTGCTCAGGTGAGACCTTATAACAACAGGCTAGGAGAGAGAGTTCAGCCAATAACGTGCTTCCTGACCTAGCATGGGGACCCAAGGTTGATCCCCAACACCCACCTAAAAAGCTAGTCATGATAGCATGTGCTTATAAACCCAGCACTGGAGAAGTAGATACTGGAGGGTCCCTGGGATTAGCTGGCCAGTCAACCTAGCCAAATCAGTGAGACCTAGGTCTGAGAGAGAGAGAGACAGAGACAGAGAGATAACAATCTAAAAAACACAAGATGGATGGCTTTCAAGGAAGAATAAACACAAGTTATTCCCCTAACCTCCACATGCATACATAAACATGAACACACACACACACATATACACCATCATGCTCCCCCAACAAAAGATTTTTTAAACACACACACACACACACAACACACACACACAAACACACACACACAAACACACACACACACACACACACACACACACACACCACAAGGATGATGGACCAGTCATACCTCAGGTATTTCTAAGCCAATTTATTCAGCTTTCCTTCTGTCTTTATGTTCTCAACTTCAGGGAATTTAGGACACATAACCTCTAGCACCACATTTCTTCCTGTTCCTAACATTTGTCCTCAGCTATCCCCATAGCCTACAACCCCCACAGGATCCTAATATTCAGCTATTCTTAATTCTTTCCTTGATCTCTGACTTTGGAATAAAGGAGGCGGTTTTAAGTTCAGTGCAAAGGACTTCTCTTAGGATAATTTTCTGCTCCCAATTCCAGTTTTCATCTATTGTAAATATGAGCCCTCTAGGCACTGTGACATGAGGATGTAGTTTGAGTCTTGCATTACATTTAACAGTTTCAGTCCATGTCTGCTCATGGCCACAAAACGTCAGTATATTCAGAGAGTGTAAGCCTATCTTTTCAGCAATATACCAGGTGATTCATTTCTTCTGGCCCTTTCCAGTCTTTTACCAGACACTTCTGGATCCCTTCCTAGGTAATCCATTTAATGTCAATCCCCTTGCCTGCCCTTCCCAGGCCTGAGAACAAGGGAACAGCCACGGGAGTAGATGCCATCTGCACCTACCACCCCAACACCTCTAATCAACAGCTGAATAGAGAACATCTGTACTGGGAGCTGAAAAGATTGAATGATGGCATCATGCAGCTAGGACCTTACACCCTGGACCAGAACAGTCTCTATGTCAATGGTGAGCTATATTTTAGAGTCATACTCCTCTCCCCCAACACCACTGCTTTCTCAATTCCTTCTCATTTTCACTCATTTTTCATTATCTATGTAGGTTATACACAGCACATTCTGGCCACCACCCACAGAAGTAAGTATCCTGAGTCTCCTTTATTCGTTAGTAAGCCCATGAGTGTGAATCCCTATCCCATGCTTGTAACTCACCTTCATTTGGCTATGAATGGGGAAGGTGTCACTTCCTTGTATCTCCTAATGCATGGGGTCTCCAGTCAAAACACTTAAATTATTTTTACTTTTCAGCATCAGTAATGGCCACTGTTTCTGAAGAAATGCCAAATATTTCCTCCACTCCCACAGGTATGAATTCCCCTCTGTTTAGATTCTCCCAGTCATTTAAAAGATCAGCAGAGGTCTGGGGCAGATGCAGAACCCCAGAGGACCCCAAAAGGATCTCACAGCATCTTCCCAGGTCACCGAGGAATCTGCCATACACTTCCCTAGCAACCTTCATCCTAAAGTATCCCCTAGTACCTGCTTCTGAATCTTACTGGCTCTTAAATTCTACATCATCCAACCTTCCTGACAACAGTACATCCCATCAGGACTATTTGCTGAGGGTATTTATTTAGTCTATAATAACTGATGTGTGGAGATCCAGCACATTAAACAATCAAATCTCTAGTTTAACAACTAATCAATGATTTTGTTTCAATAACTACTTTTGGCACTAAAGACATGGCTTAGGTGCCAAAATGTTTGTCTAGCAAGCACAAAATTCTGAGCTCCAACCAGCATCACACAAATTGAGCACTGAAGTTCTTGCTTGTAACTTGGGAGGTGGAGGCATAATTACTTGAAGTTTAAGGTCATTGTTGGCCACATAGAGAGTTTGAGGTTGGCCTGGGCTACACAAAAGCTGGGGGGGGAAAGAAGAAAAAACTTCTCTTGTTGAATAGACTAAATAGATAAGGGGTTATTCTTTTTGCTAAATTACTAGTATCCCCCAGTGTAAGTGTGTATCAACTTCCTGACTACAAAAGTATAATCACATCTTATTAGCAGAAATTTAAATGTTTGATTTGTCTAAAATCTATGAACCAGTCATTTCGGTATTTCTTGGATTTCTTCCCCAACTATTCTACAATATTTTCTTTGTGAAAGTGCCAAAGATAGCAGAAACACCTTTACATTGAGCAAGAAAATCCATCTGCTCACCACTGGGATTTCGTGCTTGTAAACCACTTGTGCTGTTTGATTCTAGCAGTGTGAACTGTACATCAGGTGACATAAACGTTTGTATAAGTTACTTCTCTCATTGCTGTGACAAAATACTCAACAAGAAGCTTCTTTAGGGAGGACGGGTTTGTTCTGGTTTCCCGTTGGAAGGGCATAATCTGCCGTAGCGGGTGGGAGCAGGAGGCCAACTGACCTCATTGCATCCAAAGTCAGGGATTAGAAAGGAAGTGGAGCTGGGCTCACTTCTTCCAGCAAGGCTCCACCTCCTAAAAGTTCCACAACCTTCCCAGCAGTGCCTCCAGCTGTGCACCAAGAATTCCAACACATGAGACTGCAGGAGACATTTCTCCTTCAAACCACAGCAAGACTCCTAAAAACTAGACTGCTATGATACAGTGTCATGTATGCAAACTCAGGGTTTGTATTGAAAATACCGTTGAGAATCAACACTTGAAAGGTTGTCAAAGCTACCCTAACTACCACCACGCAGGCCCCGCCAACAGGCGACCAGCCGTGCCGATTGGCCTACAGGCCGGTATCCTGTGCTCTGATTGGCCTGCCACTTCCCCTGAGCGAACCTTTAAAACTCTGTTACATTGTAACTAAATGGCGACTCTCATTCACAACCTCCTGAAAACGCTTGGGCCCAGTTCTACAGGGAAGCCATTGAGCACTGCAGGAGCCAAATCTCACAGCTGTGTGCAGAGCGGAGTGTGTGTCTGCCCTTCCTGGACTGGCAGACTGGGGTAGCCCAGAACAACTGCTACATCTGGATGGAGAAGAGGCACCGAGGCCCAGGCCTTGGTCCGGGCCAGCTGTACATGTACCCTGCTGGCTGCTGGCGCAAGACACAATGATTGCATCCACCAAAGGACCCAAAGCTTCAACTCCTGCAAATAAAACCTGAAGTAGAGCTGCCCCTGAAGAAAGCTGGCTTTACCTCTGAGAGCACCACAATGGACGCCTTGCTTTGTGGTGAGGGTGTAGAGAAGAAGGTGGATGCCAGAGATGAGGAAAGCACCCAGGAAATACAGAGGGTTTTGGAAAAGGATGAAAATGTAGAAGAAAGGAATGAAGAGGAGGATTTGGAAGAGGACATTCTCAAGCACAAGAACAGGACCAGAGGATGGGCTCGTGGCTTTGCAGGTGGCAGGAGGAGATATGATGCTGCTTCTCAGGAAGACCATGACAAACCGTATGTCTGTGACATCTGTGGCAAACACTACAAGAATTGACCCGGACTCAGCTACCACTATGCTCACACTCATCTGGCCAGTGAGGATGGGCATGAAGCCCAAGACCAGGACGCTGGGTCCCTGCCCAACCACAGAAATGAGAACCACAGACCCCAGAAAGTACCAGATGGGACAATCATTCCCAATAACTACTGTGACTTCTGCTTGGGGGGCTCCAACATGAACAAGAAGAGTGGGAGGCCTGAAGAGCTGGTTTCCTGTGCAGACTATGGACGCTCTGCTCATTTGGGAGGCGAAGGCAGGAAGGAGAAGGAGGCAGCGGCCGCAGCACGTACCACGGAGGACTTACTCGGCTACACATCAGAAAGTGACACCTCAACTTTCTACGGCTTTGATGAGGATGATTTGGAAGAGCCCCGCTCCTGTCGAGGATGCCGGGGTGGCCGGGGTTCACCCACAGCAGATAAAAAGGGCAGCTGCTGCGCCCATGGGACAGACTCTCTGGCCAATTATCCACCCCCTCTGACTCTGGTCACTGTTCTAGTTCCGATCTATATTTTTAAATGAAAGATGACTTGGGCTTTTCCCATTATCCTTGCTTTTTTTCTCCTACCTTCCACGGGTCCCTTCCCCTCCTAGCATCCTTCTATTCTTGGTACAACAGAAGCACAAACTACTGAAAACAAATCAACAAAAGAGAAGAGTAAGAGTCCTCCAGGGAGAGATGGCACCATGGTGGGCTATTTATTTTCCCTAGAAATAGGAAGCTAGGTGGGTTTTCTTTCTGCTGGGGGAGGGCATCTTTTTGATGTGAGCAGAGTTGATTTACCCAGTTTTCAAGAGAAGAGGAACATGAGGTTTGGAAACAAAGAACAAATAACATTCGTAATTATTATTTATATATGCTAGCTATTATTAGATTCAGATGAAGGAAGAGGGGAGAGAGAGAAAGAGAGAGAGAGAGAGAGAGAGAGAGAGAGAGAGAGAGAGAGAGAGAGAGAGAGAATGGATGAATCAAAGAAATGGAAGTAATATCCTGTTTAGAGGCAAGCCACAGGTGTGTGTGTATGTGTAGAATTTCCTCAATGGGAGTTGGTGGCTCCACAGAGCAGAACCCTCTCCATGACCTTTACATCTTTCTCTCTGCTTGTGAGAAAATGGCAGCCATCCGAGAGAGAAGCCTGGGGCCACTTACATTTGGCCTCCCTCCAGCTCTGGCCCTGAACAGCAGTGGCCACTTCCCTTGGCTCCTCTCTCCTTTCCTGGTTACTGGGTTTCCCTCACCTTGGCAAAGATGAGCGTCCATCTGAACACAGGAATGGAATGTCAGCAAGTCACAAGCTCAGCCCTGGCAGAGCCACTGAGGTGGCGCTCCTGGAAGGAAGAACGATACTACACAACGTATCTCCCTCCCTTCGCTCCTGCATAAAAACATGTAGCCACCCATTGGATGATGACGTCTTCCATATTTCTTCTACTTTTTATAGTGCCTGCCAGGCACTTTGTTTTATATTTCAAGTAGCATTTCCTGAAATAAACCAAAGTAACACTTGGTCCGAGGCCTCAGGGACAAGGAAGACTGTCCACCTCATTGGCAGTCTCTGAGAACAGCTGGGAGGCCCTGCTCAAACAGTCCACTCTGGGACCCAGGAACTGTGCATCCTTCAAGCAAGCCATTCCTGAAGAAGGTGAAGAGAATCCAGACGATGAGTCTCTCCTCCTCTGCCTCTCCTTCTCTCGTCCAGCCCTTCCTGAGCATGAATTTCAGCTAATGCCAGAACCTGCAGGGATTGGATGGAAAAGCCTCCAGCATCTCTCAGCTCAGCTCAGCCAAGTTTCGGAAATGGCTTGTGCAATAAGATTTTATTTTTTTTTTCCTTTTGAAATTCTTCATTGCCTCTGCTTGAAATTTCTGTGAGAAAATACCCAGCTCAGAGTGGAATTTTCTTGCAATAGAAACAACAACATAAACTGACAAAGACCAAAAAACAAGTGAACTATTTTATTTATTTCAATATTTAAAAGAAATATTTAAAAGAAAAACGTACTGACATTGTACAGTATTTTTGTTGAAAGTACCTTCTACTCCAAAAGTTTAGAAAAAGGCAATTTTGTGAAGACCTGAAATCAAGAGTGCTTACTGTAAAATAAAGGCATCGTATTGACTCTAAGGAAAATACCCCACATTTTAAATAAGGAAATACAGATCAACTCTGCTCTCTCAGGCTTTTAAGAAAGCCACGTGTATGTGCTTTAGTTTTTTTCTGTTGTCGCTAATTTCTGCTAGTTAGATGTGGTAAGTGAGGAGTGGTTAGTTTGTCCAAAGTCCACTGGAAAGTATTGTTGATATTAAGAAATTATGTGCCGGGCAGTGGTGGCACACGCCTTTAATCCCAGCACTTGGGAGGCAGAGCCAGGCGGATCTCTGTGAGTTCAAGGCCAGCCTGGTCTACAAAGTGAGTTCCAGGAAAGGTGCAAAGAAACCCTGTCTCAAAAAAAAAAAAAAAAAAAAAAAAAAAAATGTGTTAGGCTTTGACTAAAATAAATTAGCCCCAAGCCAGCAGGTGTCCACTCTCTGCCCTCCCTCACCTCAGATGAGCCCCATTGATCTGAATGTAAAGCTACAGCCTGTCCATCTTGTCTCATGAGGCCTGCTCGAGGAAGGAATTCTACCCACTGATCGAATGCATTGCTGCAAAGTTTAGCAGATCCAACCAGAAATGATTTTGTTCAGAACAGTTCAATGAAGAGAAACAGAAGAGTCAAAAGTAAGCAGAGGATGAGGTGACATTAGTTCAGTCCCCTGACAGCTCCTCAAGAGAGTTGGCCAGGGAAGCCCTACCGAGTGGACTCAGGGGCCTGAGAGCCTAGAGTGCCTCTGAAGGCTAGGGAGTTGGCTGGAGGATAGGAACCTGAAACTCAGTCATTTGTGGGGAGAAGTAGGAAGGCGAGGGTTCTATGTGTGTCCTTTATGGCTGTTATGGCCAATGAAATGGAATTCGACACTGTATGTTTGACCCAGCCCAGGAAGTCAGCTGACTGTCTGTACCACTGGGTTCTACCTCTTGGCTTCCACTTAGCTTGTCTTTTACATGCCCAGAACTGAGTCATGGATGACACACATGCAATTTAAGGCTGGACATTCTTGTCAGCAAAGGTGCTTGAGCTACAGTATTACTGAAATGTCCCCAGCCTGAGAACAAATCTCACCTGCCATTAAAAGGGAAGGATAGGCAGGCAGACTTTCCCTTAGATACTTCAGGCTTCCCACTCAAGAGAAGGGAGATGTCATCAAGAGTGTGTTTCTATCATTTTCTGATAGAAAATGTCCCTTGTCAAAAATATTAATTATAGTAATGATCTGTTCTCCAACCCACACTCACAAATTATGATACATATAGAATTGTGTCAAAGCTTTGCATAATGTAGGTTTTGTGTGAAGTCTGTGTAAGTTTCTCTTAAATGGAAGACTATTTCCAATGATCAAAAAATAAATAAATAAAAAGAAATGTCAAAATATAGAAAAATAGCCCGGCGGTGGTGGCGCACGCCTTTAATCCCAGCACTTGGGAGGCAGAGCCAGGTGGATCTCTGTGAGTTCGAGGCCAGCCTGGGCTACCAAGTGAGTTCCAGGAAAAGGCGCAAAGCTACACAGAGAAACCCTGTCTCGAAAAACCAAAAAAAAAAATAAAATAAAATAAAAAATAAAAAAAAATATAGAAAAATGACTCAGCAGTGCAGAGGACCCACATTTGTGTTTAACGCCAGTTGCAGGTGATCAGTTGCCCTCTCTGGCCTCAACAGGCACCTGTACATATATGGCACACATTCAGACACACACATAAATACATAGAGATAATAAAATGTTATTTAAAATTTAAAAGAATCCAAATCCAACACAAACTCTCAAATATTATGTGAATAATAAATTAATGCTAGAATAAATAACATGACTATTATTTATGTTCAGATCTGCATCTTAGCAGTTGTATGAATTGAGACAAATTATTCAGCTTCCCATTGGCTCAGTCTTTACATCTGTGAAAAGGGAATCAATCACATTAACATCTCCTAATCCTATTAAATAAATTGAGATAGCCTCAAAGGGACAAATGTCATATTTTCCTATTATTTGTGGTTCCTAGACTTCATGTAGTCACATAAAATTGTGAATATATATATATTTATACTATATATAGTATATTATATATAATCTTTTAAAATTTAAAAATTTCATTTAAATGTTCATCCAAAGTGATAAGCCCTTTTAAGACACAAAAATCCAGAATGTGTGTTTCCTCAAAGAATTTCCTTATTTGTATATGTGTGTATGTGTGCATTGCATGTGTGTGTTTGCAAATGTCCACATGTATGTGTGTATGGCACGACATGTGTGGAGATTAGAGCACAACTTGAGGGAGTTGATTTTTTTTTCTTCCACCATGTAAATTCCAGGGATCAAACTCAGGTTGTCAGACTTGGGAGTAAGTACCTTTATGTAGCACGAATTGTTACAAGGTCTTATTAATAAAATCAAACCCGGAGCCAGGTATTGAGGTTAAAGCTGGAAGATCAGAGAATCAGAACAAGCCACAGCTAACCTCACCTTGCCAATTCCTCAGCTGATCCTGTTTCCTCAGACTGGAAGCCTCTGAGTCCTCATCCAAATGGATCTCAGCTGAACTGCTGCTCAAAAGCCTAAAAGCTTAGCCAGGCCCTAGATTCTGGTCCTCATGCCTTATATACCTTTCTGCTTCCTACCATCACTTCCTGGGATTAAAGTTGTGTGTCACCATGCCTGGCTGTTTCCAGTGTGGCTTTGAACTCACAGAGTTCCAGACAGATCTCTGCCTTCAGAATGCTAGGATTAAATGTGTTTGTGCCACCATTTTCTGGCCTCTATATCTAGTGGCTGTTCTGTTCTCTGACCCCAGATAAGTTTATTAGGGTGCACAATATATTGGGGAACACAATATCACCACACCTTTACCCACTGAATCATCTCACCATATGTGTGACTATTCATGTATGTGCAGGTGCATGTGCAGGTTATAAGTACATGCATCAATCATGGGTGTCTTTCTGGATGGCTATCTACCTTATTTATTTCTACATGTATGGTGTTTTATTGCATGCAGTAACATGAGAGAACAGAAGAGAGCATCAGATACCCTAGAATTGGAGTTAATGGTAGTTGTAAGCTGCAATGTGGGTTCTGGGAATAGAACCTGGGAGCTCTGAAAGAACCACCAATACTCTTAACTACTGAGCCATCTCTCCAGTTCTTTCAAAGATTTTTTTTTTTTTTGTTTTGTTTTTTTTTTTTTTTTGGTTTTTTCGAGACAGGGTTTCTCTGTGTAGTTTTGCGCCTTTCCTGGAGCTCACTTGGTAGCCCAGGCTGGCCTCGAACTCACAGCGATCCGCCTGGCTCTGCCTCCCGAGTGCTGGGATTAAAGGCGTGCGCCACCACCGCCCGGCTCTCTTTCAAAGATTTTAAGATAAGTTCTCACACCACATATAAAGTTCACAATTCAATTCGGCTGGCTAACCAACGGGCTCCAGGGATCCACCTGTCTCTGCCCCTTTAGAGCTGTGGTTATAGACCTACACAACAGTATTTGGCTCTTTTTTTTTTTTTTCTTCTTTAACATGGGTACTAGAAATCTGAACTTAAATTTTCATGCTTTTTCAGCAGTTACATTGCCGATTGAACTATCTTCCTGGCCTCTCCTTTATAAATTTCTTCTTAGTTCTCTCAAAGGTAGAAACTAGTGGACTTATTAGCTAAGAATTGATTTATAGAATAATTTAGTTAAGAACAGCTACTTAATTTCCACAACTAACCAACTGACCCGAAGGTTGTGTTAAATAGTTTTCTTCAGTTGATTGAGGAGATGAAACTGGAGGTCACTTGCAAATACACGTATGTCTCTTTACTTGACCATCAATAAGGAAAGCATCCATTCCTCTCTGTAGAATTCATGGGAATGATGAATGTTCAGTTGCCAAGATCTAGAAACCATGGGTCATTTTATACTGCATGGTGATTCTGTGTGATCCTGTCCACTCACTCTCTACTTTTTATTATGACAACTGTCAGCATGAACAGAATTGGATCTATTTGCAACTAAGTTGCAATGAACATTGGCATTTTATTTTTAATTTATTTTTTATTAAGAAATTTTTTATTCATTTTACATACAAACCACAGATCCTCCTCTCCTCCTGCTCCTCCCTCCAGCTTTCCCTCCCCAACCCACCCCCCATTCCTTCCTAAGACAAGGTAAAGTCTCCCATGGGGAGTCAGCAGAGCCTGGTACATTCAGTAGAGGCAGATTCAAGCCCATCCACCTGCAACAAGGCTGTGCAAGGTGTTACACCTTAGGCACTAGGCTCCAAAAAGCCAGCTCATGCACCAGGGATGGATCCTGATCCTACTGCTAGGGTGCCCCTTTAGCAGATCAAGCTACACAACTGTCTTGTTTATGCAAAGAGCCTAGTCCAGTCCCATGGAGGCTCCACAGCTATTGATCTAAAGTTCATGAGTTCCCACTAGTTTGGTTTGGTTGTCTCTGTAGGTTTCCCCATCATAATCTTCATGTCCCTTGCTCATAGAATCCCTCTTCTCTCTCTTCAATTGGACTCCTGGAGCTCAGCCTGGGGCTTGGCTGTGGATCTCTGCACCTCTTTCCATTGTCTACCAACAAGGGAATGGTGAAGAAAATGTGCTGCATATGCACACTGGAACATTTTAGCAATAAAGAACAGATTATTTCAATTATAGGAAAACAGATATAACTGGCCATACATTGTGAATTGTTAGTCTCAGAAAAACAAACATCATGTTTTCGCTCATTTGTGGTTCTTAGATTCCGTACATGTTTATATATATAGATGACAAGAAAGTCGAAGTGTTACTGTCTTAGGGAATGGATGTAATTGGAGAGGGAGGAGCAGAAAAGAAGGAAGTGACCTGCGTGAGGGAAGGATATGCTTCAAGCACATAGGCTTGCACGAAAAAATGGCCTTATATAACTCAGCATAGTAAAAGAAAAAAGAAAAGGAAAAAATAGATTTGCACTATAAAAACTCAGAAGCCAAGGGTGACCTCAGGCTTGCTAGCTACCTGCAGGGACAGATGTACTTGCATTCTGCTTCATGGTCAAGTTACCTCTGTATAGAAATCCTGCTTATCCTCCCTCCCCCCCCCCCATGGTTGAACATGCACATAGCTGTTGCCCCATGCTAAAGTCTAGAGAGAAACAATAGCCTGAGCACATGTCTTTCTTCCATCCCCTCTGCAGCAGCAGGCCCTGTCCAGTTGCTTTTCAGCATCAACTTCACCATCATTAACCTGGAGTTTGAGGAGGACATGAGTCACCCTGGATCCAGGAAGTTCAATATCACTGAGAGAACCCTGCAGAGCCTGGTGAGAGTCCTGTTCATTGCATCCAGCCCCCGCTACTGGCCATGCCATGCCTCTGGAAGAAGCCACTGCCCACCTCATCCTGACTACACATGTCCAAATTTGACTTACCATTGCCGGCTTTGTGCATCTCACTCCTGTCCTGTCTCTATCCCTCATTCCTCCTCATCATCCCTCTCCTCTTTCTCCACAGCTCAGGCCCTTGTTCAAAAAAATCAGTGTTGGTCCATTGTATTCTGGCTGCAGACTGACCTTGCTCAGGTGAGTCCTTAGAATAGCAAGCTAGAGTTGCTTAAAGTGCTCTCAGTCCAAAGATTGTGTTCAAATTTCTCCCTGCATTTCTTCTGAATGTCTCATGCACAGGTGAATTCAGGAGGTACCATATCTAGTACCAAAATCTCTCCTGATCTTACTACTTCTCCCACAATCCTTAAACAAATTGGAACCTCCTTCTGCTCATCCATTTTGAATTTTCTCCTGCCCCCCCCCCCATTTAGGAATAAATGAACATTTCCTATGAAGTTTAAAGTTGGTCCACATGATTTCTCTTAAGACAAATATGCCCTTTCTGCTCACCAGTTTTGGCCTTTGGTGACTCAATTATTATTCTTCAAATGTCTCGTTTACGACCTCTCCTTTTCCCATAACATACACTTGCTTATTTGATTGTTATAACTGATAAAAATTCTGGACCCACTGTCTGCTCAGAGTTACATGTTACTGGAGGTCAACATGATAGAAAATCTACAACTGACTTTGTAAGTCTCTGTCAGATAGTTCTGCTCCTCCGAACCCTTCAGGTGCTGTTCCAGGTGTCCTAGGATCCCTCCTTAGGCAATCAATTTATCATCATTCTCTTCATCTGTCCTTCCCAGGTCTGAGAACAATGGAGCAGCAACAGGGGTGGATGCCGCCTGTACCTACCACCTAGACTCTGCTGGCCACAGGCTGGAAAATGAGCAGATATACAGGGAGCTGAGCAGTCTGACCAAGGGGGTCACCGAACTAGGCCCATACATCCTGGACCAGCACAGTCTCTATGTCAATGGTGAGCAGCAGCCACCTGTGTTTTGCTGTATTGCAGAGCCCATACCCTCCCTTCCTAGGCCTTCTTTCCTTCAATTCTACTACATTTTAAAACTCCTGTTATCTATGTAGGTTACACCCACCAGATCCTGACTACCACCCCCAGAAGTGAGTATTCTAAGTTTTCTTAATTTTCTGCCACATCTATCACTACACCCAGCCCTTTGAAATGAAAGAAAGCAATAGTCTGTTGTCTCCATTTCACTTTTCACCCAACCACCAGCCTGTGAGGTGTATCACATAAAACCCTAGCATAACTCAGACTGGGATACCCATCCTGGTGTCTCTATATAGATTATGTCTCTACTCCAAATGGATGTCTTTTTCCCCCACAGTGTCTATGGTGAACATTGTTTCTTCAAGTATGCCAGCTCCCATCTCCAACCTCACAGGTAAAATTATCTCTGAAAATGCTTCCAGTGAATTCTATAGTCAGGATAAAGGGTGGAGTAGTATGTGTAAGAGGATCCTAAGGTTGACCCTTGATGAATGACAGAGGGTCCTCAAAGGTCTGAGAATTCTCAGAATACTATTTCTCATCCCAGTCTCCAGCCTCCAAAGCTATTCTCTGATGTCTGTTTCTTAAAGTAGGTGTCTATTGACTTCTAAATCTTTCTCAAGCTCTTAAAAGAATATTAACCAGCAGACCAGTTAGCCAAGAACAAATTTGTGAAGGAAGCAATGTATAAAAACACCAACTCATGATTTTATTAGCCCCCTAATTTGACCCACTTGACCAAATGACCAAGAAGTCTGAGTGTGTGTGTGTGTGTGTGTGTGTGTGTGTGTGTGTGTGTGTGTCTATGCATAAATGCTTGTGTGTGCTTACACTTGTGGAAGCCAGAGGTGAGTCTCTGCTTTTTTCTTCAGGTATCATCTTGCAAATATAGAGCTGAAGGGTGGCTCAATGAGTAAAATATTTCTCACTTCAGCATGAGGACCAGAGTTTGGGTTCCCAGAACCCACATGAAATCTGGATGAGCATAGCAACTTGCCTGTAGTCCCAAACCACAAGAGGCAAAGACAGGGAATCTCTGAATAAACTGTATAGCCAGACTAGCAGAAAGGACAAGCTCTGGGTTCCCTCTGAGAGATCTTGCCTCAATATATAAGATAGACTATGATTGGAGAAGACACCTGACATCAACCTTGGCTCTCATACACTTGTACATGCACCTGCACACACATGCCCCACATATGCAAACAGAATACAGATATGCACACCACACACATACACATAAACATATGCCAAAACAGATAAATTTTATGGCTCTATAAGTGCTTTCTTCTTATCGGAGGTCTCTGACCCAAGGCCTTACTCTGGGCTAACAATTGATCCTGCTTGGAGAAATTAACCCTGTACCCTAGTCATCCAAGGTCTCCTCCTCTGAAGCACATGCCCCATTGAGCAAACGTGGTAGTGGTACACGGATAAAACTATGTACAGCTCCTATGTTGTAGCATGAAGGGAATCAACAGAAAAAGAAGATAAATAATGCAAAGCAGTGATAGAGGCATATACGATCTACCAGAAGCCACACAACTGAAGAGTATGTCTTTACCACCACCCCCAGAAGTCATTACCTGCTAATAGCTCCCCAGAAATGAATGGACTAGATGAGCTCCTCCTTCATTCGTGTTATAACTTCACTAGGCCCACTCTTTATAGGTAAGAGCAGCTGTGAGTTAGGTACAGCAGCCATGTGGTATCCTGAAGACAATATCCCACAGGCCTCTTCCCCATCCTTCTCTTACCTTCTTTCCTCCCCCTCTTCTATGATACTACCTGAGCTTTGCAGGGGATGATATAGATGTTCTCTTTGTATCCAAGCACTGAACAGTTAGTTATTCTCAGCACTTTGACTACTTAAGAGTCCTTGCAGTAACTGCTGTCTGTTGCAAAATATGGTATCTTACCAAGGCTAAAAAAGCACATTGCTATTGATATTTTAATTGCCATCAATGTTTAATTACTATTGTTCCTATCATTCAAAAGAAGTTTTTCTTTCATTCTGATAGAGACACCTTGAACTGTTGCCCTAGGCATGAATACATGGGTCCAAGTGATATGAATATAGATTATGTCCTAAATCTAGTTCTGGTATGACTCAGAACTTCTCTCCTAATCTAATTGCAGCTTCAAGCTCTGCTCTGCTGCTGTATACTCTTAACTTCACCATCACCAACCTACCCTACACGAAAGACATGTGGGGCCCAGGATATGCCAAGTTCAACAAAATGGAGAAAATCTTGCAGCTTCTGGTAAGACTCCTACTCACCCCCCTTGCCTCAGCTACTCCATCACCTTTAGTCTTGCTTGCTCACTCCAGCCATCCCTGCCACCTGCTTGTCCTATTCACTCACTAAAGCCTCATTCACTTCTCTTTCTTGTTTTAATTACCATCAGCCATATACATCCCTTGTGTTACACTCATTGGTGTTCTGTCTACCTTTTGCCTCACCTACTTAAGGCCCACCTGTTCCCTCCAGTCACACCCTTCTCTCTTGCCTGGCTCACTGGTACCCCAAAATCACCCACTTCAGTCCTGCCTTCTTGCCCCACTCACTGATGCCTCTTTTACCTCTTCCAGCATAATCCTCCTGTCTCTAGTTCCAGCCACTGATGATTGGTCCACACACTCCATCCATATCCATGTCCCTCTATTACTGCAGTGGGCGGCAAGAATGTATTATAGAGATTCAGCTGTATATAATAAGCTATACCTTAACCGACCAAGAAGTCATTCAAGAGGAAGCCATCTATCAAGGAATACTTGGTGTTATTTAGATTAGATTTTAATATATATCATCTATCTTCTGTTATGAAATTCTGTGTGCCCATACATTACTAGGCCATATATCAAACAATTTAGCTTCTTAGATCTACTGCTGAACCACTAGGTAACACCCCTGCAGGGCCTAGGAGACAGGAGGGTATGTAGATGCAGAGCTTTGTTTCTTGTGCAAATGAAGCTCAGACCATCCCTTGCCTTCAGGCCTATTAGCATTGCAGAGCTATTGACTCAGGACAATAGGGCTTTTTGCATAACCAGGTGCAGTAAAGACAGGGGCAGGATTCCTGGTCCAGGCTGAGCCTTATGGCCTGAAAGAAGAAGGCAGAGTTTCTGTAGCTGGTAAGGCAGAATGGCTCAGGCTGAGGAGAGAGGAGCAAGGAAGAGTTTTGGGGTTTTTTGTTGTTTTTTGTCTGTTTGTTTGTTTTTGTTTTTTGTTTTTGTAGGTAAATCATGTCAGGAGAGAAGAAGAGGGAGGAAAGATGGAAGATGAAGGAACAGGAGGCAAAGATGAGATCAAAGCATAAGGTCTTAGTTATTACCAGGGCTATGAGGGGACAGAAAAAGTAGGTACAGAGAGGAACTGGATGTGAGGACAGAACTGAAGCTGTATAGATAGAAGTTTGTTATAGAGAAATAAAGTAAACAGACAAAAGAGCAAGGTATATATAGATTTCTTTCCACCGGATAGTCCCACGCCAGATGTAGTGTTCTTCCCCAGGACCCTGGGAGGAATTTTCTCAGGTTAGGCCCCTGGGAAAATTCCATTATGTTACTTCACCAACTAATGCTCCCTCAGCTTACTTTTATAATACTCATTGATTCTCTACCCGCATTTCCCAGCCTTATTAACATCTTCTTGACCTGCCTACAGATTATCCCCAGGTACCATCCACTTGCCCATTCACTAAAGCCCCACCCACCTCTCTATCTTGCCCTACCATTTGTTTCCACCCATATTTCTCCTCTGACCCTCCATGGTGCCCTGCCTACCCCTTCAGCCCAACCTACTTCTCTTGACTTTTCCTCTGGTGACCTGCCTACTTCCCATACCCTATCCACTGTTGCCCCATCTACCCAATCCTACCATACTCCCTTCTGTTTTCCTTATCCATTCACTAAGTTCCCACCCACAACCCCCTCTTGCCACACCTTTTGATATTCACTTGTTCTGGTGCCCACCCATCCCTCTCCTACCACACCCACTTTTTGCTTGCCCGTGAATTCAAGACTTGCTCATTTCCCTTTCCCCACCCTTCACTAAAGCCCCACTAAGACCCCCATCTTGCCACACTTACTGGTACCTACCACATCTGTCTTGCTTTGCCCAACCCACATTTTTCAGCGTTGATCACCTCTTGCTTCACCAACTTATAGCCCACCCTCTCTATCCCTGCCTACCTTCTTGCCTTTATCATTGGTGACATACCCACATCCCTTGCACTACCCATGGTTGTCATACCCACTTGCTCCAGCTATACCAATGTCTTGATTCCCAATCTATTCACTAAAGCCCCTCCCTCCATGTAACACTGCCTACTTCCCCTCTTGTCCTTCATTCTGGTATCTGCCCACATCTCTCATATCACATCAGTACTGGGCCCACCTATCCCAAACTTTCCTACTTTTTTCTTGCTACACCCACTAGTATCCTTTCCACCCCTCTTATCCCCACTCATTCCCTTCTTGTGACAGTCACTGAGAGCCTACCAACTCACTCTAGACCTGTCTACCTTCCACTTGTCCAACCTTCCCACTAAACTCTGCTTACTTACCTTTATTGCCCTGTCACTGGTCCACATCCACACATTTTTTTCACACTCATGAGTACCCTTGCTACAGATTCTAACTGGTTTACATCTCCACTGTCTCTCTCACCCATCCAGTCTCAGCCATATCCTCACTTGCCACACCCACTGTTTCCCCAACCCACTCCTGCTAGCATCACACTTCTCTCTTGACCTCTTCCCTGTTTCCCTACTCAGACTATATATTTAACTGAACCCTCTCTCTTCTTCACAGCTCAGACCTTTGTTCCAAAACACCAGTATTGGCCTACTGTATTCTGGTTGCAGACTGACCTCACTCAGGTGAGACCTATAGGGAAGACCACCCAGGAAGGCATGGTGGAGTTTCTATACATACTTCTCTATAGCTAGGTCTTCCTTTTGGTCTCAGTCTTTTTGCAGTCCCTGGGTTAGGCTAGATTCTATACTTTCTCATTCTTCTTAACTTCAATATTCCATGTAGTATGTATTAGTTTCTGTCACAGAAACAAAAAACAAAACCCAAACTAAACAAAACAAAAATCTCTGAAATAATCAACTTACAAAGAGAAAATGCTTTTCGTTTGTTTGATTTTTGTTGTTGTTGTCTTTTAAACAGCCAGACTTGCAAAAATTCAGTATGTATCTGAGCAAGAAATTGAACTTATGATTTTCTTGTCTTCACCTCAAGTGCTGGGATTACTGGTGTATACTACCAGGAGCAGTGTTTATGGTGATAGAATAATGGTATTCAGAATCTCATGAACACTACATCAGCACACTACCAACTGAGCTACATCACAAACCTAAGAGACAAGTTTAATTTTGATCAAGGTTTTAGAGGCACATCTATCCACAATCAGATGGATCATTGCTTTTGGTTTGTAGAGGGGCAGTAGAGCTAAATTGACTGTGTCCAGACAAAAAGAAAGATTGAGGAAGAGGAACAAGCGGGAATTCTATGGTTTCCTTGAGTACACACCCCACAGTGATCTAAAAACCTCTCATTCAGTGTCAACAATCCCCCACTTCCCAATAGCTCCACCCTAGGGATCATGCCTGTTTTGGGGGGTATGTGGATAACTTCTTTAGAAGTTTTTCTTTTGTAACATTAGAACTGGTTTTGAAAGTTGATACTGCTTAATGTGGTTTAATGCTTTCCTTTCTCCATCTATTGTCATTGGGTTTAGTAGATTGGACTCTAACCACCATCAACTAGCAATAGTGCTCCCACTAATAATGGTTCCTTATGAGCTCCTCTCCATCCATACTAAAGTTGTGACTGTCTTGATCTTATGCAGATTAAAAAAAATTGATAATATCACTATGCCCATTTTGTAGATGGGAAACTGAAACCAAGAGAAAATATTGAAGAACTGGGAGATTAGGGAAGTATAGGAAATAAGAAGGAAATGAGAGATTGCATCTCATGCCTCAAGACAGGTATATGATGGCCAGGAAATCTAGAGAAAAAGAAAAGAAGGTATAGAAAGCCTAGAAAAGGGAAGAAGTACTCAGCTGCAAGTGAAAAGTAGAGAGGTAAGCCAAAACTGAACAGGCTATAGACAGATTAAGGATCATATGGAGACACAGGAGTCTTCTTTCATAGGCTTGTAGGTGTCCATGGAAGGATCCCAGCAGACATCTAACAAGATTTCCCTTTAGGAGGAGAATTGGTTTGCCACGATAATAATAGATCATAAGATACAGGGCACCACTGAATCTTGGGTTCAGGAAGTGAAAGTAGAGCCATTTTCACCACAGAATTGAGGCAGCCTGGTGGGTCCTGTTCACAAGCACCTCAAACATTCTAAAGTTTTCTACAGTTTTCTCATATTGCTGTCAGAGAACCTCATTCAATGCTCCCCATTATTTCCATTCCTGGATCCTTCCATCCAGTAGCTAAAACAGATGGAATAGCCACCAATTATGTATAGTTCCTCACCTTTCTATTGGTAATCTCATTTCCACAAGCCATTTCCTGTCATGTTCCCAGAATCACAGCATTCAGCATTAGTCAATCCACTTATTGCTGTCTTCTCTATCTGTCTTTCCAGGCCAAAGAAGAATGGAGAGGCTACCAAAGTAGACATGGTTTGCGCTTACCACCAATATTCCACAGGCACTGATCTGAACAGGGAGCAACTATACTCAGAACTAAAAGAGCTCACCCACAGCATCACTCAACTGGGTCACTATATCCTGGACCAGAATAGTCTCTATGTCAATGGTAAGTGTGGTCATCTTAACTTTGTTATAGCAAAGCCCATATTGTCCCCCTCTAAGAACATCCTTTATTCACTTTCCATGTACCAATCCTTATGCTCTTTCCTTTAATTTCACTTTGTAGGTTACACACACCAGATCGTAGTAACCAGCACCAGCAGTGAGTATTTAAAATCCTCCCACAGTACAGTTGGGAGAAGCATGAGGCCCTGACCATATATTTAGTTAAAGAGAAAAAGAAGTAGTCAAGTATACAGGCTAGGAAGTTCTTGAAATCATGTCACGGAGTTGAGTGCATCCTTTCATATTTTTTTGACAACAGAGAAACATTACTAAATTATAGTTGGATAAATGGGTGGAAGAAATTAGTGAACAATTTATAGAAATACAATGAGACTCTTGGATGAAGAGATTCCTTCTATACTTTGTAACTTCTCATTCTTTCTTGGAGGGGGGATATTGAGCTGTATGTGTATGCAATGTGTCTGCAATGATGCACTTGCACATATTTACATGCATATATAAGCCAATGATTGACCTGACATGTCTCCCTCTATCATTCTTCACCATATGTTTTTGTGGCAGGTCTTTCATTGAACCAGGAGTTCACATACCCAGTTAGGTTATCCAGCTATCAAACTCCAGGAATTCAAAATGTCTTCATCTCTCCAGTACTAAGATAACAAGTATAAGCCACCATGCCCCCCTTTTTTTATGTGTACATGGATACAGAGCTCATGGCCTCAGTACTAAGATAACAAGTATAAGCCACCATGCCCCCCTTTTTCAATGTGTACATGGATACAGAGCTCATGGCCCCATGCTTGCAGAATGAGCAGTCTTGCCCACTGAGCCATCTCCCACATTTTTCCCCTTGTCCCAAAGCACAGGATGGTCTAGCCTTGCCCAAAATTAGTGAGCCAAGGATACCCACTCACCACTGTAGTCTCCAATGAGATGTTGCCAGAGTCAGGACTGTGTCCTCAGGCTCTGCCTTCCCTGTGTTGATTACCAAAAAGCTTCTCTTCTCATTCTCCACCAACAGCTATGCAATCACCCTTGGTATTATTTACCCTCAACTTCACCATCACCAACCTATTTTATGAGGAGGACATGCAGCCCCCAGACTCCAAGAAGTTTAACACCACAGAGAGGATCCTGCAAAGCCTAGTAAGTCCCATGAATATTCTCCAGCCCTATTCACTTCATTCCAGCCCTGCATCCTCTTTATTCCCATCAACCTTTCTCTAGCACCCTTCCACAGTCTGCCTACCAAACTCCATCCCCTCACACCTCTCTCTAGAACTATCTTCTTTCTGGACCCACCTATCTTTCTCCCACCTCCTTCTGCATCCTTCCCACCAAACTCCAGCTCCAAACACCTCTGATCAGTCTATGTCATTTCAGCCTCACCTTCTCTATGATCCCACATATCCATCTTCAGCTCTGATTACCACATTCTAGTCTCGCTCCAGTTCTCCAGCTCTAGCACTCCTCTTTGGTCACTTCCACTGTGCTCAGCCATGTCTGCCATACTCCAGGCCTCTCCACCTATCTCCATATCCACACTCTCTCTAGCCCCACAACTCTCGCCCATGCCCACTTAACTTCAGTCCTTCTCATCCCACTAGTCATCTCATGTGGGTCCTACTTATGTCTACCAATACTCTGGATCACCAATGGATGATCACTTCACCAAAGAATAAGCCCTATCCTTTGGTCCACCATCCCATTGCCTTACCTTCTGCTTTATTTTTACAGCTTGAGTCCTTGTTCAGAAACACCAGCATAGGCCCTTTGTATGCTGGCTGCAGACTGACTTTGCTCAGGTAAGTTCTTAGAATGTCACCCCAGAGTTGTCCCTGTGCTCTCAGGCACACCAATGTGACCTACACCCCTCCTGCCTCTCTCTCAATAGCCCAGTACACGTGGGTATTCAGAAGGGGGCCCCAGTAAAATGTTTCTCTTGATATCACCATTTTCCCTTGCAACTGTTCCAAGCCCTTACAGAGTCTACCAGTAAAATAAGACACCAACTTTGAGTACACTTTCCATATTCTCTCCTTTTTCTCTCTTTCACAAGAAGACCCATTATCCCATACTTTCAATTCTATTTCTATGGTTTCCCTTAAAAAAATTGCATCTCTAACTTGCACATTCATGTTTATTGCTGTTCTATTCATTATAGCAAGAAAAGGGAACCAGCCCATATGTCCAACAACAGATGGATGGATAATGCAATGGTCATACATGCACGCACGCACGCGCACACACAGACACACATACACACACACACACACACACACACACACACACACACGCACTCAAATAAGTAAATAAAAATAAATCTGTAGTAAGGCAGTGGTGGTGCATGCCTTTAATTCCAGCACTCAGAAGGCAGAGCCAGGTGGACCTCTGTAAGTTCAAGGTCAGCCTTGTCTACATAGTGAATTCCAGAACAGCCAGGACTACACAGAGAAATCCTGTCTCAAAATAAAGTAAAATACCTTTAATATTTTAGTTAAAAGTTAAAGTAATAACAATAAATACAACAAAATATGAAAACAACAAATACAAATGTAGATCACCAGTTGCTTCATTTTCCTATCCAGACACCACCTATATTCAAAAATGAGCTAGGTCTCCTGACTACATAGTATGAGGATGAAAGTTTCAGTCTCAAAATTTGCTGACATTTGTCCTTCTCACCAACTTGTCTCAAAGAAGTAGTTAGGCCAGAAGACAGTGTACTCCAGAACTCATCTGATTTCTAATCTCCCTACAAAGCTTCCTGTTTTACTGGGGTCTTCTTATCCTGCCCCCAGAGAGTCTTAGAATTTCATGGGCCAGCTATATTTTTTAATTAAAAAATATTTCTATTAATTTTAATTATGTATATGTATGTGTGTCTGTTTGTGGGGATGTGCATGTGAGTGCCATGTGCCTGTAGAGGCCAAAAGAAGGTGATAGAAACTCTGGAACTGGAGTTACAGGGAGTAGATACGTGTGCTAGGAACTCAACTCAAGCAAGTCCTTAGCAAGCTCAGCAACCACTGAGGAATGACTTCAGCTCCCTACAAAAAAAATGGCTGAGTGGTGGTAGTGCATGCCTCTAATTCCTGCCAGGTCGGCCTGGTCTACTGAGTGAGTTCTAGGACAACCACGGGTACACAGAGAAACCCTGCCTCAAAAATAATAATTAATAATAATAATAATAAAGCTTACAAGGTAGCAGGCTTTCTTACAGCATTTTTATACATACTTAGTTTTGATTGACACTTCTCCTTTCTTCTCCCCCATCTCCCTTCCCATCTTGCTTAAACACTTCCACACCCACTCTTTCCCCCTCCACTTTCATATCACATGTAGCCTATTACCCCCCTCATCCCATTCACTTAAAGCCACTTGCTCCACCCTCTCATGGTTTCCTGGCTTCTACACAAACTCACTCTTACATAAATACGCATATATAAAAATTAGATGCTAGGATCAGAAATTTGAGACAGAACATATGCATGTATTTCTGAGCTTATGTCATATTACTTAATGTAATATTTTCCAATCTCATGTATTTGCATTCAAATTTTATTTTTCTTTATTGATGGATAAACCTTCATTGAAAATAGTTACCACACTTTCATTATTTATTCATTTGTTTGTGGCCATCCAGGTTAGTCCATTTCCTTGCTGTTGTAAATAGAGAAGTAATAAGCAGGATAGTCATTTAGCTATATGTTCAAGAGTTGTGATGCTTGGTCATGTGGAAGTTTTATTTTAACTTTTTGAGAAGCCCTTTTACACTGATTTCTATAGTGGTTATATGTAGCAGACGTTGTTGTGGGCCACCAACAAGCTCCCAAATCATGACATGAAAACTTATTATTAGTTATGAGTGCTTGGCCTTACCTTATGCTTGTCACAGTTGGCTCTTATAACTCATTTTAACCTGTTTCTCTTTATCTACATTTTGCCATGGGGATTTTTACCTTTCTTTCATTCTGTATTTCCTACTCTGTGTCCAGCTGCCTGGTGGCTGCCTGGTCCTTCTTTCTTCCTTGTTCTCTCCTCCCCGCAAGCCTAGACTCTCCCTCTGACATATTCTCTCTCCTTCCAGCCTTACCTAAACTTTTACTGCCTAGCTATTTGCCATTCAACTTTTTATTAGATCAATCAGGTGCCTTCCTTAGGCAGGCAAGGTGAAAGAGCAGCACATATTTACATCATTAAACAAATGAAGCATAAATAAATGTAACACATCCTAACATAGTTAAAGTAATATTCCATAACAGTTATACAAGTTTACACTACTTTTTCTTCATTCTCCTTGCTTGCCTTCCCTAGGCTCAAGGGGAAGTATTTCTATTGGATGTTAAATCTTTTTGCAGGTTAGAAAGAAAGATGTCTTCTGTACTAGCTTGAGTCCCCAATCCCAATTCTTCATCTGCCTCAATCATGTGCTCTTTTCTACCCCTGCCATGAACATTAGAGTTCGAGTCTTACCATTTCATAAGTATTCTTCACTTTTCTCACAGTCCCAAAGTATGATATCAATGTGTAAAAAGGATCAAGGTCTGGATTTTTTGAAATAAATAATTTTTATTTATTCTTTCTTCTTGGGGAAGTACATGTACATGATGAAATATACAGAGAGATATTTATATGTAGTATCATATTATACATGATGAACTATCATATCTACCTCCCATTTACCCCATTCAAGTCCTCCTTACTTCCCTTAACACATATCCCTGACAATTCCACCTCTTCTTTATTTGGATAACCTATTAAGTCCTATTAGTGTTGTTCATATGTGCATGGGTGAAAGGTCATCCACTGGAGCATTAGAAACCTACTGGTGCAAATTCCCTCAAAAAAAAAAAGGGGGGTTCTCAGCAATGTGTAACCAGTCACTTTCTGGTTGTATTTAAGGCCGTCTCTGCTGGAGGAAACTCATGCATGGTACTGTAAATCTGATCAAGTGCCCATGGTTGGTAGTTCATAGGCCCCAAGGTAACTTGCAACTATTATTTTGATGGATACACATGGAATCCAACTGTCCTCTAAATCCATATCTTTATATCCATGGATGAATTCAACCCTCAGATCTCACCAGAGAAGTTTCATTATGCAGTAGATGGCTGTTTATGCAGAACCTCACAACTGGCCAAAGCACTGAGAATAAGTGTCTGTGGAGTGCTCAGCCACAAATTGGCCGTCTATGTCACACTCCCTTCTCCCAAGGCTCAATGACCATTGTGGAAGAAGGGGCAGAAAAATTGTCAAAGCCAGATATCAGGCTTATAGATGTGACCAGAGTGTGGCACTCACAAACTCACAGTAGCTGTTATTACAAACCTATTAATATTCTTGCATGGAGTGGTAAGGGGTTAATGAGCCCCCCGACCCTAGTTGAGAAGCTATTGACTATCAATGGATTCTAGTGGAGGTCAGTTTTCTTCCATTTCTACCCAATACCCATGATTATATGAGCAGCATATATTGACCTCAGTGGGGCATAGAAAAAAGAGGATATGAAATTGGAAGAAGGCAGATGGAAGGGTAGATCTGGAAGAACTTGAAGGAAGAGTGGAAGATGTGAACAAAAAACATTGTATGCATGTATGAAATTCTCAAAGAAATAATAAAATAGTATGTATATAAAAAGGATTCTCTCTTACCCAGCATCTATCAACTGCTGATAGTTCCAGAGGAATGGGGTAAGACCCTCATATATTCTAGAAGTTTTGTTGACTTAATTCTTTTCTTGTGCAAGTAAACAGCTACCGTGAGTTCATGAGTATAGTAGCCATGTCATGTCCAGAAGATAGAATTTTACAGGGCTCGTCCTCAACTTCTTTGTTGAGGATGTTGTTACTTTCTTTCTGTCTCTACTTGTTCAGCGTTGTCCAGGCCTTGATTGTAAAAAGGAGATACTAAAAGTGTCTGGTTTAGGGGTGAATATTCATAATCTCTTAGTCTCTGCTAAGCCTGGACATCTGCCTGAGTACCAGACCTCTTATTCCTGATGGCCTCTTCCTATGTTCAACTCCAATAATTCTCAAGACCATTTATGATTATCATTTTTACTCTCTCCCCAGTCCCAGGAAGGATGGAGAAGCCACTGGAGTGGACACAGTTTGCACCTATCACCCTGACCACATAGGTCAGGGCCTGGCCAGAGAGCAACTGTACTTGGAGCTGAGCAAGCTGACCCATGGTGTCACTCAGCTGGGCCCCTACACTCTGGATCAGGACAGTCTCTATGTTAATGGTGAGAGATGAGTATTCGCCATTTTTCTTCTGCTGAGAAAACACACCTAACAAACACAACTTAAGGAAAGGAAGGTAAATTTTGGCTCAGGGTTTGACATGGGCAGAGAGACAGGAATGCTGGCTCTCACTTTACTTTCTCCTTTTTATTTACTCCAGAGCCTAAAGCCATGAAATGGTACTACCCACATTCAGTAGGCGTCTTCCCTGTTTAATGAAACTCCTCTGGAAATGCTGTGACAGACACGCTCATGTGTAATCTCATAGGTTGTGCCAAATCCCATCAACCTGACAGCCAAGCATCACAGGCCGCTCACCTGTATTGCTGCTCAGCAAGCCACATGTACTTCTTATCTCCTTTCTATCTGACCCCTAGACCTTCACTCCTCCATTTGTACAGCTTATACCCACCAGAGCTTAGTTACTACCCCAGCAGTGAGTATGATGAGGTTTCAGATGTCACTAAAATTCAAAATTTTCCACCATACACAACCCAGACATTAGAAATGGAGGAATCCTTGAACCTACTGTCTACACCTCACCCTCACCCTCTGTCTAGCCTTGAGTGAGCAAAGATCTATTCCCTGCTGTTGTCCCAGATATAGGCTCTTCCTCTCTGGAAAAAAAAGAAGAGTGGAGTTCACAACCAGCCCCTTAAGGTGCTTTCTCCCTAGCTTTTACACTGGGAGCTCCTACTTCAACATAAAAGGTCATGTTTGAATGTGGATTTCTTTTTCCTTCCTGGGTGAGCTCCATGGCTAAAGGTATGTTACAAACACAGTCTGAAGTAAAATGGGAAATAACATCTTTCTTAAGACAGATTTAGAAACTCGAGTAATTTAAGATGCCCTGTGGCAGAGAGCATAGTTCATGCCCAAAGTTGCCTTTTTGTTGACAGTCTTTCTCTTTCCTCATCACCTTTTTTGTGTTTCTACAGGTTATACCCATCCAGCCTCAGATACCATCCTTAACAGTGAGTATTTCAGACCTCTACATGTCCCTAGCCACCTCCCTTCTCTGCAAATATGAGATGCTGGATGAGCCAACCTTTCTTCTATTATCCACTTTAAATGAGCAGGAGTTCAAAAGGTTCATAGAAATGTAGTCTAAGATACAGAGAATAAGAATCACCCACCCTTCCCCAAAGCACACAACCCAAGGGTGATGCAAATTTCAAACAATAGATGTCATAAAACAAAACACAGATTCTTGGATATAGTCATCCAGGCTACTGCCATTCCTTAAAGATATGTCACAATTTGTATTTCATTCCTCATCTTAGGTTTTTTGTTTTTGTTTTTGTTTTGTCTCAACACCTATGACTACCACATCCTTTCCAGCTTCCTCTCTTGCTCCATCCCCTACAACCAATTCCACAGGTAGGGAGGGATGCATGCTCTTATTGGTACCAATAAGGCAAGCAAATCATTTCATCTCTCAATGTCCATTTACCTTTGCAGTGAAGACTTTGTTTTCTGTTATTCAATCTAGTTACTCGGGATCCAAATTCTGATCCCAGTCAGTACCACAAAGGAATTCCAGAGCATTGGACTACACACTTTCTAGATATCATTCAGGTCTCTTTGACCATCAACTTACATTTTTTTTTCTGTTACTGTGATGAAGTTTTCTGATCAAAGCATCTCAAGGAAGGGAGGAAGGCCTTATTTTTATCTGTTTAAGGTATAGTCAGTCCATCATAGAGTTAAAGTGGCAGGAGTGTGAAACAGTTGGTCACATCACATTCACAATTGGAGAACAGAATCATGAATATATGTTAGTGCTCCAGTGCTCTTTCTCCATTTTATACATGACAGGGTGCCTCACCTATGGAAAGATCCTGTTCAGAGTTATAATGTGTTTTCACATATCAATTTATATAATCAAGATAATCTCCCACAAGCATGCTGAGCCTGTCTCCCAGGTGACACTAGTGTCTTTCAAACTGACCATCAACAAGGACCATCTCAGTCACTCATCCTAAAGATACAGTTGTCCTCCAAACGTTCTCAAAATTACCAAGGGCAGAGGCAGAGTGCCAACCTTCACCCCTCCTCTTGTTCACTTCCCACATCCAACTGTCATCTCATCTCTTGTCCCTTTGGAAGCACTCCCAAGCCTCTTCTTTCTCTGTAGCTACACCATTTAGACTTTATTGAAACCGGCATTATTTTTCCTAGAAAGACTGTAGCAGCTTCTATTCTGGCTTCCTAATGTCTTCCACACAGCAGCTATAGCATTCTTTATGATGTGTTTGTATCTATAGAATTACTTTCTTATAAAAAATATTTGAGTGATTCTATTTGTTCTTAGTCACACCCAAAGCTTTGTGCTACTTAACCATTGCCTCTCTGGAATAAGTTCAGACAGAGGGTCTGGCAAATCTCACACCTGTAATTCCCTCTGGCCATAGTAAAGTAATTTTAAGTTCCTTTAATTTACCAGGCTCTCTTCTCCTGCATGCCCTTATCCAGGATGCCTAAAGTGTTTTCCTTATTGGTTAAATTCTAGCAACTCTTGGCTGTGCTTTTTGTCACATATGAAATAATGCTTTCTCCAAAGAGTTTTTGTTAGTCATTGGTTGGGTCACTCTTATGATTTTCCTACCTGCCCTTCTACTAGCTTCTGTAACATGAATCTTAAAAGTTCTTATTAATAAAAAGACAAACCTGGAGCAGGGTATTGGGGTGAACGCTGCAAGATCAGAGAAGCAGAACAAGCCACAGCTTCCTCACCTTGCCAATTCCTCAGCTGATCCTATTTCCTTAGACTGGAAGCCTCTGAGTCCTCATCCAAATGGATCTCAGATGAACTGCTGCTAACAGCTTAAAAGCTTAACCAGCTCTAGTTCCTGGTTTTCATGCTTCGTATGCTTTTCTACTTTCTGCCATCACTTCCTGGGATTAAAGGTGTGTGTCACCATGCCTGGCTGTTTCCAGTGTGGCTTTGAACTCACAGAGATCAGGATGGATCTCTGCCTCCCAAGTGATAGGACTAAAGGCATGTGTGCCACCATTTTCTGGCCTCTATGTCCATCTAGTGGCTGTTCTGTCCTCTGACCCCAGATAAGTTTGTTAGGATGCACAATATATTGGGGGACATAATATATCACAACAAGCTTCTCCTGAAGTATAATAGTTTGGTAACTTCCCTGGTTTATACATTAGATGATGATTCCCTGTTCATCTTTGGGCCTAAAGTATTTATCACAGAACCTTTCACACACAAAGAAAAGTTCCAATTCTAATGTTTTAGCAGGTCTGAAATGTGTCCTGCTTCAAAATCTACTAGACCAATAATGTCACATAGAAATAGAAGCAGCCTTGGTCATTACCATGTCCCTATTTTCCCCACTGCTACAGACAATGGTACTGTCATGGTACCCATAACTCTCAACTTCACCATCACCAACTTGCACTATACAGAGGAGATGGGAAATCCAGGTTCCTTGAAGTTCAACTCCACTAAGCGGGTCTTACATTATTGGGTGAGTCCTTCAAAGAAACCCACCAACTACCTTACAAATCCCTGGCAAAGCCTCATCTATATTTTTTGCTAACTCTTTTTATTTATTTATTTTTCCATCAGCTTGAGACCTTGCTCAATAAGACCAGCATTGCCCCACACTATTCTGGATGCAGATTGTCTTCACTCAGGTAAGACCTCCAGATGGAGTGATCTGTTGTGGAACAGCCAGCAGAGATCATGTACTTCTAACATCCCATTTTACCATCCACCCTGAGACTCTAACACTTTCTTCTTTCCCAGATAGTGTGTAGATTGAGTTATTAGTAACTTACTAACAGTTGTTTAATGTAGAAAATTCAAGTGTTATTCTACTTAAAATGAGAGTCTCTTAGAAGAACTGGATTTTCTGTATACAGTATAAACAAAATATTTTATGAAGTTCTAAAGAGATGGGTCATTCGGTACAATGCTTCCCATAGAAGCATGAAAAAGTGAACACAACTCCTAGAGTCCACATAAAAAAGGTAGGTGTGGTGGCAAACATTTGTAATGCCAGCACTGGCAGAAAGAAAAACCCTGATTCAACAATAGGAGAGAACTCACTCCTGGAAGAAACAGGCAGATGAAATAAGTCAGTCAGCTTAACCTAACTGGAAACCCTAAGGTTCCAATGAATGAACAATAACAAATAAAATGAAAAATAGTACAGGATGCTGGGCTGGCAAGATGGCTTAGTGGGTAAAAGCATTTGCAAGGCAAGCTTGATGATGAGTTTAATTCCCAGAATCAACATAAATTGCCAGATTTGGTGGCATGCATTAGTAATCCTAATACTCGTACAATGAGGTGGGAGACAGAGAGGAATTTCCCAGCCAGTTGGCCTGGAGTATGCAGTTCATCAGAAAACAGAGAGACCCTGATTCACCAATGTGAGAAAGCAGAATCCTCGAAGCTGCCCACATACTCAGTGTTGCTTGCTTGATTTCTGATCCTCAATGTCCAAAGACTCAGAGGAGACAAGAGAGACCCACTTTTAAACTTTATTACCACCCCCTTCATGATCTTCAGCCTTCTTCCTTCTGCCCCCTGCTTTCAATGTCCCGAGTGCTCAAGAACCGACCTCAGTGTTTCAATCTCTCATGTCTTCCTTCTAGGTCTGACAACTATGGAGCAGCCACAGGAGTGGACATAATCTGTACCTTCCACTCTGACACCATGAGACCTGGGTTAGACCGAGATCAGCTATTTTGGGAGTTGAGTCATGAGACCCATGGCATCACCCGTCTGGGCCCCTACACCCTGGACCAGAACAGTCTCTACATCAGTGGTGAGATCCCACATTTAAGCCATGATATCTCTCTTTTCTCTCCCTCCCCCTCCCCCTCCCTCTCCCTCTCCCTCTCCCTCCCCCTCCCTCTCTCCCTCTCCCTCCTCTCTCTCTCTCTCTCTCTGTCACTTAGATTCTTAGGTTTTGCTGAAGTACTGAGCAATTCAGCCCTCTTTCTAGAATGATTTTCCTTCCTTTTGTGTCTGTGCTCTCTCTTTATTGTGATGACTCAAAAACACCACGGGGAACTAGGTAGAATGCTTGCTTTGAATGAATAGGGATCTTGGTCCCATTAGCATCCCAGTTTCACTTTTCAGAGTCACATCTCAGTTGTTTGGCTCAGAGCGAGGGTAAAGCCTTTGCCTCTGCTTTTACCCCCAAAGACTCCACATTCTCCTTTTGCCCTGATCCTTGATATTCATCCACAAGTCCCTCATATTTTCTTTCTGTGCAGGTTACCATTTTGGAGCTGCAGCCCCAGCAACCACCAGTGAGTATTTCTGGCTGTCATTGCCTAGGTTCTGCCTCCAATTTCAGGGATCCCAAAAATGGTGCTTTTTCCAAAGTTTTTCAATCATTGTTGGATTTTATAGTCATCTCCTGCTAGCTTTCACTTCCCTGGCCAAAAGATTGAAAGACTGTTGTCTGTTAATCTTTGGACCTATAGAGGCTATTGAAGAACCTTGCATACATACACAATAAACGTTACTTGGAAGAATGAAGAAAGGAAGGTCTTAATAACTTAAGAGTTATAGAATATCCTCTGTTTTAGATTCTGTTAGTCTCACAGTATCCCATGGTTATGTCTGGGAATAGCTGTGCTCACTGCTTTGTTCCAGGCTGGGAGCTTCTCTCTTCATCTGCTCCTTAGTCAGTGGTTCAATGGTGGCACTCATCACTCACAACTTCACCATCACCAGCATCCCCCAACACCTCAGTGAGAGAAACAACACCCTCCTCACCTGGCTCCTTGTGTGAGGAAGACTCAGACCCACACACCATCTCCTATCTCACTGACACTTGCATGGGTTCCATTTTAGTTCTTTCACAAACCTGACGTTGTTGTCCTTAAGAAATAAATTAAGGCACAATAACATTTTTTCTTTTAAAGAATTTAATTGAGCAAGTAATAATTTGTGAAGTGAGAAAAATCAAATCAAAGGTGGATCAGGTCTTCTAAAGAAAGACAATGGGGAAGCAATTACAGACAAATTCTGAACAAAGCTAGGAAAGCACTTGGTTATTTGCAACTATGCATTGTATCATTCTTATTTGATTGGTCCTAAAGCTCTTGCTGAATAAGTTATTGGGTGACTTCTAGTTGATTGAGATGGTTTAATTTTGTTTTTCTTTTTCACATTTTTCTCTTCTCTCTCTTTCTCTCTCTCTCTCTCTCTCCATCTTTTATACTGGTACTGATAGTAGAATAAAGGGAGAAAAGAAGAAGGAGACAAAGAGGTTGGGGAGGAACAGGGAGAGATGGAGGAGGGCTGGAAGGATGGGAGACAGGGAAAAGAAAGAGGAAGGAGGTGGAACAGAGGGAAGAGAGGAGAAGATGGAGAAATGGAAGGGAAAGGGGCAGAGAGGAAGTGTAGGAAAGAAAGAAGTAAGTTTAGATTTCCTATGAAAATACTTGGCACAAGAAAATAAAATTTGTGGATTGCTATTCTTGTAGGAGTAAACTGACCCTCTCTGTTTCCCTGTCTTTCCCTGTATTTCTCTGTCTCTGTCTCTATTTTGGTCTGCCTCCCCACCCCCACCTGTGTGTGTGTGTGTGTGTGTGTGTGTGTGTGTGTGTGTGTGTGCATGTGCACATGCGCGTGCACACTGCACTTGCATAAATCTGCATGTACATTTGAGACTGCATTCCCAACAAAATTTGCCAGTATAAGTTGCTCTAAAGAATCCAGGAGATCCAGCTGGGACCTCCCGCTCCCATAAGCTCACTTCCCCCTGACTCTTGCCCTTCATTAAGACCCCTCACTCCAACTTTGTTCATGTAGATTTGATCCATTTCTCTGTTGTTGGGGGATCCCTGTGTCTTTCTTAGGGTCCTCTTTACTAGGTAGCCTTCCTGGAGTTGTGAGTTGTAGTCTAGTCATCCTTTGTTTTACACCTAGTATCCACTTATGAGTGAGTACATACCACGTTTGTCTTTCTGAGTCTGGGTTACCTCACTCAGGATGATATTTTCTAGTTCTATCTATTTGCCTGCAAACCTCATGATGTCATTGTTTTCTCTGCTGAGTAGTACTCCATTGTGTATATGTACCACATTTTATTTATCCATTTTTCAGTTGAAGGGCATCTAGGTTGTTTCCAGGTGCTGGCTAATACAAACAATGCTGCTATGCACATAGTTGAGCATGAGCCCTTGTGGTATGATTGAGCATTCCTTGGGTATATGCCCAAGAGTGGTATAGCTGGGTCTTGAGGGAGGTTGATTCCCAGTTTTCTAAGAAAGCACCATATTGATTTCCAAAGTGGCTGTACAAGTTTGCATTCCCACCAGCAGTGGAGGAGTGTTCCCCTTGCTCCATACCCTCTCCAGCATAATCTGTCTTCAGTGTTTTTGATCTTAGCCATTCTGACGGGGATAAGGTGGTATCTCAGAGTCATTTTGATTTGCATTTACCTGATAATTAGGGACGTTGAACAATTCTTTAAATGTCTTTCAGCCATTTGAACTTCCTCTGTTGAGACTTCTCTATTTAGCTCTGTAGCTCATTTCTTAATTGGACTGTTGGGTATTTTGATGTCTAATTTCTTGAGTTCTTTATATATTCTGGATATCAGCCCTCTGACAGATGTGGGGTTGGTGAAGAGCTTTTCCCATTCTGTAGGCTGTCACTTTGTCTTGTTGACCCTGTCCTTTGCTCTACAAAAGCTTCTCAGTTCCAAGAGGTCCCATTGATTAATTGTTTCTCTCAGTGTCTGTGCTACTGGTATTATATTTAGGAAGTGATCTCTGGTGCCAATGCATTCAAGACTACTTCCTACTTTCTCTTCTATCAGGTTCAGAGTAACTGGATTTATGTTGAGGAACAGAGTGGGAGAACAAGAAAAGAGACACCATGATAAATGAAGACCCCATGGGAATAGGAAGAAGCAGAGTGCTAGAGAGGTCCCCAGAAATCCACAAAGATACCTCCATTATAGACTACTGGCAATGGTTGAGAGAGTGCCTGAACTGACCTACTCTAGTGATCAGATGGCCGAACACCCTAACTGTCATGATAGAATTGTCATCCAGTGACTGGTGGAAGCAGATGCAGAGATCCATGGCCAAACCCCAGATGGAGCTGCAGGAGTCCAACTGGCGCGAGAGAGGAGGGATTATATGAGCAAGAGATGTTGAGACCATGATTGGAAAAAGCACAGGGACAAATAGCCAAACTAGTGGAAAAACATGAACTGTGAGTCAATAGCTGAGGAGCCCCCATGGAACTGGATCAGGCCCTCTAGATAAATGAGACAATTGATGAGCTTGAACTGTTTAGGAGGCCCCCAGACAGTGGGACTGGGACCTGTCCTTGGTGCATGAGCTGGCTTTTTGGAACCTAGGGCCTATGTTGAGACACTTTGCTCAGCCTTAGTGTAGGGAGGAGGGGACTGGACCTGCCTCAACTGAATCTACCAGGCTGGGCTGAATCCCCAGGGGAGACCTTGCCTAGGAGATGGTGGGAATGGGAGTGGATGGGGGGAAGGCTGTGGGTGGGAGGAGGGAGGACAGAGGAATCCATGGCTGATATGTAAAATTAAATTAATTATAAAATAAAAATATTTATTTAAAAAAATCCAGGAGATCTGTCAGAAAGAAGTAACAACTTCTCTTAAAGAACCATAACTCAATTATTTCACTTAATATATCTGGTTTGGGTTGATTCAAAGATGTCCCCAGCACAGAATTAACAACACTGTAATTTTCTGGGATTGGCCAGGTCTGCAGCTGGGAGACTGAAAGTCTTCTTAAATTACCCTATCAGCTTTTGAACACTCATTAGACTTAACTCATTTAGGCACCAGTGAGTTTAACAATCAGTATGTAGAAACCAAAAAAGTAAAAAATTTCCCATCTTCAAAACAGATATTAAACAAAGTAAACAAATGAAAATATGTTTAAAAGACATTAGAATGAGAAGGCTGTGATTTAAAAAAATATATTAAAATTCATGTTTCAGGAAGCTGATATAAACTTAAAGAATTCATGAAAGGGGATATTTTACCTGTGAACACTGTCATTATACTGAATAAAGATTATATACTTTGTAAAGGAATAAATTACACTCAATTATCATTGAAATAATGGTAATTTACCCACAATTCAAGGCATTTGTTACTATAATTCCTAGCAAATTTCCAAAATATAAGAAATAGACAAAAGTGAGAGCTCCCATCTGGACCAGAGGTGAGCGACTGGGTTCATACCCAGGGAGGCCTGCCACTAGATCCCATCCCTCGGCCCTAGCCCTCCAGGGGAAGACCCGACCAACTCAGCTACAGTTGCCTGCCAGCGAGCAGGGCTCCCCAGGAAGGTTCCCCTCCTCTAAGACCCCCGAGCAGACCCTGCAATCTACATGCCCTGCCCCCACACCCATCTACCCAAGACCCCCTCCACTTCCTGAGACTTGGAGACCAGCCCCCAGCTCCCATCTAGCCCAGAGCTCTCATTCAACCCAGAGAACTCCCATCCAGCCCAGGGAAAGAGAAAGCTCTCATTGGACAAAGAGCCATCACTGGACCAAGAGTAAACTCATGAGACAGGGAATCTGCCAGCCCTGATTAGACCAAGAGTGGCTTTCTGAGAAGTAGAATCTGCTACCTCTCATTAGACCAAAAGAGGCTTCCTGAAACACCAAATCTGTCAGCTCTGACTGGACCAAGGGCCCTGATAAGACCAAGAACAAATCTGTAAGTCAGAATCAACTAGAGTGGGTTGACCCAAGAGCAGCTCACTGAGACAAAGAAACTGCCTGCTCCAATCAGACCAAGAGCTAAGATTAGACCCAGAAGGGCCCCCTGAGACACAGACACAACAAACAAAGAGTGGACCAACAGCAACTCACTCAGACACAGGCACCTCTAATACCTATTTGATGAGGAGACAGGCAGACATCAAGGCAAAAGCACTTACAACAACATAAAGAGCAATACAGCATCACCAGAACCTAGCCCTCCTCCAACAGCAAGACCTAAACATCACAAGATGGAAGAAGCAGAAGAAAGCAACCTTAAGAATAGCATCATGAAGATGCTAGAGGCCTTTCAAGAAAAAAATCAAAAATGAAATTGAGGAAAAGATAAACAAAAAAGTGGAGGAAATCAATAAAGAAAATGAGAAAAGGTCAAACAAAAAATGGGAAGAAATCTATAAAGAACTAGAGGAAAAGACAAATAAAAAAAGCAGGTGAAAACAATAAATCCCTTAAAGAAAACCATGAAAAAGCAATGAAACAGGTGAGGGAAACAGTTCAAGACCTGAAAGGGGAAATAGAAACAATGAAGAAGACACAAACAGAGGGAATGCTGGAAGTAGAAAATCTGAGTAAATGAACAGGAAACACAGATGCAAGCATAACCAACAGAATACAAGAGATGGAAGAGAGAATCTCTGGTGTAGAGGATACAATAGAGGAAATGGATTCGTCAGTCAAAGAAAATACCAATGCAAAAAAAAAATCATAACACAAAATGTCCAAGAAATCTGAGACACCATGAAAAGACCAAACCTAAGAATAATAGGGATAGAGGAAGAAGAATACCAACTCAAAGGCACAAAATATATTCAACAAGATCATAGAAGAAAACTTTCCCAACTTAAAGAAGGAAATGCCTATGAAGATACAAGAAGCCTATAGAACACCAAACAGACTAGACCCCCAAAAAAGTCCCCTCACCACATAATAATTAAACAACTAGACATACAGAATAAAGAAAGACTATTAAGAGCAGCAAAGAAAAAAAGGCCAAGTGACTTATAAAGGCAAACCCATCAGAATAATACCCGATTTCTCAATGGAGACTTTAAGAGCCAGAAGGACCTGGACAGATGTAATGCAGATACTAAGAGACCATGGATGCCAGCCTAGACTAATATACCCAGCAAAACTTTCAATCATCATAGACAGAGTGAACAAGACATTCCAAGATAAAGCCAGATTTAAACAATGCTTATCCACAAACCCAGCCCTACAGAAAGCACTAGAAGGAAAATTCCAAACTAAGGAGGTCAGATATACCCATGAAAACATACCAATAGATAATACCATAGCATTAAACCCCAAAGAAGAGAAGTACACACACACTACCACCAAAATGTAACAGGAATGAATAATCACTGGTCATTAATATCCCGTAATACCAATGGACTTAATTCACCTATAAAAAGACACAGGCTAACAGAATGGATATGAAAGCAGGACTCATCTTTCTGTTGCATACAAGAAACACACCTCAAATTCAAAGATAGACACTACCTAAGAATAAAAGGCTGGGAAAAGTCTTTCCAATCAAATGGTCTTAAGGAGCAAGCTGGTGTAGCCATCCTAATGTCCAGCAAAAAAGACTTCAAACTTCAAAAGAGATCAAGAAGGGCATTACATACTAATCACAGGAACGATCCACCAAGATGAAGTTTCAATTCTGAACATTTATGCCCCCCAAACTAGGGCACCCACATATGTAAAAGAAACATTACTAAAGCCTAAATCACATATAAAACCCCACACATTAATAGTGGGAGACTTCAACACCCCACTTACACCTCTGGACAGATATCCCAAATCGAAATTTAACAGAGAAATAAAGGATTTAACTGATGTTATGACTCAAATGGACTTAATCGATATCTACAGAACATTCCATCCTAACAAAAAAGAATATACCTTCTTCTCAGCACCCCATGGAACCTTCTCTAAAATCAACCACATACTTGGCCACAAAGCAAACCTCAACAGATACAAAAAAATTGGAATAACCTCCTGTGTTCTATCAGACCACCACAGTTTAAAGTTAGATTTCAACAACAACAAAAACTACAGAAAACCTACAATCTCATGGAAACTGAGTAATGCTCAACTGAATCACCAATGGGTTAAGGAAGAAATAAAGAAAGAAATTAAAGACTTCCTAGAGATCAATAAAAATGATTATACCACATACCCAAACTTATGGGAACTATAAAAGCTGTGCTAAGAGGGAAATTCATAGCACTAAATGCCCACATAAATAAGTTGGAGAAATCTCACACTAGTGACTTAACAGCACACCTGAAAGCTCTAGAACAAGAAGAAGCAAAGTTGCCCAGGAGGAACAGACACCAGGAAAAAATCAAATTGACAGCTGAAATCAATAAAATAGAAACAAAGAGAATAATACAAAGAATTAATGAAACAAAGAGTTGGTTTTTTGAGAAAATCAACAAGATAGAAAAGCCCATATCCAAACTAACCAAAAGTCAGAGAGAGAGAGAGCATCCAAAGTAGCAAAATCAGAAATGAAAAGGGAGACATAACAACTAACACTGAGGAAATCCAGAGAATCATCGGGTCATACTTCAAAAACCTCTATTCCACAAAACTGGAAAATCTAAAAGAAATGGATAATTTTCTGGATAGATACCACATACCTAAGTTAAATCAAGACCAGATAAACTATTTAAATAGTCCAATAACCCCTAAAGAAATAGAATCAGTCATTAAAAGTCTCCCAACCAAAAAAAGCCCAAGGACCAGATGGTTTCAGTGCAGAATTCTACCAGATCTTCAAATAAAAGATAAAACCAATACTCTTTTTTTCCTGATAACACTATTTTTATTGTAATAAAGTCTTACAGCATGAGAGAAAACCAGCATGATAATGTTGTTATTGCTACCCATGCAGTCATTACTTAATAGAGATGAAAATTAATAATCTCAATATTACTCCATGCCTGGCCTTACCCAGATTTGAATATTTACTAGCTGTATCCTGCTGTTTCCTACTTCTTTTTTCTTTCATTTTTCTTTATTAAGAAATTTTCTACTCACTCCACATACTATCCACAGATCCCCCCTCCTTCCTTCTCCTACCCCCAGCCCTCTTTCCCAAGCCACCCCACATCCCCACATCCCCCAAATTGAGGTCTCCCATGGGGAGTCAGCAGAGCCCAGCAAACTGATCCTAGGCAGGTCCAAGCCCCTTCCCACTGCACCAAGGCTGTGTAAGGTGTCACACCACAGGCACCAGGTTCCAGAAGCCTGCCCGTAGACCAGGAACAGATCCCGATCCCCCTGCCTGGGTGCCCCCAAACAGTTTGAGCCAAACAACTGTCTTCCATATCCAGAGGGCCTAGTCCAGTACCATGGGGACTCCACAGCCACCAGTCCACAGTTCATGGGCTTCCACTTGTGTGGCTGGTCATCTCTGCATATCCTCCCATCATGATCCCAATGCCCCTTGCCTGCAGTATCTCTCCTCTCTCTCATCAATTGGATTCCTGGAGTTCAGCCTGGTGCCTGGCCATGGATCTCTGTATCTGCCTCCGATCAGTCACTGGACAAAGGCTGTATGATGACAGCTAGGTTATTTGTAGGCTCGTTACTAGAGTAGACTGGTCCAGGCACCCTCTGGACCACTGCCAGCAGACTAAGATGGGGTCATCCTTGTGGATTCCTAAGAGCCTCCCCAGCACCCTGCCTCTTCCTATTCCCATTATGTCTTCATCTATCATGATATCTTCCTCCCTGCCCTCCCACTCTGTCCCTGTTCCAGCTTGACCCTCCCATTTCCCTATGTTCTCGTTCCCCATTCCTCACCCTCTGCCACCTCCCCACACCCAGTCCACTCATGTAGGTCTCATCCATTTCTCCTTCACAGGGTCATTCATGTGTCCTTCCTAGGGTCTTTCCCTGTTAGCTAGCCTCTCTGGAGTTGTGGGTTGCAGTCTGGCCATCCCTTCCCTCACATTTAGTATCCACTTATGAATGAGTACATACTACCAATACTCTTTAAATTGTTCCACACAATAGAAACAGAAGGAACATTACCAAACTCCTTCTATGAGGCTACAATTACCCTGATTCCCAAGCCAAACAAAGATGCAACAAATAAAGAGAACTACAGCCCAACCTCCCTCATGAACATTGATGCAAAAAAAATACTCAATAAAATACTGGCAAACAGACTCCAAGAACACATCAAAACAATTATCCACCATGATCAAGTAGGCTTCATCCCAGGGAAGCAAGGATGGCTCAACATACGAAAGTCTGTTGATGTAATACACCATGTAAAAAAACTGAAAGAAAAAAAACACATGATCGGGATGGAGAGATGGCTCAGAGGTTAAGAGTCCTGGCTCTTCTTCCAGAGGTCCTGAGTTCAATTCCCAGCAACCACATGGTGGCTCACAACCATCTGTAATGGGATCTGGTGCCCTCTTCTGGCATGCAGGCAGAACACTGTATATATAATAAATTTAAAAAAAAAACCACATGATCATCTCACTAGATGCTGAAAAGGCATTTGACAAAATCCAACACTCCTTCATGATAAAGATCTTGGAGAGATCAGGAATACAGGGAACATACCTAAACATAATAAAGGCAATTTACAGCAAGCCAACAGCCAACATCAAAGTAAATGGAGAGAAACTCAAAGCAATTCCGTGAAAATCAGGAACAGGGCAAGGCTGTCCACTCTTCCCATACTTATTCAATATAGTACTTGAAATTCTAGCCAGAGCAATAAGACAACATAAGGAGATCAAGGGGATACAAATTGGAAAGGAAGAAGTCAAGCTTTCGCTATTTGCATATGACATGATAGTATACATAAGTGACCTCAAAAATTCGACCAAGGAACTTATGCAGCTTATAAACTCCTTCAGCAATGTAGCAGGATACAAGATTAACTCAAAAAAATCCATAGGCCTCCTATATACAATTGACAAACAGGCTGAGAAAGAAATCAGAGATGCATCACCCTTTACAATAGCTACAAATGATATAAAATACCTTGGGGCAACATTAACTAAGAAAGTAAAGGACCTGTATGACAAGAACTTTAAGTCCCTGAAAAAGAAATTGAAGAAGATGTCAGAAAATGGAAGGATCTCCCATGCTCATGGATAAGCAGGATTAACATAGTAAAAATGGCAATCTTACCAAAAGCAATCTACAGATTCAATGCAATCCCCATCAAAATCTCAACACAATTCTTCACAGACCTAGAAAGAACAATACTCAACTTCATATGGAAAAACAAAAAACCCAGGACAGCCAAAAGAATCCTGTACAATAAAACAACCTCTGGAGGCATCCCAATCCCTGACTTCAAGCTCTACTGTAGAGCTACAGTAATAAAAACAGCTTGGTACTAGCATAAAAACAAATATGTGGACCAATGGAATTGAATTAAAGACCCTGACATTAATCCACACACCTATGAACATAATATTTGTAGAAGGCTGCAAATAGATCCATTATCTGTCACCGTGCACAAAACTTAAGTCCAAGTGGATCAAAGACCTCAACATAAATCCAGTTACTCTGAACCTGATAGAAGAGAAAGTAGGAAGTAGTCTTGAATGCATTGGCACCAGAGATCACTTCCTAAATATAATACCAGTAGCACAGACACTGAGAGAAACAATTAATCAATGGGACCTCTTGGAACTGAGAAGCTTTTGTAGAGCAAAGGACAGGGTCAACAAGACAAAGTGACAGCCTACAGAATGGGAAAAGCTCTTCACCAACCCCACATCTGTCAGAGGGCTGATATCCAGAATATATAAAGAACTCAAGAAATTAGACATCAAAATACCCAACAGTCCAATTAAGAAATGAGCTACAGAGCTAAATAGAGAAGTCTCAACAGAGGAAGTTCAAATGGCTGAAAGACATTTAAAGAATTGTTCAACGTCCCTAATTATCAGGTAAATGCAAATCAAAATGACTCTGAGATACCACCTTATCCCCGTCAGAATGGCTAAGATCAAAAACACTGAAGACAGATTATGCTGGAGAGGATATGGAGCAAGGGGAACACTCCTCCACTGCTGGTGGGAATGCAAACTTGTACAGCCACTTTGGAAATCAATATGGTGCTTTCTTAGAAAATTGGGAATCAACCTCCCTCAAGACCCAGCTATACCACTCTTGGGCATATACCCAAGGAATGCTCAATCATACCACAAGGGCTCATGCTCAACTATGTGCATAGCAGCATTGTTTGTAATAGCCAGCACCTGGAAACAACCTAGATGCCCTTCAACTGAAAAATGGATAAATAAAATGTGGTACATATACACAATGGAGTACTACTCAGCAGAGAAAAAAATGACATCGTGAGGTTTTTTAGGCAAATGGATGGATCTAAAAAATCATCCTGAGTGAGGTAACCCAGACTCAGAAAGACAAACATGGTATGTACTCACTCATAGGTGGATACTAGATGTAAAACAAAGATGACTAGACTGCTACTCACAGCTCTAGGGAGGCTACTAGAGGACCCTAAGACACAGGGATCACCCAAAAACAGAGAAATAGATGAGATCTACATGAGCAAACTGGACGTGATAAGGGGTAATGAAGGGCAAGTGTTGGGGGAAAGAGAGCTTAGGGGAGTAGGAGATCCCAGCTGGATCAAGAACAGAGAGGGAGAACAAGGAAAGAAATACCATGATAAATGAAGACCCCATGGGAATAGGAAGAAGCAGAGTGCTAGAGAGGTCCCCAGAAATCCACAAAGATACCTGGCACATGCCTTTAATCCCAGCACTCGGGAGGCAGAGGCAGGTGGATCTCTGTGAGTTTGAGGCCAGCCTGGTCTCCAAAGTGAGTTCCAGGAAAGGCACAAAGCTATATAGAGAAACCCTGTCTCAAAAAAAAAAAAAAAAAAAAAAAGATACCTCCACTATAGACTACTGGCAATGGTCGAGAGAAAGCCCGAACTGACCTACTCTAGTGATCTCTAGTGATCAGATATCCAAACACCCTAACTGTTGTGATAGAACTCTCATCCTATGACTGATGGAAGTGGATGCAGAGATCCATGGTCAGGCCCCAGGTGAAGCTCCAAGAGTCCAATCAGGGAGAGAGAGGAGGGATTGTATGAGCAAGAAGATGTTGAGACCAAGCTTGGAAAAAGCACAGGCACAAATAGCCAAACTAGTGGAAACACATGAAATATGAACCAAAAGCTGAGGAGCCCCCATGGAACTGGATCAGGCACTCTGAATAAGTAAGATAGTTGATTAGCTTGAACTATTTAGGAAGCCCCCAGGCAGTGGGACACGGACCTGTCCTTAGTGCATGAGCTGGCTTTTTGGAGTCCGGGGCTTATGCTGGGACACTTTGCTCAGCCTGGGTGAAGGGAGGAGGGGATTGGCCCTGCCTGGACTGAATCTACCAGGCTGAGCTGAATCCCCAGGGGAGTCCTTGCTCTGGAGGAGGTGGGAATGGTGGGGGGGATGAATTGGGGGGAGGGGAGGTGGAAGGAGGGAGGAAGAGACAAGAAGAAAGAAAAAAACCTTAAAAATAAAATACAGATATCCAAAAAAAAAAAAAAAGGAAATAGACAAAAGTAAAGTTTTGGAACCTTGGTTAATTCACCATTTCTGCATTAATGGTGACAGGTTTTCTTTAACTGCAAAAATGGGGGGGGGAATTTTTTGTTTTTTGTTTTTTGTTTTTTTTGGTTGATTTTTAAAGTGAAGTCTGTTTTGACGTATAGAAGAGTTTTCTCATGGGGATCTTGTAACTGTGTTCTCATGAACTGGACTTGAAACAATTATGGTTAGACCTTTCTTTGAAAAACTTAATTTTGTAAATATTATAAATAAATGTTTAAGCTAAATGTTTTCTCATTCCAAAGGTTATAATATTATGTTTTCTAGAAAAATAAGTAAAATCATGTATCATTGTAGGCTGTAAGATTATTAATGATCTTAACTTTATACATTTTATCAATTAAAACACCTTTTCAATAAAAGAGAAATAAGTGATGGAGAAAGGGACAAATAGAGAGGACAAGAGAAGAGGGAAATGAGAGAAAAGGGGGGGAAGTGGAACAGAGAAGAAAGGAGGAGAACAAGAAGAGACAGAGAAGAGAAGGCAAGGAAGAGAGGAACAGGTAGATGGCGGAGAGTGTAAGAGGGGGAGAAGGAAGGGCAAAAGAGATGAAGAGGAAAGGGAGAGAAAAAGAGAGGGACAGACAGACATTAGGACTCACCAGTCCTGCCTGAGCAGGCAATATGGGCCTTTCCCCTCACAAAGAAGCAAAGATCCATGTTTATACTGGACCCCCATATACGGAAGGTGGGAGGGTAGAAGTGATCTATTAGAATTCCTCACATCAAGGGCATCCTTAACTGACATCTAAAGTTGCCTCCATTAACAAGTCACCCTTGGATTTACTGAGAGGCATACAGGGAGCCCTTGGAAGACCCACTACAAAGCACATTAATGGCCCCATCCCCATCTATCTCCTGTCATATCCGCTTTAGCTTTATCTCTTTCTACCTGCACAGCTGGGGAAGTCAGTGAGGAGATGTTCACAGTGAACTTCACCATCAACAACCTACGCTACTCAGCCGACATGGGCCAGGTTGGCTCCCCCAAGTTCAACATCACGGATACACTTATGCAGCACCTGGTGAGCTACCTGCTTCCCCTCAGGCCCTTCCTTCCCCTCCTAAAGTAGATGCCTGCCTCTACCCAACTCTGACTCACTTCTTTCTCTGCAGCTCCGCCCTTTGTTTCAGAGGAGCAGCCTTGGCCCCCTATACACAGGCTGTAGAGTAGCCACTCTGAGGTGAGACACATTCTCCACTTACAGTCCCATTCTCCTACCCTACCAACCCATTATTATACTTGAAAAGGCTTGAAGTTGTGATGATGGGAACACTTAGGATTGATGTGTACTTTTTGTTTGTCTTTTAATGATTTTATGACAATTTTTATTTTATAGCAATAGGGTACTTGCCAATAATCCCTCAGTAGTGGGGTGGTGGAGTGGCTAAGCAGGAGAGTCCCTGCCTAGAATGTACCAGTTATGGACATGGGCGTGGCTTGGCTGTAGATCACTTATTAAGAATGTACAAGACCCTAGTTTTGATGACTGCATAATAAAAATATGAAATTGTAAAAACAAACAATAAAAACCTTAAGGCTGGGTGTAATAACACAAACCTTTAATCCTATAACTTGGGAGGCAGAATCAGGCAGGCAGATCTGTGAGTTCAGGGCCAGCCTGGTCTATACAGTGAGTTCCGGGATAGCCTGTGCTACATAGTGAGACCCTTTCTCAAAAACAAAAAGTTTTAAAAGGCTGGCTGACTGACGAGTGAGCTCCTGAATATCCCCTGTCCCAGTGCTTGGATTATAAGCACATGTAGTCATACTGGGCTATTTTTTTTATATGGGTTCTTAAGAATTAGAAATCAGGTCCTCCTTTTTCTCCTGTTGGGTTGCCTCATCCAGACTTGATATGAGGGTAGTGCCTGGTCTTATTGCATCTTGTTATGCCATGTTTGGAGGGATATCCCTGGGAGGATTTTTCCTGAAGGAAAGTGGAAGAGCAGTAAATCTGTGGGAGAAGGAAGGTGGGAACAGGGAGGAGAAAAGGGAGGGGAGACTGTGGTCAGGATGTAATTGTATGATAGAAGAATAAATAAAAAGACAAAAAGAACTCAGGTCCTCTTGCTTGCAGAGCAAGCATTATTATCCACCAAGTCCTTTCCCCTCCTTGATTCCTTTTTTTTGTAGTAAAATATAAATAACACAAAATTTACCATCTATATTAGTAAACTTCAGATTACTTTAATGAACTATCTGATACAATTAACTTGTGAAGAGAAAGAGGATAACAATTCATAAAACCTTTGATACTGGAGCTCTCTGTACAACTTGAAAGTGTCTCAGCAGGTTGAACATTCTCCTCTCTTCAACACTCCTTATTGATTGGATAACTCCAGGGAGGGAGGAGCCTTGTGACTCTAGTACATTTCAGAGGCTTTCTGATACAGCTGCATTCTTTATTTTCTGGTTTTACTGAGCCTCTCTTTAAAACTTTGAGTCTATAATTAGCCTTTAACCAGAATAGAATGTTTTGATGCCAAAGAAATTGCTTCAAAACAAGGAAAAGGAAGAATAGGATGAAAAAGAGGACAAGAAGACTGTGAAGGGGAGGAGAAGGAAGAGCAAGAGAAAAGGAGGGAGAAGAAGAAGGGAAAAGAGTGGGGAAAGAAGAGCAGAGAAGTAGAATAAAGAGAAGAAGGGAATGAGGAAAGAAAACAGAAGAGGAAGAGGAGGAAGAAGATAATAGGGAGGAGGAAGGTGAGAAAGAAGGGGAGAGTAAAGAGGGAGAAAAGAAGAGAAAGGAGGCGAAGAAGGGGCGGTGAAGCCAAAATTGGGATAACTGTAAGTAATCCGAGGATAGTGCAAAGAGAGAAGCTTTCAGGCACAAGTACCCACAGGTGTGGAGTCCTAATTTGTGAAAGTGAGCGAGCAAGGCAGCAAACATCATCAACAAAATCAAAGTGCAGGCTATGCACTGTATAGAGTGACCACAGAGGGAGAGGCAGCAAGCGATCAAAATCTCCTCAATGGACACCTCTTCCTCCCCAACTCAGGTCAGTGAAGAATGGTGCCCAGACCCAGGTAGATGTCCTTTGCACCTACCACCGGGTTCCCACTGGTCTGGGACTGCCTGCCAAATCAGTTTTCTATGACCTAAGCTGGCAGACCCGTGGAATCGCCCGGCTGGGTCCTTACTCCCTGGATAAAGACACCCTTTACATCAATGGTGAGCATTTTCCATCTCCATCTCCTGGCCCTCTTGCATGCTACAAAACTTCCCAGTTCCCAGTTCTTTAGGGGTTCAAATGCAAGCTTCCACCCCAAAACCCACCTACACCCCAAAAGACTACTCCTTAACAAGTCCTGACTTGAGAGGTTTGGATCCAAACATGAGTGCTGTTGTTATTGCCAATTTGATGCTTCAGGCAATTACTTCACAAAGCAGTCTTTCTTGGAGAAATAAAGAGTATACACTTGTCTCAACGCCTGCTTTCTTCTCACTCTTGATACTAGATTAACTTCTCTCCTGGACTGTTTTCTCACACAGGAGATGTAAGAAAAGGCATCAGTGTATCAAATGGCCTAATCTTCAGACACTACATATCAGAATAAAACCGAGAAAGAACAGCTTCTAAGATATATGCCCTGTATGGCATGTTCAAATGCAAGACGTATCGCTAGAAAAACTGGTCAAAATAGTTTCCTCCTTTCCTTTCCTTATTTCTTTCCCATCTTCTTTCTTTCCTTTCCACTTTCCCTTTCCTGCCAGTCCTCCTCTTTCTCTTCCTTTCATTCCCTGCCTTCCCTTCCCCCTCCCTTCTCCTCTGCTCCCCTCCCCTCCACAACATGTCCTATCCTGTCCTTCCTAACCTGGAAATCATTCTTAGGAACTTACATTCGTGTATCAACATTGCCTCATGAAGTAGCTATGTGTTGAATTGCTGTAAGCAAATACCTGACATCAACTCATCAGAAGGTTTATTTTAGTTTCCAATGTCAGGAAATCACTCTCATCGTGGCAAGGAAGCTGAGGTACCTGATCACATAGCACCAATAGTCAGGAAGAAAAAACAAGATAAACACAAGTCCTCTTATATCTCCAACATATTTAGTCACAGCCCATTATAAGGAGCTGCCCACAGTTCAGGCAGATCTTTTAATCACAACCTAATCTAGAAATTCTCTGAGAGACATGCCCAGAAGTTTGTCTCCTAGGTGATTCTAAGACCAGTAAAACTGATAATCAGCATTAACTATTACACACACTTATGGAAGAGAGGAGACAATGTGGACCCCCATTTCTCTTATTTTAGCAAGAAGAAAAACGGAGGCAAAGAGAATTAAAGGAACAGGCTCCCCCTTTGACATTCTGGCTTACATTCATCCCTTCACTTCTGTCACAGAAGAAACTTAGGATCCACCTTCATAAGCTGTGCTGTTTAAATGCATCACTTTGTTGTCCAGTCAATATTTACCAAAATCTACTATAAATCAAATCTTAGCCCTGACACCAGGAACAAATAATTTTCATGTGTACCTTGTCTCATTGTAAATTTCAGTGCAGTAAAGATTGATTTGTTCATTATTATATGCTTCATTTGGAAATAGAGTATCACAGAGAGTGCTCAGTAACAACAATAGATAATAGAGGTACATTAAAAGGGAAAGCAATGGTGTGGATAACTGCATACATAGGAGTATATAAGCATAGATCTCTTGTTGTTCTCTTGCTATTGAGTAGTAAGGAGGAGTTAGATCTAATTGAAATAACAAGAAATTGTTCATGATGGCATTTAAGTCAGATATGGGCACATGAGTAGATTCCCAGTATACAAAAAAAATGTATCATAATGGGGCCCCCATGTACCATGGCATGGTGTATGGGACCACTATGACCCTTCCACTTATGTATGACTTTTGTTTCCTAGGTTACAATGAACCTGGTCCAGATGTCCCTCCGACAAGTATGTGCCTGTATTTTGGCCTATCTATGTCTTCTCATTCAGAAAGAAAGCATACCTCAGAACAAACCAGCCTCCCAAAAGAGGCTAAGGTCTTAGTAGATGAATAATGTTGAGTCCTTAGCCTCTTTTTTGGACCTTCATTCCTCACGTTGGATTTCTGAACTTTTCATACTCCTCTGGGTTAAAGAAAGAAGTTTGAACAAGAGTTTTAGGAGGGCAGAAGGCCTATGGTGACTCTAGTTTATTTTTCCCATGAACAAAAGCTACTGGGGCCCCAGTAGGGACTTCATTCTCAGATTCTAAGTTGTAACAGTTACTTAAGAGGCTTGGGGTAAAAAATTCCTGCTGGGGGATGTCTTTCTGTATGCTGTGAATATGTGTTGTTCCAATTGGTTAGTAATGGACTGCTTTGGCCTATGGCAAGGCAGCTTACAGGCAGGCAGGCAATTCAGGACAGAGACAGGAAAAGGGGAGACACGAGAGAGGAGAGAAGCCATCATGCTGTCCAGGGAGCAGCATGTAATGGCACACAAGTAAAGTCACAAAACACATGGCAACATATAGATTAACAGAAATGGGCCGAGTTTAGTTGTAGGAGCTAGCTAGCAAGAAGCTTGAGCCATAGGCTATGGCCATACAGTTTATAAATAATATTAAGCCTCTGAGTGATTAGTTTATAAGAAGCTCCAGGATGCAGGTGGGAGAGATTCGTCCTGACCGCAGAGTCAGGCAGGACCAGAAAAACCTCCAGGCTACAAATGCCTTTTTAAAATCAGTAACTGGTTTACCTATCTTTTCAGCTATCCATTATTTCATTTTCCCTAATCATTCCTCTTCTTTGATACTACATTTCTATTCACTCAACTATCTACATATTTTACTGCTTACCTTTTTACAACCTTCTTATGCCTTCTGGTTTTTTCTTTCTATATTCATTCACCTACTTATCCATCCTTTACTTCTGTCCTTTGTTGTTTGTCCTTCATTTCTCTTATCTATTTGCCCATCCATACATACATCTTCACATCCATCTATATACTACAGATGCATAAATACAGATATATTCATCTATCCATGAACCATCTAGCCATGAATCATCTATCCATGAATTCATCTATCCACCTACCCATGCATTTGTCAATCTATTCTCCCATATATCCACACACTTTCTTTTGTCCAAATGTCTGTGACACTCATTTTCTCTGTCTTGTTTTCACTATGCATCCATATGCCTCTCCGGCCACCCTGTGAACAACTTAACCACCCATCCATCCATCTTCCTATTTGTCCATTCATCCATCTACCTTCCTATCATACATTCAACCCTGCATCTGCCTAGTTATCTATCTATGCTCATGCTCATTCTGCTTTGCTTCTACCTCCTCAAACTCTGTTTTCATTCTGCTTTGACCTATCATTTATATGTTCTTTGCAATCGCCTCTTCTATTTTCTGTATTCATATACACCTGTGCATTTGCTCAGCCTCTCTTACCACTCCCACTATCTTACTAATTCCATTCACAGGTTTTTCTCATTCCTCCACTCATGTGATTGCTCTTTCACTTATTCTTGTGGGTGATTTGTCTGACTTGGACCAATGCTAAAAGGGCTTCTCTATCAGGGCACTCTCTCCATGCCTGATGACAGCTTTTTCCACAGCTCCAGAACCAGCCACCACCATCTTGCCCTCCCCATCAACATCTCTACAGCCAGAGTCCAATACAGGTATCTGGGGACCCTTTTATTTCACTTGACAAGAACACCTTGCCCCACACCTCTAATAGTTGTCACATGAGAGATAGGAAGCATGAGATGTGGAGAGCCCAGTACCAGGTTCATCATTACAAGCACAAAATCAGACTAGCAATTAAGTTAGATTGCCTGCCCTCATGCAAACACCATGTTCATGAAATAAACAGATGATTACAGTACAATGAGAAGTCAGAGGGAGACACAACTGACATCATAGAGAGGAGGGCTTTATGGAGAAAATGCACAACTGACATCATAGAGAGGAGGGCTTTATGGAGAAAATGCACACGTAAGTGTTGGATAATCATAACAGACCATATGGTAGAGAACATGATCTGATCAGAGCAGTATTCCAGCCTTGTGACAAGTAAACACTCAGTTGTAGGTATTTACCTTTCTGTCTTCCTCCAGCTATGTGGCACCACCTGGAAACCTTCACAATCAACTTCACCATCTCCAACCTTCCATATTCAGCAGACATGATCAGTGGCTCAGCCATGTTCAACTCCACTGAGAATGTCCTACAGCACCTGGTAAGACCCTCTTTCCTAAACCCCCGCTGCCAAAATTCACTTCATCTGTATCCTCCACCCAACCATTTACTCTCTTTTTTCCTTTCTCATCCACAGCTTGGGCCCCTGTTCCAGAATAGCTCCTTTAACTCAAGTTGCAGACTGACCTCCCTCAGGTGATTCTACTTCCATACAATTGCCTGAGAATAACTATCACTTCTTTTGATCTTCTGCTGTTTCCCCTTCCTTGGGGCTTCCATCTACATTAGGACCTCCCTTGAATCTCTACACCTTTCTCTTTAAGTCCTGAGAAGAATGGGACATTCACAAGTGTGGTTACCACCTGCACCTACCAGCATGACCCTGCACGTCCTGGAATGGATACACAGGGTCTGTACTCAGAACTGAGCCACCTGAGCCATGGAGTCACCCAACTGGGAAACTATACACTGGAGAAGCATAGCCTCTATGTGAATGGTGAGCATGGTCTGTGGTTTGCTATGTGGTCTCCTCAGGCATCCTTTATTTTATCTATACTCTGAAATGTTCCTGGTGGTCTTTGTGTAGAACAGCTGTTTCTATACTCTTCATTTCTGTCCAAATAATCAAATAAGCACACAAAAAAGCATAGAAGGGTAAGGTAGACTATCACATCGTGGACAATGTCAAGGAGGAGAGACATATAAATGCTGGTCTTCAGCTCACAATCCTTTAATGAATCCAGGAATCTAGGCCATAGGGCAGTGCTGTCCAGAGTTAATGTATGTCATCCCTCCTGGGTTGACCCAATCTATGAACTCCCTCAACATCATGCTCAGAGTTTGTCTCCTTGTTGATACTAAATTGTCAGATTGACCATTTATAGCAACCATTATACTCCATGGGGTGTTAAAGATGTTATCTTAGACCTTCATACTTTCCTTTTAACACAGAAAAAAATTAAGGCACTAGGAATGAAAGGGGCCAGCATTTACTTATAAGAAGTGAAGTTTGTAGCTGGTCTGAGTCTTGGTATCCTGAGTTTATATTTCATCCTTTGGCCATTGAAGACCTATGCCTGGTTTCCCTCTCAAAAAATGCACAATTTATATGCCTAATTTTGTTGCTAAGTCAGCATTTACCAAGAATCTACTGAAAACCAGACCTTGTTCCTGGCACCAGAGATGAATGTTTCATGTTCACCTCATCTGAATGGAATCTATAATGAGGCATATAGTGAGGCACAGCCTCACTATAATATTACTCAGCACAATATTCTTCAACTTTAAGTGGAATAAGATGCATAGCAAATGAACAATATTATATATTATATATGGGAAATAGGTGGGTAGATAATGGCATAGATAAGAATATATCTTTAGATTTTGAGGTATGAACTTAAATCATATGAAAGACTCATTCTGGGAGCATGCTAGAGAGCTGGTAAGGAAGAGTTGGATCTAAATGAAGTATCAGGAAGTTTTTCCTCATGATAATATTTGAGTAAGATCCTAGAACATTAGTAGACACTTAATAAGTACTCACAAGAACATGTATCCATTTCCCACATAGATAACAGCATGATGTAGGAGACCATTCTGCATCTTGCACTTATACTTGACTTTTGTTTTCTAGGTTATAATGAACTTGGTCCAGACATACTTACTACAAGTAAGTATCAAACCACGCCAACCTGGTCTTGGTCAAGGCTTTGCTCCTCATTTACAAAGGAAGCTTGCCCCAAACACAAGCCAGTCTCCTGTGTGGAGTCAAGGCCTTAGTAGCAGAAAAATGAGCCTCTGGCCTGTTTTTTGCCCTTCAGCCCAAGCACTGGATTTCTGAATTCCCTATACTCCTTCAGGTTAGAGGAAACAATATGAATAAGTGATCATTACTTATAAAAAGGATCATGTCAGATAGTAATTTTTAATTTCTTCTTTTATTTTTAAGATTATAATATAATTACAATATCTTCCCCTTCGCTTCCTTCCCTCCAAAACCACCTATAAACCTCCTTTCTCTTTTCAAATCCATGGCCTCTTTCTTTTCATTATTTGCTGTTACTTGCATAGATGTACATTTACATACAAATATGTTCATAAATATAACCTGCACAGTCTGTATAATGCTACTTATACCTATGTCTTCAGGACTGACTATTAGATATTGGATAATCAGTTGGTGTACTCTTTCCTAGGGAAGACTATTTTTCACACTCTCATCATTCCTTGGTTGCCTGTAGTTCCTTGGGTAGGATTGAGACCTCATGGCTTTTTCCTCATTCGCTTTGGCATGTCTATTGTTGTTGTCCTTGTTCAGCTTATGTTTATGCAGTCATGCTGGTGAGACTTTATGAGGGTAGCTTCTGGCATTACTGGAATATATAGTTTCATACCAAACTCCCTAATACTCTGGCTCTTACAAACTTTCCCCTGACTCTCCTGCAATGTTTCTAGAGCCTTGGCTGCAAGAGTTGTTTTATAGATGTATCCAATATCATTGGCACTCAGCTTCACCAATCTGCATTTTGATTGGTTGGGGTTACTGTAATGGTCTCTGTGTGCTGCAAAGAGAAGTTTTCTTGGTGAGGGGTAAGGACTACATTTTAAATAGTAATTCTTTAATTTATGTCTACTATAACCCGAACTATTATAGTCTTAAACAGGGGCTTCATTGTCAAGTTATGCACTGTGACTGCTGCAATTGTTGTTGTTTTTACCTTTAGGATCTTTTGCTCTTTTGGGTGCCTGCCACCAAGCTCCCAAATACATACATGGACAGAGGCTTATTCTTACTTACTTATATGCCCAGCCTTAGCTTGGCTTATTTCTAGCTAACATTTCTTAAATTAGCCCATTTATCTTTTGTCTCTGGGTTTTACCTTTTTCTGTTTCCATATATTTCTATATCTTTTTTTTCCTTCTGGCTGTGTTGCTGGGTGGCTGGTCCCTTCTTTTCTCAATCCTTCCTCCTTGATCCTCCCCTCCCAGATTTCTCCTTCTATTTGTTTTCTTTGCCTGCAGCCCCACATATCCTTTCTCCTGCTGCTCAACTATTTATTAGATCATCAGATGTTTTAGACAGGCAAAGTAACATAGCTTCACAGAGCTAAACAAATGCAACATAAAAGAATGCAAGATATTTTTGCATCATTAAACAAATGTTCCACAGTATAAACAAATGTAACACATCTTGAAATAATAGTCTACAACAGATTGCTACTTAAGTTGTTTTTGCTAACATACTACAGTTTCATTTTATGTCCCAATCACCTACCTTTTTCTGCAACTGTTCTTCCATTTTTATAATTAGTCCTAGGACACCTCATTTACATACAATCAATCTACTAATTTTCCCGATAATTTTGTTACTTACTTTTCATGTTCATTCTTCCTCTTTTCTGCTTTTGTTCATATTTCCATTCATTCTCAGTTATCAATAATGCATGCAAATGTAATAATGTCCTTTCCTTTTTCATTCATTTCCTCCATCCATCCATTTATCCATCAACCCACCAACTTATCCATACATCTAACAACATATATATGTATATGTCCACTCACCTACCTACCTATTGATGAATTAAACCAATTAAATTCTCATGCACTCATACTGTATGATATACTTATGTATACATATATCCACCTATTTAATTTTAGTTTATTTACTTGAATTTTTCTCCTTTGTTCTTTCCCCTATGTATCATCCACACATCCATGCATCCATCCTTATATACACCCACACACATATCCATTCATTCCTCCCCATATACCCACTCACTCACCTCATGCTTAACCCAGTCTGTCCATTCATCCATGCATGCACCAACTCACCCATCCAAGCACAAATTCACCCACCTGTTCACTCATCCAATTATCATATTCATTCAATTATTAGTTCTAGTCTCCATAGCTCCCAATTCTCATGTTTTTATTCCTCTTGAAATATGTTTTGAGGCATTTGTCACTTTCTTATCTGGCTTCAAATTGACGAACTGCTCTCGATTTTCATTGTCTTGAATACATTTCATTCAGAAACTTAGTTCCCCCTCCACTCAGACAGCCACTCTTGTTTATGGTCCGTTTGTGAATGGTTAGTGTGGCTTGAACCACTTCTGTAAGAGCTTCCTTGACTGTATGTGGGCTCTGTTCATCACTGCTAACAGCCTTTTCCACAGCTCCTGAGCCAAGCACCACCATCCCGTCTTTTACACTGACATCTGTGCAGCCAGAATCCACCACAGGTATTTGGGGAAGCCTTTTCCTACATTTGATGAAAATCCTTGTCCCACACTTACACCTCCCAACTGGCATAAGACCTGGGAAGCCATGATGTGAGGATCCAGTGCCAGTAGCATTATTACAGTAATAGAGATCAGACCAGCATTTCAGTCAGATGCCTGCCCTCATGCAGCTACCAGGCTTCTGAGATGAATAGACTAGGACAGTACAACGAGGGATTCTTGTGAAGTGAGAGTCACCTGACACAATATAAGTGTGTGGGGGCCTCCTAGAGAAAGCTCCACCTGAACTGAATCTCCTAGGATGCATAAAAATAATAGATAAACTGTCGTGATTTTTTTGCTGTGAAGGAAGATAGGCTCAGTGGCCATCAAGAGCAAGTGAGTGGAGAGACTAGAGGAATTTGGTTTTCTTGAAGCATGAAGCTCAGCTTCCAGTGATAGCTCTCCATGTCCACCTCAGGACCCAAAAGGCCATAGTGTTAGGCACAGAATTGATAAGTAACTGAATCTGGGAATCATAAGAAACCACATTAAAGGAATCTTGAGTATCAAACCAAGAAACATGAACTTGAAACTGAAACCCCAAAGAGAGCCATAGGTGGTAAGAGCATTGGGGGGTATCCTTGTGAGTTTTTCCTTTCCGCAATACCTTTCTTGTGTTCATCATAGAAAAATCCACTTATATGGAACACATAGTGAATCTTGTAGGGTAATAGTCTGTATATGAGAAGATAAGGCCTGATCTGTTATGGTAAAGGAGATAGCACATATGAAGATCATTCTGAATAGGGGATTGGTATGACATGGAGATGAGATGTTCATCTCTTACTTGGATGTGTACAATGACAGATGGTGGCAAACTGGGTGATATAACTTGATAAGTATAGAAATCTAGTGTAGTATCAGGCAAACTCTCAGTTATAGATATTTCTTTCTGTCTTCCTACAGCTGTGGAGCATCATCTGAAGACTTTCACAATCAATTTTACCATCTCTAATCTTCCATATTCAGAAGATATGAGCTATAGTTCAGCCGTGTTCAATTCCACTGAGAGTGTTCTACAGCACTTGGTGAGACCCTCATCCTGGAACCTCCTTGTAGGACAAACTTCCTGTATATCCTGCATCCAACTCTTTTCTCTTTTTCATTTTTCCTTTCTCTGTAGCTTAGACCCTTGTTCCAGAATATATTCTTCAACTCAAGCTGCAGACTGACCTCCCTCAGGTGAGTCTACTTCCTTGTCATTTTCCAGGAATGACTAACCTATTTTGACCCTTCTGCTGTTTCCTCCTTCCCTGGGACTCTCACCCACATTAAGATATCTCTAGAGTGGTATCTTACTCTTTTCAGACCTGAGAAGAATCAAAACTCCACTAGTGTAAATGTCATTTGCTCCTACCAACATGATTCTGCACATCCTGGGTTGCACACACAGGAGATATATTCAGAGCTGAGCCATCTGACCCATGGAGTCACTCAGCTGGGCAATTATACATTGGACGAAAATAGTCTCTATGTGAATGGTGAGCATTGTCTGTGTTTTCCTATGGGATGTCTTCAGCCACTCTTTATTTTCCTAGCCTTTTCAAAGTCAGTGATCTCTTTCTAGACCAGTTGCTTCTATGTTCTTAGATTCTTCTTCAAAGAAGTTGAGAAACACCAATAAATAGCATTCCAGGAAAATAGATATACCTGGACATACTATGTCCCAAGTCAGGAAGAAGATGAGTATAAATACTGGTCTTCATCTCTCTTTCTATTTCTTTTATGGTTCAGGAGCTTTGTCCATATGAAAGAGCTACCAAGAATTAGGATAGAGCTATGTACTTCATTTAAACTAATCCCAAGCCCCCTTCACAGAATGCCCAGAGCTTTTTCTTCTTGGTGATTCTAGGTCTTGTCAGTTTACAATCAATATTTACCACTGTGTAGCATGATGTTTACCAATTACTCTCATTTTAACATAGAGACAAACTAAAGCACATTTAGGTAAATGGATCTTCCAACTGTAACATAAATTTGTCTGGATATGAATTCTAATGTTTCATGTTTAAATCTGGTCCTTTAACTTGGCCATTGCAAGGACTCATGCAGGATTTTTCTATCTAATAACTTATATAATATAAATTCATCATTGTATTGTTCACTCAGCATTTTCCAAATATTCATTATAATGCAGACATTATGGTTGACACTAGGAACAAGTAAATTAAATTATATGCAGACTTTGTGTCAGTGTAAATTGTAGTGGAGCATGGAGTGTTTAGTTCAATTCTACATTCTTCAAGTAGAAATGCCACACCAAACATGACAACTTCCCAATAAATATGTATCAGATGAATATAGAGTGTAGAGAGTGGAAAGGATGATGGTATAAGTGGATGTATATAAATATGGGAGTGATACATGAAAATAAAGCATATGGACACACTTTGGGGAGCATAATTGAGATTGAGTAGGGAACAGTTAAATAAGTTGAAATGCCAGAACATTCTTCAGTCAGATCATAGAACATCAATAGATGTTTAGTCCATGTATAAAGTGATACACATCTACACTTATTTATGTTTTTTGCTTTTCTAGGTTACAGTGGAACTGGTACAGAAGAATCAACCATGAGTAAGTATCAGCTTAGCATGACTTGGGTCTTGGTCCATGCTTTTCTCCTCATTTCTAAAGGAAGCTTGTCCTAAACAAAAGTCAGTCTCTGGAGAGTGGTCAAAGTCTCAGGGGAAAGAAGATGCAGAGCTGGTGGCTTCTTTTTGGGACTGAAGCCCTAGTGTTGGATTTCTGAATTTTCCTCAATCCTCTGAATAAGAAAAGGAAATTTGAACAATTGTTTCATATGGTGTTATTAAGCTAAATTAATTCAGAGACTGGTTTATATTACCTAAAACAAATGCTATTGAGGATGTAGTAGGGGCTTCATTGTTAAGTAGCAAATTTTGGTGTCTACTAAAGTGTTTGGATAAAATAGCCCACTCATTCAGTATCTCACTCATCTATCTTTCCAGCTGTCCATTCTTTCATTTGCTAGTTACTGTTCCTCCAGAACCACATTTTTAGTCATCCATCCATTCATCCACTATCCTTTCCATTATACTGTATTTCTTCATTTCTTCTATCATTCCTTCTCTAGTCATCTGTCTAGCCATTCATCCATCCACTGTTTATCCACCTACTCATATTTCTCTCCATTTGCTAGCTTGCCCTTTATTTCTTTGATATTTACCTCTTTTATACACACACACACACACACACACACACACACACACACACACACACTTACCCAGTCATCCATCCATTATCCCCCTACATACCTATCCATTCATATACCCACCCACCATGCAACCACCCACCCATGAATTCAGTATCTAGACATATGTCAATTCATTCAACTATCTACCTATCTACATTCTCTTATCTATTGATCTGCTTATCAATTCCTTTTCTCTTTCTTTCTTTGTGCATCTATCTAGCCATATGTACCTGTATCCATTCATTCATCACCTATTCATTCATCCATCCATTCAGTCATCAACTCATCCATCCACCCACTTACCACCCGACCCACCCACCAATATGTCTATCCACCCACCTATTCATTCACTTACTTACCCCAACAAAAATCTATCTTTCATGTACTTCCCCACCATCCGTAATGTTCATTTATTTACATGTTATTTGTTCCCTCTTTCCTTCCTTCCATTTCTCCAGATACTTATTATTCTTCAATTTTGGGTTGACCCTTCATCTATCCATTCTTCTTTCTACTTATCTACTTACCAATTCAATTACTATCTTCCAATTAATTTATTCTCCTTTCTCAGTCTTTCTCCAGCCAACCACTCTCATTATCTGAGTTAATTTTATTCACAGGCTTTTCCAACATTAATGCCCATTCACTCTTTTGTGTATTATCTACCTATGAATGGTTTGGTCTGCTTTGGACTACTGCTGCATGGGCTTTTCTAACTACCTGGGGATTTTCTCAACCCTGATGACATTCCTTTCCACAGATCCTGAATTGACCACTACCATACTACCTTCTCCATCAATATCTGTGCAAACAGAATCTACCACAGGTATCAAAGGACCTGTTTCTATCATTATAAGATACCCTGTCCCACAGTTCTGATTTCTATATGGGATCTAGACACAAGAATATGAAGAACCTAGTTCCATAGCCATCATTACAGACACAAAGATTATAGTAGCAATTCAATCAGTAGCCAAGCTTCATACAACCACGAGTACTGCAAGATGAACAGATCATTGCAGTGCAGTGAGAAATTCAGTATGTGCAGCAGCTCACATAATACATAGAGGAAAGTGTTTTCTGGAGACAGTTCAATGTGATCTGAATCTTTCATGCTGAACAGGAGTGGTCCAGATAAATAGGTCATAAAGTGTTGCTGGAAATGATATCAACAACAAGGGCTCATTGACTTAGAAAAACATAGTATAATGGGATAAATGAGAGGAATTTGGCATCCAAGGAGCATAAAGTTCATTGCCTAATATAGCCTTTGATTTTTAGTCCAAAGCCCATAAAGACAGGATGGTAGGTCCAGATTGATGAATAACAAAAGCTGAAATGACATGAGAAACTAGATTGGAAAGGGCCTTGAATTACAAATTAAAACACTCAAACTGAACCCTGAAACTGTACAATGATCTATGAGTTGTAGGAGTAAGAGGGCAGTCCCAGTTAGACTTTCTTTTCAGAACACTCTTCTAAAGTTCAGTGTAGAAAAAGTCCCTTAGACAGTATATCCTATGAGTCTGGTAGATAATGTGGATAAGAGAAGATATGATTATGATAGGAAATTACACATGAATTATGTTAGGAACATTCAGAAATGTGAATTAGTGTGGCACAGAGATGTGATATTAAGGTTGTGGGTATGGTGAGTCTGATGATAAAATACAAGGAGGTATTACTTGATGAGTATAGGATTCCAGTCTGTTCCCAGACAAAATCATAGTTGTATCTCTTCCCAATTTGTTCAGCTGTGGGGCATCATATGAAGACTGTCACAGTGAGTTTCATCATTTCCAACCTTCCATATTCAGCAAGTATGAACAATGGCTCAGCTCTGTTCAATTCCACTGAGACTCTCCTGAAGAACCTGGTAAGACCCTCATTCCAGTAGCTTCCATTTGGATAAATCATATCATCTACTCTATCTAAATTTTATTTCCATTATTTTCCTTGCTTTTCTCCCCAGTTGGAACCCTTGCTCCATAATGTTTTTTTCAACTCAAGTTGCAGACTAGATTCCCTCAGGTGAGTCCACTTTCTGCCCATTTACCAAATATCTATTATTGCCCCCCCACTTGCTCCTTCCTCTTTCTGTTTCCTATCTGCATTATACCTTTTCTAAAATCTCTATACTCCTTGCCTTCTAGGGCTGAGAAGAATGGAACAGCCACTGGTGTGGATGCTATCTGCACCTACCACCATGACCCTTCACTTCCTGGGATGGATACCCAGGGACTGTACTCAAAACTGAGCAACATGACACATGGAATAACCCATCTGAGCAACTATACACTGGACAAAGAGAGTCTATATGTCAATGGTAAGCATAAACTGTGGTTTGTTGTGGAGGAAGTTGAGGCATCCTTTATTTTTTTTTCTACCTCTATCAATAGTATTGATAGTATTGTCTAGACCAGTTTGGTCTATCTTCTTAGCATTTTGTTCCAAAAATTTAAGAAGCACACATGAATATCCTGGCAAGGAGGTATGGATGTATGGTCATATTGTATACAAAATTGGTAAGTAGAAGGGTATGAATATGTTTGCTGAGCTTCCTTTCTAACTCTTCTTAGATCCAAGAATAGATCCCAAAGATTATGGAACCTATATTTATTTATGCTTATTCTTTCCATCCTAACTAACAAGATATAGAAACTTGATTGCAAATGTGTCCAGAGAATTTAAGTTCAATGACTCTATGTCTTGTCAATTGCCAAGCTACTTTAACTATCAAACCCTATGAAGTGGACAAGAAGGTATAATGTATCTACATTACTCTGAATTTAAAAAAGAAAGCAAACAAACCACAGAGCTACAAAGGGACTTGCCCTACCTACACTGAGATTTGTCCAATCAAAATGCTGACATGCAACTTTTTATACCCAATCTGTTACATCAAGCCATTGCAAGGATTTGTGTACAATTTCCAGCCTCTTTTCATTTTCTATTCCACATTTACTATAAACCATACTGTAACTAAAGTTTTCCTGCCTTGCCCACAGTCAGGACAAATCTTTGTCAACCGCCAGTCCCACAGCCACTCAGACCCAACTAAGTAAACACAGAGATTTATATTGCTTACAAACTGTATGGCCTCTTGCTTCTGCTAAGCAGGCTTCTTGCTAACTGTTCTTATAGCTTAAATTAATCCATTTCCATAAATCTATACCTTGCCACGTGGCTCTTGGCTTACTGTTATCTTCACATGCTGCTTGTCATGGCAGCGGCTGGCACTGACTCCTTCTGCCTTCCTGTTCTTTCTTTTCTCCTCTCTGTTAGTCCCGCCTATACTTCCTGCCTAGCCACTGGCCAATCAGTATTTTATTTACTGGCCAATCAGAGTAATTTGACATACAGACCATCCCACAGCACCATACCATATGCCTGATACAAAGAACCAGTAACTTTCATCTGTACCTTTTCCTAATGTGAACTGCAGTGGGGGCACACACTGTGTTTTGTTTTTTATTTGTGTCCATTTGTACTATATACTTCCATTGGAAATATAATAGTAAATTAATATTTGTAAATTTACTATTTATATATGTAAATATAAATAGTTAATGCTCAATAAGAATATAAGATAGTTCTCTGTTAGTAATATAAGTAAGGATAAAAAGTGAATCAGGTACATTTTGGACTTACCAAAATAGGATAGATAATGGAATATTTTCTGAGTTTGCCAAATGCAAATGGATTAGACATTGTTGAGGTATTAATTGATTGTATATATTATATATAATTATTTTACTTATTGAATATAGTTTTTCTTATATTAGTTATAACTTTTTTCTTTTTACTAGAATAAAAAGGGTGAAATGTGGTGATATTTTATTTGTGATGAAATGTGATATTTTATTTTTATGTTAATAAATAAAATTGCCTGGAGATCAGAGATCAAATATCCATTAAGCAAAAGTTTGGCAGTGGTAGCACATGCCCTTAATCCAACTACATGGCAGGCCGAGTCTCTATGTGGTCAAGGACATAGCTGAGCATTGTGACACAAGCCTTTAATCCTAGTACCAACCATAGAGACCTGGATGTCTGTATAGACAGGCAGTGACGACAAAGTCATATGGCTGGGCTTCGAGCCAATGAGAAGGGAGAACAGAAAGGCAATAAAAACACAAGTCAGGCAGGAAGAAATCTCTCTCTCTGGAAAAGCTACTACTGGTGGTAAGCTAAAGCTAGTCGTGACTATTGCTCTGATATCTTTGGCTATTTCCTCTCTAAAAAAAAAGAATATATATTCTAAATGGATATATAGTGGCAGAGAAAAAGGAAAGATAATGCTGTGTATTGATGCATACGTAATATGGTAGAAGTGAGATGTGAAAGTATGTTTTGTAAGAACCAATTGGGAACATGATAGAGATATGGGAAGAAATTGGTATAGTTGAAATACAAGGAAATTCTTTTCCAGGATGATTTGTCAGATCTTATAACTTGAATATATGTTCACTAATCTATACAAGGGTAGTGTGGTGCCCTATGGGCCAAAGCATGCTGAATCTTTTCCTATCCTCTATTATGTCTTCTGTTTTCTAGGTTATAATAAACCTGCTCCAGAAGAACATCCTATAAGTAAGTACCAATTCAGCCCAACCTAGGTCTTGGTCCTTACTTTTTTCCTCATTTCCAAAGGAAAATTGACTCAAATGCAAGCCAGTGTCTTCAGAGAGGCCAACTTCTCAATGGAAGGAAGATGCAGTACCATTGGTCTCTTCTTGAAACTGCAGTTTTCATGTTGGTTCTGAATTTTCCATATTCTTCTTGGTTGGAGAATTATATTCATAAAAGTGTAAATTATAGAATTATGGGGCTTAGTTTAGATGGTTACTGTGTGATTTATGTTTCCTAAAAAGAAGAGTCCCTATCAGGAGCTTTATTATCAAGCTGCAAATTCTGATGACTATTTTAGTGTTTTAACTAAAATTGCTTTCTCTCTTGTATTTGTTCTAGTTTTAATTAGTTCTTTTATTGGTTTAGTTTTTTTCTAATTTTTACTAGTTCTTTTAAAATTTTTATGAAATATATTTTGATCATGTTTTCCTCTCCCACCATTGCTCTCATGTCCTCCCCACTTTTCTACTCACCCAAATTCCTTTTTCTTCCTCTCTCTTCCTGTTTTTCTCTCTCCCTCAATGTACTCAAAATACAAAATTGAAAATCCAAACAAATAAGCAAACAAACAAAAAAGTAATATCAAATAAGTTCAGTAACTAGAAATTGAAACAAAAATATCATACCAAATTAAAAAAAATGATGTCTGTTTTATGTTCTTTAACTATTTCTGAGCATGAGTCCATCTCTGAGTGTGATTGATATAACCAGTGACACTCTACTGAAGAAAACTAATTTTCCCTTTCTTAGCAGGTATAAATTGCAAGTAGCTGCTTCTGCTGCTGCTGCTTCTTCTTCTTCTTCTTCTTCTTCTTCTTCTTCTTCTTCTTCTTCTTCTTCTTCTTCTTTCTCCTTCTCCTTCTCCTTCTCCTTCTCCTTCTCCTTCTTCTTCAGTTTTTCAGGACAGAATTTCTCTGTGTAACTCTGGCTGTCCTGGAACTCACTCTGTAGACCAGGCTAGCTTCAAACTCATAGATATCTGCCTGCCTCAGCCTCCCAAGTGCTGTGAATAAAGGTGTGTGCCACCACCACCCAGAACAAATAGCTTCTTGACTAGGGGTGGAACTTTGTGTCCTCTTTGCTTTCTCAGTGCTGTAATTTTGTCTGTTTTAAACTTGTACAGTTCAAAAGACTGTAGATGACTCCAAGGAAATAGTACCTTCCAGATACAACAGGACTGATACACATGTGAATCCACAGAGATTATGGCAATTGTATTATTCTTACCAGTTGAAAAATATGTGTATATTTTCCATATTTTTATTATCTATCCATCAGTTGATGAACATCTATTTCCTAGATATCATGAATAGAGCAATAATAAACATGGACATGCATGTTTCTCAATAGTGGCATTTAAACTCCTTGGAGTGTATGCACAAGAGTGATAACGCTGGAGCACATAGTAGATCTTTTTTGTGGAGTTTTTAGGAACCTCCACACGTATTTCTGTAGTGGTTACACCCCCAATAGAAGTGAATGATTGTTCCTGTCCCCCGCATCCATGCCAGCATTTGTTGTCATTTATTTTGTTTCTTTTGTTTTGTTCTGTTTTGTTTTGGATTTTAGCTATTCTGAGAGAGGAAAGATGAAATCTTTAAAAAGTTTTAATTTTCTTCTCCCTAATACCAAGGGATGTTGAACATTTAAAAAATGTTTCTTCACAAATTATATTTCATGGCCAGGCAGTAGTGGTGCATGCCTTTAATCCCAGCACTTGGGAGGCAGAGGCAGGCAGATCTCTGAAAGTTTGAGGCCAGCCTGGTCTACAGAGAGAGATCCAGGTCAGGTGGCAAAGCTACACAGAGAAACCCTGTCTCGAAAAAAACAAAACAAAACAAAACCAAAAACAAACAAATTATATTTCATTTTGTGAGAATTATCTGAGCCATGCTATATAATCAATTAGGTTCCTTTCTTTGTGATTAACTTTTTTTATCTATATGTATATTCTAGACACAAACCTTCTGTCAGATATGTAGCTAACAGAGATTTTTACCATTCTATAGGAAGCTACTTTGTTAAAACAATGCTATCTTTTTCTGCACAGAAATTTTTTATGTTCGTGGGACCTGTTTATTAATTATTAGTCTTAAAGCATATGCTATCCGGGTTCTGTCCCCAAAATCCTTTCCTGTTCCAGTAAGTTTAACTGTATTACCCATTTTCTCCTAAATTACATCAGGGTACGTGAATTATGTAAAGTTTGTTTAATCATTTGGAGTTAATTTGGGGTGTTCATTGGACTATCCATTATTTATCTTTCCAACTGTTCATACTTCCATTTTTCTAGATAATCCTGGACTCATATCATGTTTCCATCAATCCATATATCAACTGATCCACCCATCCATCCATCCATCCAACCATCCATCCATCCAACCATCCATCCATCCAACCATCCATCCATCCATCTATCCATCCAACTATCCATCCATACATCCATCTATCCATTCATCCATCCATCCATTCTTCTGCCATTTATTTTGTATTTATTTTTTTCTTTTCTCTCCTTCCTATATTCATGATTACATTCATTCACTCATCCAGTTTCATTGATAAACCCATACTACTGTCCATTTTCCAGTTCATACTTTATTTCTTCTTTCCCCTTTATCCATTCATATATATATATCCATTTGATCTATATATCCATATATTCAAGACTGGTATGATCACCCAATCTTCTGTCAGCTACTATAAATGTATATTTTAGTCAGTTCAGAAGTTTATACACCTACTTCTTTTGTTTGTGTGTCTGCTTAGCGTTCACTTTCTTTCTTTCTCCTGTGAATACATATATCAGTACATTCATGTATCTATGAATGCAGTACATCTCTACTCAGCCATTCACCTACCCATCTACTTAATGTTCACCAACACATCTATATAACTATGCTATAATCACCTCATTGAATCACACACACACACACACACACACACACACACACACACACTTGTTTACCCATCATCAAATTCATTCACTTAGTTGTCCTTTTTTTCTCTCTTTTCTTCTCTCTCTCCATATTGTCTTTGATTTAATTCTTCTTGAATTCTGTTTTGAACCTCTTTTTATATAACCTTCCTTCCATCCATCAATTTATCTTTTTTATTTTATATCGTCTTAATCCATCTGTGTTCTTTGCTCATCCTTTATGCTAGTCACTAAACTCAATATCTTGAGTTAATTCCATTCATAGGCTTGTTCACTTCTTCACTCACACAATCACTCTTCAGTGTAGTTCGTGGTTCACCTGTGAATGGTAGTTGTGCCTCTCTCTGACCATAGCTAGAAAAACTCTCTCATTATAGACAGTCTTTATTATATGTAGACAGGGGAAGAATTTCTGAAAAAAAATTCATCCTAAAATGAATCTATCAGGATAAGTATGAGCAATACAGATAAATGAAGCATAAAATATTCAAGGAAATGAGGATTTCAACAATGACAATCCTTTCCACAGCTCCTGAGACATCCACCACTATCCTACCATCCACATCTACATCTCTGCAGCCAGAACCTTACACAGGTATCTCGGGATCCCATTAACTGCCTTTGGTTAGATCCCTGTCCCACACCTCCACCATCTGTCTTCCAGATAGAGCTAGGACACCAATATATGAAGATCCTAGTGTCAGGGTCATTTTCATATGCACAAGGATCAAATTAATAATCCAACCAGGTACTTGCTCACATTCAGCCAAAAGGCATGTGAGACAAATAGACTACCGCAATACTTTAGATATTTGTGGGGTTGGAAGTATGGAGGTAACAGGCATATAACATACTGTACAAAGGAGAAGGCTTTCTGAGGAAAATTCCTCTTGAACTGGATCCCTCAGGATGAGTGGGAGTCATCCAGATAAATGAAGCATGAAATGTTCCAGGAAGTAAGGATTTCAATAAGAGGGCTCAGCGACCAGTAATACTATAGTGGATATGTAGAATTGAGAGGATTTTGGTTTCTATGAATCATATTGCTCAAGTCCCAGTGCAGCCACTTTGTGTCCTCTGTAGCACCTACTAGGTCAATTGGGAGGCTCAAGATAGATGAATAAACGATAATGGAAGTCAGTGAAAGCTGTTGTAGGATGCCTTCTGTTGCTGTGATAAATGTGACAGTCTAAAGAAACTTGGGGAAGTATGAGTTTATTTCAACTTACAGTTCCATGTTACAGTCTGTACTTAAGGGAAGCCAAGTAAGAACTCAAGGCAGGAAGCTAGAGAGAGGACTTAAAGCAGATCATTGGGGAACTTTGTGTACTGGTTTGCTTTCAGGCTCATATCAGATAGCTTTCTTATACTTCCCAAGCCCACCTGCCTGGTAGTAGTGTTTCTCATAGTTGACTGGATCTGCTACATCAAGTAGTAATCAAGGTGATGCCCCATAGACAAGCCCACAGGTCAATATGACGGGTGCAATTCTTCAATATTTCTTCCCAAGTGTAATGACTTGAAAATCAATATTAGTCACCACAAGTGTCAGATTTTCAAGCTTGTACTTGCCCCTGAAAGCACACATAGAACGATGGTAGTAATGGACTCTGAATCTCCTAGTAAGAGTTTTCATTTCAGAAAGACACTGCTAGTGCTCAGCATAGAGAACATCTTTAGATAGAGCATCCATTGAGTCTGAAGGAAAAATATTCTAGTCATAAGAACTAAGCTAGAAAGAACAGATAATTAATGTGAGGAATATTCAGAAAAGGTAATTTGTGTGATGTGGATTTAAGAAGATGTGTAGTTTCTGACCTGAATGGATACTTTGGGATATGGTTAGAGACTTGAAGATAAGCTGATGAGAACAGGATTCTACTCTGGTATCAGCAAATTTTCAGTTGTATCTCTTCTCTTCATGCAGCTATGGGGCACCATCTGGAGATCCTAACAATCAACTTCACCATAACCAGTCTTCCATATTCATCAAATATGAGCAATGGCTCAGCTGTGTTCAGCTCAACTGAGAGTGTCCTGCAGTACCTGGTGAGAACCTTATCCAAGCAGTGTGAGGGAGATAAATCCCATATGACCTCCTTTTCAATGCCTGTTTTCATTTCCCTCCTCCTTCACCATCCACAGCTTGGACACTTGTTCCAAAATGGCTCCTTCAACTCAACCTGCAGATTGGATTCCCTCAGGTGAGGCTACTTCCTGACCATTGGCCAGGAATGACCATTGCTTATTGTTATCATTCTCATTCCTAGTTCTTCCCTCTGGTTCTGATCTTCATTTTGACTTTTCTGAAATCTCCACACTCCTCTCTCTCTAGGCCTAAGAAGAATGGAACAGCCACTGGTGTGGATGCCATCTGCACCTACCACCATGACCCTTCACATCCTGGGATGGACATCCAAGGACTGTACTCAGAACTGAAAAATCTAACCCAGGGAATCACCCAGCTGGGCAACTACTCACTGGACAAGGACAGTTTATATGTCAATGGTAAATTTCTTTGTGGTTTGCTGTGGAATATCCCCTAGGCATCCTTTATTTTTTTTCTATTTCTATCAATAATGTTTATAATACTGCCAATACCAGTTTATTGCATGTTCTTATCACCTTTTTGCAAAAATTCAAGAAGCACACACAAGTAGCCTAGGAAGAAGGTTTGCCCTATGTTCATTGTTGTATGGAAAATCAGCAAGCAAAGGGATAGAAATACATTTTCTAAGCTTCATTTCTACTTCTTCTTGAATCCAGGAATGTATCCCAATGTTTTTGACCCCTACATTAATTTACACTGGGTGTTTCCATCCTAACTAACCAGATAAAGAAACTTGCTTGCTAGTATGTTGAGAGAATTATCAGTTCAATGTCTCTATGTCTTATCAAAGCCACTTTAACCATAATACCCCTTGAAGATGGCAGGAAGATATAATGTATCTATATTACTCTACATTTTAAAAAAGAAAGCAAACAAAGCCCAGAACTGCAAAGGGATTTGCCTTTCCTACACCGAGTTTTGACCAATCAAAATTTTGACATGCAGCATTTTATATCCAATGTGTTTCACTAAGCCATTGCAAGTATTTGTGTACAATATTCAGCCTCTTTTCATTTTCTGTTCAGCATTTACTATAAACTATACCTTGTAAAAGAACAACAACTTTCATCTGTACCTTTTCCTAATGTGAACTGCAGTGGAGGGAGACATACCCTTTGTATTATTTATTTATTTTTGTCCCTTCATACTATATACTTCAATTGAAAATGGAATACTATGCACAGTAACTGCTCAAAGAGGATCTTCTTGATGAATATATAATGGTAGAGTAGAAAGAAAGAGAATTGTGTATATTGATGCTTAATATTGTGGAAGTGAGGTGTGAGAATATATTTTATAAAAACCTATTGCAACATGATAGAGGTGTGGGAAGAGATGGGTATAGTTGAAATACCAGGTAATTTTTCTCCGGTATGACTTGTCAGATCTTAAAACATGAATTGATGTTCACTAATGTATATAAGGGCAGTGTTGTGTCATATGGACGAGAAAGCATGCTGAATCCTTTCCTGTGCTCTCCCTTCCTCTTACCAGTTTTCTATTTTCTAGGTTATAGTAAACCTGCTCCAGAAGAACATCCTACAAGTAAGTACCAATTTAGCCCAACCTAGGTCTTGGTCCTTACTTTTCTCCTCATTTCCAAAGGAAAATTGACCCAAATGCAAGCCAGTGTCTTCAGAGAGGCCAACTTCTCAATGGAAGGAAGATGCAGTACCATTGGTCTCTTCTTGAAACTGCAGCTTTCATGTTGGTTCTCAGTTTTCCATATTCTTCTTGGTTCGAGAATTATATTTGGAAAAGTGTAACCTATAGAATTATAAGACTTAGTTTAGATTGTTACTGTGTAATTTACATCTCATAAAAAGAAGTATCCCCATTAATGTTACAGTCCAAGCCCCAGGCTGGGTTCTGGTCCTGAGAGAGGCAAGGGGCATCTGTGCAAAGAAATGAATTGTCCAACCACCAGATGAATTTTATACAAGTGGCTCATCCTGAATATCTCCAGTCATTTTTTTATTTATATATCAAAACCAATCATTTTTTATACTAACAAGCATGTTATTTCCCATCCTACAAGGTTAACCCTAGCAAAAACAAATATGTCAAATATGTTTTCTTCCAACTTTTACATCAAAACATCTTTAAACCAAAAAATAACACTTAATCATTTTGCTAGTTTGGCCAAACACTGAGCCAGGTACATCCTGTTTCTACAAAACTAAAAGGTGATTGACATAAGCACGCATTTGCAAAGACCAACAATGTATTCAAAACATATTTACAGAAATAGGAGTGATCTGACTCTGATCCTATCAGCACTGAATTAGAATAGCTCCAGGGGTCTGAAGTGACAGGTGGCATCCCCAGACAAGAAACCTGAGAAGCAGCAGCTTCCAAGAAATTCAGGGAAAGGTATTTGAGAAAACATAGGGTTTCCATCCCAAGCATGATTGACAAAATGACACTAAAACAACCAAGAGAATCATCAGTCTATATAAGAGAGAAGAGAGCCCCAACAGTATTCTGCACTGTCCACAAAGTCCACTGGTCCTTGCTAAGTGAGACTGTCTTTTGCCTTATCTGGACAAGCACTCATATACCGATCTGCAACTATGACTATGCAGCACAGCTCCCAACACATCAGGGTCTTCATTATCAAGCTGAAAATTCTGGTAACTACTTCAGTGATTTAACTAATATTGCCTTTTCTCGTTTATTTTGTGTAATTTTTTATTGGTTCTTTGAGAGTTTTATACAATGAATTTGTGTTGCTATTGCATCAGTGGACATGTTACCAGACCATTCATTACTGTGGCTCAAAGCATTAACAGTTGAGTAAGATTGGTGATTCCTTTTCTCCTCCAGTAGCATACATAGGACCTTCCAGCACTCTGAAAGCTAGCCAGAAGGGATGAAGCTTCAAGCTGAGTAAAAGATTTACCTCCCCATGTGCTATGGCCCAAGTTTGTGGCATCTTCAGCAATTTGGGTCTCACCAAGAAGTTCTGGAGGGTTACCAAAAGCATTGGCAATATCTAGTAACATTTGGGAGTCTACAGTACATCACTTGCCAACAACTCCAAAAGAAATAATCCATTCCTGCTGCTGAGCTTTTATTTGTCATCCTATGGTGTCACGTGGGGCCCCATTATCTAGCAAATCCATTTAGACTTTTTATATGTGTGTATGCATATACTTTAGGAAGCTTCTATAGTATTAGCTTCTGTCTGGCTTTTTAGAATGCCCTTAGTGTTAATTATCCATCCCTTTATTATCCCTCTACCTGATCATTTGACTAGGTAACTCTTACCAATTTGACAATTCCGGTTTCATTATTCCCTTTCAACCCTTAATATCACCACATTCTATCAAATAAAACACTCAAATCTAAAGATTCAAAGCTAAAAGCCACAAACCATAAAAAAAAGTATGACTTTGTTTCTCTGAATTGAGGTTATTTCACCTAATATGATTGTTTCCAGTGCCAAACAATTACCTGAACATTTCAAAAAGATGCATTTTTTATTTAAATTTTTATGCAATTTTGATCATGTTTCCCTTCCCAGTTTTGCTCTCAGGTTCTTCCCACTGACCTACTCACTCAAATTTCTTTTCTTCCTCTCTATTTCATCTTTTTGTTTCTCTCCCCCAAAGTACCCAAAAGACAAAAATGAAAATCCAAACCAAAAAAAAAAAAACCCAAATCAATAAGACAAATAAATTCAAAACAAATGAAAATGAAACAAAAAAAAAACCTCATACCATATTTAAAAATGAAAAAAAATGGTGTCCAATTTTGATTCTCCATCTATTTCTGGGTATGATTCCATCTTTGGGTGTGTTTGATATGCCCAGTGACACTCCACTGCAGAAAACTGATTTTCCCTTTCTTAGCAGGTATAAATTGCAAGTAGTTTCTTGCCTGGGGGTAGAACTTTGTGTCCACTTCACTTTATCACTGCTGTAATTTGGTCTGGTTTAAAATAATACAGGTCAAGCCGGGCGGTGGTGGCGCACGCCTTTAATCCCAGCACTCGGGAGGCAGAGCCAGGTGGATCTCTGTGAGTTCGAGGCCAGCCTGGGCTACCAAGTGAGTTCCAGGAGAGGCACAAAGCTACACAGAGAAACCCTGTCTCGAAAAACCAAAAAAAAAAAAAATAAAATAAAATAAAATAATACAGGTCAAAGGACTGTAGATGAATCCAATGAAATAGAATCTTCCAGATACAACAGGACTGATACACATATGAACTCAAGGCAACTATGGCAACTGTATTATAACCAGCTTAAAAATATTGAGAGAAAGTATCATTTTTATTATCTATCTGTCTGTTGATGGACATCTAGATTGTTACACTTTTCTAGATATTTAGAATAAAGCAGAAACAAACATGGATATTCATGTTTCTTGATAGTAGCATTTAAACTCCTTTGAGTGTATGCCCAAGAGTGATAACGCTGGATCTCAGTGTATCTATTACTAGCATTTTAGGAACCTCCACACGTGTTTCTGTAGTGGTTACATCCCCAGTAGTGAATAACTGCTCCTGTTACCCACATCCATGCCCGCATTTTTTGTCATTTCTTTTTTAAGTATTTGTTTGTTTTGTTTTGCTTTTGGATCTTAGCCATTCTGATAGGGGTAAGAAGAAATCTTAAAGAAGTTTTCATTTTCTTTTCCCTGATAAAAAGGGATGTTGAACATTTTTTTAAAAAAGGTTTCTCCACAATTTATCTTTCAGTTGGGTTGTTTTCTTGATTGTTATTTTTTTATTTATATGTATATTCTAGACATAAACTCTATCAGATTTGTAGCTGATAAAGATTTTTGCCATTCTGTAGGAAGCTGCTTTATTCAAATAATGCTATCTTTTTCTGTAGATAAGCTTTTTAGATTCAGTGGACCTGTTTATTAATTATTAGTCTCTAAGACTAGGCTATTGAGGTTCTGTCCCCAAACCCTTTCCTGTGCCAGTAAGTTTAAGTGTGTTCCACATTTTCTCCTAAATTATATCAGGGTACCAGGACTTATATAAAAGTTGTTTAATCATTTGGAGTTAATTGGGTGTTCATTGGACTATTCATCATTTATCTTTCCAGATGTTTATACTTTCATTTTTCTAAATATTCCTGAACACATACTACACTCCATCAATCCATCTATCATTTACCCATCCAAGGTCCATTCATTATTGGCCAATCCATTTATCTATCTACCTATCCATCCATCCATTCATCCATCCATCCATCCATTCTCTTGCCCATTCTTTTATATTTCCTTTGTTTCTATTCTCTCATTCCTTTATTTATGATTTAATTCATCACTCACCACTTTCACTGATAAACCAATACTATTGTTCATTTTATTTTATTTTATTTTTTTTTTTTTGGTTTTTCGAGACAGGGTTTCTCTGCGTAGTTTTGCGCCTTTCCTGGAGCTCACTTGGTAGCCCAGACTGGCCTCGAACTCACAGAGATCCGCCTGGCTCTGCCTCCCGAGTGCTGGGATTAAAGGCGTGCGCCACCACCGCCCGGCACTATTGTTCATTTTAAAGCTCATACTTTATTTCTTCTTTTTTCCTTTATCCATTCATACATATATCCACCTGACTTTTCATCAACTACATATCTGCCTATATATCCACATATTCAAGACCTGCATGACCACCAACTCTTCTGTTAGCTACTTCCTATGTATCTTTCAGTATATTCAACTTTTTACACACCTATTTCTTCTCTTTACTTGGCTTCTTAGTATTCACTCTCCTTCTTTCTCCTGTGAATACACATATCAATCCATTCATGTATCCATGAATGCAGTACCATCCATGCTACTCATCCATCCACCTACACATCTATTTAAAGCTCATCAATATATTTATATAGCTATGCAATAATCTGCCCATTGAGTCATACAAACACAGACAAACATATACACAAACACATACATACATGCATGCACGCACACACTTGTTTACTTGTTGAATCAATTCATTCACTTAGTTGACCTTTTTTCTCTCATTCTTCTACCTCTCCATATTGTCTTTGATTTGACTCTTCTTGAATTCCATTTTGACCCTTCCTTTACATAACTTTCGGTCCATCAATCCATTTATCCTTTCTATTTTATATCATCATAATCCATCTGTGTTCTTTGCTCATCCTTTATGCTAGTCACTAAATGCAACATCTTGGGTTAATTCCATTCATAGGCTTGTTCACTTCTTCACTCACACAATCACTTTTCAGTGTAGTTCATGGTTCACCTGTGAATGGTAGTTGTGCCTCTCTCTGACCTTAGCTAGAAAAAACTCTCTTACTATAGACAGTCTTTATTTAATGTAAAAAAAGGAAGAATTTCTGAGACAAATTCCTCCTGAACTGAATCTATCAGAATGAGTAAGAACATTCCAGAAAAAAATGAAACATGAAATGTTCTTGGAAATGTGGATTTCAACTATGATAATTCTTTCCACAGCTCCTGAGACATCCACCACTATCCTACCTTCTATATCTATATCTCTGCAGCCAGAACCTGACACAGGTATGGTGAAGTCCCATTGCCTACCTTTGATTAGATCCCCTGTCCCACACCTCCACCATCTGTCTTCCAGATAGAGCTAGGGCACCAATATATGAAGATCCTAGTGTCAGGGTCATCTTCATATGTACTCGGATCACACTAACAATCAAACTAGATACACTCTCACATGTAACCAAAATGCATGTGAGACAAAGAGACTACTAAAAGTATTTCTAGTGTGGGGCGGGGGCAGTATGGAGGTAACAGGCATATAACATAATGTGGAAAGGAGAAGGCTTTCTGAGCAAAATTCCTCCTGAACTGAATCTCTCAGGATGAGTAGGAGTCATCCAGATAAACTAAGAATGAAATGTTCCAGGAAATGAGGATTTCAATATTAGGGCTCAGTGACCAGTAATACTAAAGTGGATAAGTAGAATTGAGAGGATTTTGATTTCCATGAATCATGCTCCCAGTGCAGCCTCTCTATGTCCTGCCTAGCACCTACTGGGTCAATTGGGAGGCTCAGGGTGGATGAATAAATGAGAATGGATGTCAGTGGAAGATGACTTGAAAGCTGTTGTAGTATGCTTTCTGTTGCTGTGATAAATGTTACAGTCTAAAGGAACTTGGGGAAGTATGAGTTTATTTCAACTTACAGTTCCATGTCCCAGTCTATACTTAAGGGAAGCCAAATAAGGCAGAAAGCTAGAGAAAAGTCCTAAAGCAAACCATGGGGATATGCTACATACTGGATTACTTTCAGGTTCATATCAGCTAGTTTTCTTGTATATTGCAAACCACCTGCCTGGTGGTGGTACTTCTCATATTTGACTGGGTCTCCTATATCAAATAGCAATCAAGAAAATGACCCAAAGATATGCCCAAAGGTCAGTCATGATAGAAGAAATTCTTTAATTCTTCTTCCTAAGTGTGAATACATGACAACCAATATCAGCCAACACAAGTGTCAAATCTGCAAGCTTGTACTTACCACTGAAAGTACACATGGAATAACGGGTATTAATGGACTATGAACATTTCTAGGGAGAATTTTAATTTCAGAAAGATGTCCTTACTACTCAGGATGGAGAACATCTTTAGATAGAGCATCCAATGAGTCTGAAGGAAAAAAATTCTGGTCATAAAACCTATGCTAGAATGAAGAGGTAATTAATGTGAGGAACATTCAGATGTGATACGGAATTAAGAAGATATGTAGGCTCTAACCTGACTGGATACTTTAGGATATGGTTAGAGATTTGAAGTGAAGAAAAACTGATGAGAACAGGATTCTACTCTGGTATCAGCAAATTTTCAGTTGTATCTCTTCTCTTCATGCAGCAATGGGGCACCATCTGGAGATCCTAACAATCAACTTCACCATAACCAATCTTCCATATTCATCAAATATGAGCAATGGCTCAGCTGTGTTCAGCTCAACTGAGAGTGTCCTGCAGTACCTGGTGAGAACCTTATCCAAGCAGTGTGAGGGAGATAAATCCCATATGACCTCCTTTTCAATGCCTGTTTTCATTTCCCTCCTCCTTCACCATCCACAGCTTGGACACTTGTTCCAAAATGGCTCCTTCAACTCAACCTGCAGATTGGATTCCCTCAGGTGAGGCTACTTCCTGACCATTGGCCAGGAATGACCATTGCTTATTGTTATCATTCTCATTCCTAGTTCTTCCCTCTGGTTCTGATCTTCATTTTGACTTTTCTGAAATCTCCACACTCCTCTCTCTCTAGGCCTAAGAAGAATGGAACAGCCACTGGTGTGGATGCCATCTGCACCTACCACCATGACCCTTCACATCCTGGGATGGACATCCAAGGACTGTACTCAGAACTGAAAAATCTAACCCAGGGAATCACCCAGCTGGGCAACTACTCACTGGACAAGGACAGTTTATATGTCAATGGTAAATTTCTTTGTGGTTTGCTGTGGAATATTGCCTAGGCATCCTTTATTTTTTTCTATTTCTATCAATAATATTTATAATACTGCCAATACCAGTTTATTGCATGTTCTTATCACCTTTTTTCAAAAATTCAAGAAGCACACACAAGTAGCCTAGCAAGAAGGTTTGCCCTATGTTCATTATTGTGTGGAAAGTCAGCAAGCAAAGGGATAGAAATACATTTCCTGAGCTTCATTTCTACTTCTTTTTGTATCCAGGAATGTATCACAATGTTTTGGGTACCCATATTTATTTATACTTTCTCTTTCTATCTAACTAACCAGATAGAGAAACTTGCTTGCACACAAGAGAATTGTCAGTTCAATGTCTCCATGTCTTGTCAATTGCCAAGCCACTTAACCACAATACTCCATGAACTTGGCAAGAAGATACAGTGTATCTACATTACTTTGAATTTAAACAAAGAAAGGAAACAAAGCACAGAGCTAAAAAGGACTGCCTTTTCTACAATGAGTTTTGACCAATAGAAATTTCAAGGTGCAGCTTCATATATCCAGTCTGTTTAATTAAGCCATTGCAAGGACTTGTGTATAATTTCCAGCCTCTTCTCATTTTCTATTCAGCATTTATTATAAACCACACTTTATGCCTGATTGAAAGAACAAATAACTTTCATCTGTACCTTTTTTCAAATGTTGAAGTGCAGTTTGGTGGGGAGGGGCACAACCTGTGTTTTATTTTTTATTTTTGTCTGTTCATAATATATGCTTCAAATGAAAATGGAGTACTACCCATAGCAAATGCTCAATAAGGATCATCTGGATGGATATATAGTGACAGAATAGAAAGAAAGATAATGGTGCGTATTGATGCATAATATTATGGAAGTGAGGTATGAAAATGGGTTTTGTAAGGACCTGTTGGGAACATTCTAGAGGTACGGAAAGAGATGAATAGTTGAAATACCAGGAAATTCTTCTCCAGGATGATTTACTAGATCTCATAATGTGTACATATGTTCACTAATGTATATAAGGGTGTTGTTGTGCCATATGCACAAAAGCATGCAGAATCCTTTCCTGTGCTCTCCCTTTGTCTTACCTGTCATCTATATTCTAGGCTATAATAAACCTGCTCCAGAAGAAACTCTTACAAGTAAGTACCAATAGATCCCATCTAGGTCTTGGTTAATACTTTTCTCCACATTTCCAAAGGAAAATTAATGCAAATATAAGCCATTGTCTTCAGAGAGGTCAAGTTCTCAATGGAAGGAAGATGCAGAGTCATTGGTCTCTTCTTGAAACTGCAGGTCTCATGTTGGGTTTCTGAATTTTCCATTTTCTTCTTGGTTGTAAAAATGTATTTCTTTTTTGTTGTTTTTTTATTTTTATTTTTTAAATTATACTCATGATATTCATTAATTACACTCATGATATTAATCACATTTGTGGTATTCATAGATTACATTCACAGTATGTATATATATATATATAAATTTTAAATGCCGAATGCCATTTCTTGAAGGGGGTAGGAGGTCTTAATTACAGGCTTACAGCACAATGGGAGGACCCCAGAGGGCAGAAGTTCACTACTGATGTTTTACAATCTTGCATCTAAGCTGTTAACACCTATTATTCAGGATACACAGACAAGGAACTTCCCTTTGCATTCAGGAGGGTGGACCTGGCAGGGAATTAGCATAGGGAGGATATCAAGGTCAAGGTCCGCAAGCAAGGCAACAGTTACCCAAAACAGGGGCCAGGGCCCTGCAGGTCCCCCTTTTATTAAAAAATGATTTTCTGACTTGGGTTGCATGGGACGTCAGCAGGTCACCTTACCCGTCATGGAGACTCCTGCCCAGGCCACACAGGTGCTCTGTCTTTGGTTGGTGAGTGCCCCCCAGGCATTACCGTCTCTGAGTACTCATTATCATACAGGCTCAATCGTGTGTGAGCTGCACAGTTAACTGCTGCCAAAGATCTCAAAGTGGCACTGGGCTTGCAATCTGTGTGTTCAACACAGAAAAGACCCACAGAGGTCCTATCCCACCCATAGACAGTAGGCTAAAGGCAACTGAGCCATTCCCTTCCTTAATGAGCCATACTGTATGTTGGAGTCCTTGTAAGATAGTATCCCAAAAGCAACTGGAGCTTGAGTTTATAAATTTATAATTTTCAAAGCCAATCGAGATGTATATAAGTACTGAATTAAATTTATCATGCCCAATAGAATGGAAAATTAACTAACTATGGTAGCTACTTTTGTTGCTAGGGTCTCCACTGTGCTAGCTGTAGTAAGCAATTATGAAATGGTAATCCCAAAAACAGTAGCAGCGGTGGCCACCATTGCTATAACTGCAACAGCGGCAGCAGCAATGTCAAATTCTCTTCTCGAGTGTGTGGACATCCACTGGCATGGATACAACTCCAGTAACACAAACCGCCAAGGCCCATTTTCTTGATCCCAGCACAACTTTAGCTGGCAGCTCTTCTGGAGAATCCAATATCATGGCTATAGTTCCTAGGCTTACATTAATGCCTGCCAAAGCTGGCAATATTGGGCTCTCAATCTCCATTGGGTAAAAATGTATTTCTAAAAGTGTATTAACCTAGAGCATTATGGGGCTAATTTTTACATGTTTACAGTGTGATTTGTTTCCTAAAAAGAAAGGGCACCATCATGGGCTTTATTATCAAGCTGTATACTCTGATGACTATTTTAGTGTTTTAACTAAAATTACTTTCTCTCTATTATTTTTATTAATTTTTATTAGTTCTTTGAGAGTTCTATACAATGTTTTATGTTGCTATTGCACCAGTGGGCATGTGTTGCCAGGTCAGTCGTTACTGTAACTCTAAGTATTAACAGTTGAGTAAGACTGGTGATTCCTTTCCTCCTCCAGTAGCATGCACAGCACCTTCCAGCACTCTGAAAGCTAGCCAGAAGGGATGAAACTTCAAGCTGAGTACCAGATTTATCTTTCCATTTGCTGTGTCTCAAATGTGGGGTATCTTCAGCAATTTGGGTCTAACCAAGGAATTCTAGAAGGTTAACAAAAGCATTGGCAATAGCTAGTAATGTTTGGGAGTCTATAGTACATCACTTGTCAACAACCGCAAAAGGAATAATCCATCCCTGCTGCTGGACTTTTTTTTTGTCATCCTGTGTTGTCTAGTGGGGCATAGTTGCCTATTATGCAGCAACTCCATTTAGACTCTTTATATGTGTGTATGCATATACTTTAGGAAGCTTCTATAGTATTAGAGTTATGTCTGACTTTTTTGGAATGCCCTTAGTGTTAATTATTCATCCCTTTATTACTGATCTACCTGGTCATTCCACTAGGCAACTCCTTCCCCATTTGGCCCTTCCCATTCCATTACTCTCTTTCTACACTTAATATCACCATATCCTATAATGAAACACTCACATCTAAAGATTCAAAGCTAACAGTCACAAACCATAGAAGTATAACATTTTCTTTCTCTGGATCTGGGTTACTTCACTTAGAATGATTGTTTCCAGTTATAAAGCAATTACCTAACATTTCTTAAAAGACACATTTTTATTTAAATTTTTATGCAATTTATTTTGATCATGTTTTCCTCTCCTGTTATTGCTCTCAGATTCTCCCTGCTTTCCTACTCACCAAAATACATTTTCTTCCTCTCAATTTCCTCTTTTTGTTTCTCTCTCTTCCCTAGTGTACCCCAAGACAAAAGTGAAAATCCAAACAAACAAAAAATAAACCATCAAAAAAAGAATATTAAATAATTTCAATACCATAGAAAATGAAACAACAATCTCATGGGAAATTGAAAAAGGAAAAAAAATGGTGTCCATTTGTGGTTCTCCAATGATTTCTGACCATGAGTCCATCTCTGGGTGTGTTTGATACACCCAGTGATACTTCACTGTAGAAAATTGACTTTCCAATTTTACCAGGTATAAATTCCAAATAGATTCTTGGATAGGGGTGGAACTTGGTGTTCACTTTCCTTTCTCAGTGCTGCAATTTTTCTGCTTTAAACTTATACAGTTCTAATGATAGTGGATGACTCCAAGGAAATAGTATCTTCCACATACAACAGGACTGATACACATATGATTCCACAGAGACTATGGCAATTGTATTATTCTTACCAGCTAAAAATATTGTGTATATTTACAGGTTTTACTATGTATCCATCAGTTGATGGATATCTATACTATTACAATTTCCTAGATATTCTAAATAGAGCAACAATAAACATGGACATGCAAGTTTCTAGATAGCAGCATTTAGACTCCTTGAGGGTATGCCCAAGAGTGATAGTACTGGACTCATAATAGCTCTATTACCAATATTTTTAGGAACCTCCACACATATTTCTGTAGAAGTGAGTGATTGTTCCTGTTCCCCACATCCATGCCAGCATTTGTTGTCATTTATCTTTTGTTTGTCTGCTTGTTTTGTTTTGGATCTTAACTATTCTGATGGGGATAAAATGAAATCTTAAAGAAGTTTTAATTTTCTTGTCCCTAACACCAAGGGATGTTGAATATTTTTAAAAAAATGTTTCTCTACAATTTGTATTTCTCTTTGTGTGAATAATCTGACCCATGCCACAAATTTTGAATTGGGTTGTTTTCCTGGTGGTTAATTTTTTAATTTACTTGTATATTCTAGACACAGACCCTCTGTCAGATATGTTGCTAATAGAGATTTTTGCAATCCTGTAGGAAGCTGCTTTGTTTAAAACCATGCTATCTTTTTCTATACAGAAGGAAGCATTTTAGATTCATGGAACCTGTTTATTAATTAATAGTCTTTAAGACTATGCTATCCAGGTTCTGTCCCCAAAATCCTTTCCTGTCCCAGTAAGGTTAAGTGTATTCTCTATTTTCTCCTAACTACACCAGGTTACCAGGACTTATGTAAAGGTTGTTTAATCATTTGGAGTTGAGTTTGGGGTATTCAGTAGCCTATTCATCATTTATCTTTGCAGCTGATCATTCTTCCATTTTTCTAGATATTCCTGAACTCATATCACATTTCCATAAATCCATCCTTCCATTGATCCATACATACATACATACATACATACATACATTCTCCTGCCCATTCTTTTGTATTTCCTGTTTCTTTTCCTCCTCCATCTTTTATTCATGATTGCATTCATTCACTCATCCACTTTCATTGATAAACCCATACTACAGTCCATTTTCCAGTTCATACTTTATTTCTTCTTTTTTCCTTTATTCATTCATACATACATCCACCTGACCTTTCATCAATCACATACATGCCTATATATCCATATATTATAGACTGGTATGAAAACCCACTCTTCTGTCAGCTCCTACCTATGTATCTTTCAGTTCACTCATCTGTTTCTACACTGATTTCTTCTGTCTGCTTGACTGCTTAGCATTCACATTCTATCTTTCTTTCTTCTGTGAATTCACATACCAATCTATTCATCCATCTATAAATGCAGTACCTATCTACTAATCCATCCACCTACCCATCTATTTAATGCTCATCAACACATCTATATAAGTACACTATAATCTGCCCATTGAGTCAAACACACAAACACACACACACACACACACACACACACACACACACACACACACACACGCACGCACACATGCACGCATGTTTACCCATCAGCAAGTTCATTCACTTAGTTGTCCATTCTTCTATCCTTCCAGATTATCCTTGATTTTTATTCTTCTTGAATCCTTTTTGCCCTTCATTTTTATATCCCTCCTTACATCCATCATTTTGTTCTCTCTATTTTCTATCTTCCTAATCTATCTGTGATCTTTTCACATCCTTTATGCTGATCAGTAAGCTTACTATCTTGATTTAATGCCATTGATAGTCTTGTTCACTTGTTCACTCACACACTCACTCTTCTATGTAGTTCATGGTTCAGCTGTGAATGGTGGTTGTGCATCTAGAAAAGCTTCTCTAGCTATGGACAGTCTTTGTTGTATGTAGAAAGTGGAGGGTTTCTGAGAAAAAATCCTCCTGAACTGAATCTACCAGGATAAGTGGGAGTCGTCCAGAAAAATGAAACATGAAATGTTCTTGGAAATGAGGATTTCATCAATGGCTATTCTCTCTTTAGCTCCTGAGCCAGCCACCACTACCCTACCTTCTTCATCTACATCTCTGCAGCCAGAACCTGACACAGGTATCTCGTGATACCATTGCCTATCTTTGATTAGATCTCCTGTCCAATACTTCCACCATATGTCTTCCAGATACTTGCCCACATGTATCCATAAGGCCTGTGACACAAAGAGATTACTACAATAATATGCATGTTTGTGTGTTTGTGTATACGCATCAGTGTGGGGGTAAAAGGCATATATAATGTAGAAAGGAGAAGGCTTTCTGAGGAAAATTCCTCCTTAACTGAATCATCCAGATAAAGTAAGAATGAAAGGTTCCGGGAAAAGAGGATTTCAACATGAGGGCTCAGTAACCAGCAACAATGTAGTAAATATGTAGAATTGAGAGGATTTTGATTTCCATGAATCATATTGCTCAACTCCCAGTGCAGCCTCCCTGTGTCCTGCTTAGTACCTACTGAGTCATAGTGCTTGGGTCAGGATAGATGAGTAAATGAGAATGGAAGTTAATGGAAGATAACATGAATGCTGTTGTAGGTTGGGTTCTTTTTCTGTGATAAATGTTATAGTCTAAAGGAACTTGGGGAAGTATTAGTTTATTTCACCTTGCAGGTCCATGTCACAGTCTATACTTAAGCGAAGCCAAATAAGAACTCAAGGCATAAAGCTAGAGAAAAGTCCTAAAGATGACCATGGGAGAACTGGCCTGCATTCAGGCTCATATCAGCTACCTTTCTTATTCATTTTAAGCCCAAGTGCCTGGTGGTGGTGCTGTTCAGAGTTGACTGGGTCTCCTACATCAAATAGCAATCAAGAAAATGTCCTATAGATATGCCCACACGTCAATCTGATAGCAGGAATTCTTTAATCTTTCTTCCCAAGTGTGACTACTTGAAACCAACATTAGTAACCACAAAGTGTTAAATTTACAAATTTGTATTTGGCCATAAAATACCCAGGGAATCATGGGTAATAATGGATGATTGACATTCCTAATGAGAATTTTAATTTCAGAAAGGCACTCCTAGTGCTCACAATAGAGAACATCTTTAGACAGGGCATCCATTGAGTCTGAAGGAAAAAATTCTGGTTGTGAGTAGATAAGACTTAAGCTAGAACAAATATAGAATCAATGTAAGCAATGTTCAGAAAAGGTGATTTGTGTGATGTAGAGCTAAGATGTTGTGTAGCTTCTGACCTGAATGGTTATTTTGTTATATGTTAAGAAGGTGGAAGTGAAGATAAGCTGATGAGAACAGGATTCTACTCTGGTATCAGCAAATTTTCAGTTGTATCTCTTCTCTTCATGCAGCTATGGGGCACCATCTGGAGATCCTAACAATCAACTTCACCATAACCAATCTTCCATATTCATCAAATATGAGCAATGGCTCAGCTGTGTTCAGCTCAACTGAGAGTGTCCTGCAGTACCTGGTGAGAACCTTATCCAAGCAGTGTGAGGGAGATAAATCCCATATGACCTCCTTTTCAATGCCTGTTTTCATTTCCCTCCTCCTTCACCATCCACAGCTTGGACACTTGTTCCAAAATGGCTCCTTCAACTCAACCTGCAGATTGGATTCCCTCAGGTGAGGCTACTTCCTGACCATTGGCCAGGAATGACCATTGCTTATTGTTATCATTCTCATTCCTAGTTCTTCCCTCTGGTTCTGATCTTCATTTTGACTTTTCTGAAATCTCCACACTCCTCTCTCTCTAGGCCTAAGAAGAATGGAACAGCCACTGGTGTGGATGCCATCTGCACCTACCACCATGACCCTTCACATCCTGGGATGGACATCCAAGGACTGTACTCAGAACTGAAAAATCTAACCCAAGGAATCACCCAGCTGGGCAACTACTCACTGGACAAGGACAGTTTATATGTCAATGGTAAATTTCTTTGTGGTTTGCTATGAATGTCCCCTAGGCATCCTTTATTTTTTCTCTCTCTATCAGTAGTATTGATAATACTGCCAAGACCAGTTTATTGTATGTTCTTATCACCTTTTTTCAAAAATTCAAGAAGCACACACAAATATCCTGGCAAGAAGTTTTGCCCTATGTTCATATTATGCCTAAAAACAGCAAGCAGAGGGATAGAAATACATTTTCTAAGTTTCATTTCTACTTCTTCTTGAATCTAGGAATGTATCTCAGTGTTTTTGGTACCCACATTTATTTACACTTTCTCTTTCTATCTAACTAACCAGATAGAGAAACTTGCTTGCACATATGTCAAGAGAATTGTCAGTTCGATGTCTCCATATCTTGTCAATTGCCAAGCCACTTTAACCATAATACCTCCTGAACTTGGCAACAAGATACAGTGTATCTACATTACTCTGATTTAAACAAAGAAAGGGAAAAAGCACACAGCTAAAAAGGGACTTGCCTTTCCTACACTGAATTTTGACCAATGAAAATGTTGAGGTGCAGCTTCATATATTCAGTCTGTTTCATTAAGCGATTGCACGGAATTGTGTATAATTTCCAGCCTCTTCTCATTTTCTATTCAGCATTTACTATAAACCATACCCTTTGCCTGATTGAGAGAACAAATAACTTTCACCTCTACCTTTTTCTAAATGTGAAGTGCAGTTTGGTGGAGAGGGGAACAACCTGTGTTTTATTTTTTATTTTTGTCTGTTCATAATATATGCTTCAAATGAAAATGGAGTACTACCCATAGCAAATGCTCAGTAAGGATCATCTGGATGGATATATAGTGACAGAGTAGAAAGAAAGATAATGGTGCGTATTTGATGCATAATATTATGGAAGTAAGGTATGAAAATGGGTTTTGTAAGAACCTATTGGGAACATTCTAGAGGTACGGAAAGAGATGAGTAGTTGAAATACCAGGAAATTCTTCTCCAGGATGATTTACTAGATCTCATAATGTGTACATATGTTCACTAATATATATAAGGGTGTTGTTGTGCCATATGCACAAAAGCATGCAGAATCCTTTCCTGTGCTCTCCCTTCCTCTTACCTGTCTTCTATATTCTAGGTTATAATAAACCTGCTCCAGAAGAACCTCTTAAAAGTAAGTACCAATTGATCCCATCCAGGTCTTAGTTAATACTTTTCTCCACATTTCCAAAGGAAAACTGAGGCAAATATAAGCCATTGTCTTCAGAAAGGTCAAATTCTCAATAGAAGCAAGATGCAGAGTCATTGGTCCCTTATTGAAATACAACTCTCATATTGCTTCTGAGTTATCCATATTCTTCTTGGTTGTATAAATGTATTTCTAAAAGTGTAACCTAGAGCATTATGGAGCTTATTTTACATGTTTACTGTGTGATTTTGTTTCCTAAAAAGGAAATTCACTATCATGGGCTTTATTATCAAACTGCATACTCTGATGACTATTTTAGTATTTTAACTAAAATAGACTTCTCTGTTTCATTTTTTTCTGATTTTTATTAGTTCTTTGAGAGTTTTATACAATGAATTTGTGTTGCTCTTGTATCAGTGGACATGTGTTACCAGGCCAGTCATTACTGTAGCTCAAAGCGTTAACAGTTGAGTAAGACTGGTGACTCCTTTCTTCCTCCAGTAGCATGCACAGCACCTTTCAGCACTCTGAAAGCTAGCCAGAAGATATGAAACTTCCATATTTATTTCTCCATATGCTATGGTTCAAGTGTGTGATATCTTCAGCAATTTGTGTCTCACCAAGAAGTTCTGGAGGGTACCAAAGCACTGGCAATAGCTAGTATGGGAATCTATAGTACACCACTTGCCAACAACTCCAAAAGGAATAATCCATTCCTGCTGCTGAGCTTTTTTTGTCATCCTGTGTTTTATGCCCCCATCTAGTGGGGCATAGTTGCCTATTATATAGCAACTCTATTTAGACTCTTTATATATGTGTATGCATATACTTTAGGAAGCTTCTATAGTATTAGAGTTCTGTCTGACTTTTTGGAATGCCCTTATTATTATTATTATTATTATCAATCCTTGTATTTTCCTTCTACCTGGTCATTTGATTAGGTAACTCGTATCAGTTTGTCCCTTTCCATTCCATTATTCACAATCAACTTTATTATGACCATATCATATCAAATGAAACACACAAATTTAAAGATACAAAGCTAACAGCCACAAACAATAAAAAACATATGACTTTGTTTCTCTGGATCCAGGTTATATCACTTAGAATGATTGTTTCCAGTTACAAACAATAACCAGAACATTTCTTAAAAGAACATTTTTATTTAAATTTTTATTCAATTTATTTTTTATCATATTTTCCTTCACGGATTTGCTCTCAGGTTCTCCCTACTGACCTACTCAAACTCATTTTCATTCTCTCTCTTTCTTCTTTTTGTATTTCTCTCCCCCCCCCAAGAGTACCCAAAAGACAAAAGTGAAATTCCAAACAAACAAAAGTAATATTAAATAATTTCAATACAACAGAATATAAAACAAAAATCTCATACCAAATTTTAAAAAAAAAATGCTGTCGATTTTCTGTTTTCCAACTATTTCTAGGAATAAGTTCATCTCTGGGTGTGTTTGGTATACTTTCCGACACTGTGGATAATTGATTTTCCCTTCCTTAGCAGGTATAAATTGCAAATAGCTTCTTGGCTAGGGATAGAACTTTGTGTCTATTTCCCTTTCTGAATTCTGCATATTTTTCTGCTTTAAACTAATACAGGTCAAAGAGTTGTAGATGACTCCAAGGAAATAGTATCTTCCAAATACAACAGGACTGATACAAATATGGATCCACAGAGACTATGGCAATTGTACTATTTTACTGTGGAAAATATACTGTATATTTTCCAATTTTTCTATGTATCCATCAGTTGATGGACATCTACACTGTTACAATTTCCTAGATATTCTAAATAGAGCAGCAATAAACATGGACATGCATGTTTCTAGATAGCAGCATTTAGACTCCTTGAGGGTACATGCAAGAGTGATATGGCTTGATCTCATAGTAGATCTATTTTTGGCATTTTTAGGAAACTCCACCACACTTATTTCTGTAGTGGTTATAACCCCAATAGAAGTGAATAATTGTTCCAGTTTCCAAATCCAAGCCAGCATTTGTTGTCATTTATCTTTTGTTTGTCTGCTTGTTTTGTTTTGGATCTTAGCTATTCTGATAGGGATAAAAAGAAATCTTAAAGAAGTTTTAATTTTCTTTACCCTGATACCTAGGGATGTCACATATTTTTTAAAAAATGTTTCTCCACAATTTGTATTTCTCTTTGTGTGAATTATCTGACCCATGCCAAAAATTTTGAATTGTTTTCCTGGTGGTTAATTTTTTAATTTACTTGTATATTCTAGACACAGACCCTCTGTCAGATATGTTGCTAATAGAGATTTTTACCATTCTGTAGGAAGCTGCTTTGTTTAAAACCATGCTATCTTTTTCTATACAGAAGGAAGCATTTTAGATTCATGGAACCTGTTTATTAATTATTAGTCTTTAAGACTATGCTATCCAGGTTCTGTCCCCAAAATCCTTTCCTGTCCCAGTAAGGTTAAGTGTATTCTCTATTTTCTCCTAACTACACCAGGTTACCAGGACTTATGTAAAGGTTGTTTAATCATTTGGAGTTGAGTTTGGGGTATTCAGTAGCCTATTCATCATTTATCTTTGCAGCTGATCATTCTTCCATTTTTCTAGATATTCCTGAACTCATATCACATTTCCATAAATCCATCCTTCCATTGATCCATACATACATACATACATACATACATACATACATACATACATTCTCCTGCCCATTCTTTTGTATTTCCTGTTTCTTTTCCTCCTCCATCTTTTATTCATGATTGCATTCATTCACTCATCCACTTTCATTGATAAACCCATACTACAGTCCATTTTCCAGTTCATACTTTATTTCTTCTTTTTTCCTTTATTCATTCATACATACATCCACCTGACCTTTCATCAATCACATACATGCCTATATATCCATATATTATAGACTGGTATGAAAACCCACTCTTCTGTCAGCTCCTACCTATGTATCTTTCAGTTCACTCATCTGTTTCTACACTGGTTTCTTCTGTCTGCTTGACTGCTTAGCATTCACATTCTATCTTTCTTTCTTCTGTGAATTCACATACCAATCTATTCATCCATCTATAAATGCAGTACCTATCTACTAATCCATCCACCTACCCATCTATTTAATGCTCATCAACACATCTATATAAGTACACTATAATCTGCCCATTGAGTCAAACACACAAACACACACACACACACACACACACACACACACACACACACACACGCACGCACCCACGCGCACACACACACACACACATGCACGCATGTTTACCCATCAGCAAGTTCATTCACTTAGTTGTCCATTCTTCTATCCTTCCAGATTATCCTTGATTTTTATTCTTCTTGAATCCTTTTTGCCCTTCATTTTTATATCCCTCCTTACATCCATCATTTTGTTCTCTCTATTTTCTATCTTCCTAATCTATCTGTGATCTTTTCACATCCTTTATGCTGATCAGTAAGCTTACTATCTTGATTTAATGACATTGATAGTCTTGTTCACTTGTTCACTCACATACTCACTCTTCTATGTAGTTCATGGTTCAGCTATGAATGGTGGTTGTGCATCTAGAAAAGCTTCTCTAGCTATGGACAGTCTTTGTTGTATGTAGAAAGTGGAGGGTTTCTGAGAAAAAAAATCCTCCTGAACTGAATCTATCAGGATAAGTAGGAGTCATCCAGAAAAATGAAACATGAAATGTTCTTGGAAATGAGGATTTCATCAATGGCTATTCTCTCTTTAGCTCCTGAGCCAGCCACCACTACCCTACCTTCTTCATCTACATCTCTGCAGCCAGAACTTGACACAGGTATCTTGGGTCCCATTACCTACCTTTATTTAGTTCCCTTTACCCACACCTCCACCATCTGTCTTCCAGATAGAGCTAGGAAACCAGTATATGAAGGTTCTAGTGTCAGGGTCATTTTAAAATGCACAAGGATCAGACTAATAATCTAACTTGTTTCTTGTCCACATTCAGCCAAATGACATGTGAAACAAATAGACTACTACAATACTTTGGTTAGTTGTGGGGTTGGGATTGTGGGAGAAACAGGCATATAACATAATGTAGAAAGGAAAAGGCTTGCTGAGGAATATTCCTCCTGAACTTACTCTCTCAGGATAAGTAGGAGTCATCCAGATAAAGTAAGAATGAAAGGTTCCAGGAAATGAGGATTTTAATATGAGGGCTCAGTGACCAGGAACAATGTAGTAAATATGTAGAATTGAGAGGATTTTGATTTCCATGAATCATATTGTTCAACTCCCAGTGCAGCCTCTCTGTGTCCTGCTTAGCACCTACTGAGTCATAGTGCTCGTGTCAGGATAGATGAGTAAAAGAGAATGGAAGTCAGTGGACGATGACTTGAAGTGTAGCTGAGGTTTTCCTGGTCCCACCTGGCCCACAGTCAGGACAAATCTCTCTTACCTGCCAGTCCCACAGCTGGCTCAGACCCATGCAACCACAGGGAAGCTTATATTAATTATGAACTATATGGCCATTAACTCAAGCTAATTATTGACTACCTCTTACACTTATATCAACCCATGATTCCTATCTGTGTTTAGCCATGTGTCTTGGTACCTTTCTTTTTCAGCTCTGCCTTCACATCTTGCTTTCTCTGTATCTGGCTGGTGACTCAGCCTTCCTCTTCCCAGAATTCTCCTTGTTTGCTTATCCCACCTATACTTCCTGCCTTGCTCCTGGCCAATCAGCATTTTATTAAACCAGTGTGCAAAAGCATTACCCCAGCATTGAAAGCTGCCGTGGGATGCCTTCTGCTTCTGTGATAAATGTGATAGTCTAAAGGAACTTTGGGAAGTATGAGTTTGTTTCAACTTACAGTTCTATGTCACAGTCTATACTTAAGGGAAGCCAAGTAAGAACTCAAGGCATAAAGCTAGAGAGGATCTAAAGAAGAGTATGGGGGAACACTGCATACTGGCTTATTTTCAGGCTCATATCACTTAGCTTTCTTGTACATTCCAAGCCCATCTGACTGGTGGTGGTGCTGCTCATAGTTGAATGGGTCTCCTACATCAAATAGCAGTCAAGGTAATACCAGATAGGTATACCCAAAGGTCTGTCTGATGGATGCAATTCTCTAATCTTTCTTCCCAAGTGTAACTACTTGCCAACCAATATTAGCCATCACAAGTGTCAATTTTTCAGGCTTGTATTTGACCCTGAAAGTACACATGGAACCATGGGTAGTAGTGGACTATGAACAGTCCTAGTGAGAATTTTAATTTCAGAAAGGCACTCCTAGTGCTCACAATAGAGAACATCTTTAGATAGAGCATCCATTGAGTCTGAAGGAAAAAAATTCTGGTTGTGAGTAGATAAGACTTAAGCTAGAACAAATACAGAATTAATGTAAGCAATGTTCAGAAAATTTGTGTGATGTAGAGCTAAAAAGTTGTGTAGCTTCTGACCTGAATGGTTATTTTGTTATATGTTAAGAGGGTGGAAGTGAAGATAAGCTGATGAGAACAGGATTCTACTCTGGTATCAGCAAATTTTCAGTTGTATCTCTTCTCTTCATGCAGCTATGGGGCACCATCTGGAGATCCTAACAATCAACTTCACCATAACCAATCTTCCATATTCATCAAATATGAGCAATGGCTCAGCTGTGTTCAGCTCAACTGAGAGTGTCCTGCAGTACCTGGTGAGAACCTTATCCAAGCAGTCTGGGGGAGATAAATCCCATATGACCTCCTTTTCAATGCCTGTTTTCATTTCCCTCCTCCTTCACCATCCACAGCTTGGACACTTGTTCCAAAATGGCTCCTTCAACTCAACCTGCAGATTGGATTCCCTCAGGTGAGGCTACTTTCTGACCATTGGCTAGGAATGACCATTGCTTATTGTTATCATTCTCATTCCTAGTTCTTCCCTCTGGTTCTGATCTTCATTTTGACTTTTCTGAAATCTCCACTCTCCTCTCTCCCTAGGCCTAAGAAGAATGGAACAGTCACTGGTGTGGATGCCATCTGCACCTACCACCATGACCCTTCACATCCTGGGATGGACATCCAAGGACTGTACTCAGCACTGAAAAATCTAACCCAAGGAATCACCCAGCTGGGCAACTACTCACTGGACAAGAACAATCTATATGTCAATGGTGAGTATGCTCTCTGATTTGCTATGCGATATTCTCAAGCATTTTTATGTTCACATGCTTCTGAGTATATGAAAATTTCTCTGAGCTTCTTAGGAAATATTAGAAATTATGGTGGTATTGTGCTTCCCAAAATATTGTGCACCCTAATAAATTTATCTGGGGTCAGAGAACAGACAGCCACTAGATACAGAGGCTAGAAAATGGTGGCACTCACACCTTTAATCCTAGCATTCCAGAGACAGAAATCCCTCTGGATCTCTGTGAGTTCAAGGCCACATTGGAAACAGCCAGGCATGGTGACACACGCCTTTAATCCTAAGAAGTGAGCCTTTAATCCCAGGGAGTGATCGTAGAAAGGCAAGATATATAAGGCGTGAAGACCAGGAACTAGAAGCATGTGGCTGGTTAAGCATTTGGCTGGTTAAGCTTTCAGGCTTCTAGCAGCATAGTTCAGCTGAGAGCCATTGGGATGAGGACACAGAAGCTTCCAGTCTGAGGAAACAAGACCAGCTGAGAAGTTGGCCAGGTGAGGTTAGCTGTGGCTTGTTCTGTCTCTCTGGACCTCCAGTGTTCACCCCAATAACTGGCCTCAGGTTTGATTTTATTAATAAGAACTTTTTAAGATTCATGCTACAATAAATAATTCTTTATACCTGAGCACTCAACAGTCATTCTCAATACCTTGAGTCTACATTTTTTTTTCTCCGCACTCTGCTTGTTTGATCAAGCCTGAAATGTCAGTGCCTACTGCACAAATCCTTATAATAAAATCCAGAACCAGATATTGGGATAAATGCTGAAAGATCAGAGAGACAAAGGAACAAGTCACAGCCACTTCTCACTCCATGAATCCTCTGACTGAATGCCTCTTAGTCCTCAGCCAAAAAGGCCTAATTTCTGTCTCCTCCTGCCTTATATTCCTTTCTCTGCCCAGCCATATCACTTCCTGTCTCAACCTTCCTAGTACTGGGATTAAAGGCATGTGGCTCCCAAGTACTGGAATTAAAGGTGTGTGCCACCACTGCCTGGCTGTTTCTCTTTTAGACTGGATTAATCTTATATAGCCCAGTGTTGCTTTGGACTCACAGAAATCCAGACAGATCTCTGCCTCTCCCTCCTGAGTGCTAGGTTTAAAGGTGTGTTCCACTACTACTTGACCTCTGTTGCTAATTCTGTGGCTAGCTCTGTCCTCTGATCTTCAAGGCAAACTTTATTTCTTAGATTACAAATATATCACCACAGCCGATGGTTATGAATATAAATATTTACAAAGCATTTTGTTGCCACGTCTATTTGGAACAAGAAAGTAATTTTTCCTTGTAGGGCTAATTACCTTCTCAAAGGTTTTTATGAGGTTTATAGTACCAGGAATAAATTACTTCCATTGAACCAATTCCAGTATCCATTGTGAAATCAGTTGGTTACCCATAATAGTCATGCCACAATTGCACTATTGAGCACATCTTTGCTGCCCATTTGTTATTGTAACACACAAGGTCTGCAGCTAGGTAAAAACGTTAATTATTTTTCTCTCAGCAGCCTGCATTTCACCTTCTGCTACAAGGTACACCAGTCAGCAATAAAAGAGCTTGCAGTTCAGTTCAAGATTAATTGCTTCCTGCATTCAAAAGTGTTGGTGTCTTGTCTTTCTATCTATTACCCTCATTTTAACAATAAGGAGTGAAGAGAAAGGGGAATTCATACTCCTATAACAGGTTATTGCTAATCAGAATTTTGATGATCTGAGTTTTCATCTGGTCACTATAATTCAGAAGTTGCAGGACACATATAGGGTTTTAGCCTTCATAAAGTAGGTGATTCATATTTCATATGCTTTTTTTTTTTTTTTTTTTGGTTTTTCGAGACAGAGTTTCTCTGTGTAGCTTTGTGCCTTTCCTGGAACTCACTTGGTAGTGCAGGCTGGCCTCGAACTCACAGAGATCCGCCTGGCTCTGCCTCCCAAGTGCTGGGATTAAAGGCGTGCACCACCACCGCCAGCTTGATTCATATGCTTTAATATGTTGTCTACTCAATAGTACCAAGAATCTTAGCCAAACATTAAGCTTAGCACCAGAGACAAATAAATTACATATGAAGTTTACCCCAATGTAAACTACAGTGAGGCACAGATATTTTTCAACACTATATTCTTCAAATGGGAGTGGGGAATATAGAAAGTACTCAATAAACATCAACTGGATGAATAGATAGAGGCAGAGTACAAGGGAAGATGATAGTGTAGGTGGGTACATATAAATGGGGATTAAGGTATGACAGTAGTTCTTATGAGACGCTCTTGTTAGGAACATCCTCTAGAAGTGGTAAGGAAGTATTAGATCTGGCAGAAATGGCAATAAATTCTTGTTCATGTTGATATTTATGTTAGCTCTTAGAACAGAAGTAGTTTCTAAATAATTATGTATAAATACATGCATCCATATTTGCCCCATGTGTACCAAGGCACGGAGTGTGGGACCTTGTTGCTACTTTTCCTTATGTGTGCCTTTTGTGTTATAGGTTACAATGAACATGGTGCAGAAGGACTTCCTACAAGTATGTATCAATTTGGTCTATCTAGGTCTTGGTCCACACATTTCTCTTCATTTATAAAGGAAACTTGCCATAAGCACAAGGCAATCTCTGGAAAGGGACTAAGGCCTTAGTGGAAAAAAGTTGCTGTCTCTGGCCTCTTCTTGGAATTTCAGTTCAAGTGTTAGATTTTTCTTCACTCCTCTTGGTTAGAGAAAGATATTTATACAAGTGTTGCCTGCAGAATTACAGGGCTGAATTCAGATGAAGACTGGAGTTTACATCTTTTAAAACAAATAAAATGTTCCCTAGTAGGAGCTTCATTATTAAGTTGAAAATTCTGATGGCTACTTAAGTGATTCTAGAAATTCCTTTGTATTATCTTGTTCAGCAATCCATTTCTCTGTTTTTGTAGCTATCCTTTTTTTTCATTTTTCTACTCATTCATCCTCAGGTACCACATTTCCATCGATCTATCCATCCATCTACATATCTACTCATACATCTATCTGCATATCTACTTACCTGTCTTCCCATCCACTTTCTTGCCCATTCTCATGTATTATCTTTATTCCTTCTGTTTTTCCTTCTACAGTTAATTTGTTAATCCATTTTCACCCCCTGCATCCATCCACCAATATTTCCACCCATTGGCCTGCTTATCCTTCATTAATTGATTACTTGCTTTCTCTATCTACCAACACATGCATATAATTACAGACCCATCTAGTCAGCTAGACAATCACCTACCTACCTAAACATCCATCCATATATCTATCTACTTCTGCATCTGTCAATTTGTCCATCCATCTACAGACCACCTCGTTCTGTCCATTTGCCTGCTTGAAATTACTTCTTTCTGTCTTTTCTCCATTGGTATATGTATCTATTTATCCATCCATTCACCTACTCTCTTATCCATTCATCTATGTATCTGCTCATATATGTACCCACTGACCCATATGTCTAACCATTTATCTGTATTTGTCAATCTATCTACTCATCTACCAATATTCTCTATCCAGTTATCTTCTTGGCATTTGTTCCCTCCACCTGTTCTTACTCTCTTTATCCATCCATCCAAATACACACACACACCATATATCCCATATATTCATCTACCACCTACATGTTCATCTATCATCTATACCATGTACATATATTTATCTATTCTTTATTAAATGTTATCTTCCTTCCATCATTCCGCCTTCTCTTTATTTTTATTCTTTGATTTTGTTTTGACTATCCATTTATCTATCATCCTTCTACACGTGCATTCATATCTTCTACATTTTTTTGTCTTCCAGTTCATCTGGCCTATTTGCTTACCCTCTCCTGCTATCCACTTTCACTATCTTGAATTGATTACATTCACAGACTTGTCCCCCTTCATTCAGGCAATCACTCTGTCCTTTACTCTTGTTTATGATCCACCTGGGAATGATTTTCATGGCTTGGACCACTGATGGAAGGTTCTCTCATTATGTGAAGCCACTGTCTATCCTGATGATAATCCTTTCCCTAGCTCCTGGGTCACCCACCACCATCCTGGCTTCTCCATCAAAATCTGTGCAGCCAGAACCCACAACAGGTATGTTGCAGTTCTTCTTCCTATCCTAGATGAGTTTCCCATGCCACACCTCACTACCTAACTTCCATATGACAACTAGAACACTAGGATGTGAATGTCCTAGTGTCAAGGCCATCACAGTATAATAATAAAGATATGTCTAGCAATTCAATCAGATGTCTCCCTTCATGCAACCACCAGACTCTGAATTAATACAGTGAGGAATTTTTGTGGGAGAGGAGTCACATACCATAATATAAAGAGGCAATGACTTTCTGGAGAATGTTGCACCTGAACTGAATCTCTCAAGGTGAGTAGAAGTGACCCAGATAAATAAGTTTTGGAGTTTTACTGGGAGTATTCCCTCAGTGAGGGCTCCGAGGCTTACAGCAACATAATGTGATGGGAGAATAGAGAAATTGGTTTATCTGAAACAAAAAAGTTCAGCTCCCAGTATAGCTTCTGGATGTCTAGTTCTGGACTCACAGGGCCATGCTGGTAGTTGAGGAATGAATAAGTAACTAAATGATAAAAGATAACAAGAGACCAGATCAGAAAGGACCTTGAATGCCTAATCAAGAAACTTCACCTTGGGATTTGGGAGATTTCTCAATGGTTAAAGTGCTTGTTAAACAAACATGTGGACTACAGTTAAAATCCCAACATGGTAGCCTATCGGTAATCCCAGCACTTGGAAAGACAAGAAAGAGGACCCTCATCAAAACTGACCAGCTAGTCTAGTCAATAATGTAACCTGAGTTTTCATAAGAGACCCTTCCTCAATATATAATGTTGATAGAGATTAAGGAAGATACTTGGTATCAATCCCTGGCCCCCACATTTGCATGTGTGGGTACACACACACACACACACACACACACACACGAAACAAAACCAAGGCAAAATAAACTTGAATTTGATATTAAAAGTTCAAAAGAGTAATGAGTAATCCTAGAGTGGGGGCACTCTTAGTGAGATTTTCATTGTATAAACATTCTTCTGTTGGGGTGCATAGGTAACATCCTTTAGACAAATCATCCAATGGGTATTCTAGGATTTTAGCATGGACAGAAGAGGATAAGACCTAGCTGTGATGCTGAAGCAGAGAGAATGCATGTGAAGAACATTCAGGAAAGATAGTTGGTGTGACATGGAGATGAAGAGCTTTTCAGGTTCTTTCATAGATGGGTACATTGTTGGTAGTCATACAATGAGAACGATGACCTGATAAGTGCAGGAGTTCAGACTTATCTCACATAAACTGTAACTTGTGCTTATTTCTCTTCCTCTCTTCCTGTAGCCATGGGGCATTTGAAGACTTTCACACTCAATTTCACTATCTCCAACCTCCCATACTCAGCAGGCATGAGCTCAGCCATGTTTAATTCCACTGAGAGGATCCTGCAGCACCTGGTGAGATGCTCATTCCGATAACTTCCAATTTGATAAGGCCTATTCCCTCCTCCATTACCTCTTCCCTTGCTTTTCCTTTTCAGCTTGGACCCTTGGTCCAGAATGAATCCCTCTATTCAGATTGCAGACTGGTTTCCCTCAGGTAATTCTCCTTTATATCCACTCCACAGGAATGGCCATCCCTTATTGTGTCTCTTTTGCTTGGTCCTCCTTCTTTGGGACTTATATCCATATTAGGATCTTTCTAATGTCTCTATATTCCTTTCTCTTCAGGCCTAAGAAGAATGGAACGGCCACTGGTGTGAATGCTATCTGCTCCTATCACCATAACCCAGCATATCCTGAGCTTGACACTCAGGGGCTTTATACAAAGCTGAGTCAGCTGACTCATGGCATCACCCAGCTGGGTAGCTACATGCTGGACCAGAATAGTCTCTATGTCAATGGTGAGTGTGGTCTGTGGTTTGCTGTGGAGTGTTTCCAGGCATCCTTTAATTTTTTTCTATGTCTGCCAAAGTTACTTGTGGTGTCTGTCTGATCTTAGTGTTTCTAGGTTTTCAGTAGTTCTTCAAAGAATTGAAAAAGCACACACAAATAATTAAGTAGCAAGAGCTTTAATTCAAAAGCAAAACAAAATATACAGACCAGATAAACTACAAGGAAGCAGTAAGCTGAAGCTCGATTTGCTCAAGAGCCTTTGGTCACCTTCTCAAGGCTCCTTTCTGTGGGTCCTAGAGGAGGCTGAGTTGTTTACTGGGGTTGGGTTACAGCTGGCTCTCTGTTTTGATTGTTATGTGTAGGTCATATAAACCTTTGCTCACTGCAGCTGTACTTTCTAATGATACATTTTCTTTTAATCATATTCATGTCTACTCATGCACTCATATGATGCTAAATAGAGAATTTTCCCTAAAACTGCACCCACACATCTAAAACCAGTTCAGGCTGCATTGGTACACCACCTCTCATTCATGGATATGTTTGCCCACAAAGGGACTAGCTAACAGGTGGTGGGTAGCAGGCTAGTAAGAAGTTGTGATGGTAGAGTGACCTACTGCTCGGACTAGAAAGGAATGTTAATAGCTTGACACAAATAGGGTCCCAGGTTGCTAAACTATTTTCACAAATACCTCACCAATACCTCTCCTCCCTATCTTCCAGGTTACACTCACCAGATTACAAGAACTACCCCTAGTGGTAAGTGACCCACTACCAAACCTCCCACCGTTATAGTCAGGGGGAAAACAATAGTCCCTGCCCATACCTTCAACCATCCCAGAGAGAAGGAGCTAGAAACAAGCTAGGGTATCACTGCAATAAAGCAAGTTGTGAATCAGTTACATTTTCTTGGCAGGAATCAAAAAATAATCATTAAATATTAATTGTGTAGCCAGGGATTGTGGTATGTACTTTTAGTCCTCACTACTTGGAAAGATGAGGCAGGAAGATTATTTAAACCATGGGTTTAAAGCCATCTTGAGGAGCATCAAGATGTGATCATAAAAATGAGTTGTTTCAGTGGGTGGATAGATAGAAGGTAAGTATACAATTCAAATGCCTTATGTAAGAATATCAGGCCTCCATCTCATGAACTAGGAAAGCCATCATCAGCAGTGATTGGTTGTCCTGAGCCTGCACTTACATGCCTTCATTCTATTTCCTTCTCTATGAAGCCAAGTTAGCCCTTATGTTGATTGTAGAGTAATACCCTTCCCTAAACTGTCACAAGGAAGACAGATAAATAACATGAAATTTGTTAACCAAACTAATATCATACATTTAAAAGCCTCCTGCTTTGTTGAGATTTAAGATAAAACTGTATGTAGTTGGGCTGGAGAAATGGCTCAGAGGTTAAGAGCACTGACTGCTCTTCCAGAGGTCCTGAGTTCAATTCCCAGCAACCACATGGTAGATCACAACCATCTGTAATGAGATCTGGTGCCCTCTTCTAGCCTGCAAGCAGAACACTGCATACATAATAAATAAATAAAATTTAAAAAAAAACTGCATATAGCTAAAATGATCACAATGGTAGTTTGGTATAAGCATAGTTTATGAAATGACTTTCTACAATCAAAGTAGTTAACACACATATCCCTGTAAATAGCTAGTGGAAGGGAGAGACAGAGAGACAGAAATAACAGGAAGAACATTTAAAATCCCTTCTCAGAACTGGGCCCAGTAACTAACACTTATAATCCCAGTACTCAGAAGGCTGAAGCAGGGGGATTGTCATTAGTATAAGACCAGCTTATGTCACATAGTAAGTTCCCAGTCCATCGTGTCAGTGTGAAACTTTGTCTCAATAATACAGAACCAAACCAAACATCATCTATCAAATCTTTAAGAATGATGGGAAAAAGGGAAAGAGAAAACCGGGAGAGGGAAGGAGATAAAGTACTGGGCTTTGCTGACTCCCCATGGGAGGCTTTACCTTTTTGGAGGAGGAGATGGGTGAGTTGTAGAGGGAAGGCTGTAGGGGAGTGGAAGGAGGGATGAGAGGGGGATCTGTGGTTGGTATATAAAATGAATAAAAAAATCTTCATAAAAAAATTCCATAAAAAAGAAACTAAGAATGATCATACGTATTTATGCATGTGTAGAAATGCCTGACTGAAACCACATTCTTTGTATAATTTACATCTGAAAATATCAATTACACATACATATTAACTAGTCACATATTTTACAATAATTTTCAGAATTTTACCTTCTTAAAACCTTTGTATATTTAAAGTTTCTTTTCTTTTTTTAAACAGTACTTTTAAGTGACCCTCAAATACATAATATGTTGCTAACATGTTCCAGGGTGAACATGTTGCCATTCATTTTTGCATTGGGTAATGTTTAAATCGTGTTAGACATATCTAACTCTCTGCTTATTATTTCTTTATAGTAAAAATAAAAAATTCTTTAAAATCCTTTCCCCTTTCTGAAGTTTGCAGTTCATTGCCATCATCTGTAGTCCTGCTCTCTGTAACAACACCAGAGTTCTTACATCAATATAGCTGGATCTGAAGGCTAGTGGATCAACCTTTCTCCATCCTCTTCCCATGCCTAGGCCTCCAGTCATCCCCATTCAGTTCTCAACTCCTATTAAATCACCTCTAGATTTCAAATATTTGTCAGATGTGTCCCTAAGTTGGTACAAATGAGAATTCATTCTCGATCTGTGCCATTATCCATTCATCAGTTGATGTACACTTCAGCTGAGAAACCATGCCTTTTGTTTAACAGATCCTCATCTTACACATACATATAACACACACACACACACACACACACACACACACACACACACACACACACTGATAGCACTATTCTATTCATTATCTCTGTAAGTTTGATCTTTTTCCTACTCGGAATTGTTTTGGAAATTTTATATAATAATTTTACAAAATATTTATTCCACTTACAAGTGAGATCATATTGTGTATTTTTCTACAAATTATTTCATATGATATAATAGCCTCTAGGCTGATTTGTGATAAACGTTAATTTAAGATCCAAGTGTCTGACCCATGTGTTCCTTGGGAAAAGGGTTGTAGATTCTTCCATATGGGATTCCTGTATGTTAACAAGTCTCATATGAGCAGCGGTGTGTTGTAGGAGCTCAGGGGAATGGTGAGACTAGGAGGGATTCCTGAAATGGAGTCTGACATGACAGAAGTGTGACAAGACAGAGAACAAGATAGGTGTATATACTTTCCCCATACCCATCATGTTGAACTCCTGAAGCATAAATGGGAGTTTTCTGGGTGAAGAAGGTAGAAGAACATTCCAGAAAACAGAACCCAAGTAAGCAAAAAACAAAAAATCTGAGTAATATGAACATCTAAAAAAGTTCCATTTTCCTGTGTTTGGAGTAACTTCCCATTTGTGAGTCCTCTATATCCCTAGCATGCACACCTTCTTTAGGTTCATTCTCATATCAGAGGTTTTCTATGTAACTCCAGTCCTGTGCAAAGAGCTAAGGGTCTTTACTGTAATCAGATTGGTGACTACCCTGATTGTTATCAGAGATACTCTATCTAGTAACAGCCAAGCATTAGGTTGAGCTCTGAGAGTCTTGCTGAAGGAAAGGAGAAGGGATTGTGTGAGTTGGGAGGGTCATGACAGAGGAACCCACAGAGATAGCTGACCTGAGCTCAAGGGAGCTCATGGACTCTGGACCAACAGTTAGAGAGCATCAGTGGGACCGACCTAGGCCCTCTGCCTGTGTGTGACAGTTGTGTAGCTTGATCTCTTTCTAAGACTCATACCTGTGAGGTCAGGACCTTTCTCAGGCACTTAGCTGGCTTTGGGTAACCTGTTCCCCATGCTGGATTATCTTGCCCAGCCTTGACACAAGAGGAGGAACTTTTGGTCCTCCCTCAACTTGATGTGTAATGCTTTGCTCAAGCCCATGGGAGGCCTGCCCCTTTCTGAATTGAGAAGGAAGAGGAGTGGATGCGGAGAAGGTAGATGGAAGTGGGAGAGGGAAGAACTTAGAGGAGATGAGGGAGGGGAAACTGCGGTTGGTACGTAAAATAAATGAAAAAAAAATGTTATTTAAATTAAAAATGGTCTTTTCTTTCTCTGTTATTGTAGGCTATGTGCTCCAGAATGTAACCATAAAGGGCAAGTACCAGATAAACTTTCACATCATCAACTGGGACCTTAGCAACACAGACCCAACATCTTCAGAGTATGTCACTCTAGAGAGGGACATCGAAGATAAGGTGAGGTCACTTTTAAATTGCCCATCTCTTCCTTCCCCGAGTACTCCTATCATTACTCCATCAGACTTATATCTGCCAAGTAATTAATTCAACTTTGCCGTGTTTCCACTTCTCTAGTGCTTACACAGGTACCAGTGTAGCTTGGTTGTCTGTTTCCCAGGCACAGAAACTGAAGCTCATAGAGGAGCACTGTGAGGGCTGAAGAGATGGCTCAGAGTGTAAAACCCTTGCTGGGCAAACCTAATGACCTGAGTTTGATTCCTAGATCAAACACCCCAAATCAATCCACATCTAAGGGTGGAAGGAAAGAAGTCCATAACATTGTACTATGACCTCCAGATATGTGCCATGGCATGAGTGAACCCCACATCATATATATAAAATAATAATAAATAAAAAATTTATCTTTCTGTTGCTATAAAAAATACCTGAAATAAACAGCTTGCCAAAGAAAGGTTTCTTTTGGACTGATTGTGTTAGAAGTACCAGTCTGCGCTCAGCCATCTCTGTTACTTTGGGTCTAAAGTGAGGCAGATCATAACCATTTCAGGAATGTGTGGATGACAGAACCACTCCCACGTGACAGCCAGAAAGTAAAGAAAAGAGAGGAAGAATTGGGGACAAGATCTCATCTTTGAACAGCATACTCCCAATTTCCTCCAATTAGACCTCTTCCCTTGCAGTTTCCACTACTTCCCAAGACTTCACTTAATTATGAACTCCTGGATGGATCATTCCATCAAGAGGTCAAAGCTTGGCTGGGCTGTGGTGGTGCATGCCTTTAAGTGTTCACTTGGGAGGCAAAGGCAAGTGGACTCTGAGTTTGAGGCCAGTCTGCTCTACAAAGCTAGTTCCAGCACAGCCAGAGCTACACAGAGAAACCCTATCTTGAGGGGGAAAAAATGTCAAAGCTTCAATTATCTAATCATTTCCTGTAAGCTCTATATAGGTACAGTAGAGAATGGGCCTTAAACATATGAGCCTCCCCCAAGGGACATTTCAGACCCAAACCATACCAGTTATGGGGTGCCTGGAGGTATATAGTAAGTCGGAGCAGAGCTAGTATTTGAACTGAGGTCTCCTTTGTCCCGAAACCCATGTTCTTTCCTTTGTTTCTAGTGATCTCTCCACCCCCGTGGGAATTCTCTCTAACCAACCTTCCCTACTCCTACTTCTAGGTCACCACACTCTACACAGGCAGCCAGCTACAAGAAGTATTCCAGTCTTGCCTGGTCACCAACTTGACGTAAGTTCTGAAGGTTGGAACCTGATCAGCTTCCATAGATTTAGCAATAATGGATGGATATGGGAGAACAGTTTTTTGACATAGAATTTAAAGTATAAACATGATAATTTTATATCCCAGACTAGCCTCTCTATTGAACAGTTTCACACATGATCATTTTATTTAATCCTCTCATAGGTCTCTGTGAGGTAGTTACAGTGGTCATATATGAGAATCTGAGCCTTGGATAAATGATTTTTCTGAAGACTATCAACATGAAATTTAAAAGCTGGTCTTAGGGAGAGGACAAAGATGACTGTGCTTGAAAGCATTGGGCCACCAAACATAGGACTTGCAATACTTGCAAAGTTCAGTGCCTTTGGTGTTCATTTATTTGTATATATGTGGTATATGTGAGTGCTACATTCATGTGTGTGTGGGTGAACAAGCACAGGATATCAGATGTCCTGCTATGTCACTCTCCACCTTTTTCCCTTGAGACAGGGCATCTCCCTGAACCTGGAGTTAGGCTTGCAGTGAGCAAGACCAGCAATTCTCCTGTCTGGCCCTAATAATGTTGGGTTATAGGACTGTGCACAGGCAGCCATGCCCAGGATTTTTTAGAAAGGTTCTGTTGTCTGAACTCAGGTTTTTATACTTATATTGTAAGTGTTGTCCACCTCTAAAATTTAACATGGGGATAATTATAGTAACATCTTCCACCAGAGTGACAGAAACCACATTTTAAGGATAGTAATGCATATCAAGTATTTAATATATGTAATACTGTAATAGTTTCAGCTTATTTCCTAGAAAACACATTTCCTAGAAAACCAGAAAAAAGGGGTCCTGAGGAATCTGGATAACCCCAATTCATACTCAGAGATCTATGACACTTTAACAGTAGCAGCTTGAAACACTGTTAGTATTCATTGCTATCTGAATTCTTATGGTCTCTGTTCCTAGGTCGGGCTCCATGATGGTCACTATTGAGGCATTGTTCTCCTCTTATCTTGACCCCAACCTTGTGAAGCAAGTCTTTTTAAATAAGACATTGAATGCCTCCTCCCACTGGCTGGGTGCCACCTACCAACTGACAGATCTGCATGTGATAGGTACATATTGTGGTGGTATTCTAATTGTACTGAAATGTGATTTTGATTGTATGTTAATAAATAAAGTTGCCCGGGGGTCAGAGCTATTAGAGCCATAGCAAGAGTGTGGCGGTGGTGGCACACGCCTTTAATCCCAGCACTTGGTAGAAGAGCTAGGTAGATCTCTGTGTGTTCAGGGATATAGCCAGCATTGGAGACATATGCCTTTAAGACCTGGGGGGCTGTACATACAGGCAGTGATGAGGCAATCACATGTTTGGGTTTACAACCAATGAGAAAGCAGAACAAAAAGACTATGAAAAGACATACACACAGGAAGTAGCTCTCTTTCGGAGAGCTAGGACCACCACAGGAGGGAGGGGGAGATTTTAGCTCTGAGCTCTGATCTCTTGGCTTTCTCTTTTACACTGGTTCTGTGTTTCTTATTTAATAAGATGGTTGGTTACATCTACAACATATGGTGGTGCTGGTTTTATAAGTGGAAGCAATAAGGTCAATTAAGTGAAAGAAAAAGGTTTCTGAGTAGTAGTGAAATAGAGGTATAAAAAAAGATTTCTGGAGGCCTATGTTCATGGTTCTTGCCTATGATTCATCCAAAAGAAGCAAGAAGAGGAATATGAAGCAAATACACCTAGGGATTTATTTTATTTTGTAAACTTTGTGAGTGTGGTGTACATGGTGTGGATGGAGAAGTTGATACCAGGTGTCTTTCTGTATTTCACTCCACTTTATTATTTGAGACTCTACCTGGATCTCACCATCCAAACATACTAGATCGTCAGTAAGACCTAACAATCCTGCAGTCCCCTTCTTCCCAGTGCTAGGGTTACAGGTGCATGCTATACCTCGCTTTTTTTTCTTTTTCTCTTTATTAAGAAATTTTTTATTCATTTTACATACCAACCACAGATCCCCCTCTCTTCCCTCCTCCCACCCCCAGCCTCCCTTTTATCCTCCATTCCCTCCTCCAAAAAGGTAAGACTTCCCATGGGGAGTCAGCAAAGCCTATACCCAGCTTTTTAAATATAATATTTGTATTAATGTTTTGAGAACTTCATTCATGCATACAATGCATTTTGGTCGTATGCGCCCCTGCTCCTCCCTCAACTCCTTACATATCCACCCTCATCTTCCACCACCACCCCCAACTTAATATCCTCTTGTTTCTCATAACCCACAAAGTCCAGTTTGTGATGCCCATATATTCATGGATCCACTGTGAGTCACACACTGGATGTGGTGGACCTACTAGGGCCACACTACTACAAAAAAAAATAGACTCTTTATCCATCAGAAGCCTTCAACTGCTAGGCTCCTCAGCTAGGCATAGAGGCTTGTGAAGTCCTCTCTTCATACTGGAATATTTACAGAGACAGAATATTGATCTTGTACAGACCTTGTGATGACAACCACAGATGCTGTCAGGTCATAAACATGGCTATACTATTATGTCTACAAAATGCTGATTTGCCCCAGTCCTTGCTGACCACTGGCGCTTCTTACAGTCTTTCTACATCCTATTCCATAATGGTCCCTAAACCTTATGGGGCAGTGTGTGTGATATAGATGTCCCATTTGTGGCCGAGCACTTCAGAGAAATTTATTCTCTCTACTTTGATCAGTTATGAATTTCTTTATTAACAATTGTCATTATGTGCTATGCAAAGGAACTTCTCTGGTGAGGTGTGAAAGTAGCATTAATCTATAGGTAGAGAGATATGAATTCATAAGATAGTTTATACTATGTAAATTTAGCAGAATAATAGTAGTAGGTCATTTCTCCCAGTTTTTTATGTGGATGCTAGGGATTCAAACTCAGGTCTTCATGCTGGTGCAGTGAGCACACACTGACTGAGTCATCTCCTTAGCATCCTACATGTAAACTAAGATGAGCTGCCTCCTCGGGTGCCCATAATGAGTAATTAATAGCTGATTGGTTGTTGACAAATAGTTAATATGGAAGTTTTACCTCTCTCTCTCTCTCTCTCTCTCTCTCTCTCTCTCTCTCTCTCTCTCTCTCAGACATGAAGCCACCCATTCTTCTGCCAACAGAAGTCCCAACAACCAGTTCCAGCTCTCAGCATTTCAACCTGAACTTCACCATCACCAACCTACCCTATTCCCAAGACATAGCCCAGCCAGGGACCAGCAAACATGAGCAAAACAAAAGAAGTATTGAATATGCGGTGAGAATCATGTTGCTTCTCCACTTCATTCCCAGGCAGAAACTGACTGTGAACACTGGGTCAGTGGGTAACTTTTTAAGAATAAGAGTTCTTGAAAGCACATTCTTATTCCCATTTATAAATTATGAAGAACACAAAGAGACTCAATAGCTAGGAAAGGGTGCTACAGCTATGTCATGCCCTGGAACAAGACATCCTGTGCTTGGGCTTGCATTTGTCAATGAAAACATAGATTGGGAAGTATACTTAGTGGCGAATGGAACCTGAGGTTCTGACATAGAGAACATGGCCCTGTCTTTCAGCTCAACCAGCTCTTCAGAAACAGCAGCATCAAGAGTTACTTTTCCGACTGTCAAGTTTTAGCCTTCAGGTAAGCGCCAATTCAGGGTCTATGGACCCTGAGGACATCTTGATCTCAAACTCATTATGTAACTGAATATGACCTTGAATTTCTGGTCCCACTACCTCAACCTCTGGTGTAGAGTGCTGGGATTACAGCCCTGCACCATGAAATCTAGGAAATTACTAATGTGTAGAGTCTCTACATTGTAACCGTGCAGCCATGGGGAACAGTCCTGGGACAGCACTCCCCTCTAGTGGCCTTGTCAAGGGTAGCAGCCACAATGTAAGTAAAATAATTACCTTGCATGGAGACTTGAGTTTGGATCCCTTGTACCCATATAAAAACCTCGCGTGGCCCCATGCACCTGTTACCCAGAGCTGGGCAGGGGGAGAGAAACAAAATGATTCTCTTTTCATAATTTCTTGGCTCCTATTTTAGGGAAAACAACTCAAGGGATATAAAATTGTTGCCTAAAAGCTAGCATTTCCATACAATAGGAAGTCCAACTATCTTAGAAACTTAGCTGAGTTTATGAAGCCTACTGGATATAATGGTGATTGGTAGGAGGGGTCATAAAATCCAGAGTATAGAACTACAGCAAATATACATCTGCATAAAAAATGGCAACATTCAAACAAGCTTTTATTTGAGTAATTTGGATTTCAACATAAAATACTTTATCTGTGGATGAGAGTAAGAATCATCAAACTACCACATGAGGCCAGGCATGGAGATATATCTGTAACCCCAGTACTCTTTTTCCTAGAGAACTGAGGTTCCGATTTGTGAATTTAGACTTATTGCTGGGATTAAAGGCGTGCACCGCCATCACCCGGCGACAAAACAACTTTTAAAAGAACAAAAAAGGAAACTTGATTACTCTTTTATTAGACTTTGAGAGAAAAACAGCATAGGCAAGGTGTAAATTCTGGGACCTTCCAGGAAGAGGAGAGAGAAAAGGAAAAGAAAACTCTATGCTTTTTGAGTCAAGTTAAGCCTTGGGGGTCTTCAAACAGTATATGAAGTATTTATGCCAGAAGGGTGAAGGAAGTCTTCAGAGAAAGAGTAAGACTGCTTAGATTGCCAGGGAAAGCATGGTTAGGACACTGGCTGGCACATTAAAAATAGATAGAAGGGAGAAAGGCAATGATTTTTTAATTGTAACTCGAAAAAGCAGACAGTGGGGAGCTGTAAGCAAGTGCATCAAAGAATGTGAGTATGAATACATAACTTTTTAGGAGGTTAATTGTTCCTATCTCCTTAGCATTTCCTAACCTGGTTGGATTAACTCTTAAAGGAGATAGTGTTATATAATGTTCTTAACTTTGAGGCAGAACAGATTATCATGGCTCTACCCATGGATAGAGGTAGAACTCAGAATACATTCTTTTGACCAGAAAGAAGAAACTTTGCCTTAAAAGATTTCAACAAAACTATAATATTGCCACTTTTTCATATGAATTTGAAATTTTAAGAAACACACATGTAATGCTTTTCTAGTGTTAACAAGGAATCAGGCTGTGAAATCCAAATCTGATTATGAGGGAGGAGTCCATCTTCAATGGCCTGATACCTGCTAATGTCTGTCTAAGTATTGAAGACCAAGGCAGGAGGATTAGGGGTTCAAGAGCAACCAAGACTATACAGTGATACCCTATCTCAAATAAGCCATCATTGTCTCAATAAATCAAGTGCCTTCATGATCTGAGAATCTCTCTCAGTCGATAAGATGTCCGAGTAGATAAAAACACACTTGCTGCCAAGAATGATGTTTAAGCCCCAAAATGCTCATGATAGGAGAGAACTGACTCCTAAAAGTTGTCCTCTGACCTCCATATCAGCCATGCAACACATGTGAACATACACACACACACACACACACACACACACATAAGCACAGTGAAGATGTTTTTCAAAAAGACAGCAGAATCTCACATGAGGAGAGATCTAGGAGGCCATGGTACTGTAGACTGCATGTGATTATGATTCCTGGTTGACTGTCTCTGCCAACTATGTCCATTTAGGAAAATAATAGTAGCGGGTTTACTCTTGAGGGCTATGAGCTCCACAACTGGGTTCTTGGCCAGATTTACAGTGTCAGGCATATTTCCTCCCACAGAGCAAGCAGGTCTTAAATCCACTTGGAGAGCAATTGGTTACCCCTATACCATTTGTGCCATTATTGAACCCATGGCAAAGTCATAATTGTAGTTCCCAGGATTCACAGCTGAGTAAGACTGCTTGTGATCACCCCCCAAGCCCAGAATCCTGAATAGCACCTCCCAGCACTGTGAAAGCTGGCCATTAGGGAGGAAACTTCCTGGTCAGTTCCAGCGTGATTTCTCCATGTCTTAGGTAAAAAAAAGTGTGTGGCGCCTTCAGCAACAAGGTCTTAGCCTGGCTTTAGCTTATGTAAGCTCTTTGTAGGCAACCACAGCAGTTGTGAGCTCATAAATGCAGTGGTCCAGTTTTATCTAGAAAACACTGTTTCACAGCCTTCCTCCATGACCTCTGGCTCATACAATCTTTCTGCCCCATTACACAATGATCACAGAACCTTCGGAGGACGAGTATAATACAGAATACTCATTTAGGCCTCTGCCACATTTCTAGTATAAAGTATCAACAATTAACACCTGTATCAGAAAGTGCAGGTGTAGAATGTGGCATTGTTGGACAAAATTCTCCAAGAAAGAGAATAGCAACAGAGAATCTACAACAAATGTAGAATAGCAGACACTGTTGTTCATCCTCTGTGCCCTCTCAGGTCTGTCTCCAACAGCAACCACACAGGAGTTGATTCCCTGTGTAACTTCTCACCATTGGCTCGGCGAGTGGACCGAGTTGCTATTTATGAGGAATTCCTTCGAATGACACAAAATGGCACCCAGTTGCTGAACTTCACCCTGGACAGGAAGAGTGTCCTTGTCGATGGTAAGGCTCCCTGGTCAGTGAAGACAAGATGACATTCCCAGCCATGGGTTCTTAGATAGATTTCTTCTTTTTTCAGAGTAAAATTTGTGATGTCTAATTGATTTTAAAATCTGAATGAAAATGCTAAATGAAGCAAGGGTAGGAAGTGACAATCATTTGTAAATACTATTTTAATTGAACAAAATTAAATACTTAAATTTAAGCAGTGGATTATAACTATATTCTGTATTTCTGTAAAGTTTTATTTAAATGAATAGCCAGGCATGATGATGACTGTCTTTAGTCTAAGTTCTATCAAGGCAAAGGCAGGTAGATCTTTACGAGTTCAAGGGCAGCCTCAAATAAATAGTGAGTTCCAAAAGGGCTATATAATGAGATCCTGTCTCAAAGGAACAAATTTTTAAAAAAAAAATGAATAAAGCATGCCTGAGGGTATATCTCAGTGGTACGGAACTCTCCTCCCATGTCTAAGACCTTGGATTTTATACCTACCCTCAAATAATAGGAAAAACTGGCCAGATGTCATAGCATATACCTTTAATCCTAGCAGTCGGGAGGCAGAGGCAGGTAGATCTGAGTTTGAGGCCAGCCTAGTCTACAGAGTGAGTTCCAGGACAGCCAGGGCTACACAAAGAAACCCTGTATTGAAAAACTCAAAATAAGTAAATAAGACATTCTCATATGCAATCTATGTTTCATTTATTTCCAGGATATTCTTCAAACAGGGAGGATGATGTGATAAAGAATTCTGGTAAGTTTCAGAGTAGTCCATGCCTAGGGTATCATAGCAGCATGTTCTCTGTAACCTTGTTATCAAGTGCTGTATGCAAAGGGTCATAAATGAAAGAGGGTCAAACCATGGCAAGGACTGATTAGGTAAAGTGGACAGACATTAGGGTTTTCTTCCTATTGGAAGCCCATACAGAAAGAAGTGGGGTGTGGGGTCACATGAAATTGAGCCACTAAGCTCTCTCCACAAGATTCATACCCATTCTCAGGCCACACAGGGCTGAGGAAGGATTGCCAGGAGGTGGTGATGAGGGATTTATTCTAGTATTTATCTCCCCAGGTCTTCCCTTCTGGGCCATCATTCTCATCTGCTTGGCGGTACTACTGGTACTCATCACATGCCTGATGTGCTGTTTCCTGGTGAGCAAGGGAAGTCCCGGGGGGGGGGGGGGGGGTGCGGGAGGGTCCTGTATTCTCAATACTGAATTGTTAAGAACTTTTAAGCAGGCAAGCCCAAACAGCACTTCCTTGGTCTAGGATGGTCCTAGGATGTGACATTTGTGTCACATAAATGAGAATGTTCTCCAAAAAAATGATGCTGCCTAGTGTCGTTGTAGCCATCTAAGCTTATTTAAAGAATGTCTATAATGTTTTTATAATGACATTGCATTTGTAATATAAGGCCCTAATGTTATGCAGTGCATGAATGTCTATTGTAGATACACAAGTCCTTCACTGGTGATAGGATTTGTGAATATTTTCCTCTAGATTGTATGTGGCTGACCTTTTAAATATACTTTTTTAAATTTTACTGCAATCAATATTTTATTTATTTATTTATTTATTTATTTATTTATTTATTTATTTATTATTTGCTTTTAGCCTAGGCTGGCTTCAAATTCACTAGGTAGCCAAGGAGGATCATGAGTTCAAGACCTCCGTCCCTTAGTTTCTGCCTCCCAAGCAATGGGATGACGAGTGTGTTCCACCATACTCAGTGTCTATTTTATTTTTATTTGACAAATAATGTGTGTTTGTATAAGCTGTGAGGTATACATTAAAAATAACTAAACCAAGTAAATATCATCTTATCATTTTGTATGGTATGAATCCTACCCTTGGCATTTATGAAATATGTATTATAGTAACTGTAGTCAGTGTGTTCTACAATGGAATTTAAAATTCTAACATTAGTCATTAGTGAAATTCACACAGTAATATAGCACAATGATTAAAACAATAACTAGAAAGTTGATACTAGTAAGTGCTGGCAAAGATATAAAGTAACAGGAACACTTACTGAGAACTAATGGAATGTAGGTTGGTCATTTCTTTGAAAGTTACATATACTTGCCAAAGGACATACCCATTCTAATCCTATTAATTTTTGCATGAAAAATGAACAAACCTATCTATAAGACCTGTGCAAGTTCAAGCCAGACAAAATTCCAGCACTGAAAAGGGAAGGTAGATACAGAGTCCCACTCCTAACCAAGAAACTGTAATTTACACTTGCTGGCAAAGGGAAAAATCATTTTTCCCCCAATGGAGTGTCAGTAGATTTGCCAACCACACTCCAGAGCAGGCACTATAGCCAGGAGTAGTTGACCAACACAAAATGAACTTCATTGGGATTTTTTGTGGGAGTGGGGCTTTTTTTGGCTTTTTTTTTTTTCTTACTGAGTTTTCATTTTGATTTTTTCTTTTTTTAAGAGAGAGAGTGTAAGAGCATGAAGTTGAGTTAGGTTAGGAAGGTGAAGAATATCTGGGAGGAGTTGAGGGATGAAAAATAATCAAAATATATCATATAAAAAGTTCTTTTAAAGACTATAAAAAAGAGAACATCTATCCAAAGATTTGTAAAAAAAAAAATGTGAATAACTACCTTTTTAGTCATAGCCAAATTTAAAACAAGAAATGAGAGAAAGAAAGGAAGAAAAGAAGAAGAAAGGGAGAGAGAGAAAGGAAGGAAGGAAGGAAGGAAGGAAGGAAGGAAGGAAGGAAGGAAGGAAGGAAGGAAGGAAGGAAGAAAAGGAAAATAGACAGACAAAAGTGAACTCAACCTGAAAACAAAACAAAAAGTTTCCATCAAGAAGTATAGCTCAACAATTGAATGCTATTCAGTAATAAAAAAAATAATGAATGGTTGATCTGTAGAGACAGAAATTAGCCCTGAGATTTCTTGGAATATATTATGTTTGCAAATGTCAGAGAAGAAATAATTATGATGAAGCATAACATAGAGATGATAAATGGGTGTTTTTCATCCCCTTACTACATGATAGTTTAAAGGGTTACAATAAAAACTTATAAATAAATTATTTCTTTTTGAAACAGAATTTCACTATATAGCCCAGGTTAGTATTAAATTAACAACTTCCTAATTGATGTGAGTAGACATACTACTGTGCTTCACTAAATCATTCACTTTAAATATGTTGACTTTATTTCATGTCAATTATTTGTCCTTTAAGCTAGAAAAATGACAGTGAGGAGGAAGCACAGAAATTAGGATGAGAATGAGACAAGAATATTAGGGAAAAAATATAAATAAGTAGATATGTGCTTGATAGTTAGAAATATAGAGAGAGATAATATGATGGATAGATGGTTGACAGAACCTAATTGACAGAAGGATATGCAGATGGTTGATAGTAGCTATATAGATAACAGACAGTACATGATAGATAGATGATAGAATCATAAATGATTGCAAGATGATAAATGATTCAGAGGCAACTGATGACACAAGCAGAGACCAGATTACTGATGTATGACAGAGAAGTTTATACATGATTGATAGCTAAATGTTTAATGAATATTAATAAATTAATTCAAAAATAGAAATAATAGATATATGGGTGAAGTAATAGTTGAGACTAAGAGAGAGAGAAAACATTTTAAGGGAGAAACCCAAACAGAAAAAGGAAGAATAGAGATATAAGAAAGATCAGGTCTCTAGCTTTGGCCATGTTTTCATTCCTGCTATCTCCCCTACCTGGATGGATGACTAATTCATTCTTATGGCTTCTCCTGACCCTCACAGGTGACTGTCTGCAGAAGAAAAAAGGAGGGAGACTACCAGGTTCAACGTCACCGCCTAGGTTACTACCTGCCTCACCTAGACCTGAGGAAGTTCCCGTGACTCCACCTACCTTTTCCCTAGCAGGATCCAAAGAATAAATAAACCACATTGGCCAGACTCAGCACCTGTGACTTTCTTTTTTAATTTATTTTATAATTTAATTTAATTTTACATATCAGCCACGAATTCCCTTGTCCTCTCCCCCCCCCACCCCCCCCACCCCCACCCCCATGCCTTCCCACCAGCCTACCCCCCATTCCCATCTCCTCCAGGGCAGAGACTCCCTTGGGGATTCAGTTCAACCTGGTAGATTCAGTTCAGGCAGGTCCAGTCCCCTCCTCCCAGGCTGAGCAAAGTGTCCCTGCATAAGCCCCAGGTTCCAAACAGCCAGCTCATGCACTGAGAACAGGTCCTGGTCCCAGTGCCTAGATGCCTCCCAAACAGATCAAGCTAATCAACTGTCTCACCTATTCAGAGGGCCTGATCCAGTTGGGGGCTCCTCAGCTATTGGTTCATAGTTCATGTGTTTCCATTCATTTGACTATTTTTTCCTGTGCTTTATCTAACCTTGGTCTCAACAATTCTTGCTCATACAAACCCTCCTCTTTCTTGCCAATTGGACTCCTGGAGCTCCACCTAGGGCATGGCCATGGATCTCTGCATCAGGTTCCCTCAGTCATTGGATGATATTTCTAGCATGACAATTAGGGTGTTTGGTCATCCTATCACCACAGTAGGTCAGTTCGGGCTTTCTCTCACCCATATTCCAGTAGTCTATTGTGGAGGTACCTTTGTAGATTTCTGTGGACCTCTCTAGCACTTTGCTTCTTCCTATTCTCATGTGATCTTCATTTATCATGGTCTCTTATTTCTTGTTCTTCCTCTCTGTTCAATCATACCACAAGGGCACTTGCTCAGCTATGTTCATATCAGCATTTTTTGTAATAGCCAGAACCTGGAAACAACCTAGATGCCCTTCAACTGAAAAATGGATAAAGAAAATGTGGTACATATACACAATAGAATACTACTCAGCAGAGAAAAACAATGACATCATGAGGCTTGCAGGCAAATGGATGGATCTAGAAAAAAATCATCCTGAGTGAGGTAACCCAGACTCAGAAAGACAAACATGGTATGTACTCACTCATAGGAGGATACTAGATGTAAAACAAATATGACTAGACTGCTACTCACAACTCCAGGGAGGCTACCTAGAAAACAGGACCCTAAGAAAGACACAGGGATTGCCCAATGACAGAGAAATTGATGAGATCTACATGAACAACATGGACGTGGGTGGGGGTAATGAAGGGCAAGGGTCAAGGGAAAGAGAGCTTAGGGGAGCAGGAGATCCCAGCTGGATCAAGAACAGAGAGGGAGACTTTCTTGACTTTGTCACTGAGGAGGTCCTTGGGAACTAAGTGAGAAATATTCCTCTTTTGTTAAGACTTCATGAAAATTGTTAGTTTTGGTCTGTGGCCTCATAGTATGTCTTTCTTCAGGCACAGCAGAATTTGTGAAACTACTTGTATTAATTACTTTTCTTCCTGCTAAAACAAAATATCTGACAAGAGCAATGTAATGAAGGGTTTAGTTTAGCTTACAGTTCCAGGGGGACACAGTCCATTATAGTGGGGAAAACATGGTAGCCGGTGCAGGCACCAACTGGTCATATTACACAAACAGTTAAGAAAGAGAAAACAGGAAGTGGGGCCAGGCTATCACATCTCAAAGTCCAGCACCCTATGGACCTCTTCTTCAAGCAAGGCTCCATTTCATAGCTTTCCCACAACCACCCAAGTGTCAACAGCTAGAGAGACCGAGTGATTAAACATGTGAGACTATAAGGAACAATCTACATTCAAACCACATCGGTATAGAAATTGTCATGGTGTAGAATGAATACACCCCTTCAGTGTGGTGTGTGCTCTCCTTGTCATTCACTGCATGTCAGCCATTGCACTAATATGTGTTTCTCCAATTTCTCTACCCCATGAAGTCCTAGCCATCTCAAGGTTCTCTTCAACTTGGATTCTCTGTGCTCATCTTCTGCAGAACTTCCACCCAAATTCTCTTGGGTCATTACCCTCTCCCCTTATGGATCATCCAAGATAACAAAGTAGGTGAAGGAATGAGTGAGCAGGTCAGAAATGACTCTAGAATTTAGACTCAGAACTTGGGGCCTAAGGCATATGGAAGTCTGATTCCATGAATAATGTAATGATTTTTCTGAAAGTAATGTTTTAAATGTAAAAATCAATAAAATATGGAGGAAGACAATAGGAAAAGTCAAGCCATTTACATTTTCTTCCATCTTCTTGTGGTCTGAACACAAGTAAACAGCGTAGACTAGCCTTACAGCTGTCTTGCTTCTAATTTCCTGGAATACATTGCATGATCTCTACATACTTTTTAAAAACTACATTGTGTGTGTGTGTGTGTGTGTGTGTGTGTGTGTGTGTGTGTGTGTGTAATTTGTGCATATATCTGGGTTTTTTTTTTTTGTTTTGGTTTTTTTGTTGTTTTTTTTGTTTTTCAAGACAGGGTTTCTCTGTGTAGCTTTGCGCCTTTCCTGGAACTCACTTTGTAGACCAGGCTGGCCTCGAACTCACAGAGATCCAGCTGCCTCTGCCTCCCTAGTGCTGGGATTAAAGGCATGCGCCACCACTGCCTACATATATCTGTTTATCTGTGTATGTTATGCCACTTATATGCAGGTGCCTACTGAGGCCAGAAAAGTGTGTTGGATTCCCCAGAAGTGAGTTACAATGCGTTGTGTTCCACCAGATATGGATGCTAGAGATTGAGTTTGGGTCATTAGAAAGAGTAGTATGCACTCTTAACCTGACCTCCACACATTTTGAAAATCATAAGCAATGATAACCAATGGCTACAAATCAAAATGATGGCATTGTAAACTTCCTTTGATGTGAGTCTTGTACCCTCAGTCTACTTAAACAGTCTTTCTTTGAGAATACACTCAAGAATATGATAGTTAAAATTCTTATTGATAAATGCTATAATATACTTATTACAGTTATGGATTAACAACTTCCCAAACAAGCATAATTTAATCTTATTGGAGCATGGTTATAGATGTAATTTTTTATTTAACAATGTTAAGTACAACAGATGACAAACTCAGTATGTTATCTTTATTATATAACTGCTGTGGTCTAAGTGTACCCTCCAAAATCTATATGTTAGAAATGCAATCCTCAAGTGTTTTGTAGTTAGTTTCTCTAACTTAAACATTACCTTTAGGTTGAGGGAGCTTCCTAATCCGTGAAGTACTGGAAAGATGGCTCAGCAGTTAAGATCAAAATACTGCTCTTTTGTTCTCTTTCTAGTCCATATAAGGCAGCTCACAACCACCTGTAATTCCAGTCACTCTCTTCTGACCTTTAAAAACACCTGCTTGCACATACATATGCACACATACAAACACATACACACACACACACACACACACACACACACACACACATGACTGAGATAGAAATTTACAAGATTCATGGGGCCTATCTCCAAGGATAAAACACAGTAAACAATTGTTGGCCACAGGAGAATACGCAGTGTAGCTGCCTTCAGATTCTGAAAGGAGCTTCAAGGCTACAGCTGTCTTAAATAATCGCCCATCCTAGAGTAGGCATTTCTGTGATGCAGCTGCCTTTACCTGTAAGCAACTCCCATGGTTCACCAAATAGACTTAGATGGTTTTGTTTCTTTGGTCTCTCAGGGATGAGTGTTTGTTCAGGTTTTGCCAGAAAAACTCACAGAGCACCAAGGCAACAATTTTAAAAGTTGAGGATAGTAAGTGTTCTGGTCATGTGGGCTCTCCCTGTCTCACGAATGGAATCAAGCTGATATTGCCATAGGTCTTGTGGGCATGGGTTCTTCTGCCTCCTTTGATTCCAAAAAGGGGCTTAGTATTTTTCCTCTTTTGTTCCTGCACCTTCTGCCAGAGAAGGATGAAGCAAGAAGCTACACTTCAGATATCACCACTTGGATCTTAGAATTCCCAACCTTCAAAATCATGAGAGAATAAATTATCAACTGAGTGGTCTGTGGCTTTGTGTTATAGCAACATCCCATGGACATGGACAAAGACACCATCCTTGAGGGGTTTATTTATATGTTATAGCTGAAGGGATAGAGACTCAAAGACATAAGCTATCTAGAGCAGGAAGGAAAAGAATTGCTTAATGTAGCTGGAGAGTTTCTCTCCAGCTCCCACCAATCCCTGCCAGTCCGACAGCCCACTTATAAAATAAACACACAGGCACTTATATTATTTAAACTGCTTGGCCATTAGCTCAGGCCTGTCATTATCTAGCTCTTACTTTTATATTCAGCCCATTACTATTAATCTATACTTTGCCATGTGGCTCATGGCTTACTGGTACCTTACATCTTCCTTGTCCTGGCGGTGGCTGCAGTCTCTCTCCCTGCCTTCTTCTTTCCTCAATTCTCCTCTCTGTTAGCTCTGCCTATACTTCCTGTCTGGCTACTGGCCAATCAGTGTTTTATTTATTAACCAATCAGAGCTACAAATTTGCTATACAGAACATCCCACAGTAACTTAAACTCAAGTTATTGATCTAGACAAACTATATAGAGAGAAATAGAGGCAGCCTAGAATAGCAGCACACACCTATAATCCCACCATGCAGGACACTGAGGCAGGAAGCATATGTGCTCTAGGGCAGCCTGGGCTACACAGTAAGACCCTCCAGAGAAGGAAAGAGGAAAGGAGAGGGAAAGAAAAAGGAAAGAGAAATGAATCTTGGTACACAGACCAATTCTAAGCTAATCTTCCGTAAGTCTTAACTGAGAGAATATACACCAAAAAGAAAAAGTGATGAAAAAACAGAAAACCACTGGAATGAAAAAAATCAGTACTGAGAAATGTATTAATCTAAATTAATATTAATTAATTAATATTAATCTAAATTAACATTCAAATACATGCTGACTACAATTCCATATGAATACCAAATTGTAAATACAATACACAGAAGAGGAAGTTTTAAAATGCTTCATTTCTAGGACAGATATAAACAGTATGTTCTGTTACTTTTTTAAAGGCATCAACAAGCCAGGCTGTTGCCAAGACTGCAGGTTGCCCTCCACAAACTGATGGCAAGGGCACAGTGGTGTCCTGCCTGCAAGATAACTACTGCAATGTTGGCACAAAGCTTATGGAAGTTACCAACCAATGTCTGAGTTGACTAAAGGTCCATTCCACAGGATAGAACCTGTGCCTGACACTGCTTGGGTGACCAAGAACCTGAGACCAGATAGTTCAGGGACTTAGGGTTAAACCAAATACTGTTTATGGTGGTTTGAATAGGAATGGCCCCATAGGCTCATGTATTTGAATGTTTGGTCATTTGGGAGTGGTGTTCTTTGAGACGGATTAGGGGGTGTGGCCTTTTGGGAGTAGGTGTGGTTCTCTCTCTTCCTGCTGCCTACAAATTACAAATGTTGAATTCTCAACTACAATGTCTACTTGCATACCACCATGCTCCCTGCCATAAAGATAATGGACTAAATCTGAAACTGTAAGCAAGTCCCAGTTAAAGGCTTTCTTCTATAAGAGTTGCCACAGTCATAGGGTCTCTTCACAGCAATAGGACACTGACTAGGACACTATTGTTCTGTATAAAAAATAGCATTAAATTCAGCTATACTCATAGGCTAGTGCCTTGCTCAGCTTTCATCAGAGAAACATCCTCCCACAGCAGCTGGGAACAAATACAGTGACCCATAGCCAGACATTATGCAGAGAGCAAGGATACCTCCCAACACTCAAACCTAAAAAAGATATCTCCATCAAATCCCTCCCCTCAGGGCTCAGGGAGCTCTGCAGAAGAAGATGTGGAAAGATTGTAAGAGCCTGGGAAAATGGAGGACACCAAGAAAAGAAGGCCCTTCCAATCAACATAGACAACATACGTGCAAACTCACAAAGACTGAAGCAGCATGCACAGGGTCTGAACAGGTCTGTACCAGATGAGGTCCTAGAGCTGAAAGGAGAAATGGATACATATCCCCATCCTCATCTCAAAAGCAATCTCTAGGTGATAACCTCTTGCAAATGAAAATTTAGTTTTCTCCATGGGAGTCTCACTGGGAAAACAAACTACTTTTAAGGGTAGGTTGTATGCCCAGCAGTAGATAGCCAACAGAAAATGAACTCAACAGCATCTTTGTGGGGTAGGTGTGTATGTGGGGTCCAGAGTTGCAAGCACAGACTGCAGGGAGTGCCACAGAATTATGTAGTGCCTTGTCCTTACAGTTTGTGAAGGTTATTCTTGGTTATCAACTTGATTACATATGGAATTAACTAAAACCCAAATGGTGGGGCACATTTGTGAGGGAAGTCATTTGCAGTGGGAAAACCCACTTCTATACTATATCTTTGAGGTGGGAAGATAAACCTTTAATCCAGATCTTTTGAACTGGTAAAATCAACCTTTAATGTGTGCCACACCTTCTTCTGGTAGCCTATGGAAAGGATTTGGTAGAAGGAAGCTTGCTCTCTCTTTGCTTGATCTCGCTTTCACTATCAGTCCATTCCTTTACTGGCATTAGGGTTTATTTCTTCAGGATTCTGGCATATACTAAAGACCAGCTGAGACATCCAACCTTGTAGACTAAACAAGTACTGGATTCGGACTTTCCATTGGTAGACAGCCATTGTTGTGCTAACTGGACCACAGCCTGTAATCCATCCTAAGGAATCCCCTTTCTCTACCTTCCATATGTATGTATGTATGTATGTATGCATATAGATATAGATATGGACTATATATAGATATAATAAAGAGATAACAGGCTAAGGTTGCGTAGTCAGAAAGTATTGGATTTATGCAATGTTTCAGTATATATCTAAGTAACATCTTAAGTTTTATGTCTGTTTTCTAGTTAATTTTCATTACATTTATTTGCATGTGGTGCCAGGCACCCATGTGGTGGTCAGAGAATTGCTTGGGGGAATTGGTTAACTCTTTCAGCCATGTGCATCCAGGAATCAACTCACGATTTCAAGCTTGGCAGCAAGAGCTTTTGCCTGCTGACCCAGCATGCCCACCCCTGTAGCATGAATCATTAGCAGGTCTTAGTAAAAAAACATGGAGGCAGATACTGGGGTGTAATCTGAAAGATCAGAGAAGCAGAACAAGCCATACTCAACCTTACCTTAACAACTCTTTATCCGATCCTGTTTCCACAAATCCTCAGACTGAAAGCTTCTGAGTCCTCACCTGAATGGATCTCAGCTGAACTGCTGCTAAAATCCTAAAAGCTTAAAGGCCTCTAGTTCCTGGTCCTCATGCCTTATGTACTTTTTTGCTTCCTGCCATCACTTCATGGGATTAAAGGCATGTGTCTTTCCCAAGCAAGACATGAGATCTCAAGTGCTGAGATTAAAGGTGTGTGCCACCATGCCTGGCTCTGTTTCCAGTGTGGCTTTGAACTCAGATATCAGGATGGATCTCTGCCTCCAGAATGCTAGGATTAAAGGCGTGTGCTACCACTGCCTGACCTCTATGTTTAATATAGTGGCTGTTCTGTTCTCTGACCCCCAGATAAGTTTATTAGGGTGTACAATATATCAACCACAAAAGCCTATGTCAGCAGGTCTGGCTAATTGCACAACATAGGCAACTCCTGTTGACTTTAAGCAAAATAAGTTTGACATAAAATGAAATATGCAAGGTGGGGCACAGCCTAGTGGGTAAATGCTTGCTGGTGTCTGCTGGACAGACACAGAGTTTGAATTCCATAATCTGGACACAGTAGCATGTATATGAAATCCCAGCACTCCTGTGAGGCAATAGGACAGGGACAAAGGAATCCATGGAAGTTCATGGGCTTGAGATACTATCTCAGATAAGGTGAGAGGTGAGGATCAACACCAGAGTTTGTCCTCTAACATGTTCCATGGCACACATTTAAAACACACACACACACACACACACACACACACACACACACACACACACACACACACACACAGTGGGATGGTTGACTTCATGATACAGCTATACAGAGTCTTTAGAAAGACAGATATATGAAAATAGGTAAGAGAATGATTGTGACTTTGGGCAAGACTGAGCATGGACAGATGGAGATTAGAGAGCACAAAACTGAAGTTATATAGAAAAACCGTGTCCAGAGCTTTAATGTGCAACGTAGAACTCCCGTCAGTAATACCATGCTATATAATGGAAACTGAGTAAGCCAGATTTCAGGTTTTGTAATACCCATAAAATTGTAACTATGTGAAATAGCGTGAGGTATTCATCAGCATTGTCAACTGGACTGGTTCTAGAGTAACCTAGAAGACACAGTTCTGGGTATGTCTGTGAGGGTATTTTCAGACTTTAATTCAGGAAAGAAGATCCACCCTAAACATGAGTGGAACCAAACTCATAGGAACTCATGAACTTTAGACCGACAACTGTGGAGCCTGCATGGGACCAGACTAGACCCTTGCATACAGGAGACAGTTGTGTAGCTGGGTCTGTTTGATGGGCCCTGGCAGTGGGATCAGGATCTATCCCTGGTGCATGAACTGGTTTTCTAGATCCCATTACCTATGGTCAGACACCTTGCTCACCCTTGATGCAGGGGGAAGAGGCTTGGTGCTGCCTCAACTGAATGTACCATTCTTTGCTGTACCCCCATGGGAGAACTTATCCTTTTGGAGGAGGGGAGGAGGGGTATGGGATGGGGGTTCAGTGGCAGTGGTAGGAGTGGGAAGAAAGATGAGAGGGGGATCTGTAGCAGGAATCTTAAAAGTTCTTATTAATAAAATCAAACCCGGAGCCAAGTATTGGGGTGAACACTGGAAGATCAGAAAGACAGAACAAGCCACAGCTAACCTCACCTGGCCAACTTCTCAAGCTGATCTTGTTTCCTCAGAATGGAAGCCTCTGTGTCCTCATATCCGAATGGCTCTCAGCTGAACTGCTGCTCAAAACCTAAAAGCTTAACCAGCCAAATGCTTCTAGTTTCTGGTCCTCACGCCTTATATACCTTTCTGCTTTCTGCCATCACTCCCTGGGATTAAAGGCTCGCTTTCTGGGATTAAAGACATGAGTCACCATGCCTGTCTATATCCTTGAACATATGGATTTCTGCCTCTGGAATGCTAGGATTAAAGGCGTATGCTACCACTGCCTATCCTAAGTATCTAGTGGCTTTTCTGTTCTCTGACCCCAGATAAGTTTATTAGGGTACACAATATTTTGAGGAACACAATACCACCACAGGGATCTGTGGTTGGTATGTAAAAGTATGGTGATATTTTATTTGTGCCGAAATGTGACTTTATTTGTATGTTAATAAATAAAGTTGCCTGGGGGTCAGAGCTAATAGCAAGCCATTTAGCAGAAGTCTGGCAGTGGTAACACACTCCCTTAATCCGATCACATGGCAGGCAAAGTCTCTGAGTGTTCAAGGACAGAGCCAGCATGGAGACACATGCCTTTAATCCCATACCAACCACAAAGACCTAGAGGTCTGTATAGGCTGGCAGTGACAAGGAAGTCATGTGGTTGGGTTTAGAACCAATGAGAAGGCAGAACAGAAAGGCAATAAAAAGACAGGTCACACAGGAGAAGGTCTCTCCGAGGTGAAGGACAGCAGCGACTGGTAAGCTAAAGGCTTGGCTAGTGCTCTGACCTCTTGGGCTTTTAACTCTTTATTTGGCTCTGTGTTTCTTATTTAATAAGACCGTTTAGAATTACATCTACATAAAATGAATAAAAAAGTTTTTTAAATAAAATTAAAAAAACATAAGTGGTGCCATCCAATGGCCTGAGGTCTCAGACTGAATAAGAAGAAACGAAGGGGTGGGGGGTGAGTAGAACTTCAACACCATCTTGCTGTTTTCTGACTGCAGATACAGTGTGAGCATTTGCCTCACATTCCTGCTGCCAAGTCTTCTGAATGCCCCCTCAAACTGTGAACAAAAGAAACTCTTTCCCTAAGTTGCTTTTGACAAGTATTTTACTAGTGATTAGAAAAGTTACACATGATAGCTGTTAATCTGTAAAAATCATTTTATTATATATGCATATCAAAACACTGTATTATATATCTTTACACAGGTAAGTATAGTCCTCACCTGCATCAAGGAAACTTGTTTTTACAACAGACACCATCACAGAAAACCACAACCAATCAAGACACAGAGTTGTGGAGTCCAGTCCCAAGGGATACACATATAACACAACTCCTGAAATTAAGGTTTAGGGATCATTGCTAAGAAGGGGCAGAAAGATTATAAAGCCAAAACAAACAAACAAACAAACAAACAAACAAAACAAAACAAAATGGAAAATGGGGAGTTTGCTGTGAGATTGTGCCTTCTAAGACTATCAGAAGCCACAATAGTTTTTAAAACATTGTAGATAAAATACAAGAATGTGAGGTAAATTCAGGACAAGCACCAAAATGACACAGAGAAACCCTATCTTGAAAAACCAAAAACAAAAAAAAAAAAAGAATGTGAGGTAACTAGAAAATGATGGGTTGGAAGTTACGAATTACTTGGTGCTCTTCCAGAGGACCTGGGTTTGGTTCCCAAAACCTGAATGACAACTCCCAACTGTCTATAACTCTAGTTCCAGGAGATCTAATACCCTCTTTGACTTCCATGGCCACCAATCCCACACACTGTTCATAGACATACATGCAGGTAAAACACTCATATACATAAACAAAATAAAATAGTGAATGAATATAGGACTATAAAGAGCAACAGAAAAAAATCTTTTCTCATCTCAAACTCAATTTCTCATCTCTAAAATAATTTACTGGGGCTAAAAAATGGTTCAATACTTGAGAGCACTCTCCCAGAGGGTCCAAGATTGGTTCCCAATACCAGTGTATGATGGCTCACAACTGCCTATAACTAGAGCTCCAGGGAATACAATACCCTTTTATAGCCTCTTCATGCACCTGTTCTCATATGCACATAGCAACACACAGACACACATAATTAAAAGTAATTTGTTATGTTTATGCTTCCATGTACGTCTATGTACCTAGTGTCTTTGGAGACTAGAAGACGGCATTCAATCCCCTTGTTGTAAACTGCTATGTAGATACTGGGAATTAAACCTAGGTCCTCTGGAAAGCAGCAAGTGCTCCTAGTCACAGAGTCATCTCTCCAAGCCCTAAAATAATTTTAAAAAATAAAAATTACTGGCTGGATGATATGGTTCTATGGTAGGGCATTTGCCTGGTATGAGTGGGAAGTTCAGTTTGATCTTCAACATAGAGGAAGAGGTGGGTAGAGTAAGAGAAAGAAAGAAATTATCATTTGTATTAATTTTTTCCATTGCATGGAGAATTTTAATAAAGATTGTCAAGTTTAAAGTTTCAAGGTCTCAAAAAAAGCAACCAAAGACACCGAAAAGAAGTGTCAAAACAATTCTGCATTTCATCGGCAGTATCTTCTCCCCAGCTTCCCCTCCCTGTTTATAAGTTTGCCCTCCTTGACCCCCTCGCTTTCTCTGCCTCATTTGCTAGCCTGTGTTCAATCAGTGCAACTGCCAGTCTTTCTCTTGCTATTTTCACTTTCTTTTCCTGCTTGCTAATATCTTCTTCGGTGACGAGGATTTGATTGCAAAGGATCTGTGGGATACTTGCTTCTGGAATCATCTCTGACAAATGTGAAGATGACTCATGGGTGGTCATGGGCCTAGAACCGATGCTGTTGGCTTGAGTCTCTGAAACAGATGCATCTGTGCCTCTAGGTGTAAGGTCTTGCAAAGCTTTGGCTAGATCTGAAGTGGTCAAAAGTTCTCCTGCACTGCTGTAGGCCTGGAGTCCTTGCAGTCTCTTCTGCCAGCAGGCTTGTTGGGGCTTGTCCAGGCTCTCCTCCCAATGATGATATCTTACCTCATTGCCAGGATGGGATGTGATCCTAGTGACTGGCCTCTTGAATGTATAACTAGACATTCTCAAGGGGATTGAGGTGTTTAAACAAGGCTTTGGCTTTGATAGGTTCTCATAGTCGAATTGCTTCCTCTGTGAAGTCTTGCCCATCTGACTCCTTTCTTAATCCTATTAGCATAAATGATAAAATTGGAATAATGTGATAAAAGCTGCCTTCTTGTATTATCCATGTGATACTTACCAACTAGCAATGCTGCTTTTACCTTCCACCTTCCCTCTATCTCTCTGGTGATAGATCTGACCTGTATTCAGGGACATCATTAAGCAGATCTAAGCTGAGCGCAGAAAGCTCCAAGTCAAAATTCTCCAACCATTTGGCAAAACTCTGTCCCTGCTTGAGTGTATTTTTATTCTCTCTGGATCCACTGCCAAGAGCTTGAGACCTCAGATCCCCTGTCATGATACACAGTCCTGTCTTCCTCCAAGTCTCTAATTTTGCCATTCTTCTATGTTATTTGATAATGAATATGTTATGAACCACTTGATTTTCATAGCTCCTTTAACATTTAAATCAACAGTGAGATTAGATTGTAAGAGCCAGAGGTTGGGAAAGAGTGTTACAGAAACAGCATTTTCTGAACACAACAGGGCCATTGCAATCAGGAACTCACAATAACTCTAATTACTCGCACAAAACCTGTACAAGATCAGTTCAGCAAACATTCCAGCACAGACGTGGGGAAGCTCATGGCAGTTGATGGCTGCTGAGGGAGGAACAGTAAGTTTTCTTCAGGGATGTGGCCTCTGATGGGTTGCTTCATTGGATGGCCCTACATCCATGCACATACTGGAAGCACTAATAACTTTCAGTAGATTTAAAAAGAAGGGCATGGAGTTGGAAGGGAGAAGTGGTGAGGGTATTTGGGTGAAGCTGGGGGGGTGAAATGAAAGATGATATGATCAATACATTTCATACATGTATGAAACTTTCAAATAATAAATATGTATTTTAAAAAATTAATAGCAAAACTACCAACAATATCATTCTTGAAAAATCACCACAAGACCTGAGACACATTATTCAACCCAAAAGGTCATGCTCAAAATAGTTTAGAAAACCTATTCACAGCAGAGCAGAAAGAAAATAAAGAAGAATGGAAGGCAAGAAGGAAGACAGGAAAGAAGGAAAAGAGGAAAGAAGGAAGAGAAGGAGAGGGAGGGAGGGAATGAGAAATGAAAAAAGGGAGGTACGGAGGGAGGGAAGGAGAAAGAAAGGAAAGAAGGAAGGAAGGGAGGGAGGGAGAGAGGGAAGGAGGAAGAAAGAAAGGAAGGAAATAAGGGAGGGAAAGAAGGAGGGAGGGAAGGAGGAAGGAAGGAAACAAGGGAGGGAAGGAAGGAGGGAGGGAAGGAAGAAGGAAGGAAACAAGGGAGGGAAGGAAGGAGGGAGGGAAGGAAGGAAGGAAGGAAGGAAGGAAGGAAGGAAGGAAGGAAGGAAGGAAGGAAGGAAGGAAGGAAGGAAGGAAGGAAATGTATTCACTTACCACCAGATTTTGATTTCTAGTGTTTTTTTGCTAGATTTTATGTAACAGTACATGGCACATAAATATTTCTCAAGAACAAAAGTTTACTCCAGAATACTTGCCTCCCTTTTTCACTTACTAATGTTTATTAATATGTATTACACAAAGGGGCTTCACTGTGGCATTTCCATATTCACAAATAACGTACTTTGATCACAGTCACCACTGCTATTGTTCTTTTTTTTGTTGTTGTTGTTGTTTTTTTTTTTGTTGTTGTTGTTGTTTTTGTTTTGTTTTGTTTTTCGAGACAGGGTTTCTCTGTGTAGCTTTGCGCCTTTCCTGGAACTCACTTGGTAGCCCAGGCTGGCCTCGAACTCACAAAGATCTGCCTACCTCTGCCTCCCTAGTGCTGGGATTAAAGGCGTGCACCACCACCACCCGGCATATTGTTCTTTATTATGCCTCCTCTCCCTCCTCCTTTCCCCATTTCCCTTCTACATCTCTCATGTTTCCCTTTTTCATGTTATATTTTTTTTTTATTTAAAACACACTTCCCGTGTTGAGGTGGCTCTGAAGGTAAGGGCCCTTGCTGCTGAGCCTGATAATCTGAGCATCGCCTCACACAAGCTGTCTTATGACCTCCACATGCTTGTCATGGCAAACATATCTATACACCCCTTACACTCAAAAAAAAAAAATGTTAAAACTGCTTTAAATATCGAGTTTCCACACGAGAGGAAATACGGCATTTGTCTTTTCTTTGGGGTGTGTATGTGTAGAATGTGCATGTGCTTATGTCTTTGCATGTGTGTGCACATATGCATGTGTGCCTGTGGAGGCCTGAAGTTGATGCCAGATAACATCTTCAATAGACTTCTACTTTATTCATAGAGGCAGGGTCTCTCATTGAACCTAGAGCTCACCAATCCTGGGTAGGCTAGATAGCCAGCTTGCCCCTGAAATCCATTATTTCCGCCTCCTCAGTACTGGGATTACATGTGGCCACCACACTTGCTTGTTTGTTTGTTTGTTTTTTCAACGTATTTTATTTTTGAGATTATATTACACTATTTCTCTCTTCCCTTTCCACCCACCAAGCCTGCTTTTGCCCCTCTTTTCTCTCTTTTAAATTCATGACTGTTGCACAAATCCTAATTGGTCTTATAATAAAAACCCAGAGCCAGATACTGGGGTAAATGCTGAAATAAAGGAACAAGCCACTAGAGAAACTTCTCATCACCACCAAATCCTGGGACCGAAAGGGAGGTGAGAGCCTATCTCCACAAATCCTCAGACTGAATGCCAAGCTCCTGTCTCCTCTTGCCTTATATTCCTTTCTCTGCCCAGCCATATCACTTCCTGTCTCAACCTTCCTAATACTGGGATTAAAGGCATGTGACTCCCAAGTACTGGGATTAAAGGTGTGCGCCACTACTGCCTGGACTCTATGTTTAATCTAGTGGCTGGCTTTGTCTTCTGACCTTCAGGCAAATTTTATTTTTTATTGTTTATTATTAATGAATACAAACAAAATATTATCAGACATGACCCCTTTTTTTTCATTAATTGTTGTTACGTGCTACCCATATATACATATATTCCTAAATATTGGCTGGCTTTAATGTGGGTTCTTGGGGTTCAAACTCCAATCTTCATTATTGCATAGAAGTGTTTGATCCACTAAGCCATCTCCCCAGTCTGGTATTTATCTTTCCAAGTCTGACTTCTCTCACTCAATATGATGGTCTCTAGTTCTATCCACTATCCTGAAAATGGCAGAATTTCATTCTACTTTATGGCTCAGTAACAGTTCATTGACTGACTCTAGAGCTCAGTTGATAGAATGCTTGCCTAGCATGCACAAGACCCTATGGTTTGATCTCCTTAAAACCGAGTGTGGTGATGCAGGTTGGTAATGATAGCACGTGGGATATGGAGGAAGGAAGATAAAAAAATTAAAGGCATCCTCAGCTACAAAATGAGTTTGAGACCAGCCTGGGCTACATAAAACCCTGTCTCCAAAATAAAAATTTCTGGCCGTGGATCTCTGCATCGGGTGGAGCTCTGGGAGTCCAATAGGCGAGAAAGAGGAGGGTTTATATGAGCGAGAATTGTTGAAACCAAGGTTGGATAAAGCACAGGGACAAATAGCCAAACAAATAGAAACACATGAACTATGAACCAAAGGCTGAGGGGCCCCTAACTAGATCAGGCCCTCTGAATAGGTGAGACAGTTGATTGGCTTGATCTGTTTGGGAGGCATCCAGGTAGTGGAACCCGGTCCTGTGCTCAGTGCATGAGTTGGCTGTTTGAAACCTGGGGCTTATGCAGGGATGCCTGGCTCAGCCTGGGAGGAGGGGACTGGACCTGCCTGGACTGAGTCTACCAGGTCAATCTCAGTCCTCAGGGGAGGCTTTGCCCTGGAGGAGATGGGAATGGGGGGTGGTCTGGGGGGAAGAGGAGGGGGCAGGATGGGGGAGAACAAGGGAATCCATGGCTGATATGTAGAATTAAATTATATTGTAAAATAAAATAAAAAATAAAAATAAAAAATAGAAATTTCTTTTGTCTATATATGCTACATTTTCTTCATCCATTCATAAGATGATGGGCATCTGGGCAAATTCTACAATTTGACTTCTGTGGAAATTGTTCTTCTTTTAGGTTAACATACAAGTACAAGCATTTACAAAAGAGTATGATCATGTGATACATATATATACACACTGTATTATGATTAAATCAAGAAAATTAGCATTTTAACCATCTTAGCATTTACCATTTCCTTGTGTTGGGAAGCTTCCAATTTATCTTTCCCAGTTCTTTATAATATGTATGGAATATTGTGAACTACAGTCACATGCTATTATAGAATATAAGAACTGATTCTTCCAGTGTAACTTTGGTACCCATTATCCAAGCTCCTTCCTCCTGATCCCACATTAATACTCAATTCCACAGTCTATGAGCTCAATAATTCCATTGGTATTACTGAAAAATTCTTTTCCATTTATCTTACCCACCTTGTAAAACTTCAAGTTTGGAAGACTGCCAGCCTTATGATACCTGTGGGAAGAAAAAACACGACATACTATTTTGGTGCAACTATAAATACAAAATATTTAACATTAATATGGAGAAAGTCCTAAAGCCTGGGCATTGATCTTTCCTTTTATGTGTTAGTCTATCAGTCACTGAATTTCCCTTAAACCTGATACTTTATTTTTATTTTTTGTCATTTCCACTTTTAGTTCCACTTTTTGTTGCTGTGATAAAATACTCTGGCAAAAGCAATGGATATCTTACAATTCCATTATATTATAGTCCATGACTGCAAGGAAGTCAAAGCAGATATTTACATGCACAGCCAAAAGCAGAGGAATAAAAGCTCATACTCTGACACACTCATGTTCCCTTAAAACTTTCCCAGTACTTCATGGGGAAACTGTAAACTAGCCTGAAGTTTTAGGGGTCTAGTTGACATACTTAGACATATCTTAGACTCTGTAAATTTCTTCCAATTATGTTGATATTTCCTTTATCTCCCAATCTGAGATCTTCCCCATCTTCCTATTTTGTAACCTCATGCCAAGAAGTCCCTCAATCTTCAACAACTTTTTCTAGGGAATCTTTCCTTCGGCATAAAGCCATGTTTACGTTTCTCTGAACTACATAGAAACTCCTTGCCTAACCTTTTCTGCCCCTTCCTCTTAGTACAAACTGCTCAAAAAGGGACATCTACATGATGTTTTTCTGGAGCATCTTACCTCCAAGCAGCTCCTCGGACTATTTGGAACCTTTGTATGTTGTCATCATTCTGTGGCTCCTTCCCTTGAAAAAGTCACAATGACCCTTTGTTATTAGATCCAAAAGGAACTTTTCACACAATCTCTAAGTGGGAAGCTTTTTTTTTTTTTGGAGGCAGGTTCTGGCTCCACATAATCCTTGTTAGCCTTCAACTTGCTGTATAGCCCAGACTGGCCTCAAACTCACAATCCTCCTGTCTCAGCCTCAGCCTCTCAAATGAATTATCACATGTAGCATAATTATAAATATCATGAATACACAGCATGTACATCTGATACAATTCAACCCATACATTGATATGTGCTACTAACAAACAATTTCTAGAATGTATTTTTTAAATGTAAATAACTATAGAAACAATAATGGCTATGAATAAAAAATTTGATAGGTTTTTATATTTTCAGGATAAACAAATAATGTCTTTAAGATTAGTATATTTAACCACATTTCAACATTTTACAATGCACACACATATCAAAACATCAAGGGTCACATGGTTCCTGCTATGGCTTGAATCTGAACTGTCCCCCACAGGCTTATGTTTTGAATTCTCAGTCCCCAACTTATGGCAGTATTTTGAAGGCATAGAGCCTTTAGCAAGAGGGTCCTTACTAGCAGAAGGAAATCACTAGGAATAGGCAATGAGAACATTGTCACCACCTCTGGTTCCAGATCACCTGTCTCTGCTTCCTAGTCTGCCCACATGCATACAACTGCTGTCTCCCAATCCCAAAGCCAAGAATCCTACCAGGATAGAAGGTAACATTGTGAAACTGTAGCTAAGTAAACTTTCCCTGCCTTAAATCATTTCTATGATATTTTAATCCTAGTTATGCAAACATAACTAATACATTATTCTATAAATAATATAAAACTTGTTGTTATATTAGCTAAAAACAAATTTAACTTACATAAAAATATTAATTTGGGGGCATAGTATATAATAACTTTTGTGTCTATATAATGCTTCAGGTTGTTGATAAATTTTATCCTTTTTATATCTTTTTAAATTTTTGAGAATTAAATATATTTGTGAAGTGGAATGTGATGTCTTGATGTATTCTCTGTCATGAAATCCTAGTCCTTGCCTTAATTCCTATCGCTTATATGGTCCACCAGCTTTGAAGATAATTCTCCCTCTAGTGACACAAAGGATACAGGGTACAGAAACAAGGACAGAAACTGGGATTTTCTAACAAAAAGGAAATAATTTGGCAGTATAATTGGGGGGAGGTGTGAGAAAGAAAACAGATGAGAGAAACAAATGCCAAGGGAAGAAAGAGAGAATAGACAGTCTGAGACATAAATAACAGAGGAAGAAATGAAAACTGAAATGTAAACGGAAAGGGAGGAAAGAAGATTCAGACTGAGGAGGAAGAGGAGCAGGTAGAGAAGAAGGAGGTAGAGGAAGAGGAAGGACATTCAGATGAACAGAGAAAGAAAACGATCTCAGGGTTCCCACAGATCATAATCTTTTGCTTCAAAAAGTATCATATACACAACATAAAATAGACCTTCTGACCCATTCCTCAGTGCCTGGCCCAGTGGTATTAATTATCTTCATATTGTTGTGCAACCATCACCACCATTCATCTCAAGAACTGTCCCTTCGGAAACAGAGACTCTTTTCCTATTACACACTAACTCTTTATCCCTCTTCCCAGGCCAGGACACCCACTGTTCTATTTTCTACTTCTATAAATGTGACTACACTAGGGATAGCTGTATGTAGAAACAGATAGCATTTATCTGTTATGATTGGCATACCTTGCTCAACAAAATATTTCAATCATGTTGTACTATATGTCAGAATTTCTTTTTTTTTTAATTTTTTTTTCAGAGCTGAGGACTGAACCTGGGGCCTTGTGCTTGCTAGGCAAGCACTCTAACACTGAGATAAATCCCCAACCCCTTTTCTTTGCTTTTTAAGGCTGGTTCCTATTGCAGCCACACATAATCTTACACTGTAAAGGGTGAGAATGCTGGTAACTCATAGCCCACTCTGGTCCCTGCATAGTGTCCACTGAAAGCTGCTGATCACTTGCAGAACATCCCACAGCACACAGATAATCGCAGTAGACATGGAACCAGGAACAGAACTCCATCTGTGCCTGGGAACTAAAGTTGACATCCTGGCTCCAGTCAGCCCTGCTGCTCACACTCAGCATTATGGTCCTTGTTTTCATTCCTGAGAATAGATTAAATTCAAGATAAATCCACTTCAGCCAAGGGAACACAGAATGTCAAACATCTGTATATAACAAGGTTGAGGCAATGTCTTGCATAAAAAGACTGTATTATCAAATTAGCATATATTGGGCCTGAAAGATAGCTCAGTGGGTCAGGGTGCTTGATTCCAAGCCTGACAACATAAATTCTATGCCTAGGACCCATATGGTAGAAGGAGAGAATGTCCTCTGATGTTTGCATGCAGATACATACAATAAATAAAATGTTCTTTTAAATTAATATGTTAATTGCACAAAGGAATGGGTTTATGATATTCCCTACTATATTTTCCCCTAGCTTCCATGTGTGACAGAAAACATGAATTTTTTTCTTTGGAGACTAGTTTATTTCATTTCATTACTATGATTATTTAGTATAGTGACCCTTGTCCATTCTTTTCTGCAAATGACATATTCTTTATGGCTGGATAGAGTCCCACTGTATCTATTTACCACATCCTCTGCTAATGGGTACACAGGCTGGTTGTACCATAGCTACTGTGAAGAATGAGGTAACAAACATGAGTATGTAGGTATGTAATATGTAGCAAGCTTGTATAGTTTTTGTCAAATTGGCACAAGCTAGAGCCATCTGTGAAGATAAAACCTCAACTGAGACAATGTCTCCATAACTTGGCCTGGAGACAAGCCTGTGGGGCACTTTAATAATTATGATTGACGTGGGAGAACCCATACCACTGTGGGCAGTGCCACCCTGTGCTGTGGATATCGCTCTATATAAATAAAACACTGATGGCCAGTGACCAGGCAGGAAGTATAGGCAGGCGAGGAGAATTGGGGAAACAGGAAGAAGGAGGGGAGTCACTGCCAGCCACCGCCAGGACAAGCAGCATGTAAAGACACTGGTAAGCCACGAGCCACATGGCAGGGTATAGATTTGTGGAAATGGATTAATTTAAGCTATAAGAACAGTTAGCTTTTTTTAACTGGACTAGAGAATTCACAAAACAAGAAATACAAATGGCTGAAAGACATTTAAAGAAATGCTCAACATCCTTAATCATCAGAGAAATGCAAATCAAAACGACTCTGAGATACCACCTTACACCTGTCAGAATGGCTACGATCAAAAACACCAATGACAGTCTATGTTGAAGAGGATGTGGAGCAAAGGGAACACTCCTACACTGTAGGTGGGAATGTAAACTTGTACAACCACTGTGGAAATCAGTATTGTGGTTTCTCAGAAAATTAGGAATCGAACTACCTCAAGACCCAGCCATCCCACTCTTGGGCATATACCCAAGGAATGCTGATTCATACCATAAAGATACATGCTCAGCTATGTTCATAGCAGCAGTATTTGTAATAGCCAGAACCTGGAAACAACCTAGATGCCCATCAACGAAAGAATGGATGAAAAAAAAAATGTGGTACATATACACAATGGAGTACTACTCAGCAGAGAAAAACAATGAAATTTGCAGGCAAATGGATGGAACTAGAAAAAAATCATCCTGAGTGAGGTAACCCAAACCCAGAAAGACAGTCATGGTATGTACTCACTCATAAGTGGATTCTAGATATAAAATAAAGAACAATCAGACCACAATCCATAGAACCATGAAGGATATATATATAGCATGGAGGTCCCTAGGACAACTGTGGCTTATAATAAATTTCAGTTTTACTCAATTATTGAAAAAAAATAGCCAAATGAATGGAAACACATGAACTATGAACCAAAGGCTGAGCGGCCCCCAGCTGGATCAGGTCCTCTGAATAGGTGTGACAGTTGATTGGCTTGATCAGTTTGGGAGGCAACTAGACAGTGTGACCAAGTCCTGTGCTCATTGCATGAGTTGGCTGTTTGAAACCTGGAGCTTATGCAGGGACACTTGGCTCAAGCTGGGAGGAAGGGACTGGCCCTGCCTGGACTGAGTCTACCAGGTTGATCGCAGTCCTCTAGGTAGGATTTGCCCTGGAGGAGGTGGGAATGGGGGGTGGGCTGGGGGTAAGGGGAGGAGGTGGGTGGGGGGAGAATAGGGGAACCCGTGGCTGATATGTAGAACTGAATGGTATTGTAAAACAAAATAAATAAAATTTAAAAAAAAAAAAAAAAAAAGAACAGTTAGCAAGAAGCCTGCCACGGCCATACAGTTTTTAAGCAATATAAGTCTCTGTGTTTACTTGGTTGGGTCTGAGCAGCTGTGGGACTGGCGGGTGACAAAGATTTGTCCTGACTGTGGGCAAGGCAGGAAAATTCTAGCTACAACCCTGGACAGGAACTCTTAGGTTGTGTGAAAGTGTGAGCTACCTAAGGGACAAAGACAGTATTCCTCCATATTTCCTGTTTTATTCCTGCCCAGACTTCTCTCAATGATTGACTGAGATCAGGATGTGTAAGCTAAATAAATCCTTTCTTCCTTGAGTGGCTTCTTGTCAGAATGTTCTATCACAGCAGTTGAAAGCAAACTAGAACCTTGACTGATTGTTTATAGTAAATACCCAATAGTATAGCAGGAGTTTTTATCTTGATCAGTTAGTATGTCTTTCATCAAGAAAAGAAAAAAAATACATGTTGTTGAGGATACAGAGTAAAGAAAATTTTATACACTGTTTCTGAGAATGGAAAGTAGTGTAGTCAACATGGGATTTCTTCAAAACATTAGAACTACAACAATCACTTGCTCTAAATGCAATAACCCTTCTCCTTCATCCCAGAAAGCTCCAGCAATTAGAGTCAAAAGGTGAATAATTTTTGTTATTCCTACCCAGTGTTCATGTTGAAGTTTTCTGCTCATACCAGCATTTATTTTTACCACAATTCATTATATAGATATGTGTAAAATTGTCAAAAAATTAAAATAAATAATGTTGGCCTTCAAGAAGCAAATTGCAGGGAAATGTGTACAATGTACTTCTAGTAGGCTATATAATCATGGAGAATAGACTGAAGAAAGGTTACTGTTGAGTGATCTGTTACCACTCTTGGTGGCCATATGAGCCTGGGAGGATGGAGCCTAAAAATGAGGCAGACTGAAGTCTCATGCAATAGACAACTTTATTCAAGGCATCAAACATTTATAGTCGGAGGGTATTCTGAGGGTTAAGCAGGGTCATAAGAGCAAAGTTCATATGAATTCAAGCTTTATACAGTCACAAGGGCAAAGCATGTTCACATGCATTTAGGCTGTATATCAGTAGTTCTCAGCCTCCCTCATGCAATCCTTTAATACAGTTCCTCATGTTGTAGTGACCCCCAATCATAGAATTATTTTCCTTGCTACTTCATGTAATTTCGCTACTGGTATGAACTGTACTGTAAATATCTGTGTCTTCCAATGGTTTCAGGCAACCCATGTGAAAGAGTCCTTCAAGCACCTGGTTAAGAACCACCGCTGTTAAAAAAAAAAAAAAAAAAAAAAAAAAAAAAAAAAAGAACCACTGCTGTTATACAGTCATGAGGACAACCGGAGCTTGGAAACATCATCTGAATAGTAAAATAATCTGAAGCAAACCCACTTCTATTTACTACATCTGGGAGGGGCATGAAAGCACATTTCGAGAACAATTTTGTACTTGGAGGGCTGGGGTCACAGGACTCTTGTCCTGTTCTCTTGGAGTTTTTTCACAAGCAATCAAAATTCTCCTTACACAGCTTCATTCATGGACCGTGTTGTTACATGGTCCAAGGCGGGTCACCTGCAGTAGCACCCCTGGGGATGATCTTACGATCTTACATTCCCTAGGACCATAGGACTCACACAGCCCACACTACTAATGCCCGTCCATATTCCCATCCCTGCAATTCCAATCCCTGTTCCTTGGAACACAGCAAGCCTATCTCACACCCCACACTACCATTGGCCACCCCTAAAACTAATCTCCACCCACAGTCAACTCAGTTCACTCCCTCCAGGCTTTGTCTGTGCCTATCATCCTGCCCCCGGAACTAATCCCCACCGCAGCCACTCCCTCAGAACTATTTCTCTCCCCCCCACCCCCCCATCATCTAACCCGGCCCGCCAAGCTTAGCTCTTCCCATGCCCAGGTTCTGTTCCTCCATCAGTGCCCCGCCGCCGGAACCGCCCCTGGTCTCCTTGGCTGCCTATCCCGAAGTCCAACTGTGTCCAGAGTCAATAAGCAAACTGGGAAGAACAGTTCCAATCTACGAGAGTCCTCGGATGCCAAACCCGCCTCCCGACCCCGCCCCGAAACCCGACTAACTTTCGGGCGGAAGTGAACTGAGAAGCGGCCCGCACAGGGCCGGAAGTGGAAGCGCAGGACGGAACTGAAGGAGGAAGCGGGCTCCAGGGAGCTGGTGTAGCTTTTCCTCTCGGTGGACGCCTTGGGCCGCTGGGAGGGGCGATGTAGTGTGGACACAATGGGCTTCGGCCGTATTGAGAAGGAGCTCTGACCGCCAGCGTCCTCGGCAGGGAGTCCCGGACTCCTGCTTCCTCCCGGAGGCCTCAGGCCCCTTCCGTAGCCCAGAGATGAATCCCGAGCTCTTGCACTTCACAGCTCTGGAGGTGCTTTTTGTTCTCCCAGAGTGAGGCGGGGCGGACAGAGCTACTGTTAGCCTGCGGGTGGAGGCCCGGGACGCTATGTTGGGTCCTGTCGAGCTAGGCGCAAGCAGTGCAAATTAGCGGTAGTGCTGGGCGTGGAAATCCTTCAGCTCTGTGAAGCTCAGTCCTGTCACTTTTAGGAACTCTAAGCGACAAGGCAGGTTTACAGTCCATGGAGTCACTGGGAGATCGCTCTCCAGTCAAATAAGTTGCGCAATCAAATAGACACATCACTTCATCTTCTGCCTGCCCTTTTGAGCTTGCGCCTGCATAGAGATCAGGTAATTCCGTCTTCCCTGCCATAGACTGGGCTCCTATTACAAATTAAATTCGTAAACCCAGGTGGAGGGCGGGTATGGAGTTTTGTTTTTTCCTATCATAACTCTTGCTTTCTGTAAAAGGCCTCAGCATCGATTTTTATGCCTTTTTTCTTTTTTCAGTTAAAAAAAATCGTTCAAACAGATTTGTGTTGAAACCTCAGTGTGGGGTTGAAAACGCCTCAGTGAACACCTGCCTTCATTCATCTATGAATTTCATGTAACCAGATGAATATGATGTAGAATGTGAAGCAATGGAGTTCCAGCCGACCCTGCAGTATGGAACTTCTATAGGGCTTTTCTTTTGCTAGTAACAGGTTGTAACTCTAAGGTTGCAACCACTTAAGAATGAGGGTTATCTGAAGAAGCTGTATCAATGTTTGATGGGTTTACATTCAAGGGATGAATACTAAGGTGTGTAATAAGTAAATGTAGTTATTTCGTACATTATTACGAAATGCAAATTATATGAAATAAGCATAATTAACCATGAATATGAATAAGAACATAAATGTAGAATTTTCTTGTGTACCATAGCACTGAAATTTTCAGGATTTTATATTAAGCACACATATGTGAGATATTTATGTGTCTTTTTAGCACTTAAAAGTCTTCCCTGTAAATGATAGTAACTACTCAGTGGCATTCTTCAGAAGTCATTCCATATGACTTCTAAACACCTGTACATCGTCATGAAGTTTCAGAATAAAAGGGCATTATGAAGCCGGGCGATGGTGGCGCACGCCTTTAATCCCAGCACTCGGGAGGCAGAGCCAGGCGGATCTCTGTGAGTTCGAGGCCAGCCTGGGCTACCAAGTGAGTTTCAGGAAAGGCACAAAGCTACACAGAGAAACCCTGTCTCGAAAAACCAAAAAAGAAAAAGAAGCTCTGCAATTCTTTATGTTAGTAATAGAAATCTAAAATTGAATAGACTAGCTACTAAATGTTGATAAGAATTGGAAACATTTGGAAGAGTATCAGAGAACAACTTTCAAATTAAATAGTAAGATACAAGGCTGTCCTTCCTACCATACCTCCTAATAGGAATTTAACATTTCTGAAACAACAGTATGATCTTTTATAATATGGAAGATATTTATTAGCTATATGTGTTTGATTTCTTTTATCCAGGGCTGGGGATCAAACACTTGTCTTGGACAAGTTAGGCAAGTGTTCTGCCACTGAGCCACATCCCTACTCCTGCCAATTTTCATTTTAGCATTTCTGTAATCATATTAAGGGAATGTTTGGTTATTGTGTAATTGATATTCATGATTGCACAAGTTAGGACGATCAAGACCCTCATTTTATTCAAGGCTGAGAGTTTTCTAGGACAGAGGACCCCGAAGATTCAGAACAGTCCCAGACAATCTAGGACAGTTGGTCACTTTGAAGAGCTGGGCCTTGGGCCTGACGCAGGAGGCCCAAAACAGATTTTGTCCTATCTCTATGGAGTGTACATGCCCACAGAAAAGACGGCAGAGATGAGAATATTGAGGACCGAGTCTAAGGACACAGCAGAGCCATGTGGAAAGTAGTAATTGGGTTGCAAGCTAATGGTGCCTGGTATCTCAGATCACTGTAAACAGTGGCTTCAGATGGCACAGAAACGTCATTTGCTCGATGTCTAAGTGCCTCAGGCAGCTTTCCTATGAGCTTTTTAAGAAGCCTTTTCCATGTTACACAAACTTTCCACATTCCTGGTCTTGTGGTTCTTTCCTCCATCCCCCTTTGCTCTCCCCGACCCCACCCCTGGGTTTTATTCTATAGAGCCCTGGATGGCCTCGAACTCACAGATCCTCTTGCCTTTGCCTCCTGAGTGCTTAAAGGCATGCACCACTATCCGTGGCAATCTTCCTCCACTTTTAAAACCAACAAGGAGGCATCCTCAGCTTTCTTTGGCTCTGAGTTTGTCTGCCTTTCATCCTGTCTTTATCTTTGTCACTTCCTCTCTCTTTTTCTGTCGCCCCCCCCCTTCTTGCTGCTCATATCTCCCTTCCTACCTCCCTTCCCTTTGTTCACTCCTATGCTTTATATTGTCAAATCTCAGATTCTGACTCCTCTGTCCGTACGCCAATACAATCCAAGTGTACATTCCAGGGTATCTCCTGATTCAGTGTTTCCACCTTACAGCATCAGAATTCTTTCTGCAAAGTAGGTGCTGTAAATTAGAACTGGGGAATGAGAAGAGTTATAAATCTGTCTTCCAAAGAGCCAAAGAATCCCTATAAATCCACTTTGTCACATTGTCCAAACTCCTTAAGTGTTTATACTCTATCCCTGCCCCATATACTCTACACTGCTTTCCTTGAGATGCATTAGTAATCAATTAAACCCCAAGAAGCTGCTTTATGGTGTGAATTTCAGAGAAAGGAGACCTCCCCTTCCTCTAAAAAAGAAACATCATGTATACACATACCACTTTCTTGGTATCTTGATTTATTTTTTCCACTTAGATTGAAGATAATTTCTGTCAGTACCTACAGATGTTTTCAGGTTTGTTTTTGTATTTTTTTTTTTTTGCTTTGTGTTATTACGTAGGTCGCCTACAGTTTTATTTAACCTTTCCCATTTGATAATCATTTGTAGTTATTTCTTTTTAATTTTTATTAGTCTTTCATTTATTTTTACATGTGCTACTGTGGAAGTAAGAGGACAACTTACAAAAGTTGGGTCTCCTTCTATGTGGGCTGTGTTTATTTTATTACATCTGTGTGTGTGTGTGTGTGTGTGTGTGTGTGTGTGTGTATTATGTGCCATAGTGTATGGTAAGAGGACAGCTTGCTAGTTCTTATCTTCCACCATGTGGGTCCCTCGGATCAAGAAGAGTTGTGAGGCTTGACAGCAAGTGCCTTTACCTGCTAAGCTATCTCCCCAGGACTGTTTGTGATTATCTTAATTACTTGCTATTATAAGTACAGTCAGTGATCTTACCCTAGTCTTTTGGTTTTTGAATATCATTGAGCTAATTCTTAGAAATGGGATTGAAAGGATAAATACTGAAAGTTTATGCTTCTTCGTCTAATGTTGACCAGATTAATTTCATAAGAGCTATGCCCAGCTGTGTGTGAAAAGCTTTTCCTTGTTTCCTCAGCAAAGGCTGCAACCTGTGGTTTTACTCGTGGAACAGATGGGAAGTAGTGTCCGGTGACAGTAGTTTGTGCCTCTGTTATAGTGAACGTCATTGATTCAGGAGTATTGCTTCAGAGATGGAAGTGGTGGACAGTAGGTGTTACTACGTGAGGAGCAAATAGGACAAGAGTGAAAGAGACACGAGAAAGATTGGCTGGTATAGAGAAGCAGACTGGACAGTAACTAGAAACAGAACATACTTAGGGATAAGATTCTTTCACCACGGAGGATGCTGTCTGGCTTGGGTGGCAAGATGGAGAACTTGAAGGAAAAAGATGCATGGGGCCATCAAGAGTGGGTGCATCACCAAAAACCACCCCAACATCGGTGGTTACTCACCGTTACTGGAAACCTGGAACTCAATGCACTACTTGCAAGTGGTTCCACAGGTCAGAGAATATCTCATCCAGGCAGCTTAGCTGGTCTGACCCTCTTCAGGCAGCTAGGCTGGTCTCTGTCTCCTCAGCAGTCTTTACTGCTTATATTACTTTGAGGAGAAAGGGGCCTTGTGAATCTGATCAGTTTAATGGATCAGGGTCTCCTGAGTTGTTTACTTTTCATGCTTTAAGGAGCCTCCCTTTAGAATTTCCAGAATCTTAATAAGCCTCCTTAGAAATCTGTGAGTTTGTGGCAGCAAAGGGTAAGAAAGGGTTTTTAGTATCAGCTCTTAGCTACTACTCTGACCTCTTGGGCTTTTAACTCTGCATTTGGCTCTGTGATTCTTATTTAATAAGACTGTTACATCTACATTTGGCCCCTAATGTGGTGGTATTGTGTTCCCCAAAATATTGTGTACCCTAATAAACTTATCTGGGGTCAGAGAACAAAACAGCCACTAGATACAGAGGCTAGAAAATGGTGCACTCACACCTTTAATCCTAACATTCCAGAGGCAGAGATCTACCTGGATCTCTGTGTGTTCAAGGATACAGCCAAGCATGGTGACTCACACCTTTAATGCCAGAAAGTAAGCCTTCAATCCTAAGGCAGTGATGGCAGAAAGCAGAAAGGTATATAAGGCATGAAGACCAGGAACTAGAAGCATTTGGCTGGTTAAGCTTTCAGGCTTTTGAGCAGCAGTTCAGCTAAGATTCATTTAGATAAGGACTCAGAATCATCCAGTCTGAGGAAACATGATCAGCTGAGGAACTGGCGAGGTGCAGTAGCTGTGGCTTATTCTGCTTCTCTGATGTTCCAGCATTCACCCCAATTAAAAAAGAAAGAAAGAAAGAAAGAAAGAAAGAAAGAAAGAAAGAAAGAAAGAAAGAAAGAAAGAAAGAAAGAAAGAAAGAAAGAAAAGAGGAAGGAAAGAAAGAAGGAAGGAAGGAAGGAAGGAAAGAAAGAAAAGAAAGAGAGAGAGAGAGAGAGAGAGAGAGAGAAAGAAAGAAAGAAAGAAAGAGAAAGGAAGAAAGAAAGAAAGAAAGAAAGAAAGAAAGAAAGAAAGAAAGAAAGAAAGAAAGAAAGAAAGAAAGAGAAATCTGTGAGTTTTAACAAGCTAAGACAGAAATGGCTGCACCCCAACAATAAAGAAATTGTTCCTGAAGTTGTGTGGACCTTTTAAGCAAATTAATCAAACCTAAGAAAGGAATCATGGAAGCCCCAGTTTTCAGCCACCAGGTGAAGAACATAGGGAAGCCCACTTAGGGCTGACAGCTGGCGTCTAAATTTGGGGTATAGGGGCACTCTGGGAACTGATCCTGCAGCCCGTGAATATTCAAGCCTGACAGTGTATTCAAGCAGATTGTGCCAAAAGTAGATGGAATTAGTAGATGTCCAGCTGGTGAGGACTTCAGAATTTCTGTGTTGCTTGAAGTGGGGAGAATTCTTATTGCTGGTGATATGGAAGCAGAGGGAAAACAGACCTTTTTTCTTCCCTGGACAGACAACCTGCCATGCAGGACAGAGGTCCAGTGTGGGATGTACGTGTTAAGAAGGCTAAGATGGGCAAGCTGAAAGGGGCTCATCCTCAACACCCCTGGGAAGGAGAGTGGCTGGGGAGACTTCCTATCTTCTGTTGATGCCAGGGTGCTGCCCTTGGTGTCTGTGGGAGGCAGAAGTATATCTGACCCATCTACGGCATCGTGTTCAGGAACTCTGGTGTTGGAGTCGGGATGGCAGCAGCTGCCATTCCTCTCATACATGGTAAGTCATTGGGTCCTAGCAGCCTTAAAGTAAGATTCAAAGGCCCCCGTGTTCAGAAAGTGGGTAGCCATTGAGGAGACTCAGGCCTAGCAGGAAAGACAGGAGTGGTGAAGCCCAGTAGTCCTTAGATATACTAGATAGCTCTTAAACAGGATGTAGCTGCTAGGTGTTAGAACTGTCGTCTTCATGATGATTATATGGTCTCTTTTGAATTATACCTTTAATTGTTCCTGGAGTAAATGTTCTCTTCCTCATAGGCAGTCGGACCCAGGTACCCTGAATCTTAGCTAAGCTGAGAAAAGGTTATGCCGTGTTTATGAAAGCTGTGACTAAGTATCTGTGCAGGGGTAGAAGAAGGTGCTATGTGTGTGCATGTGAATATGCATGCTGTAAGTGTGGGTGGTGGTATATTGCCAGTCTCGGGTGGATAAGTAAACCTCAGAGCACCCTAGGATGTCCTGGATTCTCATGATTTATTTCTTCTTCCCCAGTTCAGTCTTCTCTGTACCCACTCTCTCCCGAGAAAGGACACACAGGGAAAAGGGGGCTGGCCAATGAGTTCTTGACAAACTTGATACAGGTGAGTCGGGTCTTCATTTTTTCCAATCATTCCTTGCATAAAACTTGTTACTATAAAGACTCCAAGCAGGATCCCCAGGCATCTGGCAAGGGCTCAGAGACATCCCAGAAAATGTCTGTTGCATCAATATTCACTGTATTTTCTAAGCTCCTTCCAGAGGCTCTAAGGATGCCATACACTTCCTAAGAGCTTGTGGTGTGGTCAACTAAAAGTTTGACTGTCTTTTTTTCACAGTTTATCACAGCATGGGGAAATTATTCATTCATATAACAGTTGTCTCTTCCCTTTGTGGATTGTGCCAGGCTTGTGCTTAGCCCCAGGAGATGAGAGTTCAAGTCTTAGTGGAAAAAGAAAGGGACTTTGGGAGGTAGGGCAGTAGACCTGAGAAGAGCCAGGATACAAAGCCCAAAATCCGAGGCAGATAGAATTCAATGTGCCTAACATCTTTTGCTCTGGATTTTCGTCTATGGGTCTACCATCTTGGGCTCTCTATTGTCTTTGATGGGGTCCTTGGCTAAGCTGTGATGTATGAATGATTTAGGAGCTGGTGTCCTTCGAAGATGTGACTGTGCAGTTCACAGAGGAGGAGTGGGCTTTGCTGGATCCTTTGCAAAGAACTCTGTACAGGAAGGTAATGCTGGAAAACTGGAAGAACCTGGTTTCACTTGGTAAGCCACCATCAGCCCTGTGCTGCAGTATTTAATGACTCAAGAAAGATTTTCAGTCCAGTTTATTTATTGGTATAAAACAAAACAATGTTTAAATCATTTTAAAATATACAATTGAGTATATTTTAAAATATACTATATATATAAAATCAGCTTGCAAGCCAGTGGATTCCAAAAGGCTTGTCTTAGTTACTGTTCTATCACTATGAAGAGGCATTGTGACTAAGGCAACTTATAAAAGAAAACATTTAATTGGGAAATTGCCTACAGTTTCAGAGTGTTAGTCCATGTCCATCATGGTGGATAGCATGGTGGCAGGTGGGTAGGCAGGCAGTCATGGCCCTGAAGTAGTAGCTGAGAACTTACATCGTCTATAAGATGGAGGCCGAGAATGAGAGACAGGGCCTGTCCCACCCCTAGTGACAGAGCTCCTCCAACAAGGCCACACCTTTCAGTCTGCCAAACAGTCCACCAACTGGGAACCAAGCATTCAAGTATATGAGTCTATGAGGTCACTCTCATTCAAACCACGACAAGGCTTCTTCATACATCCTAGTTTTGGCTAATCCACTCCTGCCCACCATCTCCTTTCCCCAGTCACTCTATCTCCACTTAATTAAACTTTAACCCTGAGTGTATCTCCCATGTCCTTTTCTGTCACCTGTGTTCAACTGTTCCCCCAATTGCAGGTTTTTTTTTTCCTTCCTCCTTGGATTGGAAGATTGTAAGTTTCCACACAACTTTTAGAGGGGTTGTTTTTTGATGTGGGGGGTGGGGAGGGGTTGTTTTGTTTTGGGTTTTTGTTTTGTTTTGAGACAGGGTTTCTCTGTGTAGCCCAGCCATCCTCCCAGTCAAGAGAAAGCACCACAGGCCAATCTGGTAGGGGCGTTGTCTCAGTTCAGATCCTCTTACAGAGTGACTCTAGCTTGTGTCCAGTTGACATTGTGTCAAGTTGACCCCTTATCAGCTTGTCACACAAGCACATCACTATAACTTTTACTTTCTTGTTCATCTTAAAGACCTCATTTGTTGTTGTTTTTGTTGTTGTTTTCGAGACAGAGTTTCTCCGTGTAGTTTTGGTGCCTGCCCTGAATCTCACTCTGTAGACCAGGATGGCCTCAAACTCACAGAGATACGCCTCCCAAGTTCTGGGATTAAAGGTGTGCTCCACCACTGCCCAGCAAGATCTCATTTTAATATTAATATAATAATATAAAACCTTCTAAATTTTAAAAGTCCCACAGTCTTTAAAAGTTCAATCACTTTCTAAGCCTAGTCTTTTTAAAATATACAGTCTTTTTCAAAGTTCAGAGTTTCTCTAAAATATTCAAAGTATCTCTAAAATATCCATAGTCTCTCTAAAACTCCAAAGTTATTTTAAAAGTTCAGTATCTCTCAACTGTGGGCTCCTATAAAGTTTAAAAAAAAGACACAAAACCAAAGTTCAGCAGTATAAAGCTAGGCACTTGATGTCTTCTGATCCAGTCACAGTCCTCTGTGCTTTTCCGAAGGGATTGAATCGTCATCTTGAGCTCCACCCTCCACAGCATACAGAGCTTGTCTCTGAGGCTAGGCCAGCTCCCTCCACAACTTCTGATGTCTTTAGTCATCATGCCACTCTACTGCACTCCAACATAGTGCTCCGGTCTCCACTGCAACTGAGCTGGCTGTACCTTCAACTAATGGCACCCAGCTTCTCTCTATGACCCCTTCAATCCTGGGCCTTCTACTGCAACTGACATTTTGCCCTCACCAGGGGCCTCTCCCAGCTTCTCTTCAGGGATTCCTTCATGCTTTCAAAAACAGTACCACTTGGGAGATTTTTTTTTAGACAAGGTTTCTCTGTGTAGCTTTGGAGGCTTTCCTGGAACTCACTCTGTAGCCCAGGCTGGCCTTGAACTCACAGAGATCCACCTGCCTCTGCCTCCCGAGTGCTGGGATTAAAGGCATGTGCCACCACTGCCCGGCCAACTTGGGAGATTCTTAACAGTATTCAGTTTAGCTGTTAGCATGAGGTACAGTCTTGACACCCTCAGGACTACAGTAGCAGCTTCTGTGTGCTGATCCTGAGGGAACACTTCCCAGAAAATTCTTCCTCAGTTATACTATTCTCTTATTCACAGCTGATTCTGCAGTCCCAGCATCCACTGTCCCCACAAAGCGGAGATTTTACTACAGTGGTCTTGATCTCTTGTTAATCACAAGAGACACCCCCAGCTTCTTCACCCCTCTAGCTTTTCTTTCTTACTTTCTTCTTTTTCTTTTTCCGTGTTTTTTTTTTTTTTTTTTTTTTTTTTTTTTGCCTATGCTTTTGATATATTCAAGAAGCCATTACTAAATGCACCTTTTTAAAAAACCCGGGCAGTGGTAATGCATGCCTTTAACCCCAATACTGAGGAGGAAGAGGCAGGTCGATCCCTTAATATTAATACTAGGCCAGCCTGGTCTACAGAGTGAGTTCCAGGATAGTTGTGGGTACACAGAGAAACCCTGTCTCAAAAAAAAAAAAAAAAAAAACAAAACACCTTCTGTATTTTCTTCCAATAATTTACAGGTTTTAATTCTTACATTAGGTATTTGATCATTTTGAGTTAGTTTGACAGATGATGCAGAGGAAGTTGAACTTCATTCTTTCTTTTTCATTTGTCTACAGTTATCTAGTGCCTTTGTAAAATGGTCTTGGATGGTGTATCAAAGACTGATTGATTTACTTTGCATGAATAAGTGTACTTGAATGCTTTTAATTCTATTCCAGTAGTCCATGTGTCTGAGTTATACAATATTGTTTTGATAACTTGCTTTGTAGGGAATACGGGCCATTGTATTTTTTTAATCTATGTACATATGGAGTGTGTGTGTTTGTATGTGTTTATGATATGTGTGCACCAATATAGGAGGGTAGGTACACTGAGGTTAACATTGGATGTCGTCCTTGATTGCTCTCTACCTTATAGATTGAGGCATGGTCTCTTACACAACCTGCAGCTGGCTGTTTTGGCTAGTCTTGTGAGCTACCTTTACATGTGTTCTGGTGATCCAGACTTCCACTCACATTACTGAAGTAAATACTTTGCCCACTAAACAAACTCCCTACAAACTTGATCTTTTTGTTCTTTTTTAAGAGTTTATTTTCTGTTTAGGATTCCTAGAAATTTTACAGATTTTAAAATGAGGTCATTCATTTTTCTAAAGTAGAAAGGCAGTGACAGTTTTGATCATTATTGAATTATCTCTGTAGATCACTGACTAGTGTTATCACCCTAACAATAGTAAGGTTTACAATGTATATTCTTCTGTTCCTCATTTGAAATTTTATTCCATTATTGTTAGAGGAGATAACAGCATGAGCCATTGATTTTTGTTATAGGATGGTGGTAGTGGTTTTATTTTTACTTATGGGATTGAGTCTCTCTTTCCCAGGCTGTTCTTGAACTGTTTTTTTGTTTGTTTGTTTTTGTTTTTGTTTTGTTTTTTGTTTTTAATTCTTTTGGTTTTTTGAGACAGAATTTCTCTGTGTAGCCTTGGCTGTCCTGGAACTTGATCTGTAGACCAGGCTGGACTTGAATTTAGAGATCACCTGTCTCTGCCTCCTGAGTGCTGGGATTAAAGGTATAAGCCACCACTGCCTTGCTTGTTCTTGAACTCTTATGTTCAAGTAATCTCTGTGTCAGCTTTCTAAGTAGCTGAGAGTATAGTCTCACAGAGCCACACCTGGTGCTTCATTCTTTAATATAATAATACTGCTTTTGTTACCTAATTTTGTCAGTGCTAGACATTGTTGTGTATGCATTTGAGTTGAATGTGTTTTTTCTTGTTGGTGCATGTACTTTACATGTCATTAAGGCCATTTAGTTTATTCTTTATGTCCTTTGTTTCTTTACTGACATTAGGTGGTCAGTTCTCTGTAGCATGAATCCTAATTGGTTGTAATAATAAAAACCCAGAGCCAGATATTGGGGTAAATGCTGAAAGTAAAGGAGTCAGCCACTAGAGAGACTTCTTACCTCTACTGAATCCTCAGCCTGAAAGGGCCAAGCTCCTCTCTCCACCCTGTCTTATCACTTCTTCTCTCCACCCAGACATATCACTTCCTGTTTCCTCCTTCCAAGTGCTGAGATTAAAGCTGTATGCCATCACTACCTGGCCTCTGATGGCTAGCTCTGTACTCTGATCTCCAGGCAATCTTTATTTGTGAGAGCACAAACAAAATATCACCACAGTTCTCATTTAAAGGAATTAATATGTTATTGAAACTAAAGTGTTGAAATCTCAATTATTATAGAACTCTATCCCCTCCTAAATCCATGGTTTCTCTCTTTCTCTATTTGTCTGTCTTCTCTGTGTCTCTGTCTATTTCATATTTTGAGATAGTCTCCCTATGTAATAAAGCTAGACCAGGTTGGCTTCAAACTTACAATGATCTTCATGACTTTTAAAAAATTATTAGCAATATCCTAGTAAAAGCCATGGCTGGGAAAGTCATAGGCCCTAGAATGGAACCTTTTATTGTTATTTTGCTAAATGACCATGCTATCAGATTACCTTCTAAATATTTGTGTGTATATCCATAGACCTTGGCTACTTTCAACCTTGGTTAAAAAAATCAGCTTCTTGCAATGGTGAGCAATCAATGGAAGAGATGCATAATTCGTCAAAGTCCCGAGAATAAGAGACTCAGTACCTATTTCCCATTTCTAAGTGGGAAATCTATATTACCACTGCCCTCCTAAGACTTAAGGAACGTCACAGAAGAGGAGATAGGAAGAACATAAAATATGGAGGATGGAGAAGAACACTATGAAATATGGCTTTCTAGGCATGACGTGGCTGGCACACTCATGAATTCACAGCAGCTATGACTATTTGAACAAAACATGCATAAGATCAAGCCAGCCAAATTCCTTCATAGTTAGGTTAGATGATATCTAGATCCTACCTGCCTCCTGGGGAGCTGGTGGCAATTGATGGAAACTAAGAGATATGAAATTGAGAGAGGGATCTATTGAGGAGGATATAAATGTGATCATGTTTCATTGTATTTATGTATGTAATTCTCAATAATAAAAGTTTAAAAACCAGGTTTGGATTTTAGAGTCTTTTGGATTTGCATTAGTTTACTCAATCCGTGTAGCAAATCTGGAGTCTGATTTTTCTCTGTCTGTGGGGTTATCATGTCATTCATTGAATGTAGCCTTACTGATGTTTCAAAACTAATTTTCCAGTATCTAGATTTATCAGGTGCAGACACAGGTAATTTGTCAGATATTTCTTTGAAGTCCTAGAACCAAAAACCTAAATCTCTTAATCTCTTCAAATGAACTTCGTGCTTGCATGAGGGTATATAAATACTAAAACTAAGCGAGATGGTTTCTAACACTACCTTGACCTTCTGCTTCATGCAAAGCCAGAGATTAACCAAGAATGTGAGCCTAGTGCCTTGTAAGGTCTTCCCGGGGTGTATGCTGTTACCTTGGATTTATCTGTAATAGTCTTGATTCTGGAGAACATTACCTTTACAATAACCTTCTAAGCAAACTTCTTTTAGTATACTTTTCGGTTTAGTGCTTATTTGTGTCTTCTGTTTTCTCTTATACATTGACCTTTAAATGTGTTTATCATATGTGTGTCTAAGTTTGGAGTTAAACAAATAAAGGAACACCCTTTAAGGCAATCTTGCAGGAAGTCCCTGGAGTCCAAAAGAAAACAGACTAAGCTCTGTTCTGCTCCCTCTAAGATAAACAATGCTTGCTGCCCTCTTCGGTACACAACCAGAACAGAGAAAGGATGGTATGAGTCAGTTAAAAATGGCCTGAAGCCCTCTTACTCAGATTTAGTCAGGGGTGGGTTATTTGGATTTTGTTTCCATAACTAAACATTCTACTAACAGATTTAATTTTTTTTTGAAGTTTATAGTTCCAGAAAGGTAAATTATTTGTGTAAGTTTATTTACTGTTTTTTTTTTGGGGGGGGGGGTGTTAAATTTACCTTTTCATCATTTTCTTTGTCAATTTTGTAAGTCTTTCTTAAGCACTTATATCTCCTTAAATGTGAATAGGCATTTCGAAGCACAGTGGTGAAAACAGGTTTGGCCCATATTTTCATGGAACTTTCTGTCTAATGTCTTCCTTGAGAAATGATTCATTCTCTCTCTCTCTCTCTCTCTCTCTCTCTCTCTCTCTCTCTCTCTCTCTCTCTCTCTCTCTCTCTCTCCCTCTCCCCCTCTCTCTCTCCCTCTCTCTTGTCCTGACTTTATATTCTCTATAGTTCAAACTTTAAGGGACTTTTAAATGTATATTTGAACTTAGACATGCATATCTGGGATTATTAATAACCCATTACTTTGAAATTTAGGTAGAGGTACTTATATATTTGTTACTTATGAAAGTTACTATATTCTTTGGAATTTAGACAAAATTATTCCACTGCAGCTAAAGTCACACTTTTTTATCTTCAAAAGTTTGGCTTCAGGTTTATGGAGTTGCATAGCACTTGAATAATCTTTCTAACATTACATGTATTTTCTCCATAAATAGGGCATCACCTTGATAAACCAAATCTGATATCCCAGTTGGAGCAAGAAGACAAGGCTATAATAGAGGAGAGAGGAAGTATTCCTGGCATCTGTCCAGGTGAGTAGAAGTGGGTCTGGGCTCTTCTGGGAAGTGACTATTGAAAGGATGGCGCTGGTGGCTGGCACTGGTTACTGCATGGAAAGGTCACAATCACGACAGAACCCAGTGGTACCTTTTAGAGCTTTTAATGGAGGGAAGGGGGAGGGGAGGATCCAGCCCTGGCAGAGAGGCGCAGAGAGACCTGGGGTGGGGTGGGGACATGGCACTGCCTTATAAAGGCCAGGATGCATCTGCGCACACAGGCCCACGTGCATAGATCACACAGTCACGTCCATGTGACTACATGACCGTGTAACCATGGTGCCTGTGTCACACAGGACCCAGAAATAATTAGGCAGACATGACTAAGTGTCCCGCTGGACATGCTCGACCATGGGGCATGGTTGGAATTCCTACCATCCCGGACTCTTATCTTTTATAAAAGATGGCAGATGAGTGAGTGTGGGGCCTCATTTCTCCCAAAAACTGCTTCCAGCTGACTTGGTGGGTGTTGGTTGGCACTTGGGGGGAATAGGGAGGGGAGGGTCTGAGGTAGATAGGCATTGTGGGATGATGTGCTGTCTGTCATCCATAGCTCTGGAGCTGTGCATCCATCTTGGCTTGGTACCCTGGCTGCTTTTGTATCTGACAGGATGCTGGTGAGACAGGAAAAGCCTGAAGCAGATCTGACCTGTCCAGATGGATTTAAGCTGGTTTCTGGAGCTTGGGAACAATTTTGAACATGTTAAGAAGCAGCCATGAGAAAAATAGTGACCATTTGTGGTGTTGAGTACTCTGCTTGTATTGGTTAGTATTAATGGGAGAGACAGAGAGATTGGAACATGTTAAGCTTTATCAGAGACAAATTATTTTAAAGCACCTGTTTCCTTTACTAGTTTGGCATCCAGGAGACGCAGGTGACCAATTATTGAGAGCATTTAACAGTAATAGACGGTTATATTAAAGTCTGTTTTGTAGAGCCCAGACATTTTTGGGTCTGAGGGTGTAAATACCTTTTAGCTGTTACAGTTTCTTACTTGATGATCTCTGGACTCCAGTTCTGTGCTGGTCCTGTACCATTAGCTAAGCAGTGAGTTAGAACAGGGAACTGGGAAGAGAAAAGCTTGTGGTGCATGAGAACTTATTTCTTTGGAATTAGGGACAAGGGAAAGATCAGGGCCCTGTCTGTGTGCACATGAGAAGCATAGGTGGGTAGGTCTGGAATGAGGCATATGGAAGCTCCTATCTTAGCTGGAAATCTTTTCCCATTAAGTAACCCTGAAAGTGCAATTAAGTCTGGTGAAGTGGGTAAGGCTGTCCTCCCTACGCCGACAATAGGGAAACGAGAAGTGGTGACATCCCAAAACTCCCAGGACCAGGTCAGTGGCTCTGGTGTCCAGAAGGAAAGAAACAGATCACTTCCCTGCTGCATTCTGGGTTCCTTGCAAGCCTGTAGCCAAGCCTAGGTCTGCTGGAGGTTTTTGTCTGTCCCCCTGCCTCTTGGTGCCTGGGGGCAGTCGGTTGACTGGTTGTCTTTCTATGTGGCATTTTCAACAAGGCTGTTGATGGCCTGGCAGGGCACTTGCTAGCCTGTGGCCTTTTTCCTCACTTAAAACAGGGACTCAACAGCTTTCAGGAGTCAGCCAGTGCCAGCACTTGGCAATTTTGTTCTCGGGCTTTTTATCTCTTCCCTGGCACACCTTGAATGCCACAGATGACACTTTTGCCTGTGGGGTCAGGAGCCTTGCACTCCAGATACTTAAGTTTTAGTCGGGGAGGTCTGGAGAATAAGAGGTGGATTTTACTCCGTGTCTTGAATTTTTTTTTCCTTGATGTTTGCTGGCTTGAGGGCAGCTTTTGGAAGATCTGCCAGGAGGCAGGCTATACACTGATCTCTGACTTAAGAGCCATCCTTACTATTGTAAACTTATTTGCATGGATCTCAGCCAGCTTCCAGACCCATCTGTGCCTCTCATGGCAGCTTGAGAATGAGTGGGAGGAGTTAAGGTGAGTTAAAGTGAGCCAGCAGAAGTGGCCCACAACAGTAGAGGGCCTGCCCAGTCATTCAGGGGTTAAGGTGAGGTGGGCTAAAGCCCACCCACTGTCGGAGAGTGGAAAGTGGAAGTCAGCTAGACAGAAATGGTTGTACCTGGCAGAGAAAACATAGGGAGGGAGAAGGGTTGAAAGCTTTAGCAGAAAGCTTTGGGGATAAAGTAACTCTTTTATTTGCCCATTCGCTGGCAGAAGTTTCCTGCGGAAGCTGTTATGCGGCCAGATTTACTGGTATCCGCCAAATTTCCACCCCTTTGTCCCATGGCTGCAGCTGAGAAAAAAATAAAAAATTAAAATAACAAACCAGGATCAGACTCCAATCCCAGGTGTCCTTGAGGCAAGGAGAAAGATCTATGAGTCAGCACAGGTTATCCAAAAGGCCATCTAGTTATGAATAAGGGCTGGGGCGTATGTACCCAGAGGACCCCCAAGAGCCGGACGGCATGCTATACTTTGTCAAGATAGAATGTGTGGTGGTACACAGCCGAGGACCACCCCTAGGGGTTGTGAAGAATATAGGTCAGGCTCAGCTGCGGAAACAGCGGAGGACTCACGTGTGGTGGAGACACAGCGGGAGCGGTGGCGGCAGGAGTGGTGTGCAGGTCCAGCGGCGGGAGCCGCAGCGGCAATCGCAAGAGCACAGTGGGCGTCTGTGGTGGGCAGTCGAGGCCCTCAGTGCAGGGGTTCCCTGCAACACTCAGCCCCAGAAGCTGGGTGTGAAGAGAACTTCCAATCCGAGATCTGAGTCCACAGCACCAATGAAAGGAAAACGGTGCTGGTTGTTCAGCGGAAGAGTCACGAGCCATGGTTACCAGAGTTAGAATGGGCTTTATTAGAGAGAAGAGGGGATAGGAGGGAGAAGCCAGGCCTGACAGAAAGAGAGGGGCAGAGAGAGGCAGAGAGGGAGAGAGAGACAGAGACAGAGAGACAGAGACCCGGGGGACATGGCGCTGCCTTATAAAGACCAGGACACATCTGCGCGCGCAGGCCCATGGGCAAAGATCACATCCACGTGACTACGTGACCACAAACATGCGGCCTGGGTCACACAGGACGTATGATCCAGAAGCGACCAGGCGGATGTGACTAAGTGTCCCACCAGGCATGCACGACCATGGGGCATGGTTGGAATTCCTATCAATTATGGCCTGGGAAGCAGGAGTGAAAAGTAAGGTATTCTTTTCCTCTGAAAAACATAGATATGAACTACCACTGTTTTTACTTTTCTCTCAACTCTGCCTTTGTCATCTCATGCCTTGGCCTGTGAAGGAAAAACAAAGATGCAGTTCTTTGCATTACAGATTTTAAGTCATAGGCTGGAGACATGGCTCCAAGGTTAAGAGTACGTACTGTTCTTGCAGAGAACCAGAGTTCAGGTTCCAGCAACCACATAGGAAAACTCCTACCCGCCTATAATTCTAGCTCCAGGGGAACCCAACCCCTCTCTTTACCACAGACATCAGTATATACAAGCACATATAAACAATTAAAAATAAAAAAGAAATTGTAAATTTTAAGTCACAGTTTCCATTCCTGATAATTTATTTTGTCTATTTCTTATCAATCGCAATATATGTCTAGAATACATTTTCTTTAACTCCTAACATTTCCAGATCTAACTCCCCCTTCTCTCCAGTCTTTACCAAGTATTCTGATCTCTCAGTGTCTTTCTTAAATCATGTGTGCACCTCACCATTTTTTTTCTTCTGTTGACTTATTTTTCTTTTTAATTTGTTTCAGATTTGGAGACTGTACTTAAAGCCAAATGGCTAACTCCTAAGGAGCATGTCTTTAGCAAAGAAGATGCTAATGGTGGGAAAACAGTCAAATTGGAGGTAATGAGTTCTGGTTTTCCCAGGTTAGAAAAGATAGGAAACCCAGAGAGTCATCATGAACAGTATCATCTAAACTTGAGGAAGTGATGGATCTAGGAAGGTACTGTGAAACGATGATATTTTGATAGAGAAAAACATTAAGCCAACTTCAGACATATTTCTTCCCTGAGAATTCCCACAAGTTTCCATTCATTAAGTGTGAATCAGGTGTTGGGTGCTTGAAACATAAGTGGTCCTAAATTATCAGGAAATGTTTTTGAATATAAGGATATATAGCCAAATGGCTGTGCCTTTGAACAAGCTCAAACTAAGCAGAAGTTATATATAAGCACTAAAGAGCCAAACTGTTTTATAATGTCATAGATTTTTCTGGGAGAAGGAATCTTATTTTAGCATGTTATAGTATTAATATTATAAATTATAGTTAAAATTTATGTCATAATTAACAGGAAAGAGATCATCATGGAATGAAAATCAATGAATGCAACCAATGTTTTAAAGTCTTCAGCACGAAATCTAACCTTACTCAGCACAAGAGAATTCATACTGGAGAAAAACCCTATGACTGCAGTCAGTGTGGAAAATCCTTCCGCAGTAAATCTTATCTTACTGTTCATAGAAGAATCCATAATGGGGAGAAACCATTTGAATGCAATCACTGTGGAAAAGCATTTAGTGATCCCTCATCCCTCAGACTTCACGTAAGAATTCACACTGGGGAAAAGCCCTATGAATGTAACCAGTGTTTTCATGTTTTTCGTACCAGCTGTAACCTCAAAAGCCACAAGAGAATTCACACAGGGGGTGAGAATCACCATGAATGTACTCAGTGTGGAAAGGCCTTCAGTACAAGGTCCTCTCTCACTGGACATAATAGCATTCATACTGGAGAGAAACCCTTTGAGTGCCAGGATTGTGGGAAAACCTTCAGGAAGAGCTCGTACCTAACCCAGCACTTAAGAACTCACACTGGAGAGAAGCCCTATGAATGTAGTGAGTGTGGGAAGTGCTTCAGCAGTAGCTTTTCTCTGACTGTACACAAGAGAATACATACTGGAGAAAAACCCTATGAATGCAGTCACTGTGGGAAAGCTTTTAATAATCTCTCAGCTGTGAAGAAGCACTTAATGACTCATACTGGGCAAAAACCCTATGGATGTAACCATTGTGGAAAATCTTTCACCAGTAACTCCTACCTCTCTGTGCACAAAAGAGTACATAACAGGTGGATATGAATTGTGATGAGAAATTACTGAGAGAAAGCTTTGTTGATCTAAGATAACTCGAGAGAATTTACATCTGGTGTACATGTTATCTATTGGTGTATAAACTCACCCAAATTTTGTGGCTTTAAACAAATACCTCACACTTTATAGGTCAGGGATATGAGAACACTTTAGTTGTGTAATTCTTCCTCAGGACTTCTCATGAGCTTGCATTCAAGACATCAAACAGAGCTGCATCTTCTAAAGTTGTCATTGAAGGAACCACTTCTTGGATGCCTCACTTTCACATGCCTAGGAACTTACTACTGGTTCACTGACTCACCATGTAGGCCTCTCCACATGATTACATATCTTTATAATATGGCAAAAGAACAATCCCTCCCCAAAGTGTTCCAAGAGAAACCAATTAAAAAACGAAATATGACCTGGCCTCCAAAAGGTATATTTTCACTTCTTCTCTATTGTATTCGTCGAACACAGACTTACCTTGATACAGTGTGGGAGAAAACTACAGAATATCTGAGGGTCAGGAGACAGCTCTCTGAGGACCCTCTGAGAAACTTGCCATGAAATTAATGAAGTTTTCAATAGACCTTAATCCTTTTAATCAGTGTGAAATGACATTTGGTAAATTGTTAAATCTTTCTGCAAAGACACCTGTGTGATAAAGCTTTTTAGTTCACTTATAATGTGTCCCAAAGATTATGTGTTGGAAAAAAACTGGTAAGTAGAATGCTGGTCATGTGATAATGGTCTTCAGTGATGTCAGTCCTTACAGTCTTTCTTGTGGGAAATCACACCACTGAAAAACAAAAAAAAATTCAGAAAACTGTATAGCAAAGTGTTCACATTACTGACCACAGATAATGAAGTGCTCTGCTGTGATAGTGGGGAATCTTTGACTCTTTTCCTTTCTTAAAGAGGTATGAAAATGCTTTCTGATAAGCCCCCTTGAGTATCAGAGGCATTGACAAGTGTTTGAGGATTCCTGTGATGCAGGAATAAATTGGCAATAATTCTTCTAAGCACATAAATTAGAGAGACACCTTAGGAAAGTGAAGTAATACATGTCAGGATGCTCCAGCATCAGTTGTCTGCTGAGTGACTGTAATAATTTATACAGGAAATGAAATGGATGAGTGTGGGGATACCTCCACCAGTAGGTAGTATCTGTAGGTTCAGTTACCAGTTTATTAATTTTCAATCTTTGTTTTATAGACATGTATATTTATATGTATAACCCCACCACAAAAAAACAGCCCTTCACTTTTCCAAAATTTCAGTGTATTGTATTTATAGCTTCTCTTCTGAAGGGCTGGGTATGGTGGCACACACTAGTAATCCTAGCACTCAGGAGGTTGACAAGGTGGATTGTGAATTTGATGCAAGCTGGAACTGGCTAACATAGTATTTTTGTCAAGAGTATAAGACTTTTTGATATTGATCTTTTTTCTTCTTTTCTGTCCTGCAAGTACCTAGTGTCCATTTTGTCCTGCTTAGGGCCAACAAGATGGCTCACTGGGTGAAGGTGCTTGCCACCAGACCTGATCACCTGAGTTCAGTCCCCAGAACCCAGACAGTGAAAGTAGACAACGGACTCTGACATCCACACACGTCAGCCCAACAACAAAATCAATATTTTTTTAAATCTGCAAGTGTATTAAAATAATATGCCAGGATTCCTTGAAGCCTCAAGACTGGCACCATGAAATTTGGAGGCCGAAGGAAAAGCCTGACTTCTCATTTATTTTCTATTCCTCTCATACTTTCTCTTGGCAAATGGCTGTATGATCTGGAGTGAGAATTGTTTTCTCTTGTTTTGATCTTGATGTCGTAAGCAGTGGAACAGTAACAATGATTTATTTTCCTCAAAAACCTCTGACTGAGTACATTAGTTCTAGATTCCTTTTTTTTTTTTTAATTCATGCTTTGATTAAAAGTAACCCCTTGCTGGTTGAAGCCAACATGATTTGCTGTTTGTTTTTGAAGCAATGTTAAGTTCCATCTTAATGCATGTCTAACTGGTAAACCTGTTTGTCAAATAATATCCACGGTTCTTTGAAAGTAATATATATTCTCTTACATGTTGATATAGGGTATATGCACGTTAACACATTCAATGTTAACGGTATGTACAAATTGTTTTCTTTTAAAATAATTTTGTAGTAGAGCCATGGTAGTCTTCCATTGTGATTATGAATTAACATTCTTAGAAGTTTGTCATTTTTTTTTCTATTTATTCTGAAGTTCTGTAACTAGGTGCTTACAAGATTGGGTGCTTTTTTTCTGTGAAGTGTTCCTTTTTATAGGGACTACATCTTTTCATAACAAAGGACCATAATGCATTGATAATAAATGGTCAGACACTATGTAGTGCTTCTCATAGACAAGCAGAAATACCTCATAAGTAACTATTGAGTACTCTAAATAAACATCAATGTGTTCTGTTATTATTCCTAGTTTACCAATGAAGAAGTTAATATGGCACACATCAGTCCCTTGCCTGAGTTCTCCGGCTAATTAGTATAGTCCTGATTTGAACATAAGTCAGTCTATTATCTTAATACTAGCCCATCTATTGAGTATGTTCTGGGAACTGTTGTGTAGGTATTTTCTGAATTGAAATATTCTCTCCTAGGGGATACAAGGATGCCCTGAATGACATTGGGAGAGGAAGCTAATGAAACAGGAAACTTGTCAAACCTTCAGGACTCAAAATGCTCAGGGGTCATCTCCCAGGTTATGAATAGTAAACAATTGCTGCTACATAGAAAGTTTATATGTATGGAACTGATAATAAATTAGAAAGGGGGCCCAAGGATGTAGCTTCTTTTGTTATCTCCCATGCTGAGATAGGATTTTTGTTGTTATAGCAGCCTCTGAGTCATCCGTACTCCTATAAGTAACCTTCAGTAATTCATTGGTTTGCCAAGCCAGGCTTGATGGACTTGTTTCCTTGATCTGGTTCTAGCACCCTATCTGGAGAGTAGCATTTGTTTACATCTCCACAGAATGTCATACACCACAAACAGGCCACCCATACAGGGACAGGCAGAACCAAAGATCTCTTTGGGAGGACTAGCTGCATGAGCTCTGTATGATATTTAAAATGGACTCCCGAAGCTGATCCTTTTGAGGGTGGAGTATCACCTGATACAGACCTTCCCGTGTGGTAGGAGACAGTGTGCCTCTTTTGCTTTCGTGGTAGTTTCATGCTGTCTGATATAAATGATAAGACATGCCACTGAGGTAGAGCCATCGAAGTGGAGCATCTTTTGGAAAAAAATCCAGGGTGACTGAACTTTATTTCTGTCACTGTGATAAAACCCTGACCAAAGGCTACATAAGGGAGGACAAGATTGATTTTATCTCACACTTCCCAGTCAAAGCCTATTACTGAGGGAAATTAGGGCAGAACTCTAAGCAGAAAGCTTGCTTGCTTGCTCACTCTCTGACTCAGTTATAGGATCATGCTAAACTAGCTTATATAACTAAGGATCACCTTAAGGTGATCACACTAAGGCTGTGCCTTCTGCACCGATTTGATTCAGGCAATTCCTCAATCGAGGCTCTCATGTCTGATGACTGTTGAGTTTATAAAGTGGACAGTTAGAGCTAATTAGGATAGTCTTTCTCTTCATGGGGTGGGGTGGCACACTCTACTGGGGTCCACTGCAAGAGTATGTGTGTACTAGTAAAAACGCAAGTGGACTAGAAAACACACAACAGTTCTCAAAGTGGCACCATGGGACCAGACTGTAAGGAGCTTATGGCAGTGGTATGCCCTGTGAGAGAGAAAGATAACGGGTTCCACTGCCTGCTGTAAGGAACGTGTCCACGTAATGAGAATTACAGGGAGAAAAGCATGGTACTGTTCTGCCTATTATGAGCACTTTTAGCGGGAAATTGTTCAAGTGAGAGAGTGGATGACATACAGGTGTCGCTATTATCACTGGCAGGGTGCAAGGGAAAGAAGACTACTAATTAGACCTGTGCTGAAGATGCCTTCTTGGAACCAAAGAAGTTGGAATCCATGGGAAGAATTGAACAGTAAGGAAAGAGCAATGTAGAAATGATAGAAGATATCCTTCGGGTCTGACCTTTAATATAGAAGAAAATCTGTACTGGCATGCAGATGGGTGTCTGGTCTTGTACAAAAAAAAAAAAAAAAAAAAAAAAACCTGCATCTGAACTGCTTGAATTAAGGAACACTTTTAAACAAGAAATGAAAGAGCCCCCTGGAAGCCTAGCATGTGAGATTTGGTAGAGATGGGATCATCTGTCTAAGTGGAAAAGTGGAGAAACTGAGGTTAACATATCTACTCATTCTTCCTTGAGTTTGTAGCTACATAATCTGAGGAAATACAAAAAAAAAAAAAAAAATCAAAAACTAACTACCCAGAGTTGTCCTCTGACCTTACCTGTGCACCCTGGCACACATACGCCTGTCCTCACACTTCACACACTCTAATAATACTTTTTATTATTAAGGAAAATTAATTTTAATAAATTTAAAGAACAAGCCTTCAGAGATCCTTCCTGTTAGAAACAAATAATTTTCCGTGTCACACAAAAGAATATACCAGCAAAGCAAAAGTGTCTCAGCAAGATAATTCTTTCTATAGAAAATGTGCACAAAGCCCTGAAGCATGAACCTAATTAGTCTTATCAGTAAAAACCAGGAGTCAGGCCAGGCGGTGGTGGTGCACGCCTTTAATCCCAGCTCTCGGGAGGCAAAGCCAGGCAGATCTCTGTGAGTTCTAGGCCAGCCTGGGCTACAGAGTGAGTTCCAGGAAAGGTGCAAAGCTACACAGAGAAACCCTGTCTTGGAAAAAAAAAAAAAAAAAAAAAAAACAGGAGTCAGATTATCAGATTATCAGGGTGAAAGCTGAAAGATCAGAGAAGCTGAGCAACCAGCCACCAGAGACTTCTTATCTCTATGAAATCTCAGACCAAAAGTGGGGGCTGGATCCTGTTTCTACCCGCCTTATATTCCTGTCTCCACCTCCCAAGTACTAGGACCAAAAGCATGAGCCTCCCAAATGCTGGGATCAAAGGCATGAGCTTTCCAGGTGCTGGGATGAAGGTGTGAGCCACCACCTGTTATTTAGCAGCGCTCTTACCCTACAAGGAAATGTCACGAAACACGACAGAATCCACAAATGAGAGTTTTATTAAGAGAAAAGGACAGACAAGTGCTCAGGCCTGCAGAAGAGACACGTTTGTGGAGAAGAAAACGGAGAGAGAGCCGGGAATATGGAGCCTGCTTATAAAGGCTGGGTGGCGTACGTGCCTACACAAGTCAATGTAACTACTCCACGCATGCGCAGATCACATGGTTGTGTTGCGCACTCTTACACAACCATGCAAAGGATCCTGGTCACAGGAGACGCCTTGACCCAGAAATGGCTATTTTGACCTGGAACTGGCTAGGCGGAAGTGTCTAAGTCCGCCGGGCATGAGCAAACACGCCCAACCGTGGGGGCGTGTTGTGAACCCATCATCCCTGACTCTTTTTAAAAAAGAAAAAAGAGCCAACCGACGCCCACTATTCAGTCGGAAGCAATCTTTCAGAGAAACACCACCCCATACCCATTCAACCACAATTTTATTGTCACACGGCTGAGGTAATGAACAGTCTGCGTAGCTCCATATGATAGACCTTAGGTGACATAAGAGGGAAGTTAACAGGCTATCTGGAACAGTTGGAGGGTTGGATAAAAGACCTGGTGTTAGAACTGGCCTTCCATACATTAGTTCAAACGGAGAGATTGAAAGAGCTCTTTAGGAAGAGCCCTGAGCCTGAGAAGAGCTAGAGGCCATAGTCTTACCCAGTCAAGATGAAGTTCCTGTGACATCTTAGTAAGAATAGTTTTTAAAGACTGGTTGGTACGCTCCACCTTTCCTGAGGATTGAGGACAGTATGGGATATGAACATGCCAAGGAATGTTAAGAGCCTTAGCTAGTGTCTGAGAAATCTGAGAGGTGAACTCTGGGCCATTGTCAGACTGAAGAGAAGCAGGAACCCCAAACCAAGGAATAATTTCTCAGAGAAGGAGGTCTGCAACTGTCTGAGCCCGCTTATTAGAAACTGGATATGCCTCCATGAGAAGAGAGGCTGGCAAGGGAAAGGAATTGTTGGAGTCAGTAGAGTGAGTGGCTAGGAGGAGAAGGAGGAGGGGAGCTGCTGGCCCGTCTGGGATGAGGCGAGTGTGTGGAGTGGAGCGAAAGAAATGGATGCTTCTACCTTAGCTAGAAGATCCCTTCCCATTAAAGGTACAGGGCAGCTTGGCACCACTAAGAATGTGTGTGTGAGAGGGATGCCTCTGAAAATACAATTGAGTGGTGGTGTCTGATGAGGCAGGTAAGGCTGTCCCTCAACCCTGACAATAGGGAGACAAGCAGGAGAGGTGGGCCCCCAAAACTCTCTCAAGACAGAGTAGGTAACTCCGGTGTCCAAAAGGAACGAGATGGGGCACTCATTTATTTTTATTACTACCCTTGGTTCCCTGTGTGAGATGGGAGTGGCCGGGGCGGGAACCGGGCAGCATCAGTCCTCGCTGTAGGCCAAGCCTAGAAAATCAGGCGGAGTGGTCTTCGTCTGGCATTTCTGTGTCGCTTGGGACATTAGGACAGTCAGCTGACCAGTGACCCTTTCGGCAACACTTTGAACAAGGCCTTGTTAGTGCCCTTTGTGGGGCGGTGGTGCAAGCCCGGGCCCTATGGCCTTCTTTCCCTGCACTTGAAACAGGGACCAGACAGCTTTCAGGGAGCTGGTCAGATGGTGTTTGCCAGCATCTGGCAATTCCTTTTCTTGGCCTTCTCATCTCTTCCATGGTACACTTAAATGCTATCGCCAGCACATCTGCCTGTGGGGTCAAAGGGCCGTTCTCCAAATGTTTAAGTTTATCTCTAATGTCAGGGAAGCTCTGTGAGACAAAGTGGGTCATTAGGATCTGCCTGCCCTCAGGGCTCTCTGGGTCTAAGCTAGTGAACTGAAGTAGAGCCTTGGTGAAGTGCTCCAAGAAGTGAGATGGATTTTCGTCCTTATCCTGAATTACCATTTTCAGTTTTTTCATAGTTTACTGGTTTTAGGGCAGCCTTACAGAGGCCTGTCAGGAGACAGGTAATAAACCTATCTCTGACTAGACAGCCACCCTGGGTGTTATAGTCCCAGTGTGGTTCTTGGTCAGGAACCGCCTCAGCTCCTGGGGGGTGTGAAAGGTTAGTCAGATGAATTTCGTCTGCATGGGTCCTAGCCTGTTCCCATAACTGCCTGAGCTCCTCAGGAAGTAAATTATTAGACAGTATCATGTATATATCATGAAAGGTGAGACTATAAGATTGAGCTATATATTGAAACTGTTTAATAAAGGAAGCAGAATTAGAAGTATAAGAACCCAGCTTACTTTCTATCTGAGAGAGTTCTGCGAGAGAGAATAGAACATGAACTTTAATCAGTCCATCCACATCAGCCACCTCTCGCAAAGGGAGAACAGTGGGCAGGTTTGGATGGCTGGAGTCAGGCGATTTAGCAGTTCAAGAACGGGTGGTAGGAGGAGCGAAGGTCGGAGCCAGGGCAGGGCCTTTGGAAACGGCCGCTGCCGAGGGAGGAGCAGCTGCTGCCAAAGGAAAATCAGCTTTAGAGGGAGAAGAATCTGGAAGAGGAGCTGAAGGAACAGTCGCCCTAAGAGTAGGGGTGGAAGCCAGAGGTCGAATAGGTAGAGGTTCATTAGCACGATCTAGAGTCAGAGATTCCGGAGTCAGAATCCTCCAGTTTAGGCATAGCTAGGAGCATATGAGCAGGAGAGAAGGAATCCAGAAGAGACGGTTTAGCATTGAGAAAGAAGAAAGCAACTTTCCATTTGCCTGCTCGTTGACAGAAATTAGATAACTCCCATAAAATATTGGGATCTAAGGAGCCGCTCGGTGGCCATTTTTTGTTATTTTTAAAGCATATTTGGGCCATTTCTTAGTACAGAGATGGATCAGCTTAGGAATCCTTATGTAAGGCATTAAGCTGAGAGGTTTTAAAGCTTCAAGAAGACAGCCTAATGGAGAGGAAGGACTAACAGGGTTGGAAGCCTTGTTTCCAATGTCTGTAGCAGAGAGGCAGAAAAATAAAATAATAATAAAAAAAAAAAAAAAATGTGATCCGGAGCCAAGGCCCCAGGCATCCCCAAGGCCAAGGACGGATACCGGGTGCAGGCCGCTACTCGGCTCGTCAGCCAGAGAAGTGGGGGGGGGGGGGGGCGCCACGTGAGGCAAGGATTCCCCGGGAATCCGGACAGCGTCTACTGCTTCATCAAGCGGGAAGAACGTGTCACCCTCACGTGGTCCCCAGGACTCACCCAACAGCAGTGGTCCCAGTGTGAGGAATATCTCAGGCTGCAGACATGGGAGATGGCTAGAAAGTTAGGCCTGTGATAGGGGCCGACTGTAGCCAATAAAGACCGTGGCCAGGGGATCCCCTGGTTTCAAGAATGGTTAGTGAGGTGCTGGATGCTCAATGGTCATTCTCACTGATTCAGGAAACCGTTTACACTGGCCAAAAAGCGAGGGACTCACCAATCAGAGAAACAGTGTTGGATGTAGTTTAGTTCGGCCAGGCGAAATGGAGAGCAGTTTGTGTGCAGCAGTCCCCGGTTTATGGGTTTCCAGGCGCAGGGCGCCCGGAAGTGCCCGCTTGGTCTCAGCATCAGATGTTAGTTATTTAGTGGAGCTCTTACTCTGTGAGGAAATGTCACGAAACATGACAGAATCCATTAACAAGAGTTTTATTAAGATAAAAGAGACAGACGAGTGCTCAGGCCTGTGGAGAGACACGTATGTGAGAAAGAAGAAGAGAGGAGCTTGGAATATGGCACCGGCTTATAAAGGCTGGGTGGCACACGTGCCTACACAGGTCGATGTAACTACTCCACACATGTGCAGATCACATGGCTGTGTTGCACGCTCTTACACAACCATGTAAAGTCATGGGATTCTGGTCATGGGAGACGCCTTGACCCAGAAATGGCTATTTTGACCTGGAACTGGCTAGGCAGAAGTGTCTAGGTCCACTGGGCATGCGCAAACATGCCCAACTTGGGGGGGGGGTGTTGTGAATCCATCACCACCACCACCCAGCTCTGTTTCTATTTTAGACTGGTTCAATCTTGTTTAGCCCAGGCTGGCCTTGAACTCCTGATCGTCCTGCTTCCTCCTCCCAAGTGCTGGGATTAAAGGTGTGCCACCATGGCCTCACCTCTATGGTTAACTAGTAGCTAGCTCTGCCCTTTGATCTCCAGGCAAACTTTGTCAGAACAACAAAATGTCATACAACAAAGCCAAACCTGACTAGCAGCCCACTTGGCCAGGATGGCTTCTTTCTTTTATCCCTAATGAAAGTACCTACTGCAACCTATCCAGTAGGAGGGAGCTCAGCTTCATATTCTGATGCAATTGGCTAATACTCGTCCTTGTAGGGCTTACTACTTTCAGTGGGGAGAAAAAACTAATCACCTTTGTTTAAAAAAAAAAAAAAAAAAAAGAGCAGTGTTCCCACAAATCTTTCAGAGAGGCCTGAGAGGGGAAAACTGAAAGGCCCTATCCCACGTGTGGGGATAGAGGTTGCTGAGTGTGGCCACATCTGTGAGGCAGCAGCTCCTGTAGCAGATGGAAACCTCTCAGAGGGTATCCTTTTGTTTTTCAGAATCCTGTCTAGTTATGTCTGTCATCTGCATGGAGAATCATATTCTTTCCCAGGAACCCTCTCTGCTGTACTGCCTTGGGTGATGCCCAAGTATCGATACTCCCACTTGAATCCTAGGAATTGTTTCCACCTGTGATTTTTGTATGAGGGGTGGGGGGAGCAGAGACAGTCATTGCCAGAAAATTCAAGAACTAACCTAAATCCCTGGGTTCCTAGAGTTAAAGCTTGTACCACACAAATAAGAACCTCATGGAACTACAAAGAATCATTGCTGGCATGGGCAATTTATCCTGTACAGAATCTTACTTGAAGGCAGATAGAAAAGCATTTAATACTCACACGATCCAATGTTGTGATCTGAGGCTCTTGAATCATTCCAAACAGACATAAGAGCTTTTGGCAAGGCAAGATTTTATACAAGGGAGCACAAATACAGGAGGGGGTTTGGAGGGACTGATCAGTCAGGGCCACAGAACAGACTTAAGAGCTGAACTGTGACCCAAATGCCAGCTGAAGCAAGTATTTAAGCACAAAGATCACAAACATGTATTGCCAAGCTCCAGTTACAATTTTTCACCAATCATAATTCAAAGGTTAGGGGCTTTCCTAAAGTGTTCCATCAGTTGTCAATCAGCATAGAATACAAGCTTTTCAGTTCAATAAGACACATTTGTTCTTTTTGTTGTTAGGAACAACCATAATGTTTCTAAAGAACTAAAGATGCATAACAACTAACAGAATTTTCCCAAGGGCCTTCCCTGAGAAGATTCCTCCCAGAGTCCTGGGGAAGATGCTATGTCCGGCGGGGGGTGGGGGGGTGGGAGGGGGTGGGGGGTGTTATCTGAGGGAAAAGGGTCTGTGTACACCATGCTCTTTCATACACTACTTTATTTCTCTAAGACAAAATTCTATCTGTACAGGTTCAGTTCCATCCTGACTCAGTTCCTTTCTCTGTACCCACTTTTTCTGTCCCCTTATAGCCCTAATAATAACTAAGCCCTTATGCTTTTTATCTCATCTTCATCCCCCGTTCCTCCATCCTCCATCTTTCCTTCCTCTTCTCCTCCTGACCTGATTCACCTACAATCTACAAGAAACTTTTCCTTGCTCCTTACTCCTCAGCCTGAGTGATTCTGCCTTCCCATCTACAGAAAATCTCCTTGTTCTCTGCTCTACCAGGAATCCTGCCCCATCCTTCACTCTACCTGGATATGCAAGAACCTCCTTTGTTCTGAGTTAATTGCTCTGGAATACCATTTTCCCTGTCTGGGAAAAGGAGGTCTGAGCTTCATTTGCATGAGAAACAAAGCTACCTATCTACAGCCTGCTTGTTGCCTAGGCCCTGCAGGGGTATAAGTTACCTAGGGATGAGTGTCTGAGAAGCTTACACTGTTTGCCAATATGGTCTAGTAGTACATGGGTCCATAAGAATTTCATAGCAGAAGACAGCTGAAATATTAAAAACTAAGTAACAGGGCTGGAAAGATGGCTCAGAGGTTAAGAGCACTGCTTGTTCTTCCAAAGGTCCTGAGTTCAATTTCCAGCAACCACATGGTGGCTCACAACCATCTGTAATGAGATGTGGTGCCCTCTTCTGGCTTGCAGGGATATGTGCAGACCAAACACTGTATACATAATAAATAAATAAATCTTTAAAAAATAAATAAATAAATAAATAAATAAATACTAAGTAACACCAAATATTCCTTGATAAATGGCTTCCTCTGGAAAAATGCCTTGAAATTTCTAGGTATAGCTTTAATATACAGCTGAATCTCTATAATATATTCTTGTGGCCCACAAGAAATAATTTCTATGGCTTAAGGAGGAGGTGGGTCAACTATTGGAAAGTTCCCAGCTCTGCTAGGGCTTGGGAACATGAACTTTGTTTTGCCCTACAGGTACAGTGGAATCTGAAGTCAAAATGGCAGTACTTAGGACAAGGTGCTTTTTACCTGTTCCAAACACCAACTATATGTGCTTGGATATTCTTTCCCCAAGTTATAATGATAAAAAGGAGTAGCAGTCAATCATGTCCTGAATTTTTTTTTTAACTTGAAATGGGTCCCATAGAAAGCTGAGACAAATTACTTTTCAGATGCATTTTGTTTAATTTGGAGAGTTACAATTTGACAGGATCGCTGTAGATTTCTTGCTCATGGATGTTTATGGGGTGAGGTTCCATACTGTTTGACAGCCTGTGTGCTAGGAGTCAGACAGGAAGGGGCTATGAGACTGAAAGCATCCTTTAGTCGACCATCAGGGCACGGGGCTTGCCTACTGCTACAAGGAGAAAAGGGAGAGACTGCAAGGCCACAGCAGATAACTAAAGAGAACCCCTATAGACTAGGGCTGCAGTAATTACTACTCAAAGCCCATGGAACTGGTAAGCAACTACCCATAAGGCAACCCCAGAACATGTTATAAAAGGTCCAAGTCATGGCTATTCCTTCATTCTTTGCTGTTCACTATTTGACCCACTGTAATCAGGTTTACTCCAGTCACCATTGCTAACAACTGCTTCAGAGATCTTCAGATTAGTCCAAAAAATTCTGGCTCCTCCTAAACCTACTCTATGAGTTGGCATTAATACTGTGACAAATACATTTTTTAATTGGTTCTCAGGAGGAAAATTATTTTTTCTTTTTGATGACTTTCAAAAGTTCAAATCTATAATTAGACTTCTGTTTCTAGGCTGTGGTTGTGGCAGAGCACCATGGGAGCAGTGTGTGATCACTGACAGCTGTGCCTAACCTGTGGCCCAAGGGCAGTATACAGGCACATGTAACTAAGGATAGCTATGAATTCAGTCCAACACAAAATTATAAACCTACCTACTTAGAAGATTTTTTTGTGCACTTAAAAAAACTCAGTTGTAGTTCTTGAACATGAACTGTGTAGACAATAACATCATAATGCCAAAATGTTAGGCATGCATTGTATGAGTAAGAGATGCTTACTTAGGAATCAGAGGGTAACAGGTAAGAGCCATTATCACAATGTAATCTTCAGGCCTAGAGGTAGTAGTGCAGGCCTTTAATCCCAGCACTAAGCAATCAGAGGCAGATGGATCTCTGAGTTCAAGGCCAGTCTGCTCTACAGAGTTCCAGGACTATATAGAGAAAGCCTGTCTCCAAAAACCAACCAAACAAAAAGTTATAATCTTCAAAACAAACCTCTAGCAATCCAGCTCTACTCAGATTTTGAATGCACTCATGCATTAAGCCTTTGATTAGTATTAGGCCCCAGGATCTAATGAACTTTGGAACTGACCTCATGGACATCCCCAGAGGTGTTTCAGTCACTTTATTTTTAACTTTGAAAAACTTTCATATGTGTGTTCTATTAAAATGCTTTGTAGCCGGGCGGTGGTGGTGCACGCCTTTAATCCCAGCACTCGAGAGGCAGAGGCAGGAGGATCTCTGTGAGTTCGAGGCCAGCCTGGGCTACCAAGTGAGTTCCAGGAAAGGCACAAAGCTACACAGAGAAACCCTGTCTCGAAAAACCAAAAAAAAAAAATAAAAAAAAAAATAAAATGCTTTGTATCTCACCATCTAATCAAGTTAACCAAGAATAACCATTATATGTCCATGGCTATTTTTCCTTCCTGGTGTAGTCAAACTCCCCTCAGGATTCTTTCCTAGTCCATAGAATTCTGGTTCATTACATTAAATACTTCATTTATATCTAGGAAGATGTAGACAAAGTGAGGCTGAAGGTAATGGCTCTGACATCAAGACATGTCACTGAAAAAATGTCATCTGCAATACTTATGTCTCAAAGACATGTTTTGTTTGTGAGTCCTTTGTAGATGCATAGAATCATATAGTGATGGCAAGAAAGTATAAATTAAAATAACAGGAGACAAAAGATTTGTGGGAGGGGAAGGATAGTGAAGTACTGGGAATATGTCAAAGTGAAATTATTATTTTATGATTTTTGTTTGGGAGTTTTTTGTTGGTTTTTTGTTGTTGTTGTTGCTGTTGTTGTTTTGTTTTTTGAGACAAGGTTTCTCTGTAGCTCTGACTGTCCTGGACTAGCTGTGTAGATTCAGGCTGCTGAGATAAAGGGTGTGTGCTACCATACCCAGCTGCATTGTATTCTCCAATTCAAATGACCTTATGTAACTTTATATAATAAAAAATGAATTTATTTTCAAATTAGCTGTAGGAGGAGATGGAGGTGTAGCTCATGGTAGAAAGCTAGTATAGAGGGATAGATAAATGATAGCTATAACCACATCTAAAATTTCTTTATGGCATCAAATTACCATCATATAAAAGAATCTCTGGACTTGTATTTAAAATGGAAACCTTTATTGATAGTTTAAGATTACAACAGGGAGTTCCACAAAACAAGTCCAAGACAATGGTATCTAAAGCTGCAGCACATGGATCATCTTTCATTAATATGTGTTAAGTCAAATACTTAGCATAAGACACTAAATAGTGCCTCAGGCTAGATTATTCCTGTAGACTAAAAAGTGAAAAAAAAAAAAAACAAACTACAGTTAGATGTGGAATGCTTGCCTGTAATCCTACCATTCATCAGACTGAGGCAGGAGGATCAAATTCAGGGCCTACTTGGTCCACATAATGAGATTCCAATAATCACCAAGTTTTAAAAAATTAGAGCCTGAAATTGAACAATTTTGAGTAAAGTGCCCTTTTCTTCTCCCAATAAAGCAAATATTATATAACTATCTACTTGTTAGGTCATAGACATAGCACTAGAGAGGGGGTTAGCCATACTAGCTGCAGCTTCTCTCTTTCCAGGGCTAAGGCAACCAGTTTCAGTCTTGTGATCTAGTATCATCACTAGAAGCTAAACACCTAGCAAGTAGCAGTCCCATGGTAGGGAAGGACAGAGGATTACCTTCAAGCTAGCCAGGCCTGCCTAGCCTAAGTGAAGGCTTTGTAATCTACCTAGTAGCTTCACTAAACTAACTGCTAAATCATAGACCCTTTTCATCTAAATGCTATAAAATAAGGAATTTCCCTTGCTTTGTGGGTTGCTGTTGGATCTATTCCAGAGTCCTACTGTGGATCACAGCTGACCTAAAGGATATTTTCACGATCATTTCTAACAAAATTGAAAACATTTATTTAAAACACTACTGATCATTTTGTTGGCTTTCAAAAAGAGCTTTAAAAGGAGTGATTTGTGTATATTTATGTGTGTGTGTGTGTGTGTGTGTGTGTGTGTATTGCCTGGTAAAGTTCTCAAAGTAGATTTTTATTTATACATTTCTTCAAATTGTGGAATTTTTAAAAATCCCTCCCAAATTCGACAGCTGAGGGACAGTAGTGGAACCAGGTGTGAAAGCAAATACAAATAGACAGGTGCTTTTGCTAGCTCACTGGGCAAACACTGAGAGGCCAATCATCATCAGAGTAGGGTTACTATATAAAGACATACAAGTAATGCTGGGTGGTAGAGGCACCTTTAAGCCCAACACTCTGGAGACAGAGGTAGGCTGGTCTCCAGAGTTCCAGAACAGCCAGGGCTACCCAGAGAAACCCTATCTCGAAAAATAAAACAAAAAAGACATACAAACTTCCTTTATGGAGAAATTGCAGAGGCTACCACACTCTGTTTTCATTCAGTTTTCCTAACACTCGGCTATGTTCCATTCCCCATATTCTCAGCCTGCCTGGCAAGCCTATCTGCCTCCAAGGCCGCAGCCAGTTTCTTCCGGGCTTTGTTTACTCTCCGGGTCTGTCTCCGGATGTCTGCAGTAGTTACCCCTTGTCTGTAGAAAGAAGGTGACAGCTGAAGAGCCACAGCCGTCGTTATCCTTTGACCGTAGAAAGATAGTGGCGACGGCTCAGGAGTCCCTTGCACCTTCTTTTTTGAACTCCGGGGCTGGACAGAGGTGAACTCCGAGGTAGTGTGCAGGTCGATAGCACCTCTTCGAACTCTGGCTCCAGCCTGCGTTCCCAGGGCACTTCTTTGTACGGAGTTTGTAAGATCCAATGGATGTAACTGTTCCCCTTCAGTGTGCAGATCGTTAGCTGCTGTTGGAACTCTGGCTCCAGCCTGCGTTCCCACTGTACTTCTTTGTACGGCATTTGTAAGATCCAGTGGATGTAACTGTTCCTCTTTACTGTTTTCTTGATATTCCTGCAGTCTCCTTAATGCGCAGAGCTGCCGGGGTTTCACCATCTTCTCTTCTTCTTTACTGCGCATGGTCTTACTCCCAGGGTGGGAAGTTATTCTAGTCACAGGCTTTGTGAAGATGCAACTGGTCAGCCTCACAGGAAGAACAGGAGTGACCCCAGATCGGTGTTTGGCCTTGACCTTGTTCTTGGCAGCCTGGGCCCTCTTCTTCTGTAATTTCTCAGGTATCATACTTCTTTGGGCCTTCCTCTTTGGGAGAAAGTAAAATTTAAACAACACAGAGGAAGGAATCTACTAGTAGTTATGCAGAATTTTCTCAGTTCATGGATTTTCTACCATCCTTTTTAGGTCTTAGATCCCAGCATAGGCTAAAGTTATTTGCGAAAGTTTCTAAAAGTCAAATATCTGTAATCCAAATATGCCTAGGCTAGATCCCCAATGTTGCTGCAATAAAGGCTCTAGTTACCAGACTTCTGGGACATCTAGCTCATGTGACTTTCAAGGATAAGAAGAATGCTACTCTTTTCTTTCTTATGGTCACAGCATGCTTATGTTCCAAACCTACCCTCAGTGACACACAGTTATCACTAGTACAGAAGTACACCATCTAAGTTTATGGAAGATCTCTCTAGATGTCCATACAAGGACAAAAATCATCCAGCAGTGCATTTCACAGAACCCCTTCTCATTATAGACTGATGAAGTACATTTTAAATTCTTCCAACAAATTTTAACAACAAGCAATTAACAGCTTCCCACAGGACATCAGTTTGTATCAAGTACAGCTATGCATTAAATGAAGGAGGTTTAAATATAAAGAAAAAGGACAAGAGTGAACATTCTACAGTTCGTGTGAATTGCGTACTCACTAGCAAAGGCTGACTTGGAAGTGGGTTTCCTGAAGGTCCCTCCATGGTTGTAGGGCTTGTCCAAAAGGCTCCACTACAGAGATGCAGACAGGGCTTGGGTTGCTGGAAATGGCAGTGTCTTTCTTGTCTAATTCTCCTTTTATATAGGACTAGAGATAGATAACCTGCAGATAAACCAATGAGTGTTAAAACTGCTAGGAAATACATCAGTTGGTAGATAACCTAACCATGGAATAAACTGGGTAGTAGATTATATTAGTGTAGATAAAGTGATCAATAGACAATCCACAGGAGTTCCTGTCTCATACCCTTGAGATCTGAGGATACTTAAATATATATACAAAAGCAAAAATATTATTAATATTGTTAATAGACAAAAATCTTTTAAATACCTGAGGTTACAATAGTGATAATAACAGCATTTCATTATATTTAAACTCTTAAAGATTACATTTAGAAAACTTTATAAACTGGGAATTGTGGCATGCACCTTTTTAATCCCAGCACTCAGGAGGCAGAAGCAAGCTGATTTCTATCAGTTGGAGGCCAGTCTGTATACAAAGCCAGTTCCAGAATAGCTGATATTATTACAGAGAAACCCTGTCTCAAAAACACAACAACAAAAAAGCTGTTTCTAAAGAACAATTGAGCCAGGCGGCAGTGGCTCATGCAGTTAATCCCAGTACTCAGGAGGATCTCTGTGAGTTTGAGGCCAGCCTGGTCTACAGAGTGAGATCCAGGACAGGCACCAAAACTACACAGAAAAACCCTGTCTCGAAAAACAGAAAAAAAAAATATTGATTGTTCTATGTATAAATATAAAGACACCTCTAATCTAATTAGCATAACCATTATCTCAACAACTATTCATATCAGCATTTTAAATATATCCATTTTTTTCTCAATAGTTTAACATCTCCAAATACATTCTATAAAAATAAAAGTAGAAATAAACAACAACAAAAAAGGCCAGGTGGTGGTGGTGGTGGTGGTGGTGGTGGTGGTGGTGGTGGTACACACCTTTAATCCCATGGAGGCAGTTAGGTTGATCTCTGCGAATTCAAGGCCAGCCTGGATTCAGAGTGATTTCCAGGACAGGCAGATAAACTCTGTCTCAAAACAACAAAAAGAAGGAGGAGGAGGAGGAGGAGGAGGAGAAGAAGAAAAAGGAGAAGAAGAAAAAAAAGGAGGAGAAAAAGGAGAAGGAGAAGGAGAAGGAGGAGGAGAAGAAGGAGAAGGAGGAGGAGAAGGAGGAGGAGGAGGAGGAGGAGGAGGAGGAGGAGGAGGAGGAGGAGGAGAAGAAGAAGAAGAAGAAGAAGAAGAAGAAGAAGAAGAAGAAGAAGAAGAAGAAGAAGAAGAAGAAGAAGAAGAAGAAGAAGAAATAGATGTTTCTATATAGATAAATTTTCACACATTTTTATGACAGATTCTCACTGTGGAGACCAGAGTGGCCTGGAACTCACAGAGATCCTTCTGTCTCTGCCTTTCTCTGCTTAGATTAAAGGTGTGTTTGACCACACCCAGTCCAACACCTACTGTACAGGATAAAATTAGAAAATATTTACATATTTATCAGGGCTGGGTGTGGTAGTACACTCCTTTAATCCTAGGAATAGGCAGGCAGATCTCTTGAGTTGAGGCCAGCAGGGTCTACAGAGTTTCATGACAGCCAAAGCTACATAGTAAGAACCTTTCTCAAAAAAACAAAAATAAAAAAATAATGTTTTATCAATAAAATATCCAAAACACTTACTATGTCCTTTATAGAAGTAACATAGATGGATGTTTTAATACAATGCATGGGTGTTAAAACAGAACTTGCTATTTTTTACATTGAAATTTCATGTCATTCCTAATAAACCACACTTATATCACATCCTTTCTGAGCCCCTTGGTTATTTTTCCTTCAATCTATTTTAGAATCTCTCTCTCTCTCACACACACACACACACACACATACACACATTTGGTTTTTGGAGACAAAGGCTCTCTGTGTAGCCCTGGCTGTCCTGGAACTCGCTCTGTAGATGAGACTGTCCTCAACTCAAAGATCCAACTGCCTCTGCTTTCTGAGTGCTAGGATTAAAGGCCTGCACCACTACCATCTGGCTGGAATTAAATAGTTCTATTCTATTTTCCTCTATGTAAACTTGCTATAATTATGTACAGATCTATGTTCTTACCCTAATAAATAAATCGTTAGTCCTTTATATACCCTAATACAAATATTTTAAAATCCCATGTCTAATGTTATACCTTAGAAAAAATTAATTATATTTTGATCCCTCTTGATGTCTGGATTTATGTTATTGTGAATCTTAATTCTAATATAATTTAATTCCAAAGTAAGGACTTTTACTATGGCTTCATAAAATAACATTCACTTTTGCCTTTTCCCCCTTTCTTTCTTTTCTTTTTTTGAAACAGTCTCACACTAACTCTGACTGACCTGGAACATAAATAGATTCACCTGCCCTGCCTGTCCCTGCTGAGTTAAAGGTGTGCACTACTGAGCCCACCTTCATTTACAAGTTTCTACATATTACAGTTCATAGATCCACCTACCTACCTCTGCTGAGTTAAAGGTGTATACTATTGAACCCACCATTTATACTTTTCTATGTATTATATTTCAAGTTCTCTTCATAGTTTGCACTTTGGACTCTGGGTTACCAGGTAAGCACTCTATCATTGGGCTATACCCCCAGGCCTTTCACATTAACTTTTGAAAGAGGGCTTCACTAAATTGCCCAGGTTGGCCTTGAACTTGACATTTCCTTGTATCATGCCTCTGAGAGACAGATCTTTCTGTCTCTGCCTTCCTGGTGCTAGGATTAAAGGTATGAATGAACACAACCAACACAACACTTTTTGTACAGGTTAAAATTAGAGAATATTTACATGTTCATCAAGGCCTGGTGTTAGGAAAGTAACCTGAATTGATTTCACTAGAAATTATTTTCACTTAACTTGTGAAATCACTCTACAATTTATTTTTCAGTGCTGGGGAATCAAACTTGGAGCCTCACACTTGGTAGGATATTGTTCAGCCCTTGAACATGAGCTACAGCCAGAACCCAAGATTTTTTTCCTATTTCAAAACATTAGCAACAGCCCAGCAGTGGTGGCGCACGCCTTTAATTCCAGCACTCGGGAGGCAGAGCCAGGCAGATCTCTGTGAGTTCCAGGCCAGCCAGTACTGAGCGAGATCCAGGACAGGCACCAAAACTACACAGAGAAACCCTCTCTCAAAAAAAAAAAAAAAATTAGCAACAAAATGTTTCAGGATTTGGGGTATCTGTATCTTTACTTAATCATTTAACCCATGTGATAAAGGGATTTCTTTATCTTTACTTTTATCCCCAACCATTAGGGGTTGAGGAGTCCTACATTCAACAGTAATCTAATGTGGCAAGTAAGAATTCAGATTTAAATTTCCAGGAACCAAGAGGTCCCTCGGAATGCCCCGATGAAGTGAGCCTTTGTTTCTATTTCTAGTGTACACAGGAATGCCCATTGGTTTTCTGAAGCATAGTCTCATAATCACATGTTACTCCCCCCGAAGTAAAACAGCTGTTTGGAATTAAATCTCAGATTTTCTGTCTTCTAAACTAAATTGCATGCTTGTATTTCATTCCAGATTCAATCAAAGCAAATCAGTCCTTTCCAATCCTGCAACTCAGCCATCAGAAAGAGAGGAAATTTGGGTTTAACCAGGTTATTTGGTGGAAATTGCCTACCAAATGTAAGGCCCCAGATTTGTTCCCCAGCACTCAAAAATAAATTGTAGAGGTACAATCAGTCATTCATTATCTGATCAAAGGCCATAGCTCCATCAAAAGTGACTAATATCACTACATCATGGATTCTTTCTTAATCAGCTGGAGTTTTATCATATGTACCATCACAGGCTGGAAGACCATATTGCTACTTAATACTTCTTAAATTCCTTCCTCTCTAAACTTTTTGTGAATAGCATTGTTAGGGTTGTGAGTGATCAAAAAATACACATTCACATAGTAGAGTTCTACGAAGGCAGTGGCTAATGGTGACAAGTGAAAATGTGGACGTGTGTGAGAGTGGGGTGAGGAGAAAAGTCAACTCTTGAAATGTTTCTTGTAAGAGAACATAAAAAAAGCCAATAACATGCCTTTTTTTTAATTTTCACTTTCTTTTTTGTTTGTTTTACTACAGGATCTCTCTTTGTAGCCCAGGCTGGCCTGAAATTCATGGAGATCTGCTTACATCTACTTCCTGTGAGAATGCTGGGATTAAAGGCCTGCACTACCACACCCAGCTGGTCACTGTTTTCTCTATTCAACTTGTTTATACTGAGCCAGGTGTGGTGGCACAGGCCCTTAATCCCAGCAGGTAGATCTCTGTGAGTTTGAGACCTGCCTCATCTACAAAGTGAATTCCAGGACAAGCAGAACTACAACTACATACTAGAGAGACCATTTCTCAACACACGCTCACACACATTCTGAGTACACAAAGCTTTTACTACATTTGAGCACTAATGAGACGAGTTATAGTTATAAGTGTTGGCTGCTTTCCATTTTTGTTTTCTTGATGCTTAATTTTACTGGAATCATTAAAATGCCTGCAATGAAAAGAAACAGAAAAACCAACTACTTCTGAAGCCAGTCTGAGTGACTAGAATCTTCAAAGCAACGTTAATGACTGACACAAAGCACCCAAGCTCACTTGATAGCGCTGAGTCCGATAGAAATCTGATGTCAATCTTAGACTTTCCAGTGTGCATACAGTCCAGTGAAAATCATGACTCCACCTCCTAGTGTTGTTGCTTTGGGGGCATGCCTGGCTGCTGGTTTTCTTCCATGCTGTACTGTTCTAACTAGGGTTTTAGCTTGCAGTCCTAACTTACACCATCTCTGAGTATGCACTAGTAATCAGCTCCCAAGTATCTGTATTTCGAGGTTAATATTGCCACAGGGTATAGGATTCTGTTCCGATAAATTTATGCTAGCACTTTAAAGATTATGTCTCATTTAATGTTAGCTGCCAGTCCTTGTTCAGTTACATTGGCCAATGTTTTCTCATATTCCCTAAAAACTTTCTCATTAGCTGTTTTTTGTTTTGTTCTTCCCAGTACTAGGAACTGAACCCAGGGCCTCTTGAGTCCTAGCGAGAACCATCACTGACCCATATCTCTAGCTCTCCTTAGTCTTGGTTTGTAGAACACAATATAGTTCAGCATTGTTAACCTGGATTCCTTGAATTAGAAAATGTGGGTTTGATTAAATATGCGGTGTGGTATCTCCCGTGTTTTGGCACATACTTGACTGAAGTGGGTTGTTTGTTTTATTTGGGTAATGAGGAAATTTGAGTTTATTTGTTTCTGGCTGGTTTTGGGCAGCACAAGGCTTTCCTCAAACTTGCTTTAATTCCTATGTAGCCAAGGATGAGCTTGTAAAGCTTCCGTTCCTTCTACTTCTAGCACCCAAGTGTTCACATTAATAGCAAGGAGTCTCTCACATAGCTTGTTTGGGTATTTTGTTTGTGATACTCAGGCTTTCCCTTTTAATCACATTTCACATAATTACAAGTCACTCAATCCTAAATTTTCAAATGTCCTTCACTCATTACTTTGGAATATTTTGGTTTGTATAGCTTTCCAAACTTATGTTCAGATTAATTAATTCCTAATATTATCTTTGAATTTCAGATCTAAATAATCAATAGCTTTAATTTAAAAATAGAAGAATGAAAACTTTAAATCAATATGGAGAATATAATTTCTTTGGACACAATAAATTAAAAATAGGCAAAATTATAATTTATAACACATTAGTTATATTAGTTGCTATTATTTATCAAACTAGATCAAGAAGATGGGGAAAACCCAGTGCAGGAGAAGGGATTTGGATTACATACATCCAGTAAAGTACATCAACAAAAATAATGAGAAATGGTTTGGAAAATGGGTGGCAAATTTGGGAGTCCCTACATAAAAGAAGTTAAAACAAATGGCCAATGAACATGTAAAGAAATGTTCCAGCCTGGTCTACAGAGCGAGATCCAGGATAGGCACCAAAACTACACAGAGAAACCCTGTCTCAAAAAACAAAACAAAACAAAAAAATAAATGTTCAACTTTGAGCTGGGCTGTGGTGGCACACGCCTTTAATCCCAGCACTTGGGAGGCAGTGGCAGGCAGATCTCTGAGTTCAAGGCCAGTCTGGTTCACAGAGTGAGTTCCAGGACAGCCAGGACTACACAAAGAAATTCTGTCCCCCCCCAAAAAAAAAAGAAAAAAAGAAAAAGAAAAATTCAACTTCATTAATTTATGGTGATTTTTTTTTAAACTCACAGTAAAATACAATTATACCCAGACAATTTAGGCAAAAAACGAAAACATCAGGAATCATGGTACTGAGAAGATCATTCAAAGGAGGCTCATGGTAGTTCAAGTTAGATTATCTACCCTGAGAACTCTTGAGTAGTATTCATAAAAGCTGTATACACAATATAAGTAAATTGTACCAGGCATGGTTAATCCATCACTAGGGGGATTGCAAGCTCTGTTCCCCCGAGGCTAAATAATGAAAGCCTGTCTCAAAACAACAAATACAATATTCCCCTGCACACAGCCAACCATCACCACCAACACTGTACACATTCCACTTTGGTCTTGGAAACTAGAATCATAATAGCTGTGAACTAGAATTTAAACAAAATACTCAACAACAAGAGAATGGACAAAAGATGCAGTATTTACAACAGACAGAGCTCCATACAGCAAAAATTTACATAAAACAACCGATGTAATACTAGGAAATATCTCACGTACAGTGGGAACAGCTGTTCCAATGATTAGGGGTCCATGTTTCTCTTTTCTGGTCTTTCACACTGAAGTATCTTTCTTTAGCCTTGACTTTACCTTCTCTCTACTTCTGCCTCATTTACACTAATGACAGTGAATACACTAGAGCTTCACCTGGGAGAGCTTAGAGGGAATCACTTCTTATTAAGGGTCCTGGGATAGGAGTATTATATTCTGAGTTAAATAGTACAAAGAGCTAAATCACTGTTCGTGATGCTGATAAGACTGTTGTAATTTGTTCCTTATAAAAGCTAAGATGTTGGGTGTTGGTTAATTTGACTCCCTAACTGACATTCATTAAACCCTTCCTGCAGCCACAGCTGCCTTGATTGAAGGACTAGCACCCAGAGCAGCCAGCCTAACTACTCAGAGCCTTTGAAGAATCCTAAGATACTGTATTATTCAGGATTCTCTAGAGTCATAGAACTTATAAAATGAACTTATATATAAATATATATGTATATATAAATATACATATTTATGTATTTATTTATTTGTTTGTTTGTTTGTTTATTTATTTATTTATAAGAATTTACTGAAGCCGGGCAGTGGTGGCACATGCCTTTAATCCCAGCACTTGGGAGGCTGAGGCATGCAGATCTCTCTGAGTTCGAAGCCAGCCTGGTCTACAGAGCAAGATCCAGGACAGGCACCAAAGCTACACAGAGAAACCTTGTCTTGAAAAACAAACAAATAAACAAACAAATAGTGGAATGACTTACAGGCTGTAGTTTAACAAAGGCTAGGTAGGAATGGAAGTTCAAGAACCCAGTAGTTGCTCAGTCCCACGAGGCTGGGTATCTCAGCTGGTCTTCTGTCTATGCTGGAAACCCGAAGAAGTAGGCTCCAATGCCAGTGAGGAAATGGATATGTTGACAAGATGAGAGCAAGTAGACAAAGAACGACCCCTTCCTCCTTCCCTTGTCCTTATATAGGTTTCCAGCAGAAGGTGTGGCCCAGATCTGTATTAAAGGGGTGTGTCTTCTCACCTCAGGATCTGGATCAAAGGCATGTTGTCTTCCTGCCTCAAGATCTGGACCACAAATGTGCCCTCCATTTCTGGATTATAGTTTATTCCAGATATAGTCAAGTTGACAACCAAGAATAACTGTCACAAGTACCTTGAGTTCTGCTGTTACAAGCCTGACTGAATGACCCAAATGACCCTATAGCCTATTTCACTCAGGTCAGAGGAGCAGCAGCTCCTGTGACAGCCTGTGGAATGCCTATAATTGCTTCAATTGTAGTGTTTTGTTTTTCTGAGGTTCTATGCCATACTTGCTGCAAACATTGCCCTTTCTTTGCATGACCATTTGCTGTGTTTGGTGCAAATACCTCTATGGCTGCCCTCCTCTGGTTCTATAGGAACATGTTCAACTGAATTTATAGCTGAATTTACAGCTTTTTTGGGATGCTTTCCTACAGTATTGCAACAGTCTCTCAAATGTCTTTTTCTGACAGATTTTTTCTTTTAAGACAGTGTCTTACTCTGTATCATTGGCTGGCCTGGAACTCACTGTGTATTCCAGGCTGCCATCAAAGTTACATAGATCAGCCTATCTCTGCCTCCCCAGTGCTGAGATTAAAAACACTACTACTATACCATTCCCAGATTCTTGCCTACTGAGTGTGTGTGTGTGCATGTCTTTGACCACATGTGCAGAGGCCAAGGGAGAATAATGAGTGTCTTATGTTAGCAATAAACCTGAAGCCTGGCAACCAGTAAACCCAATGTTATTAGCACATCATATTAGCATTATCATCTTACCTGTACACCCAACCTTTTACAAGGTTTCTATAGATTCAAACTCAGGTTTGGAGTAATATTACTCTAATATTTAATGAGGTAATATCTTGATGCTGATAATTTCCTGTCAGTTATTCTCTACCTAAGATGTGTGCATTTATTATGCAGAGCCTATGTTTCAGGTTTATCATCATCACCATCGTTATTGACAGTGCTGGAGATTGAACCTAGAGCCTCATGCATCCAGAGAAGCACTCTCCCACTGAGCTCTAGTCCCAACTCCGTTTTATTCATTTCACTCTGAGGCAGGATCTTGCTAAGTTATTCAGGTTGTCCTTAAATTTTTGTTCTCCAGTCTGAGCTTCTAAAAGAGCTGGGATTACAAGCCTATGCCTCTAGACTTTAAATATGTTAGCATTACTATTGTTTATAATCTGTTCTAAAATTCATATTACAGAAAGTGCAGTATATTTATGTTTTTGAATCCAAGAAATAGCATAGAAAGAGATAAAGAAATCTGAAACAACTTTCTGTAGGCAGATTTTCTCTGTGCTATGGAAATTGCTTCCAAATAAGCACTTAGAGACTTTTTATTAATTATGAATGCTCGGCCAATAGCTCAGGCTGGTTACTAGCTAACTCATACACACACACACACACATACACACACACATGTATGTATGTATGTATGTATGTATTTTTAGAGACAGGGTTTCTCTGTGTAATTTTGGTGCTTGTCCTGGATCTTGCTCTATAGACCAGGCTGGCCTTGAACTCACAGAGATCTGCCTGCCTCTGCCTCCCAAGTGCTGGGATTAAAGGTGTGTGCCACCACCGCCCAACAACTCATACATTTTAGATTAACCCATATTTCCTATCTACCATCTGCCACATGTCAGTAACTTCTTTCAGCAGGGCACATTCATCTTGTTGCCCTCTGTGTCTGCTCATGACTCCCAAGACTCTGCCTTTCTTCTTCCCATTCTCTTTGCCCCTAAAATCTGCCAATCAGCTTTGTTTACTTGTTTGTTTATTTTTAGTTTTTTCGAGACAGGGTTTCTCTGTGTAGCCCTGACTGTCCTGGAACTTGCTCTGTAGACCAGGCTGGCATCTAACTCATAAAGATCCACTTGCCTGGGTGCTAGGATTAAAGGCATGAGCCACTACCAACTGGCTCAGCTTTTTATTGACAATGAGAGCAACACATTTTCACAGTGTGCAGAAAGATTATTCCACAGCAACTTTTCCTATACCTGAAATTACTTTTCCAGACTCATAAGTCACTTTCTCAAACTTATACCTTAAATCACTCTCTCAAATCCTCACAACTTACTTAGTCTTTCATATCCTCAGACCTTAAAACATTTTTATAACTTGCATTTACAGAATTTCACAATTAAGCTTTTACATCCTCAGACCTTCATAACCTGTATTTATACATCTTAATACATTTTCTTAGACTCTTACAATTTTAGACCTTTATAACTTGGTGATTGGGGAAAATGGGGGGGGGTGTTGTATAGTGGAGGTGGGATTAGTTCACTGGCATACCCTGTACTTTGGGGCTAGGTTCTGTAAAAGAAAAGTCTTATCTGCTAGGGTGAATGTCAAAGATGTTTAGGGAAAGGATAGAAAGGATTTAGTATTAAAGTAAAATACTTGATGGAAGTAGTGAATAGTGTCCTGTGTGAAGAAGGCTTAGGTAAGTTGTTATCTGGGTCACATAGTAGAGTAGACTGGAGGAAAGTGGGGTGAGACGTTGGGATGAAAGGACAGCTTGATGGGCTGCCATGTCAGCACGATTACTGCCTTTACTGACAGCGGAGGGGTCAGTCTGATGTGCCTTGTAAGGAACCAAGACAATTTGAGAGGGTAAAAACTTTAAGAAGGTTATGGATATATGAAGAGTTAATAACTGAGTTGTCTTTTATGTTTAAAAATCTCTGTTCTTGGGGCACTCGAGGAGAGCACCGCTGCGGAGGTATCCATCGCAGATCTCCCTCTGCCCGGAAGGGCCCCGGTGAGGGGCGAGACTAGCCTAGATGGCACCCGCCAAGAGGAGGAGGCCAGGCCCATGAACTGCCATCCCTGCAGCAGCTTTTGCTTCTAACAGTCAAGCACTCGGAGTTTGGCCTTGACTCCATCTCCAGGTGTGGTCCCAGGACAGCTTTGGCCGCTGCCAGCTTGCTGGCTCTGGCTTTTGCCATCTGCCTAGCAGCCCAGGCACCTACCAGCTGGATTGCCCTCATGGAGGCCCTTGGGCAGTTGGCGGGAACAGCTGGTACGGGCCTTTGTGGGTGGTGGGCCACAGCTGCTGCACGCAGACACCATCTACAGTGGAGCCGACCGCTATCGCCTTCACACGGCCGCGGGTGGCACAGTGCACCTCGGTATTGGCCTGCTGTTGTGCCCCTTTGATCGCTATGGTGTGGAGTGTTGAGGGACTTCACCGCCACTAGTCACCATCATCTACAGCCTTAGGAACTCTTGGCACAGCTGTCTTGACCTCACCCAAGCCATGGCCCCTCTGTCCTACCTTGGACTGCAAAGCCAGGAATTCTACCGAAGCCCATGCCCCACTGAACTTACTTAGTAAGTCGGTGGGTTACAGGGACTCGAGGGATGCACTTAATAAAAGCTTGTGGGTTTAAAAAACAAAACAAAACTCTGTTCTTTCCAGATGTCTGAGTGTGTTAGGAAGATATGGAAAGCATATTTGGATTCTGCATAGCTAGCCCCCAAAGTCCATTCTCTTATTTGGCCACTGATGCATACCTGAGACAAAACACCAAGGTCCAACAATCAAAATTTATTATTTGGCTAACATATCTAATGGGTTTTCTGTACCACACCCCCTCCGATAATAAGTTTCTCTGCCGATGAAGTAAGCCAGATCAAGCCGAGTTGAAAATTATAACATCAAGTATATTGAGGAAAGCAACTCCCTGCAGGGTCATTGGTCCAAAGATTTAGGTCAGGGAAGTTGAGGGCCCAGGCCAAGGCAAGAGAGTTTTCTAGAGTGTGTGAGAGGTTTGTCCACCACAAGCTGGGTTTGTATCCAAGTATGACCAAAAGCTGAGCGCTTAGGTGGGGACTTGGGTGGCTGGCAACTTCAGAGGAGGAAGCTGCAGTAGCCATCAAGAATTGGGAACTGGGGCCGGCTAGTGGTGGCGGCTCACGTCTTTTTTGTTGTTTTTGTTTTTGTTTTTATTTTGTTTTTTGAGACAGGGTTTCTCTGTGTAGCTTTGCGCCTTTCCTGGAACTCGCTTTGGAGACCAGGCTGGCCTCGAACTCACAAAGATCCACCTGCCTCTGCCTCCCAAGTGCTGGGATTAAAGGCGTGTTCCACCACTGCCCGGCTGCACCACCACCGCCCGGCGGCGCACGTCTTTAATCCCAGCACTCGGGAGGCAGAGGCAGGTGGATCTCTATGAGTTCGAGGCCAGCCTGGGCTACAGAGTGAGTTCCAGGATAGGCTCCAAAGCTACACACGGGCGGCAGTGGCTCACGCCTTTAATACCAGCACTTGGGAGGCAGAGGCAGGCAGATCTCTGGGTTCAAGGCCAGCTTGGGCTACAAAGTGAGTTCCAGGAAAAGCTCCAAAGCTATGCAGAGAAACCCTGTCTCAAAACAAAAAACAAACAAACAAACAAACAAACAAAGAATTGGGAACTGGGCTTTTGGGCACCTTTCCTTTGTTCTGAGACTCTCTGAGTAGGGAATTTCTGGGCCATGCAGGGGTGAGCTGGTTCCAACCAAACAGTATCCAGTCAGGACTTACCAACTCACCCTAGCACAGACACTCTCTTTTCTCCTTAAAAACCCACTCCTGCAAAAATCACCTGGTGCTATTTTCTGCCTGCTTTTGCCTGATTCAGAGGCAGCCTGCCCGCCTCCCCCCACAAGTAATAAATATCCTTTGTGCTGATAATTTATTGTCTGGGTGTGTCCAGTACTAACTGGGGGGTGGGTGGGTGGAGAGCACCCCTCTGTTATTTATTAAGTTGCACATGTTATTATTTTTTTTTATTATTTTATTTATTTATTTATTTTTTTTTTTGGTTTTTCGAGACAGGGTTTCTCTGTGTAGCTTTGCACCTTTCCTGGAGCTCACTTGCTAGCCCAGGCTGGCCTGGAACTCACAGAGATCCGCCTGGCTCTGCCTCCCGAGTGCTGGGATTAAAGGCGTTCACCACCACCGCCCGGCCACAATGTTATTTTTTAAACAGTGCTGTTTACCACAGGAGAGAAACCATAAGACACAACCAAACCCACTCTAAGAGTTTATTAAGGGAATAGAGAGAGGATGCACATAGGCCTATGGAATGACTGTGCAGGAAGAGAGGGAAGGAGTAGGTGGAACCTGCTTTTAAGGTCCCCCACACATGAGCATATCGGCTTACGCAGCTACACCAAGCATGCACACAGATCACGTGATCATGCAGCACATGGATTATGTAGGATAGAAGGCTCTGGGATGACTAAGCATCTTGCCTGGCTACTGGACAGCACATAGGCGGTCATGTAGCTTGGGGAGTGGCTAGGAATTCTAACACCCTCTCCTACATGTGTTACAGGTAGTTTTGAGTTGTTTGATCTGGATGCTGGGGAAGGAACTCAAGCCTCTGCACTGGTACTCACTACTCAGTACTCTCTCTTAACCTCAGAGCCATCTCTTCAAGCCCCGCTTTCCCTCATGAAAACTTCCAGTCGGCCCTGGCATGGTGACATACATCTATAATCTCAGGCACCCAGGAAACTGAGACAATGGGACTCCTGTGAATTCCGGGTTAGGCTGGGCCTCAAAAGGAGACCCCTGTCCCAAAAGGACAAACAAGGAGAAGCACAACAGAGAAAATTCAATATGTGGTGGCTCACACCTGTGTTGCTAGCATTCTGGAAGCTGAGGCAGAAGGACTGAGAGTTGGAGGCCAACCTTGGCTACAGAGTAAGATCCTGTCTCAAAAACAAACAACAGGGTTGAAATTTAGCAAAGGAGGTGGATGGGAGGATATAAACAGATAGTTCTCTCCTGCCAATTCCCAAATAATGACTCAGAGGCTTAATATTATTTATAAATGCTCAGCCAATAGTTCAGGCTTATTACTAGCTAACTTTTACATTTAAATTAACCTATAATTCTTATCTATACTTAGCCACATGGCTTGGTACCTTTTCTCAGTACAACATTTTCATTTTGCTTCTCTGCATTTGATGGTAACTCTCTGACTCCGCCCTTCTCCTTCTCATCATCCTTAGTTTGGTCACCCCATCTATACTTCCTGCCTGGTTACTGACCAATCAGCGCTTTATTAAACCAATTTGAGTGACAAATCTTTACAAGATGACTATTCCACAGCAGGAGTTTGTTGGAAGAAAGGGAAGGGAGAAGTGATATAATTCTATTATAATTTTTAAAAATTATTAATAAATTAGAGGGGCTGGAGATATGCTTCTGCAGTTAGTTAAGATCACCAGATGCTCTTCTAGGGAGTCCAGACCCAAGTTCCACTGCCTACTTGGTAGCTGACAACCATCTGTAACAGTAATTCCAGGCTAACTGTCCTCCTCTTCTCTCTTCTGACTTCGTTGGGTAACAGGCACACACATTGTCCACAGATAGGCAGGCAGGCCAAACACCTACACACAAAATAAGTATTTAAATTGAAAAATAAAATATAACAAATATCTGGAATGTGGCTGAGAAGGAACATGTAGGCTGAACACAAGTAAGGCCCTGGGTTCTATCCCCAGCAAAGACCCCTGTGGTAGTTTGAAAGAAAATGACCCACAAAAGACAATGGAAATATTAGGAAGTGTGGCTTTGTTGGAATAAGTATGACCTTGTTGGAGGAAGTGTGTCACTGTGTAAGTGAGTGTTGAGGTCTCATATATGCTAAAGATACTACCCAGTGTCTCAGTGCAATTCTTGTTACCTTTGGATCAAAATGCAAGGACTCTCAGCTCCAGCACCCTGTCTGCTTGCATGCTGCCTTGCTTCTCACCATGATGATAATGGATTAAATCTCTGAACTGTAAGCAAGTCACACCAATTAAATATTTTCCTTTATTGGAGTTTCCATGGTCATGGTGTCTCTTCACAGCAGTAGAAACCTTAACTAAGACAACCTCCCACACTGTTGTCCTGAATAAACACACACACACACACACACACACACACACACACACACACACACACACACACCTGATAACCTTACATCAGCAGTCTTCATAGGTTATGTGAATTGTGCTGAGATTGTTCACATATGTATTTTATGAATATGCCTGAGAAAGTGAGAGAGGAAAGAAAAGAGGGAAATCATGTAAACAGCTGAAATATGCAAATTGTTAAAGAATAACAATGGTAACACCAACAGCAATAAAAGTAGAAGAACAAAACAGAGTAAATTCAAAATTACAAATACATATATTTAACACAAACCCACTTAAAGCCACAGTGCCAGAGAGGTTGCTTTTGCTCTTTCTTACCACTGGATTTTGCACTTATGTTTCCTATGTATGCTAAAGCAAGGGTTCAGATTGGGGATAGGGAGAAAGGAAAACGGAAAAGAAAGGCTTAGCAAGGCAGGGTTGCACCCTTGGTCCTAAAGCAGCCTCAGAATGGTGCAGTTGCCTGCTGATGACATAAGACATTAAACCTGGAAGAGTGAGAGCAGGAATCTAACAGACACACCAACATGGAGACACACATTAACACACAGGCACACATACAGAAAGATTAAACTAGGCATATCAACATGAGTCAAAGCTGTACTCCAATGTGGGTGGATAGCTATGAGTTTGAGGCCAGCTTTATCTACAAGGTGAGCTCCAGACCAGCTAGTGCAGCACAGTGAGACCTGTATGGGTCTGGGGTATTGGGGCTGAGGGTTTGGAGGTATGGGGTATGTGGTGGAGGGTGGAAAGAGAATGTAACTAAAGGAAAATAAATGTAAAAATTAATAAATAACTGGAATTTTTTACTTTCTTATTTTTTATTGAGTACACTGGAAGAGGGCAAATAGGCTAGGCTGTAGATAGAGTACTACCTCAGGTCAAGTTAGTGGGCCATGTGATGAGAGATAATAAAGGAGAAGTTTGGATTGCTTGGTGTACAATCCAGGGGTGTTAGCACCAGTGACCTTAAATGTAATTTCTAGTCTGAGTCTAAGGAGTCTGAGGAGGCTATATTCACACAGAGTACTGGGCTGCCTGTAAGTCTATGGTGCCTATTCTGGCCCTGACTTGCTTGGCCTTACTTGGCCAATATCGTAATTCTCAGAGAAGACTATGCACACTCTGTGAGTTAAGCATACTGTGTCAAGCAATCGAGTAAGTAGAAGAAATATTCACAACATTGGGCCCAACAAAGCAAGCTCAGTGGGCCAGGGCACTTTCCACCAAAGCTGATGATGACCTGAGAGTCATCTCTGGGTAGAAAAAAGAACTGAGTGTAATTGACATAAACAGTCAATCAGCTCATGAATCAGTAAATGCTGAAGAAATTTTATACATTAAAATTACCAAAATTTGTGTCAATGGGCCTTCAAGATGGTGAGTAAAGGCAGTTGACACCAAGACTAAGAACCTGAATTTGATTACAAGTCATCCTCTGACCACCACAGTAGCAGCGTACCACCATTGGTGAGCATGCATAATAGAAATAGAAATAGAAATGTAATTAACACCATGAAATGAATAACTAAAAGAAGGCCTACAGGATGCATATCTGTAGATCAACATAAATAAAAGCAAACAGCCTCTTAGAAGTGAGACCATGAAAGGTCACATTGGCCAGTATTCTCCAATTCCAGCTCAGGGTGGGTACACAGGAACATTTGGAATTATACAGTGAATCAAGAAGCACACTTCATCTCACAGAACACACATATCATCAAGGAAACCAGTGCTCAGCCAGTGTTCAGGAAGATACTCAACATACTGGTAAAAAAAAAAAATTCCTCAAAAAGGTCCAATCCTTAAGAAAACCTAGTTATCACAGAGCCTACAAGCAACCAGCCTGCCACTGAAATTCATTTAAATCAGCCACAGCCTCTAGCATCTCCCATGTCAAATTTAAAAGAAAAGATAATGAATTAAATTAATAATTTTCTTTAAACAATTTCAAGCTTTGGAGAACATAGTGGTTTGGCACTCAATTATTTACCAGTGGGACTCAGGACTGACCACTCAGGTTGCAAAAAAGGGAAGCTATGGCTGGGCAGTAGTGGCACATTCCTTTAATCCCAGCATTTGAGAAGCAGAGACAGGTGGATCTCTGTGAGTTTGAGGCCAGCCTGGTCTACAAAGTGAGTTCCAGGACTGTCTATACTTCCTGACTGGCCAATCAGTATATTTTTGTTTTTGCTTTTGAGACATGGTGTCTCTGTGTGGCTCTGGATCCTTTCCTGGAACTCACTCTGTAGACCAGGCTAGCCTTGAACTCACAAACATCTGCCTTCTGCGTGCTGGGATTAAAGGCATGCACCACCACTGCCCAGCCAATCAGTGTTTTATTAAACCAATTAGAGTGACAAATCTTTACAGTGTACAAGAGGATTATTCCACAGCAGCAATGGTTATGGATCAAGGGTCATCTCATCACCTCTTATCTTCTGGAATGTCCTAGAAGAGTTCTTTGGTAAAACTTCTGCTCCAGGGTCATTGCATGGTGACAATTTGCTCCCTGTGAGCCCTGCACACTCCTTCCATGAACTGTCAGTTTACCATGAAGCTGATGATAGCTTGAGAAACACGGGCAGCATCTGATGAACACCCCTGCCAAATATGAATGCCTGGCCTGTGACATTCTTTGATGGTATTGCTATGAAAGGTAAATAGGCCTCACTACACTTGCTTAGTCCCAACCCCTCATGGAAGGTGAAAGCAGATGATCTATGATTGTTTCCAAGTGTTCATTTACAGTGTTTTAAAATGTCACCTGGACTATGCATGGTGATGCCTGCATCTAATCCCAGAACCAGGAAGACAGGGACAGGAAGATATCTATGAGTTTAAGACAAGACTATTTTACATAATAAGTTCCAGGCCAAACCATTTATCAAACAAACAAATAAATCACTTATGGCCAGTGAGGTGGGATGGCCAGTGAGCCTGCCAACCTGAGTTGTATCCTGGGACTCACATGTTAGAAGGAGAAAAATGACATCTGTATTTGTCCTCCAACCTTCACATAGACACTGTGTGGAGCACCCCCACTCCACCTCACACACATAAAATTTATTTATTCATGTTTTATCTAATGCGCATTTGTTTATCAAGGGATTCTAGCACAGAAATGTGCACACCACACATTTCTGGGCCAAGTGTAAAGAAAGTTCCCATTTATCCAGTGGAAAACTAAAGATGGTGTATGGGTGACCTCTTCTGGCATCTTCATGCATTTATCATGAGCAGGTGCTTAGCAGGCTGGGCAAACCACCTATCTTCTGTCCTTTATGCCAAATGTCATTGATCATTTTTTTTAAAGGCAACCTTAGAATGGTTCCTAGGCATCCACTAATCTGAGAGATAGCCCCACTACTTATCCAGTTGTCTCCCTCTTATCGTTTGGAGAAGACCATAATAAAGCAAAAGAAAAGGGTGTATCCATAGCCATAATTATGTCTGGAGTGAGGTTACAGGAATGTTTCTTTTTTATTTTTAATGTATGTGCAACCCTGGGGATAATTTTGTTAGACTTTCCTAGCTTTTGTGTGCATTACATAGATTCTTCTGCATTGGAGACAGCAGTAATAAAAGGCAATGAAGTCAAAGACCAGAGTGTAGAGGCAAAGCTGTGTTTCTAAGGGAGCAGTGTGAAGGTGGAGGCTAGAAAGATAGTTCAGCAGTTAAGAGCACTTCATGTTCTTCCAGAGGACCTGGGTTTGGTTCTGAGTACCCATATAGCAGCTAATAGCCTCCTATACCCCTGTTCCAGTATAGGCAACTCTCCCTTCTGGTTTCTGCAGGTCCCTGGCATGCATGTGGTGCACTCACTGACATACATTCAGGCAAAACACCCATAGACATAAAATAATAAAATTGACAGGGGGCAGGAGGGAGAGTGTAGCTGGGCTTTCTTTGGACCACCAGCTTCTAAATAACAGAGACTTATTATTAAGTAAGAAAGCTTTACCTTAGCTTGGGCTTGTCCTAAAGTAGCTCTTAAATCTTATTAATCTGTTTATATTAATCTACATTCTGCCACGTGGCTTGTTACCTCTCCTCAATACTGTACGTCTTACTTCCTTAGTGTCTGGCTGGCAAATCCCGCCTCTCAGATTCTTCCTGAGTTCCTCTTTCTCCCTGGGAGTCTTGCCTATCCTCTCCTGCCTAGCTATTGGCCATTCAGCTCTTTATTAAACGAGTCAGAAGGTGCCTTGGCAGAGACACATCTTCACGGTGTACAAAAAGATTATCCCACAACAGGAGAGTGATAGTACAGAGGAGGTATATACAGGTCCTAGTTTCTACCAAACTTCAAAAAGCATTCCCTAGGAAGAAAACACGGGTTTCCCCTTTACCCCACTACAGCCACAGAATGGTAGATTTGTACAGCTAATCAAAATTACTTGCAACCTGATGCCACAGAAATGCTCTTATTTACATAACAAGAATTTCTTCCTGGGAAATGGTACACAAATTTGCTCACCCTAACTCCAAGAGGATTCCTGTATGGATAACCATGGAACCAAACAGTAGGTTTTGTTTCTTGTGTGGTAGGATAAATTTTTTACTTTAATGAATGACTGTGGTATAGATCTTTGCTTGAAGTCTTCTTGATCTACAACATTTGCCTCAAGAAAGAAAAAAAAGAGCTAAGAACAAAACAAATTTGTACAGAAAAGAATACTGTAGAGTCTTTAGTTAATATGAACAGTTTGTATCATTATATGAAGTAGTACTGGGATTATGTAAATCCTGTCAATGTTATTATGAATTTGTTTAATGTGGCTTGCAAAATATTGTATATAAAACTCTTAGTTTTTATATTTTTATATTAATGTTTTATTCAACTTTGTTTTATCTGCAGTACACTGGTTGTTAAGTTTCTGAATTTGTCACATATGTTCTCTTGGCACAATACAGTTTGATCATGCACACTGCACACAGAATGGACACTCTTTATAACATCTGTAATGACAAAGTCACTGGGTGCCACTTTCTAAAATCACCCCAGAACAGAAACAGTTCTTTTTGTTTCTGTTTCTATTTTTGAGGCAGGGTCTTATTATGGCTGCCCTGGAACACTTTATGTAGAACTCCCAGAGATCTGTCAGCCCTTTGTGCCCCACCCCATCCCTTCTTGAGTGCTGAGATCAAAGGCACACACCACCATGCAAAGCAATTGCTTCTTAGTGTCCCACAAGCGCAAATGATTAAGCTATTAGCTCGTTATAAAGTATACCATTCATTTATGGGGTTCAGGAAAATGACAAATTCTACCATAACAACTGACAGGGCTTGTAGAATAAGAACTTTCAGCTGTGAATTTGGAAGACAATGCCCATTGGACTAAACAGAAGATATGATCCTGAGTTATCCAAGGATATTCAGTCTCCTGGGGTCCCCCAGCCATATCATATCTGAGAGATCTTTGGACTTTTGCCAGGTTGAGGGGTGAGCATGGGTCTCACTGGAGAGCGTGTGTGACTTCTTTTTGACTGGTGTTGGGTTTCTGTTTGAGAGAAGAATCATGCTTGTGGGGAGGGTGATTCAGCTCTATCTCCACTCTCAACTTTGGAATGGACCAAATCAACTATGGCAGAAAACATGGCTCAAGTGTACTAAATTTTCATTTCCATAAAGTGGCACCCCATTTCTGGTATGCACATCCTCTTTTTCTCAAGATCTTTGAAGTATATGAAGACCTTTGCCAGAAGAGGTTACAGAAACAGCACATTTAGTTTTCCTACCTGTTTAGTGGAGCCACCACGCCTGGCTAAGTAGGGATCATTTTTATACACAGCACAGCCATGGTCAGAATAGCAGAAGGCGATATTTTAAGCCTGTCACTAGCATGAACTAGAAGTCACATGAGACCCTATTCTACCATGCAATCTTATATTGAAGGTTTTAGTTAATACTCACTAATATAGAGGCATAAGAATAAAACAGAAAGAGGTAAATTACTTTTATCATCAGATAGTATTAAAACATTTACAAAAACCTCAAGGTTGTTAATGAAAAACCCACTATCAACATTAAGGAAAAGTTCAAGCTGATTGACTGATAATTATTGTATATGAATTAGTAGGAAAAATTTAAAGCAAAAATATATACTAACAAATATTGAACAAAAAGACTGAATATATTTTATTTTAGCTAGTTTTTTTTTTCTTTTTTCTTTTCTTTTCTTTTCTTTTTTTTTTTTTTTGATTTTTCAAGACAGGGTTTCTTTGTGTAGTTTTGTGCCTTTCCTGGAACTCCCTCTGTAGTCCAGACTGGCCTTGAATTCACAGAGATCCGCCTGGCTCTGCCTTCTGAGTGCTGGGATTAAAGGCGTGTGCCACCACCGCCCGCCCTTAGCTAGTTTTTAATTGTTGAATTTTGGCCTTATAAACTTTAATATTATATATATCCTCTCAAAGTCTCATCCACTAGGTACCTTAAATAACTTCTCAGATCTCCATAATTGCAAAAGCTTTCTAATTTCTTTTTCATTCTGGAAACATCTAGTCATAGTGATTCTCAACTCTTGTTTACTAGAACATTTTTATCTTTATATACTTCTAAACATCCCTTTATTTCTTAATTCCATGAGATAGAATAGCATTAACAAATGAATTTACTAGCAGTTATGAGAATGTTCTCCCTCGGGGAAGGGGACACTAAGCCATGTCTACACCTTCATAAGGTACCAATGGCAAACCAAAGTTCAGTTTCACCAAAGTTCATCTGGGGAACCAATGAGTTTATTGAGTCTACTTAAGAGAACTAGTAAGGGGTTACTGTTGGGACTGTGGGTGATTCAGAATCAGTCACATTGAAAAATTTTTATTCAGTATGCATGAGGCCTTTTTATACCAAATGGATAGTTGTTCCTGTTAGCTCCTCCACCCCTTTTGTCTACATAAAACTGTCTGGGATGCTTTGTTCATCTCCTCCTTTTGTGAAGAATATAAAGATTTAACAAGC